>NC_038046.1:53647929-54319724 GCF_002211085.1 Panicum hallii
ATTCATATATATGTATAACTAGAAATAACGTACAGTGGCAGATCGAGTGCATAGCAGCAAAACGTGTGAGACTAGTACACTGCTGTTGCCTTGAGCCGGCACGTATATACGCATGGTGTGAGACTAGGCCGTGTGACATGGTAAGTGCGTACATGTGTGAAGTGCATAAAAGATAGATATGATCAAGAGAGATGTAACTGCATGTGAACGTGCAGTATGGAGGTGCATGAGCTGCAGTGTGCACGGAAGTGATTTTCGTGGCGAAAGAATAGGTCAGCTCATGCATGGAATCTACATGTTGGCGTGAGACTCGCTGGACATGTGCGGCCATTAGCCTCTTGATTAGTGTGTGCATGATCATTAGCAGTAGCGTGAGTTTAGGATCACGTGTTAGTGCTCGCCGAGTGACTTGGTTGACCTTATCAGTTTGCATATACCTTTGAGTTTATATATGAATAGAAAACGACGTGAGCCTGTGAGTGGCGTCGACGAAAAACATTACTAGCTTGTGCTATTCTGTTCGTGTGTGTTTTGCGTCTACCAGAGTGAGTGAGTGTTTGTGATAAACACTTTCTAAAGTGAGGAGTGATTCTAACAAGTGGTATCAGAGCTACCATATAGTAGTTGTATGCCCAAGTATCTGCAGTTCAAGAAGATGTCGATCACCACGGCACAAGCGATGAAGGAGGGTGGTGTTTCCTTAATCTACCCCATGCTGACGGCGATGAACTACTCCACCTGGTCGATCAAGATGGAGGCAAACATGGATGCACAAGGCATCCCGGATGCCATCGAGCCTGCGGACGAGGAGGCCGTGGACGTCAAGAAGGACAAGCTGGCTCGTGCGTGCCTCTTCGCAGCTGTTCCCGACGATGTCCTGCAGCAGATTGCCAAGAAGAAGACAGCCAAAGAGGCTTGGGCGAGCCTCGAGACAAGATTTCTTGGCGTTGATCGAGTGAAGAAGGCGCGTGTGCAAACCTTGAAGAGTGATTTTAAGGACCTGCGCATAAAGGAAACTGAGTCCATCGACAAGTTTGCCGGCAAAATCAGCAGCCTAGCAAACAAGTTGAGTGACCTCGGTGCAGCCATGGTGGACGGTGAGCTCGTCAAGAAACTACTCGACTCAGTGCCTGAGAAGTTTTTGCAGATCATCGCAGCGATCGAGCAGTTCTCCTACTTAGACACCATGCTGTTCGATGAGATGATTGGGCGCCTCAAAGCATACGAGGAAAGGATCCGCAAGCACGACGACAAGCGTGAAGAGCAGCTGCTTCTCGCCTTCAACAACTCAAGTGGTGGTGGCCGCAAGAAGAAGTTTGACAAAGCCAAGACGATGTGCTATAGGCGTCAAGAATTGGGGCACTTTGCGTATGAGTGTCCGGAGAAGAAGAAGAAAACGGAGGAGGCTCTGCTTGCCAGTGCGGACGCCGACTACGAATCTACCCTGCTGTGAGTTTGGCCACGTCAAGATTAGAAGGCATGGCGAAGAGGCAGCGGAGATGCACCCATATTCTGTGTAGCTTTGTTCTTGAGTAGCTACAGGCATGGCGAAGAGGCAGCGGAGATGCACCGACGGCATCGCGGCTTTCCCTGACGACCTCCTCCTCGAGGTCTTCTCCCGCGTGGGCAACGTCAAAGACCTCTTCAGGTTCGCCGCGACATGCCGACGGTGTCTGCGCCGCTTCACCGACCCGGCCTTCCTCCGCCAGCTCTGCCCGGGCCAGGGCGAGGGGCACCGCGCGCGCCTCCTCGGCTTCTTCTTCCAGCAAACGAGATTCGCGCTGCCCCGTGGGAGTATGAACAAGACGCTAACGATGAGGATGCGGATGGCGCAGCGCACCTCGGTCTCCGCCCCCAGCTTCTTGCCGGCGCCGGGGTCGCCGCTTGGCGGGCGGCGGCCCCCCACGTCGACGGATCATCATCGTGCGCTCACCTCCTTCGTCGCCGACGATGACGGCACCTTCAACTAAAGCCCCTCGCGGCGCGCCGCGGCATCGTCCTGATGCGGCTCGTCCCCCGCACCTTCGACGACCTCAAGCGGATGACGAGAACTAGAGCGGCCAGCCACCTCCTCGGCCTCTGCAACCCTATCACCGGTGAACGCCACGTTCTCCCGCCTCTGGAGGGCCCCAACGACCTTGGTCGCTGCGATAGCTACGCCATCGTCACGGCCGCCGACAGCGACGACCTCGACGGGAAGCAGACAGCAGGACGCCGCTTCGAGTTCTCGCAGCTACTCCTCATCACCATCACCACCCAGATGGAGAGCGACGACGACTATGCGTACCTCCACTCGTACTCGGCCGACACTCGCAGCTGGAGCACGCCCACCATGTGCCTTGACGGCTCCCAGTTCTCCATGGTTGGTGAGAGGTCCGCCGTCGTTCACCAGGGCGCGGCGCATTGGCTGTGCATCGATCGACCTTCCGGACCCCGAGGAGGTGACGAGTGCCTGCTGTACAAACTCAGCGCGGACGTGGGCACTGCGGCCTGCACATCATCACCGCCGCACGCCTCCATGGCAAAGATCCCAATCCATGGCGGAGGCTCACGACCGCTCCTCTTCGTCAGTATAGATGGCAAGCTTTCGGTCGCTTGTGTGTATCTCTTGCACGTGACTGTTTGGACGCAGCAGCAAGCAGGCGGAGACAAAAGTGGCGGCGGCGACACCCCCGCGACGTGGCTTCGCACTAGTGTGATGAGAATACCAATGGCGGGGCCGACCCCTGGCCCGCTATGCGAGCCCTGCGGGAGGTGCACGTGGCTTGACTTCAACGGCGGGTCAATGCTCGTGGCGAGCGGCGGCGTCTTCGTTCCGGACCTCGACAGGAAGGTGGTGGAAAAGGTCATGGACGGCTTGCTGCCCCAAAAATTCAGTAGTGAAAGGAATAATCCGTTCGTTCCTGAAAGGAGTTGTCGTGGGACGACGTGCGTGGCGTACGAGATGGACTTGGTGGAGTTCTTTGTGCGCCAGCTACAGCTAGCTAGGTGGTCTATGCCGCAGGTAGGGGTCTATCGATCTACAGAATAATTACACATCTTAATTACGCAGTGGAAACAAAATTAAGTATACGTTGCAGATCGAATACGTGCTGCGAAGCAATTTTAATTGAGTTTTGACTACGGTGTCAACTCTATACAGTAGTATTGTTTCCTCGTCCCATCTCGTCACTATCATGTGCAACCGTAGCCACCACGGTCCACGGAGCATCCACCATACAAGAAGCCACTCGTCGCTCCTCTCGCCAAAGACCCCAACACCGTACCTCTTTGTACACGATCTCCATCGAGACCGGCCGGCGCGCCCCTCGTCGTCGACCTCGCCGGCTCGCTCGTCTGGGCGACGTGGCCCGTCCACGCATGGCACGGTCCCGTGCCAGTCCGGCACGAGCGGCGCGGCCAACCACAACCAGGAGCCCGCGCCGCTGCCGGTACGTACGTGGACGCCGGCTGGTTCGGGGCCAACCGTGAGCCGGCCGGGCAGTAGTGACTGCGCCGGCACCGGCCACCCTTTGCTTAAATCCGGTGACCGGCGAGTGCTCCATCGGCGACCTCACCGGCATCGCGGCCAACGCCACCGACGGCCGGAACACGCTGTACCCCGTGGAACTCTCCAACACCGTCGTTGGCTCGTGCGCGCCCAACCAGCTCCTGAGATCGCTCCCCGCGGGCGCCACCGGCGTCGGCACGTCACGGGCTTCTCCCCGTGCCCGCTGTTGCTGCCGTCGCAGCTCTCGTCGCGGCGCGCGTTCGGCAACAAGTTCGCCCTGTGCCTGCCGGACTTCGATCGCCTTGTTCGGCAGCTCGTCGGTGAACCTGGGGTCGCACCTCCCCGACCTCACCTCCATCATCCCGTACACCCCGCTCGTCAGCAACCCCCAGAGCGGCGTTCACTATCTCCCCGTGAAGACCATCTCGATCGGTGCTCTGGGACCAGACCGTCCTGGTGTCCCTGCCCGCCGGCGCGCTCGACCTCGACGCCAGCACGGGCCGCGGCGGCGTGGCGCTGAGCACGGTGACGCCGTACATGGCCATGCGCTCCGACGTGTACCGCTCGTTCATCCAGGCGTACGACGCGGCTGTGCGCGGGAAGAGCTAGCTCGCCGTTCGAGCTGTGCTACAGCGTGGGCACGCTGCGGCCGATGAAGCGGTTCGGCCGCGACGTGCCGACGATCTCGCTGGAGCTGGCTGGGGCGGCGAGCGCCTGGATGGTGCCGAACGACAACTACATAGTACATGGTGTTCCTGGACGGGTGGGTGGCGTGAGTCGGGGTGGTGGAGATGGGGCGGGATGGCACGGCGTCGCCGGCGGCGGAGGACGATCAGCCGGCCGTGGTGCTGGGCGGGATGCAGCTGGAGAACCGCCTGCTGGTGTTTGATCTGGACAAGGGCGTCCTGGGGTTCAGCGACCTGATTTGGTACATGGAGACGAGCTGCAGCGCCTTCAACTTGGCCGGTGCTTCCTAGCGCAGGCTGCTGTGAATCTGTGATGCGTACGTCGAGTTGCTCGTTGTGCCAGAATAAACGTGTCATGTACTCATCATGTCAGTATGTGACAGCTCTTTGTATAATACTGTATATAACAAGGCAATAAAAATACTTGGACAGCACCATTTCTGACGAAGTTGCAATACGGAAGATGTAGAAGTGAGTAGCACGTAAGGCAGAAGCATACTCGGCTGGGCTAATTTTCTTCTGAAAATTTGTCAGCCATCCCTAACGGCCCAATAGTCCAATAGGCAGCCCGCAGCATCTTGCCACAGTGCAAAGTAGGAGGGTCCACTCCGGTCTGATCATGCCGTCGCAGGGGCCAACCGTCAAAGGTCAAACTGATGTTTTCCTACACTCGTTATGGGTATAATACTCCATTTCAGCTCGATTCCAGCTCATGTGTTGAAAAATAAATCATTCTAAGAATTTTAGAATAGATTAACAACAAATAAAATGATCTTGATTGGCTCATGTTTATTAGCCATATTTGGTAATAATTGATTACTATATGCACATGCACATATTAAATGAAGTAAAATGATTTATTTTTGGGATAAAATTTGGGTCCTAGAATTACTTTTTTTTTAAGATGGAGGGAGTAGGAATTAATTTACCTGGATACAGGAAACAAAGGGAAAAGAGGAAAAAGTAGCTGCTTTGTAAGTCTGTATCTCAAGCTGAATTTTTTCACTAGAAGATACCTTAGTGGCATTGTATATTATGTTTTTGCGATGGATATGTTTTATTTCCTTTAATTAACCCATAAATTAAGGGGTTGTGGAGTTACCATAAGATGAAAAAACAATATATTGTTCACGTTGGTTGTTACCTTGTCTCGAGATTATGTGCATGTTATAGTTGCCATTGACCATGGCCTCGCTTGATTACAAACCCCCAAAACTTGGTGTAACGTTAATCATGGCAAAATGTGGCAAGTCAGCCTAAATGATGCGATCTGGAGTCCAAAGATCGTCACAATACAAGTTCACTGTGGGGTCATGTGAAATCCAAATCATCATTTTTTAAGTTATAAAATGAAATTATTTCAACTTATGTGGAGCTTATACATGGGTCTAACTTTTTTCTTTTTGAAATTTTATGGTCAGCTCTTGTATTTTCTAATTTTTCTTCAAACTTTTGTTTCAAAACTATATAGCAAATATTTTTTTTAATATTTTTCTCCAAAATTTATCTTTTTTATTTTCTAATTTTCTAAAAAAATTGGTCATATGTGTTTCTTGTTTTACAATTTTTTTACATATCTTTTGTATTTGAATATATTTATACAAGTAAATTGGTATGAAATTATTTTTGCGCTTATACATTTTTTAGATAATTTTTTGTTCTTAACTAATTATATAAATTTTTTATTTAACTTAAGAAATAGTGGTTTGGATCTCACATGATACGATTAGCAAGTTTATGGATGTAAATGTGCATTTAAAAGTTTGAGGATCGTGATAACACCCCAAGCCAAATTTATGGGATATCGGATTGTGTTGTTCTAATGGATGGATGGATCGATCGCTTTGCTTGCACCTCAATTGCTAGGGTGGGGAAGACCACGAGCGTCTTCTTCGACGCCGACCACACGGAGCATGATACGACAGTGGCAGAGCTACCTTGAGCCGTCAGGGTCGCCGGACCTGATAAAAGTTGTTAAATTCAGTGTATAACACTGTTCACCACTGTATTGACCCTATTGTGCTAGTAGAATGGATCCGGTGAGTTGGGGTGCGTTCGTTTTCTAGGATCTAAAGTTTAGAGGTGTCACGTCAAAGAGAATCTTGTTATTTAGAAGTATTAAATAAAGTCTAATTATAAAACTAATTGCAGAACCCCAGGGCTAATTCGCGAGACGAATCTAATGAGGTATGTTAGTCCATAATTAGCGGATGATTACTGTAGCATCACTGTGGCAAAATATGGATTAATTAGGCTCATTAAATTTGTCTCGCGAATTAGCACCCATCTGTGTAAAAAGTTTTATAAACAGATTTTATTTAATACTTCTAAATAGCAAGATTCTGTTTGATATGACGAATCTAAACTTTAGAGAGAGGAAACGAACCCACCCTTGATCCCCTAACTAAGGATGGGACACCGGGATAAGGCTGACATACACCTGCAATCTTTCCTTCCCGAGGATAGGAGCCCGCAGTCCATGGACATCATCATTCACCATTTCACCTTCACAACGCCTGGATCCTCCTCGCCGCCGTCGCCGGTGGTGGCCCCGACGCCGCAGAGCACGCCTCCACCTTCGACGATCTAGAATTGTGCGCTTTGCTGCGGCCGTGAAGGGATGACGCGCGAATTATAATGCAACACTAAGGGCCTGTTTGGATCCAATGGAAAGAGAAAGAGAAAGTGCAAAATTTTTGCTCTTTTGCACTTTTTTTGCACTTTTGGATCCAAACACCCCAAAGTGCAAAAGGGCAAATGCTACCGTAATTTTGCTAATTATGGATTAATTAGGCTTAATAGATTCGTCTCGTCATTTAGTCCTCATCTATGTAATTAGTTTTTTAATTAAACTATATTTAATACTTCTAATTAGCGTCCAAACATCTGATGTGACAGGAGCAAAAGTTTTGCCTTTTGCCCTTTTGCCATTTGCCCTTGGATCCAAACAGGCCTAATACATATGGATTCAGCTAAAGTAATACTAAAGCACTCATTTTATGTATGATGTCCACAAGTGAAATTGAAAAAGGAAAGAATGTCAAAAAAGAAAATATCAAGAAATACGATATTCATGCTGACAGTTACAGATGCCGGTATGTCCTCTTTGTGCAGATTGATGCCCTCAATACTAGGCAATCAGATAGCAAGATGGAAGGAGCCTGCAATAAGCTATTGTTGAAGTCTCGGATTCTTAAGTTGTATGTATGTGTAGGGGTTCTGAAATTCTAAATTGTAGTAATATACAACACAACTAAAATGATAGAGATAGTGTCGAAGCAGTGAGAAAAATGATGGTGAGTCTGTATATCTACCTCCCTCTCCATTGGGTCTGGTTTTATTTAGATGCAATAATTTTGTTTATGATTGCACAACACTACTCCAATATCAGCGTTAAACGGATTTTTCCATATCACAGGCACCGAGCAGTCCCATGGCATAGCCACCACCACCCACCGACTCACCGAGGCCATGGAGCAGCGCTGGTGCCGATACAATGTGCAAACTGCAAAGGACATGACTACTGAAGGTCTGTCGGAAGTGCAGCATCGAGCTTTAAAACTCCATGAGGTCGTACACCCCCGGGCTGGGCAAACTTAGCTGCAAAGTGCACGCCATCCACAACAGGTGGCAGCTCATGAGCTCCATCGATTTGCTGGAAGCAGCTCCGTAAATACCATAAATTATTCTACTCAATCTTGCATTTGCATACTATGTGTTCTGTGACATGTCTCTTTGGTGCATACAACATATCTACCATTAGCGTAGCTAGAGCAAATTGAAGGGATATGCAATGTTTGCCAAGTGGGTGCATGGAGTTGAGCCATGTGTGGTGTATATATGGTGAAAAATTAGATCTAATCACTGTTTTTATATTTTTCTATGGGGACATTGGCACCCACTAATTACAATGTAGCTTCACCCCTAATATCTACCCAACATAGTTTGAAAGCATATCTGCTTTTGGGTTTTGCATGTGACATCTTTGTAAAAGAAAATAAAATAGCTATTTTTTGTACATGAGTCTTGTTTTGCATTGGATTGGCCAGCTCCTGCCAAATTGTTGATTGCTAATATTGGCTATTCCATTAGCCTGCAATTCCATCCATGCATATTTTCCAAAAAAAAATACCCAAGGTACAATATTATACACAGTTGTTTGGATAATATGAATTTCTGAACCTATGGAATTTACAATTCTCAATGCACATTTCTCCTTCACGTTGTAACAAAAAGCAAAAGAATGATCTATGGTTAATATCATAGGTCCCAACCAAAAGTCACAACTAAAAGAAGTTCAGACATAGTTTCTGGCGAATGTAACAATTCGATAATTCGATGTATTATATCAAATTGCTAAGAAGATGGACAAATTGGAATCTTGTTGTCTTACACCACTCCCATCCTTCGGGCGCAGCGTAGCGCCCTTGCCATCCTAGTTAGTTTTAGTCGTAATCAAAGGACAAGATGCGTGACCTCACAAAAGTTCAGATCATATGGGGTGGTTTGGATCCACTGGACTAATTTTTACTCCCGTCGCATCGGATATTTGGACATTAATTAGAAGTATTAGATATAGACTAATTACAAAACCAATTGCATAAATGAAGACTAATTCGCGAGACGAATCCATTACGCCTAATTAATCCATAATTTGGCAATATTGTGCTAAGTAACATGTGCTAATGATGGGTTAATTAGATTTAAGATTCATCTTGTGAATTTATTTTCATTTATGCAATTATTTTTATAATTAGCTCATGTTTAATCCGTCTAATTGGTATCTAAACATTCAATATGTTCCGAACTAAAAAATAATTCTGAATCAAACAACCCCTATATCGATGCAAGAAGAGGAGACCAATGCAGGAATAATAATGTAATGTTACTACTGTACTGTGTAGAGCTCAAAGTGGCCTAATAATACATGTGAGAAAGAACTAGGATGGGTTGTGCGCTTCGCTGCGCCCATGAAAGGATGGCGGTGAATTATAAGGCAACACTAATATATATGGATTTAGCTAAAATAATACTAAATGCACTCGTTTTATGTATGATGTCCACAAGTGAAATTGAAAAAGGAAAGGAATGTCGAAAAAGAAAATATTAAGAAATACGACATTTATGCTGACAGTTACAGATGCCGGTATGTCCTCTTTATGCAGATTGATGCCCTTTAACACTGGGCAATCAGATAGCAAGATGGAAGGAGCCTGTAATGAGCTGTTCAAATCAAAACCATATAATATAAAAAACGGAGAGGAAGATCTACTAACAGCAAGATCGAGTACGTCATATTTAATATGCATGGTTAGAGGCAGCTATATCCGGTGACAATAGCTCCACTGGTGGTCGCTGCTCCGTCCGGAGACACGCCTGGGCCATCACTTTGACATCCATCTCATTCTGAGCGGTAAGCATGATGAGTGCTGAGGTGAAGAGAAAGAAGAGAAGAGAGAGAAGAAGGGAGCTGTAAACTTACAGCCGATTTTTCGATACAAGAATTAAAAAATTTATAGATAAATTATTAATGATAAAGAGCTGGCCACTGTACGAGTGGGCTGAGAGAGCAATTGTTATAGCCAGCAGCCGGTTGCGCTATTAAGAGCCTTTCCATGGCTAGGACAGGACGTGGCTGCGGACGTGGGGAGAGAGGCTTACACGGGCGGCACCAGGGAGGTTGCAGTGGGAGGCTGTAGGCCGGAGGCGGGGCAGCGCGACACCGGCCATGCGAAACTGGGTGTGGGCTGGACGGGTGGCACGCAGGGCGTCGGCCAAAATCTCGGCGGGACACGGAGGCCGCGTGTACTCTTTGATTGGCTCACGCACGGCAGAGGCGAGCACCGGCACGCCGAAACACACCCGCGTACAACATCGCGCGGACTCAACCGGTAACGATCCACGCGGCACGCGGCTATTAGTCAAAAAGCGGTAACAGTAAATGGATGGCCTGGGAGGCCACGGTTTTCTTCGGTTAACAGTCAAAAAGCGGTAACAGTAAAAGCGATAAGAGGTTACTTATGCCATGGGAGGTTACTCCTCTCATTGGGTTAGTTTGCCCTCTCACCCCTGGCCCCAATTCATCTTCTTTGTCTTACCCAATGCAAATTTGTTGCCGTGCTTCATTTCTTTATCCAGTATCACTAGCAAGTAACTCTCCTGCCTGTCAAACTCACAAAGCAGAGCGTCGCAGCAGCAAGGCAGACCACACAACAGCAGATGTTCTCTCTCGTGCCTTCCTGCGACGAAAGAGGTGAGTAGTGCGTACTCAGTCCTTTTCTTCATACGCTTGCGAATATTTTTTACATTAAATTTCCTTGCAGGCAACATTCCGTTCAGGAGACAAATGCTTATCCAGGTAGCCATTTTAATGTCTCTAACGTGACCACTGTAGGAATTATCATCTTTTCCATGAACATCACAACATCACAATATCTATTTATTTTCTATGTATATAGTTCATAGTTTCATTGCTCATGTGTTACTTACATATATTTATTTTCGTCACAGGACTTCCTAGTGATGCTTCATCAAGTTATGCGGCGTTAAATATGAAAACCAAACATATCGCTCCAAAGCCCACCGCTCCTGGAGGCAAGTTTAGCTCCCCCACTTTGTGCCCGTCAGTTGGTACTAGTGCTACTGTTTCAGTTCTCTGCATAATGCAGTAGTTAAGCATAGCATTTGAGAGCACCAGGCTTATTAGTGCGTTGCTGTTGCGCCCATGGCACTTGAGTTTGTTTCTACACATAATTAGGCCTTTTCCTCATTTTGTGGGCTACTGTGGCACCTTTTATTTGAGACCTGTTGGACACCTTGACCTTGAATGGTTTCTGCAATGTATATAAACCATATCATGCCACAAATATGCTATGCATTTGCTCTCCATTCCATGTTGTTGCTCAGCACCTAAAAGGTATATGATAAGGAAAAACCAAGGCATGTAAATATTTTTTAGATCAGGTTCATGATAGCTTGTGATGAAGGTTGTCAAGATCCTGTGTGAACAGAAGGGAATTAAGACTTGTTATTTAACTCAAGTCAAGATGCATATAATTGATAGAATTAGTTATCCTTGGTGCAAATCCTTCTCTTAATTGTAGATTACTAAAACTGGCTTAACTATGAATTATGTGAGAGAATGCTCTTCTGTGTGCACACTGGATCATTGGCTTTACAATCAGATAACTGAGTTAAAGAGATGGCTGTTGTTAACTACCTAGTTACTTGTATTTTTGAATTTAATAAAAGGCAAACCGTTATTTTTTGTTGTTGTTGAGGGAGGCAAATATCTCATTTTGCAGGATATAAAAATAACAGCAAGCAGTTGTATGTATGAATAGGGACATCCATGTCTTACTGATACTAATGCCACAGTTCAATTAACCATCCCAATGACATGTTGATAATTGTTAATAGCAGCATGGGTTTGCATAAAACGACTAAACCTAAACAGCCCTTGTTAAAGTGAAGTTATGTATTGATGCAGCCCACTTATCCCCCATTTAGTGTCACACA
Source organism: Panicum hallii (assembly GCF_002211085.1). NCBI lineage: Eukaryota > Viridiplantae > Streptophyta > Magnoliopsida > Poales > Poaceae > Panicum > Panicum hallii. The sequence continues at coordinate 53,659,624 of NC_038046.1, forward strand.
AATTGTCCTCTCTCTTTCTTTTTTCTATTTTGGTGCAGTCATTTTCTCTGGGAGATCATGAGCAAATAACTGAATTCGAATTTTCCCTTGTCATTGTGTAAACAGAGCAGCAGGCAATGGAGAATGTGGAGAGAGATGTAAAGAAACAGGACCCCTCTCAGCTTTGAAGCAATATATGACATGATGGGTGCATGCCTTGAGCCTATTCTTGTTGTGTTTATTTTTATTTGTTGGCTTCTGACAGACATGCCTAGTTGTTTGGAATGTTGAAGGCAGCAGCATCATATTGCTGCAATGTGATGTAAATGCATTAGCTTTATTATAGGGGCAGATGCTATCTCAGTGTTGATTCGCGTATGGTAGTTGTGAAAATAAGTAGCCAGTGCACTCCCAGTTTCTGCATGATCCTAAATGGAGCTGGATTAATCTGACTGCATCTCGATTTTAATCATGGTTGATGCCTGGATGTCAAACAATGCTGTTGTTGCTGGAATTAAAACTAGGTCAGAGGAAGGGTAAGGGATGAAGAGAGCACGGGTTGACAGGAATGACTTGTGGGGGTCTTGTGTTGGGTGGGTCCACATGCATATAAGAGCTCATTTGTGATAAAAAGATACTAGGTGTAATCATAAATGACTTGAATTAATAAATCACCAAGTACTTTGGGTGTTTCATCATCTCTATATTATTTTTCCCTGTGTTATCGTTCATATAAACAGATTGAAGCTAACTATTATCAGGACGCGTCCAGTGTCCCTGGCTAGAAGCTTCATTTTTTTTAAAGTTTGAATTAGATCATGGTCAAACATTTGTTTTAATGGATAACTTGACGGAGCCAATCTCGATTCAGAGGAGAGAATTGACGGCCTCTGTGTCACGTGGATCAGAAGCCCACTGGGCCTGAAGGCCTTGAGATTTCATTTGGGCCATATGTTTCGCAGAAAGGCCGCACCTTTGTGTTTGAGATCACGTAAAAAGAAAAGGAAAGCAAACAAAACGGGAGTCACGAACTAGGGGTGTTTTCGTAATTCCCAAGGTGCACATCTGGCCTCGGTGGATCCGCCCGGCGGCGGAGAGAGCCAGGAGCCCAGGAGCAAATAATATTCGTCTCTGGTCCTCAACGTACTCTGTATTTGCGAAAAGATACAAACACCTCAGTCTCTCGTCAAATTCATATAATTTAGTTGACAACCAAATACAAAGAGTATTACAACCTGAGCTCATACAAGTGGTGTAAGATCGTATATCCGTCATAATAGAGTACTTTCTAGCTGAAAATTCTGAACAGATCTTTTTGATCCAAAACGTGGGTAGAATGACCATTTTACAGTACAAATCGGGTCAAGGGGCTTTTTCACAAAAAAACTTAGATCAAAGGATGCAAAAGGATCTCAAGATAAAATTTCATTCAACCTACTCCTTTCTCTCGTCTGCCACCAACCCACTTCCCCTCGAGGGCTTCATATTCCTCGCCGTCGCTTCCTAAACTCCAAACAAGCAGCGATCGCACGCACCAAAAACATATGGCGATGGCGACGGTGAAGCTGAGCTCCCCGGCCGCAGGCTTGCTCGCTGGCGGCCGCACCCGCCGATCCGCGCCCGCGCGCCGCGCCACGGTGATCCGCGCCACCTCCGGCTCCTACTCCGACGAGCTCGTCTCCACCGCGGTGAGGGTCCCCACCAAACCCTATATCCCCTTCCCAAATTGTTGTACCTCTGCGACGTCAGTAGGGGCGGATTAACTGCGGGAGGATCTGGGTTTTGGGGTGTTGCACGTGTCGTAGGCGGGCGATCTGTGATGTGGTGATGGTTCGTTGTTGGTATCTGGTGATCTGTGAATAGTGATGGCCTGATGGGGACTGTTCGGCAGGACTAGGTTGGTGGGGCACTGCGGGGAGGGCCGAAATTATTTCCTGGTTTACTCGATTTTAATCAATTTTAGGTTGAAATATTTTCGTGGTAGCTATTTGTCGCGATTCTCTTTGACAAAGTGGTATGCATGTTTCTAGGGCGACGTGTACTTCAGTCAACATGTTTTGCTTGAATGCAAGCTGCCTCACTCATCTCATTTTTTTCCGTGCAATTAAAATTGACTGACTTAGAAGTGTTTTATGAAATTGGGATGTTGTAGTTGAATTGTTTTATTTAAAAGTGTCAAGCTGTGTTGCAGAAAGTCTTGCTGCCTGTGCTTGTATCAGCTCAAATATCCCATAGAAATATGCTTAGTTGAATAGTTGAATTGAATTGACATGGTTTACTTTACTGTTCCTGGTTTCTCCTAGACTCCTAATTGGTTATCATGTGAATAGTGTGCTTACTGATGGCTGTTAGTTTTGATTAACTGATTAGCCCCATCAATGCACCCACTCTCTGTTATTGTTCATTGTGTGATCCACTTATGGTTAATATGATTTAGGACTATCTTGATTGTCTGCCTTTGGATAGGCACTTAAAAGATAAAGTGCATTTGAAGTCTATCGATAACTTTCCTATTAGCATAGAATTCATGGGAATGTTGATCTAAAGACACTCTAGGGTCACCAAGTTGGTTCAAGGAATTGAAGGCACTGCAAGCTTTTGACCTTTTGTTCCATTTTTTCTACGTTAGTGTAACAATCGTACATCTATTTGTTGAGAATTAAAATGCTGATGTGGGATTCTGTGCATCTGATTAATATTTCAATGCAAGGATCTTCAATATACAAAATTTACATGAATTGCGAAAGTAGGATTTTGTTAGTTTTAATCTGATTCTTCAATTGAGTTGAGCACAATGTGTTTTCTTTTACACTTTGTCCTCTGTACTGTGGATACATTAGGGGTTATGTGATATCAGCTGTAGTACTTCTTTTTATCAGTGTCTGTCGATATGTTGATTAGAGCAAGCATGTCAACCATACTTTGAGATATGTGTTTCAGCTAGTCGAATCGATACTCATGACTGTTTCTTTGGATGAAGTTGGGTATGGCAATCTGTTTTTTCTAAGTTCTATAAGCCATTTCCAATCTCCCACTATTGCTCATTTGTTTTAACCATGATGCTAATTTAATATTTTCCCCACTATTTGCCACTATTGGTTTTCTTGAATGCTAATCTAATGTTTATAACTTTCCTCTGTGCAGAAATCTGTTGCTTCCCCTGGGCGTGGTATTCTGGCAATTGATGAGTCAAATGCAACATGCGGAAAGAGATTATCATCCATTGGTTTGGATAACACAGAAGCTAACCGCCAGGCTTACAGGCAGCTTTTACTGACAACTGCTGGCCTTGGTGAATATATTTCTGGTGCTATTCTTTTTGAGGAGACTCTTTATCAATCAACTACAGATGGCAAGAAGTTTGTTGACTGCTTGAAGGATCAGAATATCATGCCTGGCATCAAGGTTGACAAGGTATGTATGCCGTGATCTGATGATCATCATGTTAGTCCGCAAAATGCTACTAGCATTATGATTCCCATTACTTGATTGCTTTGATTTGATTAATCAGGGTTTGGTTCCATTGCCTGGATCCAACAATGAATCATGGTGCCAAGGTCTTGATGGTTTGGCTTCAAGGTGTGCTGAGTACTACAAGCAGGGGGCACGCTTCGCAAAGTGGTTCGTTCATACTCTCACTATGCATGCACAACTAATCTTATTGGTGTTTCATTTCTAAAGTTGCTAACTTGCTATGGCATATTGATCTTCTCCAGGAGGACTGTTGTTAGCATCCCTTGTGGTCCATCTGCATTAGCAGTCAAGGAAGCAGCATGGGGACTTGCTCGATATGCTGCTATTGCTCAGGTAACGAAATAAACTTGCAACTGTGGAAACATCTTGTGGTAAAATCTTGTTTGATGGCTTATGGAGCTTTTGTGAACAACCTTATCTGTATTCATTTGAGCACTTGTGCTGATACTCATTAGTCATGCACTCATGCTGCTGTTAAGATATGGTGCTTGAATACGGGTCAAGCTTTATTTAGACAGAAGGATGTATGAAACAGCTTTTATTTTTTGTTGAACCTGGCATGTTTCTAAACATCTAATGGTTTAGACACACTTTACAAGTTAACATGCAATTAGAGCTGACACTATACAAATATTCTTTGAGTGAAGCAAAAAGAAAGAATACATCGTAATAGTTACTACAGACTTTTACAGCTTGACGTGGCTATATGCTCGACTACTTTGCATCGCTCAGAAATAATTTGTCATCTTTGCTTATCATGTTTCAACATGAATAATCTGCAGGACAATGGGTTAGTGCCTATTGTGGAGCCAGAGATCCTTCTTGATGGAGACCATGGGATTGAAAGAACTCTTGAGGTGGCAGAGAAAGTGTGGTCTGAGGTATTCTTCTACCTGGCCCAAAACAACGTTCTGTTTGAGGGTATCCTGCTGAAGCCGAGCATGGTCACCCCTGGAGCTGAGCACAAGGAGAAGGCTTCTCCAGAAGCTATTGCGAAGCACACACTAACAATGCTTAGGAGGAGAGTGCCACCTGCTGTTCCTGGAATCATGGTATCGTCTTGACTCTTAGAGTAACAAATACCCCATACAGAATCAGATCAAGAGGTATAACTCTGGTTTCTTCTGCAGTTCCTTTCTGGTGGACAGTCTGAGGTGGAGGCGACTCTGAACCTGAACGCAATGAACCAGTCTCCAAACCCGTGGCATGTGTCTTTCTCCTATGCCCGGGCTCTCCAGAACTCGGTGCTGAAGACATGGCAGGGGCGCCCTGAGAACGTGGAGGCGGCGCAGAAGGCCCTGCTGGTGCGCGCAAAGGCCAACTCGCTGGCGCAGCTTGGTCGCTACACTGGTGAGGGCGAGAGCGATGAGGCCAAGAAAGGCATGTTCCAGAAGGGCTACACCTACTAATGTGGCGCGAAGTTTTCCATGATATACATATATCATTCTGGTGTCACGATTTTTTTTTTGTTGGAACACTCGAGTGAATAATCACCAACTTGTTGTCTTGTTGGTGCCAGGGACTTCTAGCACCATTAGCATTTGGAGAAACCTTAGAGCTTCTGAAGTATTATCTTGAGAACGAACTCTTACTGTATGCGTACTCTGATAAAGTTGATGTATTCCAGTTTGGTTAATTTCAGTCCTACATGGATGCCAGGTGCGCTGAGCTGGTTGCATTATGTTTTCATTTCTTTTCTGAGCTGAACGTCAGCCGTCAGGCTCATGTGAGTTGCATCACGATATGGCCCAAGTTGGCTGGGCCGAACAGTCCGGAGCCCGTGGACAGTCCTAAAACGGATAAGAAAGGAGCCCGTGGGGAAAGGCCCGCAGAAATTTCGTGCAGCTTCTTCGGGCCCACGTTGTTAACCAATCCCTGCTCGCTCGCCAAGTCACCCTCTCGGGCCCGCACGTATCTACCGACGTTCGAGCTGCGGCCACGTCGTCCTCGCCTCACACCCGCGCGCGTGCCCGGGCCCGCCTTGCAGACGAGTTGCTGTGTACGTGACTCGAGCTCGCAAACCCCACATGTCAGCGACTTACCCCTCCCACTGCATAGGACTGCTCTCCTCCTCCTTTCCTCACCGCCATCCCATCCCTCCCCCTCCTTCCCCTGCAGCCGCCGCACCACTCACCCACCACCCGCGTAATCGCCGCCGCCGTATCCTCGCCGGCTTCAGCGTTTTCTTCTTGCGCAGAGCCCGAGACCGCCACAGTATAGTGGTGAGGATCCCTCCATCGGGCCGGGCGCCCCCGCCGCGCGCAGAGCAGCGGAAGCGGAGGGGGATTGCATGAGACATGTGAGCCGGCTGTCGCGGCGACGGCGCTGGTGGTGATGCTCCTGACCTCCGTCCTGCGGGGTCGCGTCCGCCACCTCCGCCGGCCCCGCCCCCTGACCATGCCCACCCCCCTCTTCCTCTCCAGAAACCCTAATCCTAGCCCCAGCGCGACTAACCCCCACCTCCCATCGGACCCCAGGTCCGCCGCCATGAGCACCAGCGGAGTCTACGTGCCGCCGATGCGGCGGCTCCGCTCGGTTATCGCTTCCACCAACGGGAGCCTCGCGCCACCTCCGTCCGCCGCGGCGCAGGCCCAGCAAGCGGCGCGGACGCCGGAGTGGCCGATGGACGAGCGTTCGCTCAGCCCCCCGTCGCCGCCTCAGCCGCGGCAGCGCGATATACCTCCCCTGCCGCGGCCACCCCAGCCAGAGCATTTCCGGCAGCAGAGCGCTGGGTATGCCCGCTACGCTTACGATGATTTCTCTGAGGATGACTCGGATCGGGAGATGGACCGTACATCAGTCTCAAGCAAGGTGAATGCCTTGTTCCTCCCAGCTGTTAATTGCTTCACAATTTGAAATGATCAGTTGAAAATCAGTTATGCTAGACTGGACTCTGAACCCAAAGTCTTCCCCAGAATTGGGTCTGTGGGTATTAATTGTAGTTGCTTGTTGATGTATCTATCATATAGTTTTCCTTTTATTGTGTTTACATTTTAGTCTTTTAGCATGATTGCCTTGCGTTTGCATCTATGCTGATCAAGTGTTTTCCATGCTTTGCATATGGTCCTTTGTACAGTAATATAGGGAAGAGATCTCTATAGGGAAACTATGGATGGCCATATCCATATAACAATACATCCAATTATCCATGTATAGAGAAATATCGTGCACCTAATGGTTATAGTTCTGAAATAAAATCTGTGAAAACCTTAAATAGCTAGAAACTAGAACTCTATAAAATAAAATCTGTGAAACCACAAATTTCTAGAAACTTGGACATGCTACATGATGCTGGTACCACTGTAGTGAGCAAATCGTCATGCTTGCTTAAAATATGTAGTCAAGGAAAACAAGATCTCATGTCAAGTATGCTTCCTAAAATGAAGGAGAAATTCGGCTCAATACAACTTCCTTTTGCTTTGATTCTGTATCCTATTACTTTCTTTACAGTTGTATTGATATAAAAATTTCCAGGGTGGATCCACTTTAGATAATGTTGATGAATGGAAATGGAAACTGCACATGCTTCTCCGTAATGATGATGAACAAGAGATTATATCAAGGGAAAGAAAGGATAGGCGAGATTTTGAACAACTTGCCCAACTTGCTGACCGAATGGGTTTGCACAGGTACTTCATTGCCCCTTTCAGATTCTGGTACTGCATAGTATTTTCACTGTAATCTGACAATAGCTACATGATGGCAGCCGTCAGTATTCTAGAGTTGTTGTGTTCAGTAAGGTTCCATTGCCTAATTATAGATCGGATCTTGATGACAAAAGACCTCAAAGAGAGGTATGCCATTTCTCAAGCAGCTTAAAGGGTTAAGTGTGTATGCTTATTGATGTTAACTAATGTATTTTCGTTGTAGGTATCTATACCTTCTGGTTTGCAAAGAGAAGTTGATGCTTTGCTTGCAGACTACCTTGCACGAAAGAGAACAAACAGTGGGAACTTCCCTAGTGCAGCCTTCTCAAGGTCAAGCAGCACAGACAGTTTTGCAACTGATGAAGGCTTCTTTGATCAGCAAGATAATCAAACTTCCACTAGTGCTGTCATGGAGAGAATCCAAAGAAGGAAAAGCCTACAATTGCGGAACCAGCAGGCTGCTTGGCAGGTTTGTTTATAAGATTGACTTCTTGCTATCATTTGTTCTTAAACCTTCACATGTGAGGCTTGGAATTCTGTCATAATGTTTACACTATTCTGAGAACATGTGTTATGGACCTCTCTTTTTATAGTCAAACATGTGTTATGAACCTTGATCTAGATGGCCTTGAAACCAAGCTGTGACCTCACCGGTAGACGGCAGCCGCATCACAAGGGCAGGGGAAGGAGAAGGGGATTGGGAATAGATTGATATTCTTCTTGCCTGATTCCAAACATTTTGCATAGAGGTAGAGCCCACCGTAACCCTAATAACCTAAACTTATCCACAAACCCTGGACCGGTGGGGCTACAGTGCTTGGCCCAAAGGGCCCATCTGGCTGCCCATCGCAGCATGCACTTTTGAAGTGATACTTCACTATTAGTCCAAAGTTTCTAAAAGAGTGGATTTAAAAATTTTGTCAGAAAAATCATGTATGTAACACGCATAGTTTAGTAAACCTACAAAATTCTGGTTTGAGATGTCAAGAGGCTAGTTAGACAAGCAATCCTCTGACATTGTTCATCATGTGCTAACACACCACTTATGTTTTTATATTATCAATATCAAAGTTGAATTTGAAATTGAACTTTATGTGTCCTACATATGTTTTTCTATGTATGTTAATTATATTTTTGCTAATGGGGCCCCCATGGGCACTAACCTATTCTCCTTTCTAAAATTTATGTCAGTTCAGACAATTCTCAATATCCTTGCCAATTACTGTCCTCAAGTGGACTGGTTGCATTTATGTTTGTATGTACTGCTAACTTAGCGCTTATCTCCTCTGTTTCTAATATGTTGTCATTTACCTCTTATGATCTTTAAGATGAAATTCCACCACTATTTTCATGCCACCTAGACAACATTGTTTACACTAATAATCTAAAGTATGAATCAGAGTAGTACTATATTCTTACCGTACCAAGGTTTTATGTTCATATTGCAAGTGTGCATGTTAGTCACAGTTTCAGAGTGTTATTTTACGTATGTGTTTATTAATTTCTTCTGTCTTTGATATGTAAAGATCAGTTTTTTTTTGGGTTTGTTTCTGAGGGTATTGTGATCTTGTTTTTTTTTTGGTTGTTAGGTTTGATTTAGCACTGTTGATTTGGTGTTATTCTTTCTGCTGACATTTGCCCTTCAAAGGATACAATAAATGTCTTAGATTCATGCTCCCTTGTTGACTTGACTTCTTCCCTTTTCAGGAATCGAATGACGGTCAAAGCATGATTGAGTTTCGTCGCAGTCTTCCTGCTTATAAAGAAAAGCAAACTTTATTGGAAGCAATATCACAGAATCAGGTCCTGTTCTTGTTCTAGATACACATAGTATAAAACACTTACAAACAATTGTTATATAGAAGAGTTGCAGCTAATATATAAGTAATAAGATATAAAATGAGAGATGAACATAGCCCATGATAGACAGGAAGTGGTAAAACCATACCATACATATTGCGAAATAAGCATTAAGCTAAGGTAGTGATTGGTAGCCTGCTTTAGGGTCTAGCCAGGCTTCCATAGTGCAGGATTGCTTTGATTGGATCCCTGTATAGCGTCTTTAGTCAGGCTTATGCAATGCAAACGTTACTGTACGGGCTGCATAGCTGGAACACATTTCATTCTCGTCTCCAGCTTATGCAGGCAGCACTAGCAATTGGTGGCTCACTTGAACAAATCTGCTCACTGCCACGGCTGACCCTCTCCATCACCGACCCTTGCCCAGCGCCTCCGCCGACGCGCGGAGCAAGTCCTCCAACTGCCGCAGCAGCCCCGTTGTGGGTGCCTCCGCCGGCTGCCGACCTGACCCCACTTGATCTCTATTGATCCTTGTCGGAGCTCGATTCAGTCGTGCTCGAGATCGATTGGTCCATGCTCAACCTCGATTGAGCATCGCTGGAGGTCAATTGGTCCATGCTCGACCTCGATTGAGCCTCGCTGGAGGTCGATTGGTCCATGTTCGACATGGATTTAGCCTCGCCGGAGCTCGATAATTCGGCGGCAGCAGCTGCGCTGGCGCAGCTTGATCCGAAGTAAGCTGTGCGGCAGTGCTGCATGGAGTCAGCACAAATTGCTTTGTCTACAAGCGTGACCTCGGGCTGCTGGAGCGGGAGATGGCGGCGCTGCGTGCGGAGCTGGACGCGGCCTGACAAAGTGCGGTGATGGCCGCGGAAGCCATCGAGCGGCTGTTCGTGCAGCTCGCCGAGACCGAGGTGGAGGCCGTCGTGATTGCAAGCGCGGGCTGTGTCGTGGATCTCACCAGGAGCTTGCCGCCGCATGCATCGTGTGCAAATATCTCACCAGGGAAATTGAACAGGATTGGATTTTACTATTTCGATACGAGTAATCACTACTCAGCATCTATAATAGGCAGAGCTACCTGCTCACCAAGGGTTGGTTCTGACAAGAGCTCAGCACTGAAGGTGTTTGATGTAATGGATGGGAGGATGTAGCACTCAACATGATCATATATGGCATGATAAACTCACCGCAGATAAGAGGAGGTGACTATATACAATGCAAGCCTACCAACCAAACATGTATTTCACAAGCCTGGCTAAACGTAGTACAGCAACCAAACACGAGGATCCAGTACTACTATAGCCAGGCTAAGGCTGGCCATGGCTAACTCCTAGCCAGGCTTGGAATAAGCCAAGCAACCAATCACTACCTAAATGATCTAGCAAAACAGTTGAACAAATTTACTGCTTGAAGGCAAATGAGCTTTCATTTTTTTAGTTTACAAAACCTTAGAAGCTTGGATATCTGTTGAAGTAATGGATCTGATACCTTTTTTTTATTTATGCTCTTATTTTCCCGATTTTGTCCATTCTACCTTTGCTTTCCATTCTAAGTTTTAATATGTCATCCTTCCATTAATAGCAGAAAGACAGTAAATCAACTTACTCGTGTTTTTATTTGCTGCTATTAAATAGCATTTCTGGCAAAACCTCTTGATTCACTCTGTGTTAGTGATTAACATGTCTTATTTGATTGAACAGGTTGTTGTAGTTTCAGGTGAGACTGGCTGCGGTAAGACTACACAACTACCGCAGTACATTTTAGAATCTGAAATCGATGCTGCTCGTGGTGCTACGTGCAGTATTATTTGCACTCAACCAAGAAGAATATCAGCGATTGCTGTGTCTGAAAGAGTTGCTGCTGAAAGGGGAGAGAAAATTGGTGAATCGGTGAGCTACTTGTATCTGCATAATGATAACATTTTCTTTTAATGTTTGAAGTATTATTTTGTGGTGTTCATTGGGGAATTCAGTATTCTAGTCTGAGGATGCTATCCAAGATTCCAAAAGGCCTAGATTGTTTTTGCTGTCCGTCAGTGAGTGTCTGGCCAGTAGTCAAATTCTCCAGGGGATTCTATTGTATATTTTTCTCCCTTAAAATCAGCTCAGAATCACTTACCTTCTACTTGCGTGATATGCTGAGATGTACTAAGCCTAACACTTATTGCAAAATTTGATGAATTTTCGTCGGGTTTTGTATATCATGATAATGGATCCTTAATTTTAGGTTGGCTACAAAGTTCGACTGGAAGGCATGAGAGGAAGGGATACACGCCTTCTTTTCTGCACCACTGGTGTCCTGTTGCGGAGATTGCTGGTGGACAGAAACTTGAAAGGTGTTACCCATGTTATTGTTGATGAAATCCATGAGAGGGGCATGAACGAAGGTCTGCATAGCCATAATAATTAATAATTTTCAACCAATACTAAAACAGTGTTGAAAGGGACTTAAATTTATATTTTTATGCTAATGTTTTTTTGTCTTTGTTTTTTTTTTGTCTTTGTGCTAGATTTTCTTCTTATTGTCTTAAAGGACCTTCTTCCACGCCGTCCTGAGCTAAGGCTTATATTGATGAGTGCAACCCTTAATGCTGAGCTCTTCTCCTCATACTTTGGTGGAGCACCCATGATACATATACCTGTATGATATTTTTGCATTCACTCTTGTATGTCATTTTCAGTCTATAGGCATTTGTTTCAGTGCCATCTTTTTATTTGTTTTGGTCTTTAGATTTTTAGAATCGTGAACATAAGTTGCATGGCATATAAAGTCTCACTGTACCCGCCACTTTGGCCTTTTTACCATCTTGAAAAAAAAAGATAGCACCTCATGTTCTCAGTTTGGTATCAGTTCCATCTTGCATCCTCTTTGGCGTCTTGCTCTAACTTTGTTGGAATACTGATCAAAGTAGTATGCCATATATACTGTAGTAACTGGATGTAGCTATTTTATTTTTGTGGTCTGTTAAACGTTATTGGGACTTAAAGCCATGTGTCACATGCCAATCTGGAATAATTACTATATGGTTATGGTATAAGTGCTGTGCAAATTTTGTAATTTTTCCAATTATTTTACACTCATATTTTGCCCTCATTTACATCTAACACTTTCGGACATGGAATCTTTATATCATTTTCCTTGCTAAATGAAATTTGTTTTTGTGTTTTTTGCTTTGTCAATGCTCCTTGTGTAAGTTCTGTTAGATATCTTTCCTCATTGTTGCATTTATATCTCAACCTAGGGTTTTACATATCCTGTTCGGAATCATTTTCTGGAAGATATCCTTGAATTTACTGGACATCGATTGACTCCGTACAATCAAATTGATGACTATGGTCAAGAAAAAAGTTGGAAGATGCAAAAACAAGCTCTACGAAAGAGGAAGAGCCAAATCGCTTCTGCTGTGGAAGTATGGAAGTTTGTTTTTTCTTGACCATTTATTTTCTGCTCAAAGCTTTTTGTTTATTAAGTTTGTTTTTGAACAGGATGCAGTTGAAGCTGCTGATTTGAGGAACTATAGTCCGCGAACTCGTGATTCTCTATCATGTTGGAATCCTGATTCGATTGGTTTTAATTTAATAGAAAATGTTTTATGCCATATTTGTCAAAAGGAACGACCTGGTGCTGTTCTTGTATTTATGACTGGGTGGGATGACATTAATGCACTAAAAGAGCAGCTGCAAGCAAATCCATTACTTGGAGATCCAAGCAAAGTTTTGCTGCTCGCTTGTCATGGCTCTATGGCCAGTTCAGAGCAGGTATTACAAGAACTACTACAACTATCTGTATTACATTACTGGGGCTACTTTTGAACTTTTGCAACAAAAAATGTTCAGTTCTTTGTTTCAAGCAATAGAATATTAATCTAATTGTGGCGGTAACCCTTGTTTGATTGCCCAAGTTGTTACTACTTACTATGTAATAGTATATACTCTCTCTGTTACACAATATAAGACTGTTTACTCAAGAGGTTTTTTTTCTTCATAATGAGTCAATTGAACAAAACAAGGGTATGGAAGGATTAGATCGTTGTCCAATGCCATTTGATAGGGGTATGTAATCATTTGGCATCAATTTTTTCTTGGCTTAAGTCTACTTGGTCTCAAGACTCTCAACGAGTGAAACAGAGGGAGTATTGGTTAATCACCACTCACCAATCACATTTTGTTGAGAATATTTGGAATGTGAATAATGCTGGTTGTACGAGTGAAACTCTGTAGATTTATGCTGTGAGTTAATATTGGACATATTTAAGGTATTAAGATCTTGATTTTCATTGCCTGTTCTGCATTGATGCAGCTGGAAGTTCTCTGACCTGATAACTTATGTTAATGTGTTCGATTCTTGAAGTCCATATTTTTTTCTCCTGTCATCCTGAATAGTTATCAGAGTGTTCCTTTGCACAATAGACATTTCTTTTGTCATGTTATGACATAATGCCGTGGTCAAGGATGGAAGAGTGCATCTTTTTTTTGTCTGTTGTTTAACGAATATGGGTTAATCTGTTGATTATTTTGTCCACCTTTTATGCAGAAATTAATATTTGATAAGCCTGAGCCTGGAGTAAGGAAAATAGTTCTTGCCACCAATTTGGCTGAAACTAGTATTACTATCAACGATGTTGTTTTTGTTGTTGACTGTGGCAAAGCAAAAGAGACATCTTACGATGCACTGAATAATACTCCCTGTTTGCTTCCGACATGGATCTCCAAGGCTTCTGCCAGACAAGTAATATTATATTTCTTATTTTAATATTACTAACCATTTTATTTTTGCCGCTGCTTACTTTGGTTAAATACTGATGTGGTGATAGATTGCCAATAGAGCACTTGCCATGGCTATTAGACTTACTTGACATTTTCATCGCCCAACTCATTTCTATCACATAATTTACCTCTTTTTGTTTTGTTAACTAAATGACTATAATTTAGAGACGGGGACGAGCTGGCCGAGTCCAACCGGGGGAGTGCTACCATCTTTATCCACGATGTGTATATGACTCATTTGCTGACTACCAGTTACCAGAACTTCTACGAACCCCTCTCCAGTCCCTCTGTTTGCAAATAAAAAGCTTGAGGCTGGGAAGTATATCAGAATTTTTATCCAGAGCTTTGCAGTCACCAGAATCTCTATCAGTAAGTTTATTCTGCTATTTGTTACCATGTCTCCAAATATATTTCATAATTTAATTTGATTATTTTTCCAGGTTCAAAATGCCATTGAATATCTTAAAGTCATTGGAGCATTTGATCAGAATGAAGAGTTGACGGTTCTTGGTACTAGATCCACCGTTTTGTTTAATTTTTACATTATAATGGCTTTACTCTGCATCTCTGTAGCTTGTGTGCTGACTACACTTACTGTTTGACATGTTTGTCATTCTCAGGAAAACACCTGTCTATGCTTCCAGTTGAACCTAAGCTAGGCAAGATGCTTATTTTTGGGGCTATTTTTAATTGTCTGGACCCAATATTAACCATAGTTTCTGGACTTAGTGTTAGAGACCCTTTCTTGACTCCCTTCGACAAGAAAGATGTGAGTATGCCTTCTTCATACTCCAATTTTTGTCTGCCTTTTCTTTGGCGCACTCGAATACTATTTTCTTCATTTTCACCCTTTTTATTTGCTAGTGTAAATGATGCCACCTTTGTCCATGCAGCTTGCAGAGTCAGCTAAATTACAGTTTTCATGCCGGGACTACAGTGACCATCTTGCACTTGTTCGTGCATATGAAGGATGGAGGGAGGCTGAACGAGATCGTGCTGGCTATGACTACTGCTGGAAAAATTTTCTTTCCGTGCAAACCTTGAAAGCAATAGATTCCCTTCGGCGGCAGTTTCTCTTTCTTCTGAAGGATACTGGTTTGGTTGATGAAAACTTAACTTTGTGCAATAAATGGAGCCGTGATGAAAATCTAGTTCGAGCGGTAATTTGTGCAGGGCTATATCCTGGTATTTCTTCTGTTGTGGTGAGTTGCTTTTAACTTCTGATCTAACATTACTTGCACTTGTTCACACTTATTATGTTTCAAAAGTTTATGGTTCCATGCCTTCTATGGAGGATAAGTGGAGAACTATAACTACTGTTGATGGTCTGATGGTAGTTATATTATGAAATGTGAATTCTTCATCTGTGATTTTTATTTACCTTTTGGTAATTTCAGAACAAGGAGAAATCAATTTCCCTCAAGACAATGGAGGACGGACAGGTTATGCTTTATTCGGTAAGTCTTTGCATTCTATCTAGCATAAGTTCTAGTTTTATCGATAGCTTGACAAAGTTTCACCTAGCTTCTCTTTGTTGTTTCCAGAGTTCGGTCAATGGTAAAGAAGCAAAGATTCCATTCCCCTGGCTAGTTTTCAATGAGAAGGTGAAGGTGAATTCTGTTTTTCTCCGGGATTCAACTGCTATATCTGATTCTATACTCTTGCTATTCGGGGGCAATATAAAACAAGGTGGCTTGGTATGTTCCTTTGCACTGCCAGTATTGGAAAAGTTATCTTTCGGACTAGCAAATGTATCGTTGGATAATTTTTGCTGTATGATGCAGGATGGACACTTAAAAATGCTTGGTGGTTATCTGGAATTCTTCATGAGTCGTGATCTTGCATCCACTTACTTGAGTCTAAAGAATGAGCTCGAGAATTTAATCCATTGCAAGGTATCTGTGAGTTGTAATGTCTTGTTCTATACTGGTTCATCATGATCTTATATTTTGTTATTTCTTGAAGTTACTACCTGACATTTTGAAACTGTGCTCCCTCCGTCTATCCGCGTATTGTGAGGAAGTTTACAAAATATATTTTGTCTGTTGGTTTCTCTTACATGATAGTCAATTGCTACAAAATCAACATTATCTTAAAGTCTATTTGAATTTGAATCTTTTGATGCTGCTTTTGCACGCAAGATATGCACTAGTTTGGTGAATTGTTGGGCAAAGTTTGCAAGTTTTGACTTATTCAGAACAAAACACACCTGGATAGAGGGAGTAATAAATAGGCAGCACCAGGTCCAACTCAACAGTCGACACCTATGACATTTATTTATGTAATAAATTAATAATGCAATACGGTACACACTGCGCTTGCACAAAGTTAATTGATACACACTATCTTTCCCCTCCCATGTAACTACCTGGTACCTGGATGCTCACTTTGCAGCGGTAGCCATATGGGCTTATCTCAGTTCCATAGCTTTAACATTGTGTGATCATTTTATTGAATTCATTTAGAAATGAATCATTTATTGAATTCAGTTAGGAACCAATCATTTCTGACCTGATCAGATGGAAAATGTCATTATTTTTTGGATCTCCTTTATTGTGCTAATTACAGTTTTCTCTAAACAGCTCCAAAACCCAAGGATGGATATCCAAACGAGTGAAGAGTTGCTATCAGCCATCCGTTTGCTGGTCACTGAGGACCCATGCAGCGGCCGGTTTGTTTACGGCCGACAGGAGCAAAGATCCAAGAAAGCAAAGACGATGCTCTCATCATCCTCCATGAACGGCGGTGGTGGTAACGGCGGCGACAACGCCAAGAACCAGCTCCAGACCCTCCTGACCCGGGCCGGGAACGACAACCCGTCCTACAAGACAAAGCAGATCAAGAACAGCCTCTTCAGGTCCACTGTCGAGTTCAACGGCATGCAGTTCGTCGGGCAGCCGTGTGCGAACAAGAAGCTCGCCGAGAAGGATGCCGCGGCAGAGGCACTGAACTGGCTCACAGGGAATGGTGGAGGTGCAGCCACTGACTCTAGGGATGCAGGGAATGCGGATCCGATGTCCGTGCTGATGAAACCACCGCGCAGGAGGCGGCATAACCATCGGAGGAGAAGCTGATTAGAAGGTCATGTTCTTCTTCTATTTATGTAGCAATCAAGCAGCGTAGCTCAGGATAGGAGCTAGCGAGAAAAACTATTATAGAGTGGACATGAAACGTGGCAATATTTTTGACGGGGAGTGCGTGGGAATTTAGAGCACAGTACTCCAGACTGGGCAGCGAGTTGTGCGATGACGTAGCAGAGGAGAACAACAGACAGGACGCTGGCTGTAACAATGGAAGGCTGATGATCCATTTTTCGTTGGAGCTACTTGATTTAGGGCCTGTTTGGTTTGTGTTAACCATGGCAAGCCCGAAACTAATGCATCTTCATTGGTCGCAGAAAATGAGTCCGCACTGCAAAACCGGGATTGTTGAAGAGCATATTAGTCGAGTTTAATCTGTTGAAGACCATGCGTACAATGGATAATGCCTGCTCGGAATGCCGAACCGGCACTCGGTTGTCATGTGGTCTTTCAGAGCTAGTCAGGCAGCGGTAGGATTAAGCAATAGAGTGAGATCTGGTGAGGACACTCGAGCGAAACAGGTGGGCTGGCCGGCCCAGGAACATGCATCTTGCATGTTTACTATTTATGCAGGGCATGCCGAGCAGAGTCAGAGACCACCACCAGTCCACGACACCGCCACTGCTGGCACGCTACCGCAGCAGCAATGGCGGTGGAGCCTTGGGAGTGACGGCGGCTGACGAGCGGTGACGAACGTGCAAGGGGATGAATGAATATCCTACCAATAGCAAAAAAGAAAAAAAAAAGGAACCGTACTGGCTGCCTCGGAACCCTACAGCCTGCAGGGAGAGATGGATCTGCAAGCCGTCAAGCCCATAGTTTTCGTTATCTGGGCGGGGGAAGATCGTGGCCGAGATCCCGCGCAACATTATCATAGTCGCCCCCGCATGTGCCGCTGCTCCAGCAGTCCAGTCCGCGTCCGGCCGCCTCCGTCGACCACGCTGGTTGGAGCTCGAGAACCAGCCGAGGGAGGGAGCGAGCGACGGCCGGCCACCCGGGTCGACAAGGCTCGTATAGTTTTTAACTGGTGGGCGGACCGTGGCAGATGCCTCCCTTGATCCCGCCTCGTGTCTCCACCTCCCTTGGCGCGGTCCATCGTATGCATCGGCACGGATCTCGTGCGTGATCCGCGACACGATGGCTCCCGCCCTCAGACTCGAAGTGTAGTATGGGAGTTGTTGATTTTTATGATAAAAAAAAAGAGTAGTCTGAGAGTTGACTATACTGAACAGATTAACGTAGAGGGCTGGGTTCAGTTTACTTTGCCTGTCTGACTTGATGAGCCCCCGTTTGCTACGGTGGTGCCACCACCATTCGCTGAACCCTGAACGGCAACTTGAACATTGCGCCACCCGTCATCAGTTTGAACACCCTCCGCGCGCGCGCGCGCGCGCGCAAGGCGGGGCCGTCGGATTTGGCGGCAAATTAAGCGCCACTGTGCAGGGACAGCAGCGCTGACCGCGAGGCTGGGCGCCATCATCATCGGCAGGCAGGCACGCCTGCAGCAGCCGCCCGGCGGCCAGGGCTCGATCGACGCGCAGCGTGCGGAGCCATGCGCCATGCGCGCTAGCTCTCGCTCGCCGGGGTGGTATCTACTGGCTGCCGGAGCCTGGAGGAGAGCGATCGACGGGCTGACGAGCACACGATGCAGCTTTCATTTGCCGACTCGCTGACCCACCGAGCAGCGCACGTACGTAGCTACTAATCTGATACAGTGAACTGCTTCCATTTCATTTGTTGAAGCTAATTAGTCCGGCTGGCAGCATCTTAATTAGGGCCAGGCAAGGACCCTCGCTCTCATGTGATACAGTGAACTGCTTCCATTTCATTTGCTGAAACTAATTAACCCGGGATGGCCGGCGCGGCGCCTTAATTACCGGCAGCACGTGCGGCGGCTGCAGCCCCTGCCAAGCTGTCATGCATGCCATGCCGGCCATGCCCAATCGACAATATTTACCACCATTTTGCAAGCTGATGGAGCACACTACTAAGGGTGTGTTCGTTTTCTAGGGTCTAAAGTTTAGAGGGGTCACATCAAAGAGAATCTTGTCATTTAGAAGTATTAAATAAAGTCTAATTATAAAACTAATTGCAGAAGTCCAGTGCTAGTTCGCGAGACGAATCTAATGAGGTATATTAGTCCATGATTAGCGGATGATTACTGTAGCATCACTGTGGCAAATTATGGATTAATTAGGCTCATTAAATTTGTCTCGCGAATTAGCACCCATCTGTGCAAAAAGTTTTATAATTAGACTTTATTTAATACTTCTAAATGACAAGATTCTCTTTGATGTGATGGGTCTAAAATTTAGAGGGCAAGAAACGAACACGCCCTAAAACAAATTTAAACCGCACGATCATTAGCCGTGGTTGCAGACATCACACAGCCTGAATTCCGGTAGGAAGGTAAGCTAGTCCCATAGGATGTCTGATTAATTACTCTGCCTCTTGACTCTTCCGGAGCCGTCCCTGCGGTGCACGTGAGCACCCGTCATCCACAGGAGCAATGCGCAAGCCCATGTCTAGATGAATTCCTCCCCTTTGATGAGAAATTTAGGTCCGCTAGAGTCAAGTGCAGTGGAACACCAAACCACTTGGACTATTAACATATCGTCTTGCGTACAAAGTGTTTTATATGTAGTATAAATTATAAATGCGGTATATATCCTTAGTTTAGTCCCAGCGCAGAGTTTCATAGCATAGTTACCAACACTGAGAACTAGATAACTGTGCCGTTTTATGGGGATGAAATTTCTTTCTCATTCTATAAAACTCATTTCTTCTCTCTCCTCGGCGTATCAGCAAAAATGATGATGTAGCATAGAATTTAATGCTACGAAACTCTCCGTAAAACTTCCATTAGGACTGATCTTATGCACCACGGTTACACATTATCAGTGTATATTAAATTCTAGCTACTCCGTCGCGAATAATTGTTAGTTGATTTGTTTTTTTATGGAGCTATACTTATTTTTATTTAGCTTACTCAAATTTAGCATACATGTATAAATTAAATATCTACAACAGCAAACTAGTTCCATATTATAATACACCACGAAACATGTATCGACAGTACATACTACTGTAGATGTGAATATACTTTTCTATAAATTAAATTTGTTAAAAAATAGATAAATTTAACTTATGACAAAACTAAAACGAACTGTAGTCTAACATGAAGTAAAAGTTGATTAGACTATAACCTAACACTGACAGATTTATGATCGTGGGAAGTAATATATTCGCCTGACAACGGAGCGGACTGTGGAGGCAAACAAGCACAGCAACATGCATGCAAGTACGCGCGCAGCGTGCCTGGAGGACAGCTGGTTGGTTGTCAAACACGTATGCACTTTGCGTGCATCTTCACACATGGATCACGTGCGTGCGTGCGCGCGTCACACGCGTCCCTCCGCTGGTCGTCCGTTCCCGGCGGGGGGCAGTCGTCGTTCATGCACCCCATCCATACGACCAAAAGTAAAATAAACGATCATCTCAAGGGGAAAAAAAAGTAAACTAGACGATGATGGCACATGTAAACCGTCCATCAAAAAGGGCTTTTCTCTGCTAGTATAAGATCTCACGCAAAATTTGCAACCTAGCTCAGATTCAGAATGCATGGCCGGCCGGCGTACATCCTCACTGACAGCATTACAGGGAACTGTGACACAGCAGCAGCTGATGAGAGCAAAGCCATCGGTGCGACTACGACATGTGAACCGCGACAACAAAGCCTGTAGCCCAGCAGCAGTTGGCTTGACTGGATGTGTCGTTGCGTAGTGCGGCAGCTCGTGCTCCGTCCAGCCTGTGCCTGTCGACCGGCCACTGCGGCCGCCGCTTCCATCCTCCGTGGCTTCTGGCTGCATCGCCAGCTGATCCTGCTTCGCCGGCTCGCCGCCAACAGCTGCTAGTGCTAGCTCATCCGGTCATCCCATCCGCCCGTCCTGAACCCACCTAGCATCGGCCTCGCTCATCAGATGCCAGCCCCCGTGATGCGCCGTTCCCTAGCTAGCTAATTGCCTAATTCTTCCGCCGTCTGTAATGTTCCCCGGACAGCGGCTTCCAAGCTATCCTGTTGGTGGTTGCAGCGCCCTGGCCAGTTAAGCCCATCTTCCTAGCTAATCGATCTCCCGGTTAGACAACCTTAGCTTGGATCTGCCCTTCCGATCTGCTCCAGCAATCCCTGCACATGTATGTACGCATGTATCCCACTTGCCGCCTCTGCTGACCACTAGAAGATAAGAGGCCTTTCATTCAGACTTTCAGAGGCATCAAACCCTTGGACAAAGGCATATGCGTGCATGCATATTTGATTTTAGTAAACAGTTACAAAGATACATTGACTGATTCTGCAGTGCTAATATAAATCTGCTGTTCCCTGTATTAGTTTTCTTTTAGAGAAGGAAACAGCGGCTCCTCCTGTTTCCAACAGGAATGTCCAGGACAGGACATGTCTTCTCCTGTGGAGAGAGCCACTGGCCGGCTACTCCTGTTTTACCACAAAGATTCAGACAGGTGGTAAGTTCGATCTACCACCAGCAGTGACAAGTTCCTTTTTATCTTTTTTTTTCATTCCAATTCGACAGTGGATGACTACTTGCTACTATGTTCTTGTCAGGCTAGCTCCAATGTTGGCCTAGCTACTATGTGCTCATTATTGCAAGTTGCCTGCAGGCTATAGGATCGCCAACGACGACAGTAACCTGACTGGTGCTAGAGCACTGGTTATCACCAGGAATGTGTCCGGAAACCACCTATGTGTGCCGGCCGCATATGCAATAACACTGCAACAGTGCACATGATTCAGAACCAGCTCATCGATCACACTTGCAAAAGGCAGCCAGCATAGATTCTGTTAGCCATCTAGTAAATCTTTGCAATTGTATACGCATAACTAGTGAGGATCGGAGAGGTAGCTAGCCTTCGGGTGACATGAGACGGGTCTCTGTCTTTGCATTTTATTTCTCGGGAACGCCTTTTGGTGCTTGTGAAGTATCCACATGATCTTTGAGGTGAGCACAGAGCCCCCTGTGGCTATGGCACTTGGCGTAGAGACGCGTTCCATTGCATCTGTAACCTTAGCCTGCCTCTAAGTCTGCACAAAACTCTAACAACACATTTTGCATCGCTGTACATTATTCTCCTGAACCTGATACATCATACATCAGGGCATAGCAGCATCTTGACATTTCTCACAACTCAGAAGTGTCCTTTCAATTTGCCCTGTGAACCTTTCGTGCATCTGAAACAGTCCCAGTAAGGCTACGAGAGTTGAAGTTATAACATGGAATTTTCCTGCTGTTCTACTTCACTTTCCAGACATTTTTGCCGTCCTACGGTAGTAGGGTGCTGTTGACCGGGCACCGGCTAGAGCGATAGGCAAATGGTGGTGGCAACGTCGGTGATCCGATCCCTTCATAATAATAGGACCAACAGTGAAGAGCAAGTGAAAAAAATCTTACCTTTTTTATTCTTATAACCATTGATACACATAGTAACAATTAGACACTATTATTTTTTCTCTCTAGCAAATTAAATGATTCCTGTGGCCTTAATATGATAAAAAAATCAGTTTCTTTCTATTTTGTAATATTTTGCTGGTTCTTTTCCTTTTAATTTCCAGGATTTATTTAACAGCGCACGAGGACACAATCATGATTTATCGCATATTAAGGCGGCCTTGAAAGTTGAAACTAGTAATTTTGTGTTTTTGAGGGGAGAGAGAGACGATGCTGAACTTTAAAATGCATCGGAAGCCGTCTGCATTTAGTTTATATTCCACAAGTTGCTGATGCACGTCTCTTGACGGCCGCCATGTACTTGTTTGTTACTTAAAGTAGAAGGGGGCAGCATCAGATGGAGTTAACGTGAACTACATAGCACAGGCACTACAGGATTACGTTGATGCATTGTACTTTACAGTATCTATCTCCTCACGTCGAGGGCATCTTCTGCTACGCCATAGAAACTTCCCTTCTTCCAATGCCAGCAGCAGATGGCAACTTGATTTGTGGTGTACTAGTTTATTAATCAGTACAGCATAAATAAACTTGGAATGCTAACCATAATACTTGTGGAGAGCTACCCAAGATGACTCATGGAGAAAGGCAAAGGAGGCCTCAAACTCAAGAACACCAAGACATGGCATGTTGCGTAGCACAAGGGTGTGTCGCTCGTAGAGTCATCTTCCTCTGGTCCTTTTTCTTATTGCTGCATTTTTTTTAATCAATATGGTAGAGGATTTGATTGATGTGATCGTCTCCTTTTAGAAGAAGAGAACTTGTTTTGAGCTGGAGCTGATCCCTGTTCCATGCATGGCTGTTTCCGAGATCTCATCTGATCCGATCAAGAACACGAGATAATATTAATTTCATGAGATGAGCGGTGCCATAATAATCCAGATCTCTCCTGTCACTCCAATTATCATAAATATTATTGAAAAAAAATCTTTTTTTACTCAAATAATCACAAGAAACAAAATAGCAGCACCTGGCCTAAAGGATACTTTTTCAGATAGTGAAAATAGCAGTACACAAAGCCATGAGATTTTCGTGCACAAGGATGAAGAAAAGCACTGATGAATATGCAGGAGAAGAGGGTCAGGTGGGGGTCAGATTGTTGGGGGGACATTTACTGGGAGTCTGGGACATTCTTTTTCGTACCACTGCTGCACGAGTAACTGGGACTGAGAGTGATGATGCAGCTCCAGCTCCAGCATCATGGACCTAGCTCTCTCCTGCTTTGTGCTCCTTGAGCTGGCAGCGGAGTGATGGTGAGCTGAAGCTCTGAAAGGCCTTAGATGGATTTTGTTTCCTTGCCGTTTGGACTCGAGTTGCCGTGCAAGCCTTGGTCAGAAACTTCACATTCATATATGGGGCAGTGCGAGTTAAATGTACTGCTGCTGCTGCCCTGGACTGGAAATTATTTATGAAGCAACCACCACTGTCCAATTCAGATCCCATGCATGATGATTGCTTACTTCTTTGCTAAGAAAATCTCATTTGTATAGTGCAGAAATGGTAATAGCTCGTTGCCCCCGACTTTGTATTAAGGGGTTCTCTTTTTACATGGAATGGTGTTTGACACTGGATAAAAATGGTGCACCAGGAAATGTTTTTATTTGTCAAAAGACTATATATTTGGATGCTAGCTTTATCCAATGCTGCTCTTGTGATTTCTCCAGCCAGAACCAATTACCAGTGAGGGTAAAAAATGAAGGGAGGAGCAGATGCAAGAGAAAACCCTGGGCCCTATTTGAGGGCCGGCATCAGGAAATGCTCTTTCTCTATTACTGTAAAAAAATTTGGAGCCTCAAAAGAATATTCTCAGTTTCGTCGTCGTCTCTTGCTTGAATGCTCAATTCGTGGACACAATTTGCAAACACAATAACTTTATGGTTCTCTCCCTCTTTTTTACCTTTTCCTGGCATCTGATCGTGGGGCCGGTAGCTGGGGCCACAGCCGTACTGACGGACCTGATGATTGACTGAGCACTGTCGTGTTATGCTCAGAATTTTGAAAACGAAGACTGTTAAGGCCCAGCTTGCATCACCGATCGAGACCGTGAAATCTAGCTTTCCAGCTTGTTTAAAACCTTTAAAATAACATAATGCCAGAATTCCTCTCTGTAATTTAGATTAAATTTGCAAATGGGTTCCTAGCTGACTTGGTTAGATGAATCTAGTAGTACTCCTTAGATCCTGGGTTCTACTTACTGTAGGAGTGAATTTTAGATTAAGGTTAAAAAAATCCTATTTTCTCGATCAGGAAGTCGATTGCTTCCTATTAATGAAAAAACAGTTGAGGAGTCACCAATCCAATCCCTTTGACAAATCGAGAGTCACATACCCACCCTGACATATATAGTATGTTGTTAAGAAAACTTTTAAGAAAATATAATCATTGTGTTTTAGTTTTTCTCACGCCGTCATCAATATCCATGAATTCCTAAATTTGACACAAGGACGTGCCAAAGGCACATAGCACCTCATGCACAGCACGTAACAGATGTGTTGCCGCAGCACAAAGTCCCAAAGTTTTAACAAAAATCAGAAGTTCAAAAAAACCTAGAAGTTTCGGAGAAAACCGAAAATTCTGATTTTCCGCAGCAGCCACCAATAAACAGATTAACACTCGTTCAAAAGGGGTCCTGTTGGAGACAAGCATACTTCGAGTTGGCTCTAGACTCGCCAGGCCAACTAAAAACATCCTTAAATGCCACAGAGACGAGAGGAAAACGTAGGTCAAAGAGATAAGAGGTGAAAAGGATAAAAGTTAACTGATTCATGCCGTGATCTTTTATATTTATATGATAGATATGTTTGCACCATGCGGCACATCTTAACAAAGAGAAAGAAACCGCTGCCACATGGACCCCACTAGCTGAGTAAAGGGATATAGACATGAGGTGTTAAGAGTTCTGAGTGCGTCTATCATAATTATGTACAAAAATCTAAGAGCATCTCTAATAATCTCTCTTTCTTCTAAGCTATCATTATTGAAAAAATTGAGTTTTAATCGTACTCCAATATCTCTCCATTATTTCACCCCACCTCCTCAAGTAGATGAGTTTCCGCTTTCTTGGTACAATAGTTGTATTGGAATAAAATTATCGATGGGGTTATAGTCGACGGTTCTTTCTTCGTTCCATCTCTACTGCAAAACTGGACATGAGAATTTCTTCTCATCCAGCTCCTCACGAATTAAATGAGAAAGCATGCAAATTCCTCTAATTCCATAATATTGAAAAATATTAATATTATGGATAGATACACATCAATATATAATAGAAAAAAGTTATTGAATTGTTATTGAATTGATTCATAGGATCGCAACAAGATAATTTCTATCAGAAAACCACTATAAATTTATATTTAATTTTTTATTTAAATTTAAAAGCATCTCATCCGATAACCCATGAAAACAATACTGAGATATTCTCATAACACATTATTGAAGAAGGTTTACAGTTTACTGTTGGACTCGTAGAGTTGTTCTAAGTGTGCATTTCAAGTCGAACTTAAAACATGAGGCATTGTGCATTTTACTCTTATTATGAGTTACCTAACAATCGATGCTGGAAAGGTTGATGCCCTGAAACAAAATCATAAGATCAGTCCCATCCTGCTTGGGACACCACGCTTTCACCTCACCCTGTACTGCATCTGCATTTGCCTTTTGTTGTTTGACTAGCCTCTAGACCCTTTGATGAAACGATAGCGAAAAGGAGGAGGGCACTATAATCTTCTTTTACGCACACTAGTTGACTATTGGTACCTACTAACAGTCCGCCTCACGCGCTTCGACGTGACGACTCACCACCGTTACGTATAGCTTTTGTTTGACACACCGTATCTCCAGCCATGTTGTTCTTAAAACCTATTTATTTGTCTCCTTTTGGAGCACGGGAAAATTAAAGTATCTCTAATCAAATTATTTTTATGAACTGCTGGTCGTAAAATTCCTGCGTTACAATTTACAAACGAGACCATAATTCATGCACAAAGAAAATAGACTTATGTTTGGTCCATGCTACAGCATGAAGATACAAGGAAGGCTGTCTGTTTGGCAAACAAGACATTGGAGATTGTCGTCTTGGATATCTTTACTTTACTAAGAATGGATGGAGAAGGAATAATAAACTTTGCTTTTGATTTCTTCAATCGTTTGCGTACTTTTTTCTCTATTCTTTTCAGTTTGTGTGCTAAGAATTTTGTAAAAATTTGACTGTGTGTGGTTACAAAGGCCTGGAGATATTTTCTTTTTCTAAAGAAAAGGAAAATAGAATATTGCTAGTGACCACGATAATTGATTGCTACTAACTCAAAATTCTGATCTTGCCTGAAAACCGAGCTGGAATATGGCGATCATTGGTGGGAATATTCTCGCTGGACGAGCATATTTCCGTATGGGAAGGAAGGTCGCAACACCACAGCACATCAGCGTGTATTCCTGTCGCCGGTAGCTAGCTAGCTAGGGTATACACGCCGTACATGGTATAGTCTACCGGCGGCGATGCAGTATGAGGATCCATGAATCGGCGAGATGACGGCGACGGCGAGGCGGCGACTGACGACGGGGGATCAGTCAGGTCGGCGGCGGCGCATTCGCCCGTGTACTTACAACGCCTGGCGTACTGCCGGCCGGCCGGGCCGGAGATGCCCGTACACAGGCACGGCTTCATTTACAAGCTCTTGCATTGGAGGGCCGGCCGGCCCCCCACTCCTGTGCACGGCTGGTGGCTGCCGCTGCCATGCGTGCTCGTGCCTTTCATTTCCTTGCCGTCCTTCGCTTCACCCTCCCGATTTAAATCCTGACTCCAGAGTAGTGGTGGTGGTGGAGCAGCCCAATCATTTGGCCGGCGCGCCATAAAATCTGCACGGACAGGCGCAGGGGTGAAGCGAAGCACCGCGCCGCAGCAGAGCTCGACTGTGAATTCTGCCGGACGCGCGTTGAGCTCTTATCAGGAGCAATGGGATTTTGCGGAAGTGGTTCTCGCTCAAGTTCATTTGTTCTCGTAGGATTTTTTTTTATAAAACACGTATCATCTGATGGACGTACTCACGCAC
The DNA here is from genome assembly GCF_002211085.1 of Panicum hallii. Taxonomy (NCBI): domain Eukaryota; kingdom Viridiplantae; phylum Streptophyta; class Magnoliopsida; order Poales; family Poaceae; genus Panicum; species Panicum hallii. The sequence continues at coordinate 53,686,943 of NC_038046.1, forward strand.
ATTCTATCTTGATGATACCTTTGAGAGACGAGACAGATAGGCATCACAAATTAACATTGGCAAAATTACCTACAATCACCTCGCAGCTGTAAAATATGATCTTTTTTAAATAATCTAGTAAAATATGAGCATACGTAAAGATCAGAGATTACTTCACGTTCCTCATCATTTTAAGTTTTACCGATCCTTATCTACCTTGTACTCCCTCCGTCCTGAAATATAAGGTATTTTGCTTTGTTCTAAATCAAAGTAGCTTAAGTTTAACCAAATTTATAGAGAAAAATATTAACATATAACACATCAAATAAGTAAATTATAAAAATATATTTTATAATGAATCTAATTATTCTTATTTGATATTTAAAATATCATTACTATTTTCTATAAATTTAGTCAAACTTACAACCGTTCGACTTGAAACAAATTAAAATAGCTTACATTTCACCGAGGGAGCATGTGAATAACACGTCCTGTAAGTGCAATGATTGCGTGAGATATCCTAAGCTGCCCCACCGGAGCACTCGTCCCTTATCTAGAACATCTAAGGATGGAGTAGGCTTGCATGTTACATGCAAATTCGCCCATGATAATCCAATCCCCCTAACGTGGTTTGCCATGTCATGTCATGCCACAATTAAAGGCATCAAAGCAAGCATGTGTGGTGCCCGAATTAGGCTCCCAAAACGGGAAAGCTCAAGATTAATGTCCAATTTGTGGTTGGGCGCCTGGTCAGTTCTAGGTCACGGCAGGTCACCCAATAACTGTTGCTGGAATGGACCAGATGGGGTTCATTCCAGCCATTTATGGTTTGGCACTCACCCCCACCACATCAGGGATTTTTTTTTCCTTTTGCAATTGTACTTGAGTGCGTTATGTTTTTTTCCTTCTGATTTCTGATGTGTGGTGACCATCATTTCCTTGCCCACATGGTCAAAACCCTGTCCACATTTATAATTTTAAAGGAGATTGATTGATGGCTGTCTTGTGGCAAGTACTATTTGCATCAGCGGCATGGAAATCTTGTCGATCCTCCGGGGTCCTTGCACAAGAAAGTAGACTTTTACATGTTCTTATTTTTACCTCAGCCTTTTTCTTTATTTCCCCTTACATGGGAGGAAGAATCCCAATTCTTCTCAAACACACTGCTAAGAAAAAAAAAAGTCGTGTTGTTGATAGGCAACTTTTTTTTACTCACTGGCAACGGGGAAATAAAGGATTGTAAAATAAATGAAATTGCAGGAAAAAAATTTGTCCGGATGCAAATTCAGCTGAAAACACCTAATCCAAAGAAATTGGACAAGGTAGATATTACCTCCACCGCTAACCTGTTGCCAAACTATTGAATTAAACAAGTAATCTAGCACCAGCTAGATTCACAATTTGAAATTTAAAAAAACGCCCCCATGTGTCGCATTAGCGGTGCTTAACCGGCACAGTGGCACTGGCCGGGGAGACATGGATTTAAGTTGGTTTTGGCGTCTTATGTTTAAACCAATCAAGAGAGAGAGAGGGGGGGGGGGGGGGGGGGGAAGGTGGTGGTGGCACCTCCGTCTCCGGGCCGCGGGTCCCACCTTACGCTAGAGGAGAGAGAAACAGAGCATCGAGTGGGTCATCAATGCCCCAATGATCCCTTGTGCGACTCCGATTTCTCCTCTCTGTCTATCGCCATGAATCGGCACAACCTATCTCCCCTCTCTCTCCACCCTTTCTCTCTCTACCCTTCCCTTTGACCGACTCTCTCTCATATAAAAAGATTGGCGCATCGCCGCTCAGGGTCAGGGCTACAACACAACACCATTGTTGTTTATCCCTCCCCCCTTCTCTCTCTCTCTCCCCAAACAGTTCGCTGCAGCTGCAGCAGCCAAGGAAAGCGAGCGCGAGGAGAGGGACAGCGGACCCCTGGGTCGCTTTCGACGGCCTGGATTCCTCCGCACGCGGGATCGTACGGCGGGCACGCGGCGGCTGTCGCTTTCCACCACGGCGTACGTGCTCTTCCACCTCTCCCACCTTCCCCATGCTCCCCTAGCTCTCCCGTCGCCATCGCCGCAGGAGTCCCGGATTAGCTCTCCTGATGTGGAGGGAGATTAGCCGCCCTAATCCTGCTTAGCGGCGTTGGAACCCTGCCCCCCGGGGGTTTGTTCTGTTGCTGGCGGCGGAGGTTACTGTTTCGGTTGCGCTTTGACTGGACTGTTGCGCGGCGTGGATTAATGCGCTCCCTGGCCGTTCGCCGGCGAACAGCCCGAGGCGGCCTCTCGCGGCCGTGCGTGCGGCGGCCGCAAGCGTGCGGGCGCGCGACAAGACGCCAGCTTTCCGGTGTCTCGTGCTGTTAATGCCCAATGCCTTGCGAAAGCTCGTCTTTTTCCTCGTTTTTTCGTTGCCTGCATCACTCTGCGTTTGACTGCTCGTCAGCCTTTACGCGCGCTCTCGTTCGTGGGAGAGCCTCGCCGGAGGATTCGACCGGATTTGATGTGCGCATCTTCAAATTCTCTCGGCTTTTCCTTTTTCGCTGCGTTGCAAAAGCTGCTGTGTTCTAGCTTTTCTGCGTTCTTAATTTGGAGGAGGCGTACGGATCACTGTTCGCCCGAATTATTTCCACAGTTGTTCAACCGGGGGCCTTTTTATATGCTCTCTCTGTCTCTCTCTCTCTTCTTTTTTGAATTGCTCGATTCTTTTTGCTCCTCTTTTTCGTGCAGGTGTGTTCTTCTCGCGCTTGCTCCTTGCCGTTTCGGGTTTGGTCTGTTGCTCTGCTCTCGTGCAGCCTCTGATTGCAGCACACCCAGTCACCCACACCCTTCTGCTATTTGGGAATATCCGAAACTATTCGGAATGTGGCACCTCCTAGCCGGAATGCCTCTGAAATCATTTTGGAGATGGGTAGGACTCATTGAGTGATCTCTGGCAAATGATAGAACAAGCAGTACAGAACTTGTCCTTAGAAAAGTACTGTAGGTTTTATGTTTCAAGGGTACAGCTTGATGTTTTGTTCCTTTTTTTCCAAACAATTTCTTTTTCAAAGGCAAATTTGTTTTTTGGTTCTATGCAAGTGATTATTCCCAGATATGCCGGACCATTGATGACATATTATCCACTTGTACCTACTGGTAACCCTTATTTCCTTGGCCTTAGTGGTACATTATCCAGATGCTAGTTATTTATTTCGCTGGAAGACTTGATATTGTACATCTATAGCAAAATGCTGCTCTTTTTCTAGTGGATTGATGAATTTTTTTGCCTTCATGACGGTCAATAAGATTATATGTTCTCATATGCTACTCTGGATATTTTGCAGATAGTAAACTGCCAAGGCTCTTACGATGGAGGTCAATGGTCATCACAAACCTCGCGGAGAATATAATGGCACCGGCTGCAATGGTACTGTAGGATCACCCAATAATTTTGGTGATGTCGATCCATTGACAGAATGGTTTTACAAACCTCGAACGATCTCACTCTTGCTGATGGGAACAGGCTTTTTAATGTGAGTTTGTAGTCTTTTTATCTGTGGAAACTTTATACACTGGAACTTATGCGTTTTAGAAATAATAATGATGTATTGTTGATTATGGTCTGTTTTTTGCAATTTTGGTAAACCTTTTTCTTCGCTTTGAACCACCATTATTAGTATTACTCGAAATATTACTTAGCAGATTGTTTCATGATCTTTGTCAGTTGGGAAAGTGGTGTTCTGGATCCAGAAAGGAGCTTATCTGCTGATCGTGTTTCGTCGGTTAAAAGGTATGTGCAAGGATCCTCTTCTTTTTTTTTGGCATTGATATTTGTTAAGAAGATCTTCTGGTTCTGCACTTGATCTTTTCTGATCACCATTTTTTCTTCACCTCATGTGCTGATTGCCATTTTAACAAGGGCTTTTGCACTAATTTGTACTATCTCTTGTCAACAGGGGTGTATTTGCGATGATTGCTGTTTTTTTGGCCTACTCCTTTCTTCAGGCGCCTTCAACGTGAGTTACAGAGTTCTTTACTTAATTATTATTATGCTCTATCACCATATAAAAAAGAACTCAACTTGTGGGGGTGGAGAGAGACGTCCCCAAGGCATTGCAATTAAAGTCGAGAAAGGCATGGAACGCCTGCTGCCCCTGCCCAGGACACAATCGTATATATCTCTAAAAGCAGTTTACTCAGTGCGGTATCGTTTCATCATATAGATAGATATAATAAGGATAATAGACACTTGCTGGCACAAAAGTGGTGCATTCCTGCATACTCTGATGTTTAAATTTAGCGTCTTTAATATGATTCAGCAAACAACCTTCCTCTGTAGATTGCTTCATTTTCTCTGTCGCGGTACAATTTTATGAGTGGAATCACATCTTCTGATAGTAAATTTGTTAATCTCCCTGATGACATGGGAGTATTTGCCATTTAAAATAAATGAGCAAGGGGTTTGTTTCATTTTCTCTGAAGAAAAGCATGACTTCCTCGAAGTCTTCTCTATAGATTTTTTTTTTTAGAAAGCATGTTAAGTTTAAGCAAGCTGCCACTGACATTTACTTCCACTGTGATTTAGTGTACTCATTAGACCGCATCCTGCCATTTGGAGGCTGGTCCACGGGATGGCAGTTGTCTACCTTGTGGCCCTCACTTTTTTGCTTTTCCAGGTATGTTCAGTTTTTCAGTAACCTTGTTCAATAATTCTTTTAAGATTCATTAACTGCACATGTCAAAAGAATTAAATTCTATTTTTCTTATATATCTGTTGAGAAAATATGTAAGTCTGTATCATTACCTACTGTTTCACACATCGTAATGAGACGCATAGACGTCCAGATGTCTCTGTCCTTGTTTTCCTGCTTAGCATAGGTCCTTAATTTTACCTTAGTTTTATAAGTACCTGACCTCATTCTTCAAGATAACCATTGTTTTTTTAATAACAAGAGGTATCTAGCAATCATAACAGCAACATGATATAAAAGTATCAACAATAAATGTAATGACCAATTTGGTGTAACCTGGAATTAGTATTGCTTAGTTTGAAACTTCTTTTTTGCGAATAATTTAGTTTGAAACTAGGGTGACTAAAGTGAATTATAATGTTTGCTTGTAGGCCTTAGCTTGTTTATGCTGTAGGAACATTTATAGGTGGCATATTATACTCCTGTGTTTCAGATGGTAGAGGATATTCATATAGGTGGTCAAAGTTCCAACGACACTTTGTCAAATATCGTATGATATTTGCAGACAAATAAATAAAATCAGCTGACTGTTTTGTCAGAAGTTGATTTCAGCTCAAATTTAATTCATTCTGCATCACATTGTTTGTGCAGTTAAGCAATCGTGTAACTACTGTAATACATATTTTCTATATCTTTCTTCAAAGCCTCCTGCCGAGAATTGAAACCAGGTCAGGAGCTGGGCTCTCCTGTGCTTCCACCATGTGAAGCCAATCGCAGTCCCAGATTTCCCTCCATATCTTTGCTATGATGCTGTGTTCTTTTTCTTAAAAAAATTTACTCGAGAGCTCATCTTCATAAGATAAAACCAGTGTTTCAGCAAGTCAGAGTTCAGTGGCAATGATATCAAAGAGAAAAGCAGCAAAACCTAGTGCACATGGCATTTCATTTTTCATTTAATTCATTTTGCAGACTCGTGATGATGCTAGGCAATTCATGAAGTACCTTCATCCTGATCTTGGTGTTGGTAATGCGTTCAATTTTTTAATATGGTTCAGTAATTTAGATTTAAGTGCTTGAATAAATTCTGATTTGATATATCTAATTTGAGCAGAATTGCCTGAAAGATCTTATGGAACTGATTGCCGCATATATGTACCTGACCATCCAAAAAGCAGGTTTAACAATGTTAATGTATGATGACTTCATTCACAGACCTATTTCTCATATACTTCTTGCTAAGCAACCTTGACTACTCATTATGCTTCAAGTTACTGATTTGAATATAGGTTTTCTAGGAGATCATTTTTGATGAGTTTGTTATCGCTCATATCCTTGGATGGTGGGGTAAAGCTATAATGATACGAAACCAACCACTTTTGTGGGTATTATCAATTGGCTTTGAGTTGATGGAGGTATGCCATATTCCTTTTGACTTGTACCTTCCAAACTTAGATTCCTAATGTAATGTATATGCACTGCAGCTCACTTTTCGTCATATGTTGCCAAATTTCAACGAATGCTGGTGGGATAGCATTGTCCTCGACATATTGATCTGCAATTGGTTTGGTGAGATTTTTATGTGGCTTTCAGTATTTTTTCTGCATAAGATTGTTTGTTTTGCCCCTGAATATCTGCATTTAACACATGTTGAAATCAACCTTTTGATTTATGGCTTTATTGACTCACTGGTGACACGGGTTTATTGTAGTATAAAACTAGTTAAGTGGTATCCTCTGACACGTTCGACACTTTAATTACATTACAATACCTTAGTGCTTTTACATGCCCTGGCAACATTAAACATGTCAGTATGATGAGTCGATGATTGCAAACAAGAAAGATCAGTCTTCAATTAAGTTTTTTCTTAGGTTTGGATGAGGAACAGAGAAATGGAGGTTCGCAGGAATTGTACGTCATGAACTGGATTATTAGTTGCTGGGTTTAGAGAATGTTTCCATTCATATCTTTGTAAACTCAGTGGTTACCCTCGTTTGTCATTTCTCTCAATTTGTTGGCTCTTGCATGTCATCTTTACACTCATTTTCACAAGATTTAGACTAACACTTCTTGACCGAGGCCATTTTGTCTTTGGTTCAGGTATTTGGGCTGGAATGAAAACTGTGCGGTACTTTGATGGGAAGACATATGTATGGGTTGGCTTGAGCCGCCAACCCAACATTATCAGTAAGGTACGTTCGCTGGATGTTAGGCAAATGAGTTGTTCTGCAAAGCATGCAGTGGCGCTGGATCTTTTTCCCAGTTTTGGTGGATGTTCCTCTTTGAGGGAACATATTGGCTCCCAAACTGTACATGATGTTTGTCCTGCTTCAGTTCCATGATAAGGTGATAAGTCGTGAGCATGTGGGATGTGCTGGGAAACCAAGACAAGGACCCTCTTTGTTCTGTCTATTAAAATGTCCCTTAGCTGGCCTGGACTTGTTATTTGATACAACCTCTAAAAGTGTTTCAGTGCAACAGCTCATACTCTCATATTTGTTTGATAGATTAACTGCAACACATAGGCCCTAACATAAAATAAAACTAATAAAATGCAAAGTTATTTCGTGTTTCACAACCAGTAATTTTCTTTCAAACTATGCATGGCTATTTGTTTCAGAAACTATCATCAGCCTTGGAATCTTAATGTAACATCTAGAGTTGGCCTTTCGCAGCATTTATTTATTTTAGCATTTTCTTCTCCTTAGGTCAAAAGGACGCTAGGCCAGTTCACACCAGCACAGTGGGACAAGGATGAGTGGTACCCCCTGCTGGGTCCTTGGAGATTCATCCAGGTTCTGAGCCTTTGCATTGTTTTCATGGCTGTTGAGCTGAACACATTCTTTCTCAAGTTCTGCCTGTGGATTCCTCCTCGGAACCCCTTGATCGTCTATCGGCTGGTTCTTTGGTGGTTGATTGCGATACCAACCATCCGCGAGTATAATACCTACTTGCAAGACAGGTATAATTTTGAAGTCACTTGGTTCAGATTTTACAAAGCTGCTCTGCAGTAATCAGTATGCAATTGCGATGGCATGTTTCATCCCAACACTACTGCTGTTCCAATAGCAGGAAATTTGGATGCTCAGTCAGCTGAGTGCTGACTATGAACTCATTGCCGTGCTCACATGCTAGACCTGACAGTGGACATGTGCTTGTATGTTGGCTATAAATGGCTTGTGTCTACTAGACATGGGTTGCATGTGAACTGTGCATATGATAAACATTTTGGAATCGGTCTTTCAAACAAAAAAAAAAGATAACATTTTGGAATCAACAAGTTAATTTATACAAATAGGAACCAAGCCCCATTAGTTATTATGTGATTTTTTAGTGAAATAATTATCTAATAATTGTTTTCAGGAAACCCTTTAAAAAGGTAGGATCTTTCTGTTGGCTTTCCCTGGCTATATGCATTGTAGAGCTCCTAATCTGCATCAAATTTGGACATGGTGAGTACCGCTCCAATTCCTCTGTGCATGTAATTTGCAAGTAGTAATCTTTACCTCCGTAAAGCGTGCTGACTGCACTGGATCCTGAACAGGTCTCTTCCCGAAGTCCATGCCGTCGTGGCTGATCACATTCTGGACGGGGGTCGCCTTGCTTCTCGTGCTCTTCCTTCTTGTCTGGACTTTCAAAATTTACCGAACAATGATAAGGAAAAGGTTATAAATTGTGACCAAAATTATTTATTTGCCCCCATTCTTTGCCCAATTCAGTGTTGTCGTGTACATAAAAAAAATATTCAAATTGTGTACATGTAGTGGTAGCCGATCTTGGTGGTCTGAAGAGGATGATTATCCATGAGAAATTTTTATGCCTTGTTCGATTTTGCAACAGCAAAGTAGGATAGCAGTTCCCCTTTAATTCGTTTGTAATGGCATACTTTGTCCATCGGCTCTGAGATGTGGAGTTACCTTGATGCAACCTATGAAATTATGAATGAGGATTCAAATCTTTTCAGTCGAAAGTTGTTGAAAAATGTCGAGTTACCTTGATGCAATCATTTGAGCTCTGAATCCAACACTTTTTTTTTGAAAATAATGGATCCAAGACTCTCGAAAAAAAAGTTTCTGCAGTACTTTCAGCTGTTACTGTACCCCTCTTTTCTGAAGATCGCTGTCAGCTGACACCTCTCTCCATATGGAGGGGGTATGTTTTCAGAGGACTGCCGGTCGCAGCACGGCCTTGGGCATGGGAATTACTTGATTTCCTTCCAGTGTTACAGTGTGGCAGTACTGCGTGCGCTGTACCTGTATGAATGTGAGACCATGGCTGACCCTGATCCGTAAATGGCCGGAGATTCAGGTGTCTCATTGCTTTTCAAAAAAAAAAAATCAGGTGTCTCATTGTGATGTGTGAAGGTAGGGGTAGGCCTGTGCTGGTGATTGAATGTGCTCGCGTCCACTCTAGGTTGGTCCTCTGTGAGGTTCCAGCAGGCCTATGCAAAGATTCTTATTGTTTGCTCCACTGTTGGTTCACTTGTTCGTTGTCAGACCTTCAGCACAAGAATGATGATGAGCGGCAAAGAAGGGCGGGCTTCTTGTGCTCCAGAAGGAAACGAAACTAGCGTAGAGGGCCCAAGCCGGCCCTCCCAAGTTTTTTCTTCTTGTCCTTTCGAGAGGACTGGGCCGCCCTCCAATTTGACAGCAGCCCAGCTGAGCATTCGGCCTATCTGCCTGCCAGCAAGCAGCATGTAACGGGTGCCGCCCAAGTGGTGGCCTGTTTATATGGGCCGACATATCGGCTAATCCATATACATGGGCTGCAACTTGAGCATAATAAATCCCGGCGGATCAAAATAAATTTTCGGCCCCTCCACGCACATTCAAAACGAAGGCCCGATTCGCTTTCCATCTGCACGCCGCATGCAACCATCCGATTGCTGCAGTTTGTTTAGCCCTTAGCCATGGAGACAAATGCCAACCAGCAGCAAATCTGTAACCTGACGGGCTCGCAATGACTGATAAATCAACCCGTAAAACGAAAGCTGCTAACCACCAGCGATTACGTGCATCTCGATCGTGCCTTTTGCGCGTGGCCCCGGTTAACCGGACTCGTATGCGATGCCTCTGCGAAAAAGAAAAGAAAACCCTCTGAACTGTGACGCGAGAACGATGGCCGATCTAACCATACTATATCCCGGGCTCTCTCTCAGGGATCGATACGCTACGACCTCTCCTCTCCTTCCTCCTCTTGGGATCTCACCATCCCATTCGCTGCTTGCTCGCACTGATTGCTGCTTGGATGGCATCTGATCGTATCGGTCGTCATCAAGCTTAATTGCTCGTCCTGCACTTCGTCGCCAGTTCCATACATCGGCCTCCCTTTTCATTTGGAAACTGTAGTGGTTACATGTTTGTATATATATTACTATATACATCCCCGGTGTGTGTTTGTTCTTGTTCGGTTGAATAATGCACACATCTGATCGATCATCCGGGCGTCCGTGACGGATTTGGACGAGCCGAAGCTATAAACTAGGACAAGGGCATCGCCGACGAGCTCAAACGTGCGGTCCTTTTCGAGACACGGCCCTGCCCCTGCGAACCACCGCGTCGGCCGGCCATGGCGGCGGCGGCTGCTGCTACTGTTGCGCCGTCCTTTATCAGCCTTGCATTGGGTAGGTATGCTGCCTGCAGCCTGCGAGTACGAGGCACCCAGCAAGGGTTGACAAGATTCCCCTTGGAGTGTGCCTCTTAATTCGATCGACGCCGAAAGCCTCCAATGATTCTCCCGTGCCAGAAATTAATAAGCTTGTTCAAACGAGCGAGCGGAGCTCCGGTTTTCATTCGTTTTCAGACAGAAAACGAAGCTTGAGCGTCCACAGCACGTTTCTGGGGATTTGCCAGCTAGCTCTCACTCTCAACTTGTGTCGGTGACTGATGATTTCGTTGACGGCTTCAAATTCCCTTGACGGTTTCATCAGCGGTGACGAACGAACGAACAAAGCTCAGGTAATTCGTCCGAACAGCTCGTTTAAATCCTCGCCAGAAAAAATCAAATATTTAACTACGGATGAAACTACAATTCCACTCCACATGCTTCTGCAATGTGTTGACGCAAATGATTGGCCTCATCACACAAGCAAATCATGCGTCGTCGGAACAAGTTTAAGCAGGCGCACGCCGAAGCACGAGATGCCAGTAGGTATTCTGATGACCCGGCGGCCGATGCCGCCATGTTGTGATGTGCCCACCATCTGCAGAGAATGCAGCCGACGGCGACTCGCCATCTAACCCTGTGATCTTAACCGCCAAGCTACCTGCAGATACAGACAGGCTACACAGCATGCTGATGGCCTTTCAGCAATTCAGCTCCAGTCGCTGTGTGGCCCCCTGACAGGCGATGCATGCGCTCAGGCACTGCTGCCAGGTCTTACTGCTACTTGTGAGCCAGCAGCAGATTGAACTCGGGTCTCGGGGTATATAGCAGGACATATGGATCAGCTGGCTGCCATGCATATTGCACAAATTGGTTTCTTTGGCGGCTCTGATCATCAGAGCTCGTTTTCCTTTGGGCACATGCAACATAGCCGTGCGAGCTAGCTAGCTGCCCTTCGTGCAGCAAGGTTCGCATCAGATTAGCAGACCATCTTGTCACACATGATTGAGCTACCTCGGGGATGGATTTATCATCATTTGACTTCCGTGCTTCAATTTAAATCCCCCCTCCTCTTTCATGATAGGAAGTGGTGAAATAAAACTACATATCGTATTCTTTTGCTGTTCTTTTTCATGGAGGGAGTGTTAGGAGGAAGTACGGATGGATTGATGGTGTAGGATTAGCTTTGCTAGGGTTATTTTACTTCGGTTGTGTACTAATGTGTAAAACACTAAAGCTGGAAACCTCAGCCAACTATCCTTTTGCATTTTATTAAATACCATATTCCTTTCCTTTTCTTTTATTTTCTTTTGCAAAAAATTCTATTTTTCACAAATCCTTTTTAGCTAAGAATACCCGAGTATTCCTAAGCCTCTCAATACCTGATTTTTTTTCTTTGTTCATGTGTAAAAATTAAAAGTTTATGCGTTTTTACAGGTCCAACATTTGAATTTTTTTATATCATTAATAACAATTAATTTATGCTAGAGTTATTGTAATTTACAACCAAAATTTTAATTTTCAAGTAGTGTTTGTGTAAATAAAAAGTTCCCATATCTGTGATTTTGAAAGCTGGAAAAAAATCAGGCATTAAGAATCTAAAAATGTTTATTAATTAGTAGGTAAGTCTTTTACAAATAAGTTGGAACCCCATATGAATTTACATAGCAAAAAAAGAAAATTTTCTGAAAAGAAATGAAAGTGTCATGTTTTTGTCCAAACTATATCCGCTTTTAGGGGCATGCACTATGCTAATTTTACACCATCCAAAATATCCTGGAATTTGTAGGGAACTGGAGTGGATGGGATGGTAGTTCGACCTTGAAGATCTGTCGATTTCTTAGGGCCTGTTCGTTTCCCACCCTCTAAACTTTAGACCCATCACATCAAAGAGAATCTTGCTATTTAGAAATATTAAATAAAATCTGTTTATTAAATTTTTTGCACAGCTGTGTGCTAATTCGCGAGACAAATTTAATGAGCCTAATTAATCCATAATTTGCCACAGTGATGCTACAGTAATTATTCGCTAATCATGGACTAATATACCTCATTAGATTCGTCTCGCGAATTAGCACTAGGGTTCTGCAATTAGTTTTGTAATTAGACTTTATTTAATACTTCTAAATGACAAGATTCTCTTTGACGTGACCCCTCTAAACTTTAGGTACCCGGAAACGAACACACCCTTAGGTACGTCAGTATTCAGTACAGGTGATGATCATGGACTCATGATAGTATCTGGTCCCCCACATATCCATTTGAAGTCAAGCACTAGCGGGGACAATAGTACTACCCTATGGCTAGAACTTTCTAATAAAAAACAATCGAGTGTCTGATTCATAAGAGGCCAACTATATAAGTGCATTCCTTAGTCTGAAAACAGGGACAAATCCAGTGCTAAAATGGTATCCACCCAAGCATTGCCTCCCTCCCTCCTCAACTGTAATAAGCCTCCATGTAAATTGTGTGTGATGTGGCGACCACAGAGGTCTCATGGTAATCTTGCTTTCAGGTAAAAAAGATTACGCCAAAGTGTACATCCGTATAATGATACAAAGCTCCAACTAAATGAATACACGTATACATGGCACCGGTGTACTGTATATACTACTATGCAGCTCTGTACTCGATCGGGCACGCAGGCAGGCGTCTACTGCGAGAGGTTGTTGAGCACCTGGAGCAGCACCTCCCTGAAGCGGCCAACGTCGACGGCGATGTCCTGGCCGTCCATGAGCGTCTGCCTGATGAACATGAACCCCTTCTTGTGCAGCGACGTCGGGTCGGTGAAGATCTTGTGCCCGCTGGGGAACTTGTCCTTGAGCGTGCTCTCGCCGACGCCCACCTCGTACTGGATGTACCGGAGCCCCATCGCCTCCGCCGGGTCGCCGTAGTCCGCCCGCGCCATCCACTGCAGCCCGCCCCACGGCACGATCTGCACCAGCGTCGCCCCCGGCGGCAGGAACATCATGTTGGTCAGCCCGGCGCCGTGCACGCCCACCAGCGCGTCGCACGAGTTGATGAGCGCCCCGACCTGCGCGATGTCGTTGCCCACGTCGGACTCGTTCACCACGGCCTCGAACCCGACCTCCTCCGCCGCGCGGACCACGGCGTCCAGGTTCAGGAGCAGCCGGGTGCGGTGCCGGGAGATGATCAGGAGCCGGGGCTTCAGGCCCGTGCCGTCGCCCAGCCGTGTCGGCGCGTCCCGGGGCAGCGACAGCGCGCGCCGGACGAACCGCGTGAAGTCCGGCGTCGCAAGACCGTCCGCGCTGCGCTCCCGCTCGATGATGAGCTCCTTGTGCGCGCGCAGGCTCACCACGGCGCGCGGGAAGCAGTGGACCTCGCCGGCGGCGCCGGCCTTGGCGAGGTCCAGCGGCGCGTGTCGCGACAGCTCGTGGAGGAGCTTGTCGTACTTGACCAGCCACCACGAGGCCACGTTCGCCATCACCAGCTGCACGTCGCCGCGGTACCGCTGCGCGGTGTTGTACAGCGGCACCAGCACGTCGGAGAAGTCGTGGAAGATGTTGCCCGTGTACCCGCCGATGGAGAACACTACCGCCGGCCCGGCGTGCGACCGCGTGCACCGCGGCGCGCCGGGCGCGTCGCCCGTCGACCGCACCGTGACCTCCGTGATCCGGCCCATGCACGTCTCGTCGCCCTTCCGCGGGTACGGCCGGACCCGGTGCCACTGGCCGCTGCCGGCCCCGGTCGCCGGGTCGACGACGACGAACGCCGACGCGTTGGCGTCCAAGCGGATGTCGCCGGCCATGTCGCATATGTCGCTGCGGAAGTCGGAGAAGTCGCACAGCGGCGGCCGCTGCTGCTGGTGGTGGTCCCCGCCGCCAGATCCTGCACTCGTCGTGACGTCACGTTGGTTAATTCGTTAGGCTCCACGATGATGCACTCCCTGACAAGTCTATGATTCTTTCTCGAAATGAATTCTTTTTCTTAAAAAAAAACACCAAGTTGACCAGTTGACAAGGTTTGGTCCGGCGTTGCTTTCGCCGTCCCGTTGCACTTACGTGCTGGCTCGTGGAGCTCCTCTTGCCGCTGCCGAGCTGGCTGCTCCTGGAGCTTGCTCTGACCGCCGCCGGCAGCTCGCGCCTTCCCCTCTGCACCAGACACCAAATCGAAATAAGAACGTGACATCACATCATACACAAGCTAGTAATTGGCACGGGTATCCGCCGTGCACGGCATGGTGGATTTTGTCGGTTAGGCAGCCTAGTCGGGGAGCACGGACCTGGCAGGTCGGGCGCGGTCGCCGTGATCTCCGCGGCGGGTTGCGCGGTGGTCGTCGTCGCGGCGGCGGCGGCGGCCGTGGTCACCACGGCGTCGTCTCGGACCTCCTTCTCCTCGGCACCTGCCGGGTTCCAGAGGTTAGCTTTAGCTAGTCAAGTTCTCGTCTTCGCGCTCGTGGAGCGGCCTGGCTCGTTCTCGCGTGCGCACGTACCTGGTGCTGGCTGGTCGTCGGGGTTGGACGCGGCGGCAGCGGCATTGCCGTCGCCGTCGCGCCCGGCCTCCTCCGGTTCTGCCGCAGCTTCGCTGGCCTCGGCGTCGCTCCTCTCCTCCACGATCACCGTGTCTCTGACCCCTGATCGGGACCAAAAAAAATGCTGAATTTTCACGAACTGAACCACGACGCAGACGAAGAGCATGATTTACGCTTGGCACCGTTGGCGACGTACATTCTGTGGCCGTCTTGTCGCCGGCGCTCTGCTCGACGCTCTGCCGCAGCCTCTGCCGCTGCTGCTGCGGCAGGATGTCCACATGGAAATCCCCACCTGATGAAAAAAGCACGCACGTTGACGCGAGGGGTCCAAGCAAAGGAGAAGATCACTGCTTCATCACTTCAGCGTGCAACTAATAGTTTTTCTCCTTTTTTTAAAAAAAGTTTATGTGTTCATTTAACCGTGGCAATCGGCGATTCAGCGCCAAGTTGATGGAGGAAACCTACCGAAGCCGGAGGAGGAGGTTCGCAGCGTCTTGACGGCGGCCGGCCGGCGCGCGCCGTCCAGCGCCGCCCTGGGGCTCACTGCAAGCAACCAGAGCGAACGTGTCAGCACTCTGCACGCCGTCGACGACGGAGCGAGCGCGAACAGCACGCCGCGAGCCAGGGGAAGGTGAAGTGCGCGGTCGAAGAGAAATGAAACACTGACCGGTGCCGAAGGCGGTGGCGTCGGGGCGGGAGGAGAGGAGGAAGACGAGGCAGAAGACGAAGCAGCCGCCGACGAGGGACAGCAGCCTGAACCGCTGCGACTCGAGGCGCAGCGGCTGCTGCTGCGGCAGCAGCCTGCCGCCCCTCCCGGCCTTGTCGCCGCCGCCGCCCTTCATGCCCGGCCCGCTGCCGTCTAGCTGGTTTGTCCTTTCTCAAGAAGCTCGGTGCTTATGCGTCTTCCTCCGGAAGCTAGCGTGATGATGCAAAAGCCCGGAGCGACTAGCCCCAGCCAATGGCGTCGCCCGATCCGAGAACTCGCTCTGGTTTTCTCTCCCTTTTCTTCTCGTGCAGGTCCTCGTAGGCTAGGCCCGCAGCCCGCTCGCTGGCTGGCTGGCCAATGGCGTCGCTCGATCGCGGGCCTGAGCGAGGCGAGCGGCAAGCTGAGAATAAAAACGGAAGGCGAGGCTGCGCAGGGCGGCTCTGCCTATATATCCTCTCGCCGTGCCCTGCGCTGCGCCTGTGCGTTCACGAGACGGCGCCGCCGGTTGGTGACGGAGCGTCCGGCTCGGGGTGCCGCCACCCGAACCGGACGTTTCGTTCTGCCGCGGATCGCGCGGTGATTGGACCGGCGGGCATGGACCCGGCGCGGGCCGCGACGCCCGGCTGCCTCTGCCTGCCTGGGGCTCGGAGTGGGCGCGTGCGATGCGAGGTTGATCGTGCATCATTGATTCGGGAGCATGACCCGGCCATGTTCTTCGTCTCCCCAGCTCAGCCAACACGTCGTGCCGGGTACTACTCGAGCGTTCGTGCAGGGGCATTTGTTTGTTTTTTCCTTCCCTTCGGGTCTTGGAATTTTCCATGTGATTCTCTTGCACTTTGCGTGCGCCCGTGGTGATGGCATGTTTGCGTTGATTTCTTTCTTGACCTTTTTTTTTATTTTGGGACTGCTAATCATCACAAGTTTTTTTAGATAAAGGGATAGCTCTATCCATGTATCTGTAGTCTGTGCGAGTTCTGCACATAACCATCTTTTAGTATATGTTCGTCCAATGGCTTTAAAAAGTACGGTTGTAAAATTACGTACACAATGACGTGTGACTGTTAAAACTCTATAATTTCGCTGCTTCTGAAGTGATGATGAAATTCGGGCAAATGCCCATGATGGAAAAATAAATAAATAAAAGCTAAGGTTGCAGCAAGACTCCCTCTTAATTTTTTTTGTCAGAGGGAAGACTGGCTTAGTGGTGGAGGCGGTATGAGTGAAGATTGGCTTAGTGGCGGAGGCGGTTTGTATGTATCCATTGGATTGGGGTTGGGAGAGACGATTGAAGCATTGAGGGTGCATGATTGGGTTGATTGACTCCAATGATTTATTCTGAGAGGTAATAAGGAAAGGTATGCAGGAAGAAGAGAATTAGCTAGAGGAAAACGAATTCCCGTTATTGATCTAGGTCAAGGGAACCAAAATTGGAGTATAGAAAGGGATGCAAAATGGTTGAGTTTACTATGCCTACCCTTTTTTTCCCTTTGGGCTCTAGTTTCGTTAAGAATTTAGCACACAGGACCAAGTCTTTCCTCACCTAGATCTCGCCCCCATTCTCCTCGTTTCATGGGCAAGTCAACCGTGCCAGAGACAGACAAATATGGATGCAGAATTCAATGTGCACCGCATGGGACGGTTGATCGCCACCACGGGATCAACTGAAGTAGCTAGCCAATTACACGCAAATCGCACTGACAGCCCAGTATTATTAGTAACTGCACCATCTGTCTCAGGCATTGTACTTGCATGTCAAGACCAACCCTCAGTGAGTGAACGTAACGATGGTGTCAAATGGGGTAAACATATTCATTTTTTTTCAGAAAAGACCATTATTACTCTTACGATTGGTTGGCAGATGGTAACTGATCCGAGCTATTAACGCCGTAGTACTATATTTTTTGTCAAAGAAAAAAAACTAATGCCCGCTACGAGCACACGGTGCGTGGTTGATAGCTTCACTGAAAGAAAGGCAGCATCCGATGGTAATTCTGCATCGTTGCAGTGCTACAGTGCCTGCTGCTAAGTGCCTATGTTCTATGGCATTGCTACTTTTTTTTTGGAAGAAAAAAAATACAAAACTAGCGGATTAATTTCGGTGTTTTATTGGACCAATGCAACAGGGAGACATATTCCGTGCCTCAGGATGCCTGGACACACGCATCGCCTTTGCCATGAATCATGCATGAATGTGGTCCTCGCCCGTGGACAGCAATATTCTTTCCTTGTACAGTTGAGGGAAGATCAGATAGTGATGCACCACTAACCTCCGGTAGTGTACTCTCTCTCTCTCTCTCTCTCTCTCTCTCTCTCTCTCTCTCTCTCTCTCTCTCTCTCTCTCTCTCTCTCTCTCTCTCTCTCTCTCTCTCTCTCTCTCTCTCTCTGAACAGAAGCTACGACGGCTCTATGTGCTACCTAAATCTTCACATGCGACATCAAATTATTGCTCATTCTTTTGGCCTCAAAACAGAAGCCCTCAAGCCCCTCATTTTTAGAATTCTTTTGCGGTTAGACATGTACGTAGCATGACTATAAATTATTGTCCGTGGAAGTTTCCCCTAAAACTAATCTGATTCACGTGAAATTCATACTCCATCCGTTCATCGACATAAGATGTATTTCGACTTGCCCGAAGAAAAATGTAAGGCGTATCTTGATTTTTTTTTAAAAAAAACAAGTTTTGATCAATAATTAGTTAAATTATATGCGTGTTTAGTGTATAAAACTTGTATCAATAGATTTGCACTGAAAGTGCTTTTAAGTACTATTTCAATACCAGTTGACACTATATGAATGAACGGACGGAGTACATCCCAAACAAATAGTGCTGAAAATGTATCTCTAGTTGTGCAGAGCAGTACAGTACTTCCATCTTTTTATTCGTTTCTTACTATGAGCGCCATCTATCAAGGCTATCAAGGACAACTGATTCGGCTATTTTCTTATCTTTGTGCAAGGACGAGTTGGCTCACTTCAGCCTCTTTATTCTTCTTCCAGCGCATACGAAATAAAGACTGCCTAGCTACTGCATCCAGAGACGTGTCTAGTTATAGCGTGTGTCCAGCCATGCCGCGCGCACACATACCGGTCCGAGTTGAAGGTGCAGCGGCATGGGCACATGAACCAGCTCGAGCGTACGTCCCTGTCATCGATCGTTTGGTGCCGTGGCTTCATCAGCTGGGGCTTAACAGCTTCTCTGAACGATTGATAGCTAGCAACTCGACCGATCACGGCGGCAGATGATCCAAATGTGGTGTACCGGAACTCGGAACTTTCCTGGCGGCCGGCGGGGCAACTCGTCGATCGTTTGCTAGCAGTGGTGTGGCACGTTCCACCGTGCTTGTTTTGTTTAGCTGTTTGCGTGATAATTAACGTGCGTGCATGGCACAATAATGCCTGCATTATTGCTAACTGCCGTATGATTGCAAACAAAGCCGGCGTTGACCTCACCTACACACACACACACACACACACACACACACTCGCACACTATGTGTCCACATTCATGTCTTCAGGGATTCACCGCTGACCAATGACCATGACCATCTCTCCTAAGTCACTCACCAGTCACTGCTGGCTCGAAACGGAAAATCGATTGGAAGTGGGCTGTAAAACACTGAAACTTAGAGTAGCATGCAGTTTTTTTTTTATAACAAACTTAGTCTGCAGTTCTGAGAGCTTTGCATCATACAAATATATGCAGATAAATACCGTTCCGTCTGCAAGAGCCAATATGTAGTCATAGGCCGTATGCTGAAATCATAAAAGAAACGGCCCAATCCAGATGCTCCTGGGCCCTGCTGGGCCAAGGCATTCTAATGTTCGCGCTATATTCTAGCTTCACCTTGCACTTTTCGCCTTTTTTTCTATTTCCTTTTTCTCTCTTTTATCAATTTCGGTCTGAGTGAAGTTCACAAAATTACGTAGCTTAGCTGTTATATGATCTTGGAAGTTTAATCTACTGCATTCGCAGACTACAGATTTTATGTTCTCCACTCTTAACTCTGTTTGGTATGCGGTAATGTAAGGCTTCAAAGAGGCCCAATTTGCAGGTATAAAGGCTTGAAGGGCCCCCACTTCGCCTCCTTCCACCAGTAGTGCGAGTGGATGCCATATAAAGGAGCCCAAGAACAAAATTACACAACCTGCTATTTGTTGCGAGTTGTAACAAAATACTTGGGGCCATGTTTAGATGCAAAGTTTCTATTTGCATGTTAGAGAAATATATTTTGCAGTTTTGCATAGTACTTTAGAGCTTTATAAACTCCACTCATGACCTCCTTTTTGCATTGAAACCATGACTTGTGCGCATCTTGTTTTTTAATACCGTGATTATTCTCTTTATTTTTTTTAAAAAAATAGCATCCAAAATGTTCTGCCTGTACTACCCTGATATTTGAGGAGGCAATGTTCATGGTTTTTTTTTTCGAACCGTACCGAGTGCAGCTCTAGAAACACTGTCTACTTTTCCATGTCCAGGACCTTTCTAATCATTCATCTTCTAAAACTGCTTGCATGTGTAAGCACACACAGCTTGAGGAAATAGTTGTTTTTGTCGGAAAAGTAGGAAGCTTTTTTTTTTTTGCCCTTTATCAACTGCTCGCGTGCACCCGTGTGCCACGGCCCCACGGCTGCGTGCACATGGCGCGGTGTGACCATCTCGCCCTCGTCGCCGGCTGCGGTTTTGTAACAGGTGATGGCCCACCGATACCCCACCGATAGCCGCCCTATCGGCGCTCCGTCGCAAGGGTGGTGGATGCCACCAGGGCGACAGGAGGCGGCGGCCCCGGTCCATGGCTTGCCGCATGCATAGCCATGGCCACGTGGCACCGACCGAGCCGGCGAGCACCGAGTCGTCTCTTGTATGGAGACGCTCTACGGTTGGTGTGGACTGGCTGTACGTGTTGGACTTGGAGCAGCCTAATTCCGACGTCTATTTTGACGACACGTCGTGGCCGTCCCTTTTGGGGGGCCGTCGTTTCGTTTTCTCGGACCCGGACGCGCTGGAGACTGATTCCGGTGTCTACTTCTGCTTCGACACGATCTTGACATAATGGCTAAACTCTCGCTAAAATGTTCGCGCATATTTTCGAGGAAGAGAAAATCGCCTGTGGTGCCTCGATCAATCTTGGTGGGATGATGCCTTTGAGCTAATCGATGCCACAGTGAAGGCTTACTCGCGGATGAACTTTGAATGCTAAAGATATCTACATATTATTTATTTATTTATTCAAATATATATATATATAAATGTGGACGGAGAGAGTATGGAAAAAAATAGTTCAAATAATACCTGTAGAAGTCTACAAACTCTAGTGCAGCCCATCTGGCAACGGGTAAAATCTGTACGGATATCAACTTCGTAAATCCGTACCCGCGTGCTAAAATTCACGCCTGCACCCGCACCCGCAACCCGCCACGGGTAGGAAACAACGCCCGTACCCACTACGCGCGGATACCCGCGTGCCCACGGATACCCGTACCCATGCGCAAGAGCAGGACGAAGAGCACCTGACCTGGGCACGGGCGTCGGGCGCCGCCGGCGCGTGGCTTGGGCGCGGGCGTCGGGCCCTGCCAGCGCGGGGACTTGGCGCAGCCAGCGCGGGAAACTGGGCGCGGCCAGCGCAGGGCCTGGGCGCGAGCGTCGAGCGTCGCCGCCATGGGGACCTAGGCGCTGCCGGCGCCGATGCTAGGGCGCCGCCAGCGCGGGCGCTGCGGCGCGTGGTCGGGGTGCCTGGGCGCTGCCGGCGAGGAGGGGGAGCGGCGGCTAGCGGGGGTGCGGGTAAGTGGTGCCGCGCTTGCGCCGCACAAGGGCCCGAGAATGAGAGTCGAGGGGGGCGCTGGCTGCTGGGTGGGGTGGCGGCCGGGATGGGGATAGGAATGAGGTGAAACCCTAGAAATATTTTATATACATGGGTATTCGGGTCCACATGTCAGCGGGTTTGCGGATTTGCGGGTTCGGGTATCATCTTTTCAAACCTGTTACGAGATATCCGCTGGGTTTAGAGTTGTACCCGCGGTCGTGCCCATGGGCACAAACTCAAACCTGTATCCGCGCCCACCGAGTTTGGTATCCACACGTACGCGGATATTTTGTACCTGTTGCTATGTTTATGCAAGCCTATCTAGCTAGCTACTTGTTTGACTAGTATACAATGCAAGGATGCACCGGAAAGCTTCGGGTAGGTTGGCAGTGTTAGGCTGGCGACGGCAAAAGGGCGCGGGTGAAATGAGGAAGCTTGGCCTGCCCGCTTTCTCCACCCCGCACTGCTCATGATGCGCGCAATGGAAACGGGGCACATGCTAGTGGCGCGGAGCACCGGGGCGGGGGGGAGCGTATAATAAGCCGGGATGGATGGATGGGCCAGATCTGCTCTCCTCCTCCCGACCTCCGTTTGTTTCCGGGACAGGCAAGGAGGGCAGAAACGCTGTAGCTCTCTGATGGCGATGCCATTTTGGCAGTAGCTTTTTAGCTCTGGACAACGCTCGCTAGCTTATGACAAGAAGCTAGCAGCTAGCTAGCTAGATGGCTGCGCTGAGCCGCGGGGCGGCGGCGGGCACCAAAGGCGGCGGCGGCGGCAAGCAGGTGGGGAGCAGGGTGCTGTTCGTCACCGTCGGCTGCTTCCTCTTCTTCCTCGTCTTTCTCCTCTCCGCCCGCCCCGACGCCGCCACCGTCCTCGGCGCCCGTAAGTGCTGCCATCTTCGTGCATCGTCTCTGAATTGCCGTGGATTAGCACCGTGAACTAGTGAAGAGGCGGTGTCGTTGAGCTCAGACTCGTCGTCGGGTGAACTTGTGCTTTCAGGTCGAGGCGACGTCCGGCCGCGGCAGCGGGTGGGGAGCCACGGCGACCTGCAGCGGAGCGCCGAGCAGAGCAGCGGCATGGCAGCCACGGAACGTACGTTAGGCTAGCTAATCGTAGCCTTCTTCGCTCAAATTCTTGTCTTCTTCGCGCGATCGCCTTGGTTGTGAGGCTCCCTCTTCGCCAGCCTTTTCTTCAGGGGCCGGCGGCGCGGTGATCGGAGCGGAGAGGAGCGACGACGTCGAGAGAGATGCGGCGCCGGAGGACGCAGAACGTGAGAGCAACGCCGCCGCCGCCGCTACTCCCAACTCCGACGAGGGAGCGGAACCACCGGGTACGTCTTCCTCCTCGCGCGAAGTGCGTGGACGCTAGTCCAAAAGTGCACGGACGGACGCAAAATTTTGACCTGCAAGGCCATTACAGCCGCCGAGGACGCGGACCGAGACAAATCCTTGCGGACCGCGGCCGCCGTGCAAACGACGCCTCCTCCGCACGGACTTCCAGGTGTGTTATTGTTAACCATCGAGTCACGCACCGGAAATTCCGAGAAAAAATTATAATGTTCTTCCAATCCCGATGCACATTAACGGCATTTATCATGTGGGGGATTTGTACTCTTCTCCAGGGGACACCACGACGCGTGCGGATGCAGCGGACCGGCAGCGGCGGCCGCTGTGCGACACCTCCGGCTTCCGCGCCGACGTCTGCGACCTCGCCGGCGACGTCCGCTTGGATGCCAACGCGTCGGCTTTCGTCGTCGTCGTCGATGACGCGGCGCGCAGCGCGGGCGGGCAGACGTACAAGGTCCGGCCGTACCCGCGGAAGGGTGACGCCACGAGCATGGGCCGCGTCACCGAGATCGCCGTGCGGGCGACGGCCGGCGCCGGCGCGGGGGCCGCGCCTCGGTGCACGGCGACGCACGCCGAGCCGGCGGTCGTGTTCTCCATCGGCGGGTACGCGGGCAACCTCTTCCACGACTTCACCGACGTCATCGTCCCGCTGTACAGCACCGCGCAGCGCTTCCGCGGCGACGTGCGCCTCGTCGTGGCCGACGCGGCCCCGCGGTGGCTCGCCAAGTACGGCGCGCTCCTGCGCGGGCTGTCGCGGCACGCGCCGCTCGACCTCGCCAAGGCCGCCGCCGCCGGGGAGGTGCACTGCTTCCGCCGCGCCGTGGTCGGCCTGCGCGCGCACCGGGAGCTCATGATCGAGCGGGAGAGCGGCTTGGACGGGGGCGGGATGCCGGACTTCACAATGTTCCTCCGGCGCGCGCTCTCGCTGCCACGCCACGCGCCCACGCGCCCCGGCGGCTTGGTCCCCGCCCGGAAGCCCCGCCTGCTCATCGTCTCCCGCCGCGGCACCCGCCTGCTCCTGAACACCGACGCCGTGGTCCGCGCGGCGGAGGAGGTCGGCTTCGACGCCGTCGTCCACGAGCTGAGCGCGGGCAACGGCGACGACATCGCCCGGGCGGGGCGGCTGGTCAACTCGTTCGACGCGCTGGTGGGCGTGCACGGCGCGGACCTCACCAACATGGTGTTCCTGCCGCCGGGCTCGGCGATGGTGCAGATCGTGCCGTGGGGCGGGCTGCGGTGGATCGCGCGGCTGGACTTCGGCGAGCCGGCGGAGGCGATGGGGCTCCGGTACACCCAGTACGAGGTCGCCGTCCACGAGAGCACGCTCAAGGATAAGTACCCGAGGGACCACGAGGTCTTCACCAACCCGACGGCGCTGCACAGGAAGGGCTTCACGTTCATGAGGCGCACGTTCCTGAACGGCCAGGACATCATCGTCGACGTCGACCGCTTCAGGGCGGTGCTGGTCCAGGCGCTCGAGAACCTCGCGCAGTAGGTAGCTGTTGTGTGCGCCGCGCACGCATGTGTAGTTTGTACACAAGGATATGTGTCGATACATTGTAGATGGATGTCTGTATGGTCACACAGGACACAAAAAGGTGACCGTAAGAATGGTAACAGGAGCCTGAATCGTCATGGCTAGCTACATACTACTTGGTAGGGATGGCAATGCACAAATTATACCATGGATAAAACACCAAACCCAGGCCAAACGGGCAATGCCGCGGGATGATATTGGCTCGAGCAACGGAGGATAACTGGGGTTGGGGTCAGCACCGTTCACGGGGTTAGCGTGGCGGCGGGCTGCAGTGGTGGATACAACGGCAGTTGCTGCTGAAGACATGAAGTAGGGCATGGGCAGTGAAGTCACATGGATCAAGATGAGCTCGCCTCAAATTAATAGCGTTGTGAAAATTGTCGGGAGGAGGAAGAAAGCTTAGAAGTAGGAGTAGGAGAATACTAGAATATGCATATGATGATTGACATCCTTTCTCACCGAATTAATGACTACCTCTCTCATCGTCACTTTCCAAAATCACCTATTTCTTAGCTATTATTGATTTGATATCCTCGCTACCTTATGAGCTTACCATGGACCGTCACATCCATCGCAGTCGTCGATGGCACCTGACTACCTATCGCTGATAGTCTTGTCCACCAACACTTTATTCCCAAGCTGGCTTGTTTTCCAAGGGAATTCCTCTAGGATAGCAACCATTCAATACTTAAACCTAACCCTGAACATTGAAAGTAAGATGATGGCTCGCACATGACACCTAACCATTCAAAGTTGAAGATGACTTTGATGAATGTCACTCGGTGTGTACAGTATATGGGCCTTGTGTACAGTATATGGCCCTGTTATTTGATCACCTCAGTATATGTAACTTCTTCGAAACACGGTATATGCACGCATATTCACCTCAATATATACATGCATCCTATTATTTGATCAAGATACCGGGCCGGTAGATCTTGAGACCGATGAAGTCATACATATGCCATGATGTTAACGTGTAATGCTGTTTACTAAAATGACACAGTCTAATTTACGGCACGTGGGTCTGTGTATGCACGTGAGGGACAAGGGAGAAGGAAAAAAGACGAATGATGTAAGCGCATGCATGCAAATAATTTCAAAATAAAATGATCGTAGTCTCAAAATCGAATATCGAAATCAAAATCCAATTACATAGTTGTGTTTGTTTCAATAAAAGCTTCAAAATAAGATCTCACACAACTATATTTCAATGATATATTTTTTTGAGACAAAATAACTTTTAGTATATTCTAATTTGCTTATGATATTTGCAAAATTTGTTTATGGCTTTACAGAATGTTGCTTCACATGCCTGAGTTCAGTCAAGTGGATATTGGTGTTCATGTTGTGAAGATAGATTGTTTGGTGTTATTAATGGATAAGGGTAAACAACTTTGCTGCAGGTGAATGTATATTGCATGATTAATATTAGGCAACTTTAGTAAATCAGTTGAGCATTTTAACTAATTTATTTTGGTATTTTTTCAAAATACATAAAGCAATTTGTGTGTTTTTGAAAAATATTGTCAAAACATATACAAGTAGTAGGTCTTGTTTTGAAGGTCTCTTCGAAAGAGATACAATTGTGCAATCAAAATTTAAATTTGATGAATGGTTTAAGAATTACAACTTTTTAAATTTTAAAATTGTTTAGGGGTGGACAGTAAATTTAGACTGCCGTGCAAGAGGACAAACCTAGCAAAGTCATTACCAAGAAATAATTAACCACAAATACGAACATATGTGCTGAATCAGATGTTTAAACTTGAATGCACATGTTCCACCGTAAGAAATCTATCACCACCTAAACTACAATCAGCAACACCTACTCTGATGCGTGAGGTCTCGAGCGCCCAGAGCAACACCACCTGAAGCAGTTGAGGTCGATGGTGATGTCTTGTCCGTTCAAGTGCATGTGCCTCATGAACTTGAAGCCCTTCTTGTGGAGCGCCGTCGGGTTGGTGAAGATCTCGTGATCTCTTGGGTACTTATGATTAGGAGTGCTCTCATGGACAGCGATCTCGTACTGGATGTTCCTGAGCCCCATCGCGTCCGGCGGTAGGAACATCATGTTGGTCAAGGCCGCGTCGAACGAGTCGATCAGCCGCCCCACCTGCGCAATGTCGTTGGCCACGTCCAGCTCGTTCACGACGGCCTCGAAGCCGACTTCCTCCGCCGGGCTTCCTTCCCGTGCCACCGCCGGGGCGCGCGGGCGCGTTCCGGGGCGGCGAGAGCGCGCGCCGGAGGAACAGTGTGAAGTCCGGCATCCCGAGGCCGTCCAGGCTGCGTTCCCGCTCGATCATGAGCTCCCGGTGCGCGCGCAGGCCGACCACGGCGTGGCGGAAGCAGCGCACCTCCGCGGCCGCTGGCGGCGGCGGCTTTAGCGAGGTCGAGCGGCGCGTGGCGCCGCAGCGACAGCCCGCGAAGGAGCGCGTCGTGCTTGACGAGCCACCACGCTCCTCGCCGGATCTCCGCTCGTTCTCCTAGCCGCCCGGGTGCCCCTGCAGTGTATGTTTCTCCTTGAGTCCTTGGTTCTATCCTCCGCCACAGCCACGCCGAGCCGCCATCCTCGTCGTCGCAGCGCCGAGTCTCTATGCCGGCCGGCATCCATCGTCGTCCCCGGAGCTGCTGCAGATGCACGGACAGAACTGCGGCGGGCAGTTTCCGTTGCCGCACCAGAAGGCAATTCCATGGCGGTGGAGCTCCCTCTTTTGCAGAAGCGAGCGAGAGGGCGCTGGTGGCTGATGCGGGGGACAGCAAGCTTCGCCGCACCGTCCGTCATCGTCATAGCCAGGCCGCCGGCCGTTGGTAATCTTTCCATAGCTGATTTAGTTGCAAAAATGTGTTCTTGTCATTTGCCGGAACCGGAGAGACAAGACCCGCGGTGGCGGAGGATTGGGGCCAGAGGATTTGCCGGAGTACGAAAATGGAGACGCCGACAGCGGTGGATCAGAAGTCGCAACAGGTCGTCTCCTCCGTGCTCCGTTAGTCCGTTCGCCTAGTTCGAGTTCTGGGCAAGAATTTCATGCACGGAGAAGCGATACTCCTGCCGGCGGCCGGAGCACGAGGCGGGTTCGAGGAGGTCGGAGCCGGCCATATCGATAGGGATGGCGATGTAATAGTTTTCAGAGAACCCCCTGACTTGGATAATCGCGATCCAATTATTTTATAAAACCCCCTTTTATTTTCAAATACCCTCCTGAATCGGATCGCGATTACTAATCGCGATCCGATCTAGGGGGTATGTGTAAAATGTATTTGCAAAATAGCCCCTCGTCGGTCGTTGCTCCCAATGGCTGCCTTTCCCGTCCGGCGACGGCGACGGCGGCCTCGCTTGGACGTAGGTAACGCGCTTGCGCTCCTCTTCCGGATCTCCGCTTGTCCCCATAGCCCGCCGGATCTCCTGCCGCGTCCCTTCCTCCTTGGTCCTCTCCTCCGCCACTGCCACGCCCAGCCGACATCCTCGTCCCCGTGGCGCCGAGTCTCCACGCCGGTCGCGGACGGCATCCAGCGCCATCCTCGAAGCTACTGCACGTTACCGGCAGGATCTAAGGCTAGCACTATTTGTCGTTGCAGCACAATAGGGCAAGTCCATGGCACTGGTGCTCCATCTGTGGGGCAGGCACGGAAGCTGGATGCTTGCCGCACCGTTCGTCATCGTCATGACCAAGCCGCTGGCTGTTCATGGTAATCTTTCTGTGGCTGCTCCAATCCAAGCGCAAAATTGGGGCGCTATACTATGGCAATTGCAATTTGCAGTTATGTTCCACTCATTTCCTTCAATTCAGACCGTGGAAGGGATGACGAGTTCATGATCCACAAGGGCAGGAAACAGGAACGTGTGCCCATCTCAGAGTCAGATCAGTCCAAGCACACATTCTCACGGGGACAGAACGGAATGATCCGCTGTGGACAAAGCGTTGTTCTTAATAATATGCTACTGTCAGATGGTGCCCAGATTTCCGTTTAGACATCAAGTCATCTACTGGTGGATGCTATGTGATGCGTGATGGTCCCCAGATTCAAGTTCCGAGAGCAAGGGATGCTGAAACTGAAGCATTTTAACCTGCAAGTGCAGATGGAGGGGTTCCCTGCTGCTCAGATGAGTTGTCGCCTGATGACAACAGAAGCCAAGGGTCTTCAGTTACAAGCAGAGTACTAGTGTCTATTTGCTCTTTTTCGCTTTGCAGAGATGGGCCTGTCCCGGGAAAACTCTGTTTCATGTTCTGCGTTGATGGCGCATCAGTACTAGAAAAAAGACTGATCGTAATCAGCACTCCAGCTCTTATTAAAACAAAGCGTAAAGTGACCACTTTTACCTCACTGGGTTTTTTTTCACCGTGAAGAAAAACATCATTTGTGAATTGTGATCGCCAAAAGGAAAAACATCATTTTTTTTGTCCAGTGATTTATAAGGTATAGCATTCATCCTTTTGTGATTTATTTGATTAGAAAAATAATCTGAACTAGTTTATATGGCTTATTTGGCATGACATTATGTGCATCAGTGCATGCCTTTAAATACTGAATAACCAACCGGGAGGCCAATAAACATATGCACGGTGAGATGTGTATAGGACTCTACTAACTAGTACGATCAAACTTTTATGGTACCTACCCGCCTCCTGCTTTGCTGAACAATCTCATGAGTTCAGTAACCAATCAATAACTAACATAAGGTACAACTTCAACTATGTTTTACTCCCACATTTCCTATTGTGCCAACCTGACTGTTTTACTGACTTGCCGTGCTGCACCATCATTCATTAGCACAACAGAAGTTACAATTATATGAACTTTGTGTTAGGACAAAAAAGAATTAACTGACAAAGAATGACTACATATGGTACAAGAAAGAATACAGAACTGGCACCTTTCTGTCACACTACAACTGAAGAAGATCCAGGGCCTGTAAAAGTGTAGGTCTGAATCTCCTGAGATTGAGCTTCACATCCTGTGTCATGAAAATGTCTGCCAATGCATTCCATCCTTGACCATGGATTGCCATGGGGTCCTTAAACACCATGTGGTCTCTGGGGTACCTCTGAGCAAGGCTGCTCTCTTGTTCAGAGATGTGGTACTCCAAGTACCTCAGGTTCATGCCGCGAGCAGGCTCCCCATAGAAGTTGGTGGCCATCCAATCCATCTTCCCCCATGGAACTATCTGAATCACCACCGCCTGTGCTGGGAGGAAGATCTGGTTGGTGAGGCCGGCGCCATGGACAGCTAGGAACACGTCACACGAGTTCACCATTGTTGCAAACCTCTTCAAGTTTCCCCTGGCTTCAGAGATGGTCACGTCAAAGCCTAGCGCCCTTGATATGGCTGCCACTTGACGAAGGTTCAGGAGCTTCCTTGTGCCTCGCCTTGATATGATCAGCATCCTTGGTTTCTTGCCGGGCTCTTCACCAAGGACTAATGATCTGGATCTTTTGAGGCCATAAGAGTGGCGCAAGAATCTTGTGAAGTCAAGCATTGAGTACCCCTTTGGGTTTCTCGTTGGATGCGGCCGAAGGATGAGATCCCTATCTCTCACAAGACCAAGAATTACTTCCTGAAAGCAGTGGACATCCTTGTTTGAGTCAAAATCAATTATGTCATAATGCGATAACCTCCGCAGCATCGGTTTGTACTTCTGAATCCACCACTGCTTGTAATTGGTAATGAAGAATTTTACCCGCCCTTTGAACCGAAAGGAAGTAAGATATAGTGGGATCAGCACATCTGACATGTCATGGAAGAAATTTCCAGTATAGCCACCAATGGAGAAGATAACTGCAGGGACATCGTGGCTAATGCTGCATTTGGGAGCATCATTTTCACTTGCAGCTGCTCTGATGCCCACTTCTGTTACAAGAGGTAGCAAGGAATCGTCACGGCGAGCATATGGCATAACATGTAGGCCTTCAACGCTTTGTTGCATTGGCATAGTAAGAGCAATTGATGAACTTCCTGGAGAAACTCGCACATCACCAGACATTTGGCAGATGGTTGGCCTTGCATAAGGGAAGCCTTCATCTTTACTCTTGTCATCACAATATACCTTACTCTTAGGCTTTGGGACTTCAATATATGCGGCTGGTGGAAAGGAATAATTCAAAGTTAGAAATCCTTTGCTTAGTATGTGCTTTACAAGATAACATGTAACTTTATAGATGTTGAAATTGCGCTGTGTTGCTATATGGCCCGATTGTATGGCAGAAGCAATTAGTATTGTGTTTCGTCATCTCACCTGATTGTCGAAAATTCATGAGAGAGTTTTCAGGAGGGAAACCAGACTTTGCTGAGGATACAGTCTCCCCTTCAATACCTGATTTATTATCCAAATCCGTTCGATTCTCGGGATTGCTGCTTTTAACTTCTTTATCTACAGAGGATAAATTTGAATTAGAAACAGTGACTGGAAGCAGAATGACAGAATACTTCTGATTTTTTTTAAAAAAAACTCATTCCCTAGAATGTATGCGTCCTGTGTTCTATAATGTATTGTAGTCAAACAATTGAATGTGTACAAGATTATCACAAAATAAAGCTAGGGTACAATATTTCAAAGAATTATCATTGAAGATCCACATACTAAGAGTTATACATATAACTTGGCTTCTTTTCAAATTAATCTCTTCAATTTCAGGCTTAGTTTTTTTAGAAGGAACATATACTGTTTTACTATCCTCCATTTTAAACGAGCATTAGGAAAGGCACTAGCTGGCACCTGGCATTGACAAACACAAGGTCCTTGCAAGTTTCAAGCACATCCCAAAACACTGCCCTGCCCCTGCTAGAAGCACCTAATGCCGAATCCTTAACGACACTGTACCACACTAGAATCTATCAGATAATGCATGATTGAGGGCCATACCAATTATACAACTGCAAGGTTGGCCCCAGTGAGAAGAACAGAAGATCCCAAACCTAGGCATGCATCATACAGTACTTTGATTGAACTGTCCCTGATCATGATGCAACCAATGTGGTCCAGTCCAGCACATTTTGGTGTCACTCACTCATAGCCATGCAAGCAATGATCTGGCTGGACAGAGGCAAAAGGGAAAGGAGAAGAAGGGTTTCTCGAGCTCAATCCTCACCTAATTCTGGCGAACTTCTGACAGGATCAGTACCAAATCTTGCAGGAATCGGAGCAATAGGCCCTGGAGGTCCATGTCCATCCACAGTGCCCCGCTGCAAGGAGCTCAGAGCTCCAGCCCCTGCTGGTACATGTACATGCAGCCTTGTTAGATAAAAGGGATGCAAAATTGAAGAGAACAATTTGAGAAAACGAAGAACATCAAGAATTCTTGAGGTGCCCCACCTCCAGCATCATCAGAGCTAACATGGTTTCCCTCGGCCAGATAAACTCCATCGCCAGCTACAAGTACAAGCATTTCAAGAAAAATTCAATCCTAGAGCTCAAGAAGAAGAGGCAGAGCCCATCTAAGGTGCATAATTGTAGGCTGGTTTGGCAGGTGATCTCTGACTTACACGAGACCCGTGACGACAGCGGCGAGAGGAGCCTGGCCGCGCAGATGCAGAGCACCGGGGCGAGGAGGCACGCCGCGAGCAGCAGCCTGCCGGCAAGCTGCCTGCGCCCGAGCTCCGGCTTGCCGGGGCTCCTGGCCGCGGCCCTCGCTCCGTGCCTCGGCTTCCTCTCCCACGCTGCTGCTGCGGCGGCGGCGGCTCTGCTCTTGCCGTGCTGCACCAGGGACGCCATGGCTCTCAGCTAATCATCAGCCGCGGGTTTTGGGGAGGGGGCTGCCGGGCAGCGGAGTAAAAGAGGGAGCAGTGAGGCTGTGAGAGGGGGAAGGTCGTGGGGAGGAGTGGCGCTGTGAGAGTGAGACTGCCACGTGTGTGGGTGGGTTCGTGCACAGTGGAGATCGGAGGCAGGGTGGAAAGCGACCATTATTTGAGCTCGCTTTGCGTCAGCTGATTTACTGTGTGTCTGCATTTGGTCAGCTGAGGTGGGTTCAGAAACTTAAATAGTTAAGACAGTGCCGAAGATTAGCGCCATGAATGGGCATTAGCATTAATACCTTATATGTTTGGTAGATTATTATTCACAAAACGGAGGATTCTCTTGGCAAACCTGAATCAGCTGTGACTAATTAGAGGAGCATCGTAATAACATTCTGCTCGCCGTTCTGAAATGGTGCATCAGTATGACAGTATGCGCTGAATGGCCAGCCCTGTACGCCACAAATGCAACGCCAATGTAAAGGCAGCCAGCAAGGCATGGCTCGCCTGTCGTCGACTCCTCGTCTCGTCTCGCGTGCTGGTCTGTAGCGGTCAGGTAAGGCTGCCACCTACTCCTGCGCCGCTACGCGGTTGCCCGTGCAGCGGCCGCCCATGTGAAGCAAAGCTTGCCACGAGCTGCTTGCCTGCTTTGCTGTTGCGGCTGCTGGGCCTCTGTGATCAGGACCCCTCCTCTGTCCTCATCTCTCCGCTGCACACAAACATCTATCGACGCATGCATGGATGATGGATCACTTGGGTCTTGGGGCTCAGAATTTTGGAAGGTGGCATGGCATCTAGAGTTCTAGGCTCATGTGAGAGAGATGCTACGTCAGTGTCGCGATTGAGAAGGAAAGCACCGGCGCCCATGATTTTGTTGTGCCAGTTCTTACTAAACAAATTCAAAAGATATGTGTTCGTGCATGTAGTAGTACTGAACAACAGTCCGAATTCAGTGCCCAAACAAACACCGCATGTACAGAACATACGTACAGCATGGAGCATTCCACTTTACAGGTAGAACGTGCGCTTCACCTGGTCTGGGCTCCGTCGCCAATTATTCTGTCCGTCGGAGAAGCTAGCCAACATGCCCTCCACTGTCGCGCCACAGTGCCTGTTCTTCTTGCGCCGCTCCTCGCAGCATCGTTGTCATGTGCCCGTGCTAGGCTGCTAGCACACGCCCGTAGCTTGCTTGCACGCATCTGCCGCCGCCCACCCGCTCTTGCATCGCGCTGCCGTTCTGTGCAGATCACCTACCAAACCTAACCTGGCGACAGCTTTGGTCAACCCTGGCGACCGACAGCTACCCCTCTGCTACCGGCCCAACCTCGTGGGCCATCTCCGCTCATGGGCTCATTTTGCTCCCTGTAGTGGGCCTCCGGCCTGGCACTTGCCTTATTCCCCTTAAGTTTCCCCGTGGCAAGGCTTTCTCTGCTTGTTCACATATGTTCACACAAAATGCAGATGCAAATGTCATGTAAACCTTCGATTTATAACTTTTTTCCTTTAAAAGAACACCAAAAAATGGAAAAGAATCGAGAAACCGATTGATCAAAGCCTACTTGCTAGAAAAAGGTCGTGTGAAATGAAAACAAACTGTACGCGCGGCATCCGGTGGTCTCTTCTGTCTGCCTACTGCCGCTCCCTGAGCAGCTCCATGGCCTTGCGGAGCACGGGCTCGAACCGCGCCAGGTCCAGCCGGATGTCCTGCCGGCCGAGGTAGTACTCGGCGACCTTCCCCCACCCGCTCCGGTGGATGGACTCGGGGTCCCTCACGGCGGGGTGGTCGCGCCCCAGCGTGTCCACCAGCGTGCTCTCCTCCACGCCGGCGGAGTAGGCGATGTACCGGAGCCCCATGTCCACGGCGGGCACGCCGAAGTCCACCTCCCCGATGTGCTCCATCTTGCCGTAGGGCACCACCTGGACGAACACGGCGCCCGTGGGGAGGAACACCGAGTTGGTCAGCCCCGCGCCGTGCACGCCCACCAGCGCGTCCGCGGCGTTCACCTCCCGGGCGAACTCGCCCACGTCCACGTTGAAAGGCGGGTCCCCGATCACCACCTCGAACCCCACGCGCTCCGCCAGGGCCACCACCGCGTCCACGTTCACCAGCTTCCGCGGGTGCCGCCGCGAGATGATCATCATGCGGGGCCTCACCTTCTCGTTGTCCTCGCCGTCGGCGCCGGCGAGCCTCGTCGGCGCGTCGCGCGGGAGGGAGAAGGTCTCGCGGAGGAACCGGGTGAACTCCGGCATGGAGTGGCCGAGCGGCTCCCGCGCCGGGTCGATGCTGAACTCCTTGTGCATGCGGATCCCCACCACGGCGCCCGGGAAGCACCGCACGCGGTCGTCCTTGTCCATGTCCACGATCTCGTAGCGGGACAGCCGCTTCAGGATGGTCCGGTACTTGCCGGCGTACCAGGGCTGGAAGTTCTCGACGACGAGCTGGACCTCGCCCTTGAACCGCACCGCCTGCAGGTACAGCGGGATCATGATGTCGCTGAAGTCGTGCCAGTAGTTGCCGGTGAGCCCGCCCATGGCGAACACCAGCGCCGGCACGGGCGACCGGACGTCGCACGCCGGCGCGTCGGCGGCCGAGGCCAGCTCCCGCACTGTCACCTCCTTGATCCCGGCCTGGTGCTTCCGGGAGTAGGGCCGGATCTGCCACTCCTGCGGGTTCGGGTTGCCGCCGCTCTCGATGGACGGCGCGATCAGGATGGTGCCCGCCGAGCCGCGGATGCGCACGTCGCCGTCCACGTCGCAGACGTCCGACGCCCACGGGCCCTGGATGTCGCACGCCGGCTTCTTCGCCGGAGCGCTCTCCGTCGGGATGCCATCGCCGCCGATACCGCTCCTCCGACCATCATCTGCATGGATGCATGAATGTGAATCGCTAGTGGCACAACTTTACTTTTTGGTTAGGTTCGGAAGCTTTCCGATGACGAAGAATCTGCATCCAACACCGTCTCTGAACGACCACGTTCCGTTCGAAAAAGTCGCAGTGACAGCAGGAAGTTTCAGACTGATCGGAAAGCAAAGCAATCCGAACAATCTTGTGTGTGTCACTTTTCTTCCAGCTTTATGAGAAGAAGATAAAGAATAGAGATGCCTCGGCAAGTACCTGCGACAAGCTTCTGGTCCTCTGTTTCTGCGTGGGCCTCTTCAACGTCAACGGCTGGGGGCTTCTCCTCTGCTGCATGCTGTGCCTTGGGAGGCTTCTCCTCTGCTGCAAGCTCTGCCTTGTGTGGCTTCTCCTCTGCCCATGGCAAGAGAAACAGAGATGAGAAAAAAGATTGATTTTTTGCTGAATTAAATTCATAAATTATTTCAGAGGAATTGGTGCGAGGTAGGAAAAGGGTTAGGGGCACAAGTTGATTTACCTACGACAGGGGCCTGCTGCCTCTTCTCCTCCACGAACGGGGTGATCGGCGACGGCGAGGGATGCGCGTGCCCCGGCGATGACCTCCGAATAGCTGCGAACACGAGCTCAATTCCCGTCAGTTGAAATTTGAAAGAATTTTGGAAACTAGGAAGTTGATGAATTTAGCTTGATGATGGTGAATTAACGTGCGAGTTATGTATCCATGCATGCGCCAGGTATTTGCAAGATGCTCAGAATTCTGAATTTTTTTCCTCCAAAAAGAAATTTTTTGCATGTTTTGGTTTACTCTTTAATCAGAAGTTCAGAACTATGAACGATTGTGAGTAAAAGGATCCAATGAACCATGTCATAACCGCAAAGTTCATGAACGGACACGGTCAACAAGAACCAACCGAAGAAGTAAACTTCGCACAAGAATTCAGAAACCAAGAAAATCCCTAAACTTTCTCGTGCTTGTCGGAAACCCATGCCACAGCAACTCGGCGAGCAAAGAACTCACTCACCGTTGGGCGCGGAGATGGCGAACTGCTCGGATACGGTGAAGTAGGTGAGCAGCACGAGGAAGAACCCCAGCAGGAACCCGACGCCGAGGTACTTCTGCGCTGCGCCCTTCACGCTCTTGATGAGCTTCCCCGGATCGCCCCCCATCTCTCCCGCGTCTCCGGCGCGTCAATCCCCCTCTTCCGCCTCCTCCCCTCTCGGCTCGCCGCCGGCTTCCGATCCCCTGTGATAAATACGCGACCCGCCGCGCCTGCAGGTGTCTCCGAGACGCACCAACTATGCTGACATGGGAGGAGAACCTTCCGAGAACTCTTCAATGGACCAGTTCTTGGGCGACGCCATGGTGTGCTTTATGGGGCTGTGGCTGCTGCCCTGACCCTGAGGGGGAGGACCTGGCCAAACGCCAACTCGATCTCCCTCGTCATGGCTACGTCTAAAAATTTATAATTAGACGTCTATTTACAAGTTTAAAACTGTAACAAATCAGTGGTTAGCTTAAATCTTCCTGATTGGGCTTATTGTATTGGGGATTTGGAATATGCCATGTTTTGACTAGTTTTGGAGCGGTTTGGCACAAGTTTTTTTTTAAAATTTCGTGTGAGTTGTGCGTATGATTGGGTGGCGGCATGGTGTAGGGCAGAAAAAATTCAAAAAATTAGGTCGTGTGTGTGAGGCTTGATTGATTGATCGATCATGGGTGTGTGGTGGTAGATGCTGGGAGGTCAAACGCGTGGAATATTTGATTGGGATTTAGATGTTTCAGTTGCGGGGAAGCCATGAGCTGTCACGGCATGTCACCAAGGGGGCCGTCACCCCTGCCTAATTCAGAACCTTTTTTCTTGTAATTTATAATTCATAGCCTACAGGATGTGCCATTGTTCCATCTTTGATTATTTCTTTGGCTTCATCCATAGGTTCGTCCATTCATGTTTGGCTGAGGTCAGCTTTTGTATCCGTATGGATGGATGGTAGGCCTCGCTAGGGCTTATAATACTTGCATGAGTATTTGGGTTTTGTCAGTTCAGCCATGTACCTTCTTTTTTTTTTGCGATGAATGTAGTACAGCTTGATTCTGAATCGTATTTTTTTTAAAAAAAGAGGCGCCTTCTGATGGGCAGAAAATTGTGTCGTCTGGAGAGAGAGCATCCAGCTGACGGGAACTCATGGTTCGTGAGTGGTCTGTTTTCCCTTGAGAACTGAAAGGTACTTATTTGTTGTTACATGTGCCACAGGCAGTCCAGAGAGAGACGGATTGTCACTCAAGATGTTTTTGGTTCAGCTGTCAGCTGTGAAAAAAAGCTGCTGTGAGTTGTGAGCTGTGAAAAAACTGCTGTGAGCTGGTAGCTGTGAAAAAGCTGAACGCCGTTTGATTCACAACCTGCTGTGAAAAAACTGAAAATTTATAAAATGTCTTCCTTCCATTCTTCCTAGTATGGAAGAAGGCAGGTTAAATAACAAAAAAAGAAATTTATCTAGACCCAGATTTGTCATTTATATACAATATAATTGCAATTAGAAGTCACATAATGGAATGGAAAATTATCACACATGGGTAAAAAAGCATCTTTCTATCTCCTACATGCTATCTTTCTTCATGCCTCAACAGAAGCACCACACGCCTCTCCAGATCGAGCTCCATGGTGCTCCAGCACACGCGCTCTGCCCCTGCTTGCTCTAGCGCAAGTTCTCTGGTGCGCTCCGTGACCCACGCAGGCCACAACGACGGGAAGGGAGCAGGCGAGGGTGAGATCCTGCGGACGACGAGGGGACGGACTAGCTCCTGCGGCCGGCGAGGGGAGGGTCGAGCACGACGACAGGAGGGGTGTGCGCCGGTGAGAGGAAGGGAGCAGGCTATGGTGACGGGAAGCTAGGGAGCTGCGATGGAGAGAGCTCAGGGAGGCCACAACGATGGGAAGGGAGCAGCGTCAGCAAGGGGAAGGGAGCAGGCGCTCAACCTACCTGCGCCGTCGGTGTCTCGCTCGGTTTGGGGAAGAAAGCCGCGGGAGGGAGAAAAAAAAACCGAAGCGGTACGCAACTAGGGAGTGGCAGGCGGGTAAATTTCGGCTCAACGCAGCAAAAGCAAGGAGCGAGCTGCTTTTCCATTTGTACGCGCAAACGCAGCCGCGTTGAGAAAAGCTGCCGTGTTGGACCCCTTTGGTTGAGCTCATGCATTTTCAACGTAAAAGCAGCCCCAAAACGCTGAACCAAACGGAGCCTTAGCTTGACGCGGTGTCACCGAACTTCCTCCGCTCATGAACAGTGATCGCCTACTTCAAGACTCTACACTACCAACTAACCCCTCCAAATACTGCAACAGCCAATGCTCTTCAAGAATGACAGTTTCATGCATGCATCCATGCTTAATAAATTTCTCTGTCTCTTTTCTTTTGCGAATATTATGTACTAAATTTCTCTTTCTAGGTTCTGGATTAATGCATGAAGTTGTTTCCTGATTAGCTAGTCCCCTCCTTGTTTCTAGTACCTGTACTGGCTCGAGATTCCTCTCGTTGGTGGCATCTCCGGATCGCGATCAATTCTGGGAGTACGGCACTCTCTATGGTCCTCCTCTTCAGTTAGCAGTTAGCTCAGCTACCAGTCTACCCCCAACGAAACCATGTCTCGATAATGTCTCCTTAATTTAAAAAATAGTAGTAATCGCAGTGGCTCTTCATGCTGATTTTTCCGGCAAGTACTGCACTGATCATCATTCGGCAAGCATAACACTCGACCATTCAGCGAGCCACTGTCGGCGTACGTACGGCTCTGCCGGTGAACTGATGAAACTGGTACTGCAGCTTGTGCAGGCACCCTCCAACCGATCAGCAAGCGTAACCGCCTGCTCTGAATGAAATAAACCCAAGATCACGGGTGTGGTGTTTGGTGCGGCGATCGGTCGAAGACGATCAGCGGAAGGTGCAGTGATCATTGACTGATGTGGGATTTTGGACTCGCACTGGATGCAGTGAGCAGTGGTGGTAGTGTTTGCTTGAGTCTGAACTCTGAACTGCCAGGAAATTTCTCTGTCAAGGGCGCCAGGAAATGTTTGGTGCCGCAGCGTCGGCATGGGAATCTTGTGGCTACATGCAGCTACCTAGACGGTCGGCCGGGAGACGTAAACCGGAAAGTGATGGCGTACTTGCTCCACACCCTTTTTTTTTAGAGAGAGGACACATCCTTTTCTGTTCTGTGCTGGTCTACTCTATTCCCCCGGGGGATCGATTTGCAAGTTATGGTGCAATGCAACAATTAGCTATTTCCTCCATCCTGTAATATAAAGCATCCTATTATTTTCACGACAGATTAAGGAGATAAGAAAATAGCGTATATACCTCTTATTTAATATCTTGTTTGGGTGTCGTTTTGCTGATTTCGTAGCTGATTGGGAATAATTAGTTTTCAAAACACTTTAGAATTTCTTATATTTGGGTACAAATTTTAAACCATTTAATAACTTATATTTCAAGACGGATGAAGCACGTGAAAAATATTTCTTTTAGGTATATATATTTTGCTCTAGCTATCGAGGCCCGGCATATATACTACTATTCCGGTTTGTATCGAGCTGGACGTGTGTGTTAGACACGTTTAATATGCGCCGACACGACACGTCTACGATCGACGCATATCCTTTACTACTCTTTCTTTTCTTTTTTGCTCGGGGTCTGTCGTGTGTTGGAGGTGGCGTGGGGTTGAGACGCGAGTTCTTTGCATACTGTTGTATCGCATATTTGCATATGCCAGTAATTAAATTCCTTTTTCTAAAATATATACGCTAGTAATTAATTTCGAAAGATAAGATCAACCAGATTCATCTTAAAGAGATTAATGGTGATGGGAATCACATGCATGTGGAGACCGCAGTTGGAGCTAGCTAACAGTCACGTCCAGTCATGTGCACGGGGCTCCAGATGGGTGCAGTTGGCGGTTGGAGCCTGAAGGCGAAGTTGGGAACCCGGATGGCGCCTGTGAGCCTAGACTGAAGGCGCCAATAAGCGAGGTGCACGTCCAGTCCGTGCACATGCGTGCCACTCGTTTACTCATGGGCACCTAATGCAGTTAGCGAGAATAATTATGCACAAGGAAGCCAATAATCCATCCTGCTTGTAACATGCAACATTGAGCCAATAAATAAAGTCTACGAATGATCATATCATAGATGAGGATGCTGCTGCGTGTTTCAATTGGATATCCTAGTGCGGTGTGATACCGTCGTCGTCCATGCCGTGAATTTCTTGCCATCGAGCCGGTTGTCAGCTACATGCCGCCCCTGTTGCCAGTTGCATGGGTAACATGGCAAACCAAGATCAGTTCGAACCTAAGCTTGAAAGGCATGCATGCTCTTTGCTCTCATCAATGAGTAAATTAATTTCTTGGCCCAAAAAAGTTGCTCTTAGTTTCTTGGTCTTTTTCGATTCAACTTGCTTCCTTAGCCTCAAAACCAAATTTGTTTGGGTTCTAGGAACTTCCGTTAGATCGAAGAGCTAACGGTGTTAATAGCAACACGAAATGACGCTTTTACCCTTGGCGCTAAATGGAATGCAGCAGCATTGTACAGTAAAGACCTACAAGCATTTTAGGCTGCGTATTATCATTAATATACCACAATAAATTATATTTTTATTTTGAAGTATGAAATTATTATTTTCATATATATTTGCACATACCACACTGACCATTTGAATTGCATATAAATCCACAATTGCAATTGAAATGCACACATCTCTATAAATGATTCATGCACCAAAAGAGGGGCAGCCAGCGTGGCCACGTCACGGGCTATTCCCGACCGTCAGATCGGCCAGGCGGACGGCCCAGATCTTCTGTTCATTTTGCAAAAAAGCTCTCAGACTTTAGATAAATTAACCCGCAGCCAGGCCTCCTCTCTCAGGTAATTTTACAAAAAAGCCCACAACTTTTCTCAGAATCAATCCGCAGTCCAACCTTCCTGGTTCAGAGCAATTTGCAAATAAAACCTTAAGTTTTCATAAAATCAACCGTCCATCCTGGTCCTCTCTCAGGAATATTTTTTAGAAAAACCCTCAGATTTTAATTAAATCAAACCACAACTTGTTCCATCCGTTACTTCTACACGAGCAACATTATACGTATAATTTGAACACTGAAACGTATTGAAATCAAAAGTTTTCAATATAGAATTTGATCAAATATTTAGAAACTACAAATTCATTATAGAGCAAATTTTAAAATTCAAAACGAATTTTTTTGCACAAATGCTTGCATGCGATCCGTCGTACCTACAATATGGACACCATAATATCTTCAAATTAAAAAGTATTCAATACAAAAGTTGCTCAGAATTTAAAAATCTATGACTTTATTATATAGTACAATTTTAAATTCAAAGCACATTTCCAATCCATCCGATCCATTCTACCTACGATTCGGACACCAAAAC
Organism: Panicum hallii; assembly: GCF_002211085.1. Taxonomy (NCBI): domain Eukaryota; kingdom Viridiplantae; phylum Streptophyta; class Magnoliopsida; order Poales; family Poaceae; genus Panicum; species Panicum hallii. Next base: position 53,728,089 of record NC_038046.1, read on the forward strand.
GTCTCTACTTCAAAAAGTTTTGAATACAAAAGTTGCTCAAAATTTTAAAACCTTAAGCCTTGCTACACAACAAACTTTTAAAATAAATGATAACAAAAAATACTATAACAAAAAACACAAAATATAACCAAAAAAGATAGTTCCCTTTCCGTACCAAAATAATATCCTACTTCAATAGTAGTGTCACGACAATAGAGAGTTTAAAATATATATACCAAGTACAATAATAGTCTGCAAACTATAACACCTACATATACAATAATTATTACTATGTGCATGAACTAAAGTTTATATCAACTATAATCTGACGACATGCTTGCGCAGCAAAGCCGCGCACCTTTCTCGTACACAATGATTTTGAATCAAAGGATGAAACATGAGATAGGTTTAGATCATATATGAAAAAGGTGCACACATACAAGAGATGTCTAATTTACCTATTTTGATTTCAAGATTTGAAACTAAACCTTACAGATAGGCTCTCAGATTTTGCATAAAGGATCCTAAAAATATTTCAGTGCTCGCAATGTGGCCCTTGGCTGGAGCTAGGTGGTTTTTTGTGGGAATTCGGCGAGGGGGCTCGCCTGCGGTGAGGGGAAGGAGGTGGGGAAGTATGAGGGGGACACGAGCTACCTGGGAAGGGGCTTGGTTGGGGTCAGGGACGGCCAGAAGGGGCTCGCCGGCGTGAGCCGAAGCTCGGCGGCGGCGGTGGGGTTCCAGCAGAGGAGTGGCAAGCGGGGTGAAGCCGGTGGGTTTCAGGAGGTGCAGGACAAGCTAGCTAGGGGGTTGGTTGGGGTGAAGGGAGGCCAAAGGAGGGGGCTCGGCGCGAGCTCCGGTGGCGAGCTCAGCAATGGCGAGCGGCGGCCGTTAGGGCGCGAGCAGGGGCCGATCTCGGCCTTTTATAGGGGTGCGAGGGAGGGGACGATGTGCTGGGGTGGCCGGGCAACGGCCCGAACACGGCCGCGGTAGGGGTGCTGCTTCGCCGGCGTGTCGCGGCCCGACCGTCGGGAACCAATGGCCGTGTGGCGTGTGCATGTCGGGCAGGGGGATTCAGGTAGGCGTGGGAGGATCCCGGGCGAGGCCGGTCGGTGGCCGGTCGGGGCGCTGGCCTTGGCGCCACGCCCGCGGCGCCCTGGATGGCGCGGTTGATGGCCAGCACTGACACCAGCTGGGCCGCCAAGCTCTACCATGGATTCGGTGGATCTGGCGCCAGCACAGGTGGATCCGTCGCGCAGGGCCTCATCGGAGCGGACCATCACCATCGCCCATGGCGGCCTATGCAGTAGTCAGTGCTCAAACCCCCACGGGATTGAAATCGCGCTTGGGTACAGGAAAAGAGAAATATGAAGGGTATTTTGGTCTTTTTATGTTCTCCCTATACGCTGGCTCATGGCAGCTGCAGATGGAATGGACGGAAGGGCCAATAATCCAAACGAAATTCGTTTTATGGTCAAGTAAGCAAGTTCAATCAAAAACACGCTTGGAAACTAAGAGCAACTTTTTTGACAAGAAACTAATTTACTCCTCATCAATCTATGTGGAAAAAAAAGTTCCAAGGCTAGGCCCGTTTAGCATCGGCAACTAACTAGGCCCAAATAATGGACTCAACCAGCCCTAGAAGGCCGATTCGCCTCATGCTGGGCCGGTTAGCCTTAGTCCATTGGCGATTCGAGGACCATTTACCGGCGACAACTTAAACAGCCTAGATTTTCAAATTCTCTCTCTCTCTCTCTCTCTCTCTCTCTCTCCATCCATCCATCCAAGAGTTCGTGCTGTTGCGAAAATAGAAATTATAAGATAAAAATTGCAACGCTTTACCGGATAACTACCATTCTTCCACCCCCGTCAATCAATATCAACTACAGCTGCAAAAGTAAGATAGGAATTGCTATATGCCTCTAATTTCATATACAGAGTGGTCGATACGGCTCGTGTGGCTGGGGATAGCTCTAATTTCACCATAAATTATTTTTACATATAAGAGTTCCACCGTAGAGTTGAAGGTGGAGGTGCAGTTGGACAGGGGGCAAACTGATTAATTTGGATTATGCATGCCTGTCGAGAGATGACGGAGGGGGTAACTTTTAAAAATCTTCCAGCTACATGAGGAAAGTGTTGTGGCCACGAAAAAATATGTTCTAGTAAAAAATATGTAAGCAATAAAAAATGTTTTACGCATGGAAAAATTGTTTTGTTAAAAGCAAAAATTGTTCTAAGCATTAAATGGCTAAAGTAAAAATATTTTGAAAAAGGGAAATGAGTGTTATGACAAAAAGAATATTTTGAGAAAAATGTTCAGATACAAATAGTAATAGAGAAAGATAAAATGTTCAATTAAATTAAAAATTATTTAAGTACCAAAATTTGCCTGACAACATTCCTGAGATCTGAGTAGTAGTTCAGACTACAAAGCCCATTAGATCTATGAAGTAATCCATGAAAATACTAGAAGTCACACGTGTGATTGGCAATCAAACCATCACACAAGGCAGAATATTTTTTTTATATTGCTGGAACAACAACTTTTAAAAAAATATTCCGCGTTTAAAAAAAATGTTCTAAAAAAATATCCAAGTGTGATCTTATTTGAGGATTTCATCGCAAGAAACACAGTGGTGTAGTCGAATTTTAATTTAGATATACGATTTAGAAAAATATAAATGCGTGACATCTTAACTGCTAGTCACACGTGTGACTCGTAACAGGCCCCGTAATCCATGGCCCGGAATAACAACACATGTTACACATGGGCCGTCGTGGGCCGCCGTGCTGCATCGCTCGGCCGCAGAACCCAATAGAGGCTCCACGTATACAAAGCCGCCTTCAGTCGCCACCCTGTCCATTCTGTAGCCGAACTTGGAGCTGAACAATGCTGTTTGGTACACGGTTCATCTTCTCCTCACGAACCAAGATCAGGATGTCAAAATCAGAGGCGGCGTACACGACACTAGTACATTCTATCAGCAAAGACCAAATCAAACAACTTCATTTGACGGCTGCTCTACCAGATCGATGCGCTAACAATTCATTTACATGCTCTAGACAACAAATTCAAAGAATGCCTCGCTCGAATTCTGTACCAAATCGCTTTAAATTCGAAGCTATCCTATCTGCAAATGCAAGTGCATACAGTATACGTTCCTTGTCTTCGCGGACCCCTGCGCTTTCCTTGGCCCAACGGCGACACGCCGTCGCCGGACACGAATGTACCGTCGTCCCCCGGGCGGCGGCCTACCGCTGCCGGAGGTGGTCGATCGCCTGCGCGAGCGTGGGCGCGAACCGGTTCACGTCGATGCGCACGTCCTGCTTGCCGAGGTAGTACTCGGCGACCTTGTCCCAGCCGCTGCGGTGGACGGCCTCGGGGTCCTTGATCACCGGGTGGTCCGGCCCCAGCATCCCCAGCAGCGTGCTCTCCTCCGCCGCCACGCTGTACTCCAGGTACCGCAGGCCCATGTCGGCGACGGGCTCGCCGAAGTCCGTCCGCGCCATGCGCTCCAGCTTGCCGTACGGCACCACCTGGATCACCACCGAGCCGGGCGGCAGGAACACCGCGTTCGTCAGCCCGGCGCCGTGCACGCCCAGCAGCACGTCGTGCGAGTTCACCGCCCGCGCCGTCTCCTCCAGGGGAGCGTCGGCGCGCGGGCTCGCCACGGTCACCTCGAACCCCGCCGCCTCAGCCGCCTTCCTGATCTCCGGCACGTTCTCGAACCGGCGGTAGTGCGCGCGGTGGATCAGCAGAAGCCGCGGCTTCCGGTCCGGGAACTGCCTCAGGCTGAGCGGCGTGGCGCGCGGGAGCTCGTACGTCTCGCGCAGGAACGCGGTGAAGTCGGCCATGGTCAGGCGGTGGCCCCCCGGCGCCAGCTCCGGTACGATGCTGAGCTCCTTGTGCAGGCGCAGCCCCACGGTGAGGTGCCTGAAGCACCGCATCTGCTTGTCCCGGTCCAGGTCCACGGCGTCGTACCTGGACAGCCGGCGCACGACGGCCTCGTACTTGCCCAGCCACCACGGCTGGATGTTGCTGACCAGGAACAGGACCTCCCCGCCGTACCGCCGCGACGCCGCGAACAGCGGCACCAGCACGTCGCTGAAGTCGTGCCAGTAGTTGCCCGTGAGCCCGCCGAGCGCGAACAGCACGGCCGGCAGGTCGTGTGTCACCGCGCACGGCGCCGCCGCCGCCGCCGCGGGGTCCTGCGGGGACCCCAGCCGCGTCACGGTGACCCTGTCGACGCCCGTCATGGTCCGCCGCGAGTACGGCCGGATCCTCCACTCCCGGCGCTCCGACGGGCTCGACGGGACGAAGGTCACGGACAGGGCGCTGCCGTTGACGCGGACGTCGCCGTCGAGGTCGCAGGTCTCGGAGACGGGGCCGTCCGTGTTGCACACCACCTTGTCCGTCTCTGTTGCACACCGGAAGGAAAATGAGTTTGCGCCGGGCTCACATTCCAGAGAGAGTTACTTAAAAAAGTTTCTCAAAATTCAAAAAATTACATTTTTTTGAATTGTGAATAACTTGCTCCATAATATTGACAAAAGATTTTAAAAACACATACACACACTCAAATCCCGGTGATGCAGAAAGCAACAACAACTAGCAGTAGGAAAAGGGTCGGTTTGTTTTGGGAAGTAAATACTGTGTTTGGACGTACCGAGCGGTTTGGGGTCTGCGTCGTCTCTTTTCGGAGACTCCTCGGTTGGGACGGCACCCGACGCATCCTTCTTGTCTAGCTCCTCCGCCGCCGTTTTGGGCTGCCATTCCTGCTCCCTTTTCTTCTCGACCTCTGCGTCCGGCAAAAGAAGACACCCTCTTTCATCCATCCGTTCCACTCAGGAAAAAGGAAGTCTGGAGCCAATCCCAAATGCAGAATCTAACACGAATTCTTGTGTTTTATAAAATACGTTGCCCCCTGGGCATGGAATTTCGCTCAAATTCAGTGTCACCGGACATCGGAATCCGGAGACACGGATCACTCTGACCTTATTCGATTCCAACCATGCCCAGTTCAGCAGTTCCTTCTCTTTTCCACGACGAGTTTCAGAAACCCAACCCCGAAAAACAGAGCACGCAAGGATGGGGATCGATCAAAGATGGCAGAAGAAGCGCTCACCTGCGTCGCCGGCACCTCCGATCACCTGCTTCTTATCCGCAATCCGCGACCCCTTCGTAGCGACAGCTGCAGATCAAACGAGGAGGAGACAAGAGCTGATGAGAATCGGCTCATTGAACCAGGGAATTCAGGGATGAAATGAAACGGTGGCTGATGGCCGTGCAGGAAGAAGCTAGGGGAGCGGAGAATTCAGTCCTTACCGTTGGGCGCGGTGACGGCGAACTGCTGCGAGACAACGAGGTAGGTGAGGAGCACGAGCAGGAAGCCGGCGGCGAAGCCGGCGTTGAGGTGCCGCTGCGCCCAGCTCTTGATCCCCCTCCCGGTCCCGGGCTTCGCCTCGCCGCCCATCGCCTGCCGCTCCTCCCGACCCGCCTCTCGCTGCTCAGTGGTCTGCCCCCGAATTATTCCTCTGCAACCACTGACGGCGGGTGGGCGCTGTCCGAAGCTCCTTTGCCGAGCTCGGGAGAGAACCGCACGGGCTTTTCCTTTCCTCCCCGATTCGTTGCTTACATGGGAGGCGAGAGCGCGCGAGGAAGAGGGAGGGAAAGCGAGGCGTTGCGGTGTGCTAGTTGGCCTCGTCGTCAAAGCCGCTAGCTTTCGTGGCTTTTGTAGCTAGCTAGGCTGTGCGTGGCATCAATCACCTTGCACTTTCTTTTTCTGTATTGTATTTAATTGATTAATTAATTATCTAGTACTGCACGCGTCTGCTTTCCACGCTAATCTACACCCTGACCTCCCTCTCTGAACAATCAGCTGGAATTTTCTCGTGCCAGGTGCTGGCCGGGATCATGCTAATCCGGTGGGATCATCAGGTTTGCAAAAAAAAGGGAAAAAAAAAGCGCTTGACTGCTGCGAGTGCCGCGTTGGTATGGTGTTGATCAGGTCTTCATAACCTGGCAAGACGCACATCGTTTAGCTGATAGGATAGGAAACAACAGCTGTGGGCATGCGTCTGTGGCAACTTTCCTTTTGTTTTCCACGAATGAGCCAGTCGAAATTTGCCAGGACGCATACGCGCGTCGTTAGGTTCGCGTAACATCGGCTTGGATCAGGTCATTGCCGCCATTTTTCATAGTTTCGGCTTTGGCCGTGGACGAAGGCAACGTGCTTTCCCATTTTCTGCGTACTGGAGAACCAACTTTTCTAGTTTTATGTTGCCGTATATTTTCTCCGCTCAGAAATCTATGTCATTTTGGATAATGACACGGTCTCCAATTGCTGCTTTTTATGAAGATGGTATTAAAAAAATATAAAACTGCTATGTTATAAAATATTTTTCATGATAAATACAATGACGCCATATCAATTTGACCATTCCAAACGATTATAGCAGATGTCAAGTATTTGGTTTTTGCAAGATAAACAATTACAAAGTTTTTTTTTTGATATCAGGTAGGGGACGCACACGTAGAAACTAGAAAGTTTCTATTGTCAATGCATACATGTATAGGAACTCCCTCCTATGGCTTATGATTTCGTAAAAAAAGATACTCTATATTAAGCTCGCCCATGGGTGCCGGAGCTGAAACGACTTGGAGCCAAAAAAAAAAGACAAAAAAACACCGCCGGATCGTATTATTTTTAGCGCTGTCAAGTCGATCGCGTGTCAGGCTGTCCTCCTCATCAACGCAAACACGTCGATCAGATCTGAACAGCTCACGGCGCTTCTTCATTTCCCCACGGATTAGAAAGCGGCCAACCGATCGGCTCCATCACTGATGCTGCTACATGCCACAGCTTCCTAGAGTCACTGAAGCCCCGGACGTGAGCACCTCTCGCCAGGCATGTTCGCCCCCATGTCTAATCATTTCGAGTTGACGACCAACATGGTGGCATGCAACAACTCAGCTCATCGCGTGCAACCAAATCTTAACCGTTTATTTAGACACATCACTTTCTAGTTAGTGCTCCTAGCCTAGCCTCCTACCTGGGACGAAATGATTAACGATAATCGCAAGTGGTTATGGGATAGATGCAATCCAAGCTTTAGATGGTGTTTTCTTTCCTACCCCCTCCCATTTTTTAATGAAATAAAGCTCTAGGGCATCATTGACAAATGCAGCTGCAGTTAGTAGAAATGTTGTCTTTCATCTGATGTATGCATGCGAACTCGAGCGGACTGATTTTTTACTAGAAAGAACAAGGAAGAAGAAAAAAACTAAAAACCAACCGGATTTATTTTCCATGGCGATTTTGAAAATCTCGAGCATTTGATGTTTGTTGATGCCCATGAATCATGCACACGCGAGTGCCTTCGGCTTATGCAGGCATGTCGCAACACCTGGCATCCTACCAAACTCCGATCGAAAGGGTGGTGCAGTAGCACTTGTAGTCTTGTACCCAAATGATCGTGCGCATGCATCCAAATCTGTCATGACCCTACTAATAGATTAACACTAGCTGTCTGCAGATCGGCCCTATGGTTTGCTACTACCTCTCGTTTGGATCTGACTGGTGTAGTTAAGCAAGGGCTACGTACATTAATCTAACTTATCACATGGAATGATTCGGAATTTGGAGGTTGCTCGTTGGAAGGTGTGTGTATCTGGGCGGGGTGCTTGACTGCTTGGCCAGTTCGTCGAAAAAGTACAGGCCGGTGCGTCTGGGCTCCGGGGAGATTGGTCATGCTGCGTTTGGAAGTTGGATTTCAGTTGGAGGAATTGCATTGGATTATGAATGCCAAAGCTGACTCGAAATGGAAATGGATTACAATACCAATGCTGCTGTTTGGATGCATACGTAATGGGTAGCTGGAATCAAGGGTAACAACCAATTCCAATTCTTGTTTGGATGCACAAACCTATGAATTGTATACCTCAAAAAGTTTAAATAAGATATCATGCTGTACATGTATGAAAATTTAGTTTCCATAACTTTTAACATATATGATGTAATGTTCATAAAAATATATTGTGACAGTAATATTAAAATAGCAAAAAAATTCTAAAAATAATTAAAAACAGTACGTATATCATGAGAAAATAAGAGAAAAATAATGACAACAATAATATAGCACCAGCCATTATACAGACAAAAACATGACAACAATAATCCAAGTTTGTCACAAGAACCGTACAGATAACATATCACAACAGATAGTTTTTGTCCATCATAACAGATAGTTTTGGTCCATCACAACATGAAACATAGTTTTGGTCCATCACAACATGAAACACCTACTTAGGATAACAATTTCTTAAGAATAATACAACACATAGTTTTTGTCCATCACAACATGAAACACCTATTTAGGATAACAAGTTCTTAAGCTATAAATAATAACTACCATACAGTACCACCGTCAATTGCCATTCTTTTAGTTCAATAACAAGAGCCATTTCTTCCTCATGTCCATGGGGAGTTCCAGGAGCGCTTGGAATAAGCGTTCATTAAGGATGAACTTCCCATAACATTTTAGCATGTCAGATCTAGCCAAATCAGGTACCATTTGAAGTGTTGCAAGGATCTCAGCAGGAGAAGTAACACTAGGCATCGGTAGTGGTTCGGTGGACTTCAAAGAATCATTGAATGAGGTCTTCGTATCTCCTAGTATAGATAGAATGGCCTCACCAGTTCGCTGCTTCTTTTGGGGCAAATCTGGTGATGCATCATCAACTTGTTCAGGTAGAACTTGAGCACTCTCAGCACCTGTCTGAGCACCTTGACCATTGGCATAATCTTTTGAATAAATTGTACTGATTGCATCCCAATTCTTCACTACTTTGTTCTTGTAGCAAGCTGCTAACTTGTTAGCCTACATAAACACACATATATGAATCAATTTGCTGCAGTTCCCATTGTGAAGAGTGAAACAAACAATAGAAAATATTCATGCACTTACCTCCACATATTTATTCCAAACATCATCACTATCAATTAACAGTTTATCATTAACCCAATCCCAGCCAAAGCCGCTCTGAGAAAGAATCTTGCTAATAACCTCATAGTGCTTGTCAAAAGTTTTGCACCTTGATGCTATATTGTCCTTTGTGATCTCCACATTACACTTCTCACGTACATTCCTTATAGCAGCATTGTAGACATGTGGCTTCCAACCATTTTGGGCATGATCACCATTGTTGTGATGCTCCACGAGAACAGCCAGCAATGCAGCGTCCATCTCATCAGTCTAAGTGAGATAGACCCTCTTATTTCCTTTTGTTGTAGCCATGGTGCTAATCACATATAGTTGTCAAAATACCACAAAGGATAGTATGCCAAACTATATGGTGCATGCATAAAAGTTCACAAAAGGCACCACACACTAGCTGCCCAACACAAAATAATGCAGCCAGCTTTGACACAAAAGATATCCCACACGGCCTACTGCGTCTCTAGTTCACCATGCCTCAAAAGATACTCATCAAACATGTCATTGGCATGTTGATCTCTAAAAGAGTTCCATTCAGCAGTGACTTGAACACTAGTAATTAAGTTAGCATCATCTACAGGTTCAATTGGCGCATCAGCTAGTTCAGCATCCACTTCCGGCAACAATAAATCATCCTTATGATGCTGCCTATCCCGTGCATAGTTGTGTAACACGCAACAAGCATTAATAACTCAAATCTGCAATAATATTACTAGTTAGCAATTTTCTTTCAGATTGATGTTGCTGAACACCATATGTACTTTTGTTACATGATTCTTAATGCCAAAGAAACTTCCTATGCGTAGGATGGCCTATTTTTTCTTTGCTAAACCAAAAGTTCTCTCTACAACATTTCTAGCACGAGAATGATGCAAGTTATATAACTTTTTGGAAGTTTTAGGCTGCTGTTGACTTGAACCCCACTCTTTCAAGTGGTAGCGAGTGGATCTGAATGGAGCTAGAAAATCCAGGTCCATTGGTGTATCCAGCATCAACAAAATAATATTTTCCTATTGGCAAGCAATCGAGTTAGTTAAGAAGCAAATAAAAGAAAAAAAATACCAAGACAAAGAGCCGTACCCTTAGGCACAACAAATCCATCTTGGCGACTCATTGCATCACGTAGCACTCTACCGTCACAAGCTGAGCCCTCCCAGTCAGGTAATACATACAAAAATTTCATGTTCCAATCAACCACACCTAGCATGTTAGTGCTGATCTGTTGCTTTCTGTTCCTATACCTCCTCCCTTGGTCAGCCACAGGCACACACACATCAACATGACACCCATCCAGTGCTCCAAGTGCATTGCCCAACCACTTCCATTTGTAATCATCAGGTGGTTGAATAGAAGGTTCCATTTGTAATCATCAGGTGGTTGAATAGAAGGATCAGAAAGCTTAATGAACTCCGCACTTAGAGTCTCTAAAGACGCTTGTAATCTGAACGAAGCAACCTCAATTTTAGACCATGTCCAACTACTAGCAAGAACATAACAACCTTTTCTTGTACACTAACATATACACTGTCACGCAGACCACACCTTTCCCACAATATGGCACACAAATCATGGAAGTTTCTTTTAGTCAAACGCAACTTATCGTAGCATGTAACATCAGACCGATCATACGTCTCCTTAAGCAAATACTTCCTATAATTGTGCAACTGCTCATCACTGCTAAAGCACCCTACACCCCTTGGTGCCCTCTGTGAACTAAGATATGCAAGCCCAAGAACCACTGACTCAAAGTATAGTTTTGTCAACACAATCCTTCTCTTCTTTCTTCTTTCATTTTCTTCGGTTATATAAGAAATCAACTCGAGATCTGACATAGTATAGCTAGAATGCACACACACTGTTCATAAATATTAGGACATACAACAAAGACACAACAATTAGGCATCACATACCTTCAATCGTCTAGACCAGCAACCCAACGCTGAATTAATCTGAAATTTTAAAGAAAACTGAGTTTGAAGGTTTCTTGTCTGCTGCAAACAATGGCGGAGGACCTTGACAAGGTATGGCACGCCCCTCCCCCGCGCCGCCGCCCTTGCTCCCCCCCGCGCCGCCCCTGCTCCTCCCTCCGCGCGCCACCCCCTGCTCCTCCCCGCGCGCCGCGCCTGCTCCCCCCGTGCCGGCGCGCCGTCCCTGCTCCCCCCCCCCCCGCGCCGCTCCTGCTCCTCCCCCGCGCCGCTCCTGCTCCCCCCGCGCGCCTCCGCCTGCTCCTCCCCGTGCGCCGCCCCCTGCTCCCCCCGTGCCGCCGCCGCCCCCTGCTGGCCTGCTCCCCCCCGTGCCGGCGCGCCGCCGCCGCTGCCTGCTGGAGGAGGGCTGGAGGACACGTACCAGCGCCTGTTGACGCCCGCCAGAGGAAGCCGCGGAGGGGGCGGCGTCGGTGTTTTCTTTTTTTGGTCGTGAACCGGTACGCGGGGAGTGGGGGGAATTAAGATGCCGAGCAATGCGGGGCGGGAGGTTTCCGAATTGTGGGCGGGCGCCCGCGCACTGGCCCAATATTTCGCGGCATTGGTGGGAGGTTTCTGGCTGTCAATGCGGAAGCCGTCCAAACACGTGAATTGCGGCGCGTACGATTCCAATTCACGATTCCGGCCTTTAATCCCTACTTCCAAACGCAGCCTCTGGCTCTTTTCTTGATCCCGGCAGGTGATCGATCACTGACACTGAGTGACCAGCACGTATGTGCATCCTTGCAACGTCCACCGACCTCAATTTCTTCTCCCCTTACCATGAGTACATCTGCCTTAAAAAAAAGAGAGGCTACATCAGGCCACAGCAGCATCCAGATTACGTCGGCCTAACAGTCAACCCCAGCCTACAGTTACATCGGCTAATTCTCTTTGTTCCGCTATCACCGGAAAGGCTAGGACAAGTGGCGTCACGAAAGGAGAAAAAAAGACGCGCGAACGTGGTGGCGACATCTAAAGGCCGGTCACCCACGATCGATTCCTCGAAACGCCTGAGGCCTGATGACAGGTAGTGATGCACGCGTACGACAAAGTCATCCCGGGTTAATTTCTAACTGCTTAATTTCTACCGGACGGAACGGGGCTTTTGATTGAGTGCAAGGAAAACAACATGGTGATGGTCTACTACTTACTCGAGGTGTATGAGAGAGTCGTTTGGCCGGTAACATTAGGCAGCCTAATCTTGAAACGAGCCGCTACAGACGATGCCATGGAGCAAGTAGTAACAGTCTGTTTGAACGAGAGAGACTAGAGACTAGAAACGTGCTGGTTGGGCATTCATCCATCGCCATCCAAGCCCCGTTTTATTGTCCGGGAAAAAAATCCTATCTCCTGTTTTAATTGGTTGCTTTCGGCGGACGGAAGTACAATTCGATGCGGCCGGCTCATTCGGTTGGGTCGGTACCCGTCACCCAGCTCGATGAACGGGTGATGCGAGCAGCGCCGGCCGGCGACCATGACGGTTGACGATGTCACGGCCCTTGGCAGGCCAGGCGAGGCTTGAATTGAACGTCACTACCGCAACGGCGACGCGACGCGGATGAGACGGCATGCGCACGGGTGGCCGGCCGTTTTTGTAAGTGTTTGTTGTTGGATCCGGATGACTAAATTTTACTCCCAATCACATCGGATGTTTGGATACCAATTAGAAATATTAAATATATGTTAATTATAAAATCAACTGTATAAATAAAAGCTAATTCACAAGATGAATCTATTAAATTTGATTAATATATCATTATCGTATGTTTACCGTGCATAATATGGTCAAATTATGGACTAATTAGATTTAATAAATTCGTCTTGCGAATTAGTCTCCATCTATGCAATTAATTTTTATAATTAATCTATATTTAATATTTTAATTAGTATTAAATATCCGATGCGATAGGAATGGAAGTTTAGTCGCCGTGATTCAAACATGCCCTAAGGCTATCTCCAGCGATATCCTCTAAATCTCATCCCCTATCCTTTTCCTCCACATCAACTTCATTCTCTGTACCAAACTTAACTCCAACAACATCCTCTATTTCCATCTTCTATACCCCACCATCTCAATTTTTTTTCTTTTTTTCCAACTTCCCTCTCCCCAACCGCAACCGCCGTCGCCGCCTCCCGCCTCCCGCGCCCCTCCCTCCTCCTCCGCCCGCCCCTCCTCCGCCCGCCCCTCGCGCCCCGCCGCTCCTCCTCCGCCGCCGCTCCTCCTCCGCCCGCCCCTCCTTCGCCCGCCCCGCCCCTCCTCCGCCGCCGCTCTTCCGCGCCCCTCCTCCACCCCTGCCGCGCGCCGTCCCGCCGCCCCGCCCCGCCGGCCGCTCCTCCGCGCCCCTCCTCCTCCGCCCGCCCCTCCTCCTCCTCCACGCCCGCCGCCGCTCCTCCGCCCTCCGCGCCCCTCCTCCGCCCCTGCCGCGCGCCGTCCCGCCCCGCCGGCCGCTCCTCCGCGCCCCTCCTCCTCCTCCGCGCCCGCCGCCGCTCCTCCGCCCTCCGCGCCCCTCCTCCGCCCCTGCCGCGCGCCGTCCCGCCGCCCCGCCCCGCCGACCGCTCCTCCGCGCCCCTCCTCCTCCGCCCGCCCCTCCTCCTCCTCCGCGCCCGCCGCCGCTCCTCCGCCCTCCGCGCCCCGCCGGCCGCTCCTCCGCGCCCCTCCTCCGCCCCTGCCGCGCGCCGTCCGTCCCGCGCCGCCCCGCGCGCCGCCCCTCCCGCGGCCTGCCGCCCCACGCGCGGGAGCCGCCTCGAGCGCGAACAGGGCGGGCAAAGGCGATGGAGGACGCCGCTCCTGCCTCCCTCTGTGCGGGACGCAGACCGCTTCCTCCATTTTACCGGACGCTTTGGAGTACACCGATGGAGCGTTAGCGTGCTACAGTATCCTCCGCGCATAGGGAACCGAACGGTTTACAGCCCCTCGCTGGAGATAGCCTAACTCGGAGGTAGGCCAACGGCCCGTATGCCTGCATGGCTGCGTGTAATCAGTTGCTGGCTTGTTCCAGATTTGCAGTGCAGGCTGGAACTGACAGGCTGACAGCATGGATGCATCGCGGAGAAAAACACTATCCGGGACTCGAATGGCCCAACTTCTTTCGTAAATCGAATGTTGGCCCACTGGGGCTTAGGCCTGGGCCTTGTTGCTGTTTTCAACTCCAAGGACGATGGAATTCCAAATTTCTTGGAGAGTTAAGAGTTCCATTAGCTTGGCTGTTTGGGCCTGAGTCTTGCTGCTGTTTTCAGACACTTGCGTTGTACTCAAAAAAACAAAAAGGCGCCTCCCTGCAAAGAGAACTTTTCATCGGTTAGAATCGCACAAGTAAACACCACACTTTACCGTTTAGATATGTATACGAGGATTGCTAAGACCGTGCGCCCTATATCTGACGGTGATCCGATTCGCGCGGGCGATGTGGGACTAATTCGCGTACGAGCGCGCAGGACTCTCGGCGTCTCTCGCCCCGGTCATCATGCCCCGCGATTGGGCCTGGGCCGAGTTCTGGAACCGACAGAGATGTAGCAGCCCAGCTCCTTTATATGGTTGTGGTTGGGCCTGGGCCTTGTTCCTTCTTCGACATGGGGCCGCGAGGAAACTCGTACCAAGGACGATGAAATTCCAAGTTGTCAACTTGTGATCTTTCTGTTCACAGATTAATTTAATGGAGCCAATACGAACCGGAACATGGAAGCACGAAACCAAGCCACTTAACGCCGCTGCCACTCCCGCAAATCAATACGCCAAGAGTGCATCTTTACGCTCCCCCGAGACAATTGTACAAACGTGTGCAAATCCATGGCTGCCCCTACTGCCGGCGCAGGTGGTCGAGCGCCTCCTGGAGCGTGGGCGCGAAGCGCGTGACGTTGATGCGGACGTTCTGCTTCGCGAGGTACAGCTCGAAGACCTGGCCCCATCCGCCGCGGTGGACGGAGTCGGGGTCCCTCACCGCCGGGTGCTCCGGCCCCAGCGTCTCCATCAGCGAGCTCTCCTCCGCGCTCACGCTGTAATCCAGGTACCGGAGCCCCATGTCCGCCGCGGGCTCCGCGAACTCCGCCCGCGCGATGTGCTCCATCTTCCCGTACGGCACCACCTGGATCAGCACGCCGCCGGGCGGCAGGAACACCGCGTTCGTCAGCCCCGCGCCGTGCAGGCCCAGCACCGCGTCGAACGAGTTCACCGCCCGCGCCTGCTCCGCCTCGCCCGCGTCGCCGCGCAGCTCCGCCACCGCCACCTCGAACCCCGCCGCCTCCGCCGCCCGCGCCACCTCCGGCTCGTTCAGGATCCGGCGGTAGTGGCCCCGGTGGATCAGCATCAGCCTGGGCCTCCTGCCCGGCTCCCGCGCCGGGCTGGCCGCCGCGCCGCGCGGGAGCGCGTAGGTCTCGCGCAGGAACCGGGTGAAGTCGGCCATGGAGAGGGGGCCCCCCGGTACCAGCTCGGGGACGATGCTGAACTCCTTGTCGAGGCGGAGCCCCACCGTGACGTGCGGGAAGCACCGCACCTGCTCGTCGGCGTCCAAGTCCACGTGCTCGTACCTGGACAGCCCCCGCAGGAACGCCCCGTACTTGACCAGCCACTGCGGCTTGAACCGGATGTTGCTGATCAGGAACGTGACCTCGCCGCCGAACCGCCGCGACGCCACGAACAGCGGCACCAGGATGTCGGCGTAGTCGTGCCAGTAGTTGCCCGCGTACCCGCCGACCGCGAACAGGACGGCCGGCGTGCCGTGGGTCACCGTGCACTGCGGGGCGGCGGCCGAGTCCTGCAGCCGCGTCACGGCGACCTTCCGGAGGCTGGCGAACCGGCGCGAGTAGGGCCGGATCATCCACTCGCGGCGCTCCGACCAGGCCGCCGGGACGAGGGTCACCGACAGGGCGGTGCCGTTGGTGCGGACGTCGCCGTCGACCTCGCAGGTGTCGGAGCGGCCCTCCATCTTGCACTCCACCTTGCCATTCCCGGCTGCACGCCGAGGAAAACGAAAAGATTCACCATGGTGATTTAGCTCTCGTTCACCATTCCAGCCACTAGCATTGTGTATAAGCAATTTTTTCTCAAATATTTGATCCCCAGATCTCAAATTTTGCTGGTTAATTATTTAGCCATGATCAAGATCTCAGATGAATCAGTAATCAGTTATAATATCGGGAGGCATCGGAGACAGGGTTCACTCTTCCCCACATGTTGACTTCGATCCTGTCAATCTATCATGCTCATTTTCGTTTTACCTTTTTAAGATGACATTGGATTCTCAATCTGAAACAAATAACCGAGAAAATACTGTGATCAAAACAACAGGATTTTGCTCACCTATTTCACCTTGAGCTTTGATATTATTCATGACCTCTAGTGCCTCCGTAATGACAACTGCAAATTAAGCAAGAAGCTCATTAAGCAAGATATGATCTTCAGGTCATAGGCTACATGCTGGAAACAAGCATAATCGTTCAACCACATTGGTCATAGAGATGGACAAAACTTTATCATCTCTGGTGTGATAGTCAAAACTATAAGTAATTACTGAACAACCAGTGTTCATCACTAACATGAAAAGCTAGATTGATCAGCACACATTGGTGGAACACCTCATGAACCAGCTTTCTGGTGAGAATACCAGTTACAACCATACTACTAGGAGCATATATATATGCAAGGAACCATAGCCATGGTGAAGGTGGATCGAAGGATTCGTTACCATGGGGGGCGCTGACCGCGAAATGCTGGGCGACGAGGTAGACGAGGAGCATGAGCAGACCGCCGGCGACGAAGCCGGCGTTGAGGTGCCTCTGCGCCGAGCCCTTCTGGCTCTTCCCGGGCTTCATCACCTCGCCGCCGCGCATGGCAACTTCCTTCTGCCGCCGCCGCGCTCAGCTCTGTGCAGCTGCTGGCTTTGCTTGCTTGCTTCTGAAGCTGGTTTTTGTTACGCATTACTATCTTGTAGTATCAATCTATGCTGCTCTCGAGGCTAATCTCGTGGGGGGTAATTTAGTGTGCAAATGGTTGTTGACTACTCCTAGCTAGCTACACTACTTGTATGATGAGTACTTCTTATTGGGTATTAGTCTGGAAAAAAAATCCAACCTAGTCAAACGATCAGAAACACTGTCATTCATGCATCGCGATCCACCGATCCCTTGAAACTGATGCCAATCGAATTTGCTCACATGCACGTTGTTACGTCGGATTAACGTAATGTGGACTGATTTATCCTTTTACAGTACACACATGCGCATCTTCTTCTGATCGAGCTTTCAGATGTATATACCGTAACAAGAATACAAGATTTTCATGTTCAATTGTTTTAATGGAAATTTTCTGTGTAGTTGGAACGGGAAATGAGAGGAGGTTAAAATCCAGCACGAGAGAGTTCCTGCTTATTTTTTCTCAGAAAACTTTGTTCAATCCATGAGGTTCAATGTTTAGAAGAATACATCCATGATTCAGTCATGAAATAAGCGTCAGCTGGTAAGGTTTTTAAGAAAATTCCTTATTTAACACCGTCAAAGTTACTTATTCCTTAATTGGTCTTCGAAAGTTGAATCTGCCCAATTTGATACCAAATCTGAAATTGATTCCCAATTTGACACTACCGTCTATTTTTACCAATAACAGTGTTAAGTCAAGTGCGAAAAGACCATTTTGCCCTTGATGTGCCTAGTACGGTTTTGCATCCAATAAATTTAAGAAAAAAATCAGCAGGTTGGTTTATGTATTTGTACATATTACTGCATTTTTTGGGCTCTTGTTTTGTTGATCATATAATAATTTCAGCATGATTTTTCTGTTGACCATGCTTAATAAAAGCATGCACACTTTAAAAGGATAAAATAATCTTTTCACATTAGACTTAATACCGTGAACCATAAAAATAGACTGTAGAGCCAAATTGGGAATCAAATTTGAATCTACTGTTAAATAGAAAAGATTAAAGTTTCAACAACCAAGGAAGGAATAAACAACTTTGGTAGTGTCAAGGAAGAAACTTTTTCAAGATTTTCTTACGGTGGAACCTGTCCACCTGAGTTTGTCCATTTGAGTTTGAGTCCTTGAATCGGTGCGAGTGTTCGACGAGATTGTTGCACCCGAATGGGGCTCCATATATAACAGGACGGTGCAATACCCTTTAGTCCTACTTCCACCAATCCACCACCTGACAGATGGAGGTAAACGAATATTTGTAGAGTTACGTGCTTCACTCTATTAGCTAGTGTGGATAGAGAAAGAGATCACCGCCCTAGGCCTGGGTGAAGGGAGTATGTTTGATAATAGCATGCTAACCTATCATTTGGCATAATTTATTTTATATCCTGGTAATGCCATTTAACCATGACTAACATCAGCAATGAAAAGATCAACCCAGCAACACTATAGAACAACAAGAGCAGGTCACTTGACACAGTGTGAACTAGTAGAAGTGGTCGAGCACCTTACCATTTCATTGAAATGGTTGTATCAAGAAAAACGATGAGTGACCAATTCACAGATGCCAAAGACTGTCTGGCTCTGAAAACGTATATCTAGATGCATAAAAAATTCTATATTTAAAAAATCAAAACGATCTATGATTTAGGAAGGAGTGAACATTTGCCATTCCAAAAAAGATCAGACAGGCTAAGAGCAGCCACAGCGTTGCGAAAAAACCGATGCCCAATTGGAGCATCGGTTTGTACACTGCAACGACCGATGGAACGAAAAAAACATAGCATCGATGAATCTACTTTCCTCGATGCTTATTCAATAGAATAGGATTTCCAGCTGCCGGTTTGCCTGCTCGAGCACTGGTCAAGGGAAGGAAAGCAACTGTTCTGCTTATTTAAAATTGTTAGCGGGACCCACTTCACTGATGCACAACACTGCGGCAAAAACTTAAAATGCAGCATCGATATTGATGCGATCTTTCGGGCATCGATACTGCATGCACGCTGTGGCTGCCCTAAGGGAGAAGCGTAGTCTTGATCATCCTAAGCCGTTTCGAGCACCCCTGCCTCTTACTGCTGGCGTAGGTGGTCGAACGCCCGCGCCAGAGTGGGCGCGAAGCGGGCGACGTCGACGCGCACGCTCTGCTTGTTGAGGTAGAACTCGGTCATGTTGTTCCATCCGCTGCGGTGGACGGCGTCCGGGTCCTTGATCGCCGGGTGCTCCGGCCCCAGCGTCTCCATCAGCGTGCTCTCCGCCGCCGATACGCTGTACTCCAGGTACCTGAGCCCCATGTCCTTCGCCGGCTCGCCGTACTCCATCCTCGCGATGTGCTCCAGCTTCCCGTACGGCACCACCTGGATCAGCACGCCGCCCGGCGGCAGGAACAGCATGTTCGTCAGCCCCGCGCCGTGCACGCCCAGCAGCACGTCGTGCGAGTTCACCGCCCGCGCCTGCGTCTCCACGCCCACGTCGCGCCGCAGGTCGATCGCCGCCGCCTCGAACCCCGCCGCCTCCGCCGCCCGCAGGATCTCCTGCTCGTTCATGAACCGGCGGCTGTGCCTCCGGTGGATCAGCAGCAGCCGCGGCCTCCTGCCCGGCTCCCGGACCAGGCTCACCGGCGCGCCGCGCGGGAGCGCGTAGATCTCGCGCAGGAACCGGGTGAAGTCGGGCATGGAGAGGCGGCGCCGCCCCGGCACCCATTCGGGGATGATGCTCAGGTCCTTGTGCATGTGGATCCCCACGGTGACGTGCGGGAAGCACCGCACGTGCTCGTCGCCGTCGAGGTCCACGACGTCGTACCTGGACAGCCGCCGCAGGATGGGCCTGTACGCCGCCGGCCACCACGGCTGCGCGTTGGTGATCAGGAGCTGGACCTCGCCGTCGTACCGCCGCGACGCGATGAACAGCGGCACCAGCACGTCGGTGAAGTCGTGCCAGAAGTTGCCCGTGAGCCCGCCGACCGCGAACAGGACGGCCGGCACGCTGTAGCGCGCCGTGCACGCCGGGGCGGCGGCCTTGTCCGGCAGCTGCGCCACGGTGACCGCCTTGATGCCCGGCAGGGTCTTGCGCGAGTACGGCTGGATCCTCCACTCGCGGCGCTCCGACCAGCTACTCGGGACGAGGGACACCGACAGGGCTGTGCCGTTGACGCGGACATCGCCATGGACTTCACAGGTTTCGGAGTAGTACCCCTTCGTGTTGTGCACCACCTTGCCATTCTCTGCTGCACAGGCCAAGAAAAGGCAAACATTCACTGTGGTTAATAATTTGCTTGATTTCTTGTGAACCAGAGCTTAGTAATCGGATCTTTCAGATTTTTGATAGCTAGCTGTCATTTCTTCCTTCCAAATTTCTGCAGTCCACGTTGTTACATCTCCCGGCTGACAAACGAGTGGGAAATTTGGCCTGTTGGCCCTTTGCTCCACAATGATTTTCCACTCAACTTTTTTAATTTTTCCCTCCTGACAGCATGCAAATTTGATCAAATTGACAGGAGTGCCCACCTGATTCACCCGAACCTTGAACCAATTGTTTGTTCGATATCCGCTGCAAGTCCGAAGTGACCACTGTAGATTAAGCAACAAGTAAGCAAGAACTGACCGTCAGTTTGCGGGCTACAGATAGGAAATAAACATAGTTGCATGCTCACTTAAGGCCTCGTTCGGTTAGCCTGGAATGAGTGTAAGAACCGTTCCGGCTTAATTTGTACAGTACAAATTAGCTAACCATTCCGGCTGGAAATCTTTCCAGGGAATGGTTCCCAGAGAGCCGAATGTATTTTTTAGGAAGGCTCACTTACATGTTTCACCAGGACGTTGAATCAGTTGTTTATCCGCGATCCATTGTGCTACCGTAGCTGCAACTGCATGTTAAGCAACAAGCAAGAACCGTTGCCGTCAGCTCAATGGTTGTGGAAGGACAAGGATCCTAACTTGAAACTGAAGGTAAGGAAGCCCCTTAGCTTATGATCTATCTTTTGGGATGTCCATTTTACAATCATATCACCACCTTCACCACAATTGAGTAAATGGAGATAGATCCCCAATTTAACAAACAGTTGCAAGCATCATCTACAATCATAATTTACACAACAGATACCTGAAACTTGCATTGTGATGAGGTGAGATGAATTACTAATTATTACCGCTGAGTCCGCTGATCGCAGCCTGCTGCGAGATGACGAGATAGACAAGGAGCATGAAGAGGACGCCGACGACAAAGCCGATGTTAAGGTGGATCGTCGGCGCCCAGCTCTTCATGTTATTCCGGGGTCTCTCCTCGCAGCAGCTCATCGCCTCTTCCTTCTTCTTCCTGCCGCCGCTGCCAATCGTAGCAGCAGTAAGGTAAGGACGCGGCGTGAGGGTTCAGAGGGTTTTAACCTGGAAAAAAATGCACAACACCAATTGAGTTTGTCCAAATGCACGTTGCTAAATGGCCAAACATGCATTGACTTCAGCAAGGTATTGGTTAGTTACTTTGTTTAATCGGTTATCGAGTAAATGCTTCATAAGGTTAAACTCATATGCTACTAGCTAGTAAGCAACTGTTGAGCGATCTAGAGATCCGAGTCCCACTAGGCTGCATCTGACCTGGTCATAGAGAAGGGAGAAATAAACGTGCGGTGCAGAAGTAGACACTATTCTTCAAATCTGACTTGTGTGCTAGTAGAGCTACGAATTTAATCATGAACGTTTTGCTGCAGTTCGGGCCAAAAGTCACTACGCAATGCCAATACATGTGATGTTGAAAAATGGACTTTTTTTTTGGGGGGGGGGGGCGGCCAGTGTGTGTTAGAAGCTACGATGCTGTAGACCAACCACCCCTAGAAATAGGGGCACTTCTGGAGGCGGTTTGTTTGGTCAGCTCGCCTTAGAAATTGATTTCTAAGGTGTGGTTTCTTAATATGATCTCTCCTGGAAATAGTTGGCATATAAATAAATTATATATTTTTATATATATAAAGTTGGATGAAGACAAACTTTATATCAAAATAGCAAAAATAGCAGAGCTCAGCAAGATCTAAACTTTGTAGTTCTCAATCTTTTCATTTGAGGTCATTTAGAGGCCCAAATATCTGTTATAGCTTCTCATATTCTTAAATTCAAATATTTGAATATTTGAAACGACCACGGATGGAGACATGCTCTATACTAACGTTTTAGTGCTTTAAAAGCACCACGGATGGAGACATGCTCTATACTAAGGTTTTAGTGCTTCAAATATTCTGAGAACCTTTTCATTTAAGATTGTTTAAAGCATTAAATGTGTAATACGAAGTTTGTAGAGGTGAATAAAAAAGAACGGAATGCTTATGTAGTACAAAAGTGGATGTGTATGTGAGAAGATAAGGTGAATCCTAGAAACTGCACACAGGCACATGATTTGTGACTTGGGATGCGTGCATGTGTGTAGATATAGGTACCTACAAAAATACTAGATATTTTTTCAATCTTGTTTTGTCAGTGAAATTTTATTTTTAGGGGTTGCGCTCTTAAGCGACTGCCTCTAAAAATCCATTTATGGAAGTGGTAGGCTTAAGTGACCATCCTTAGAAATATACTTTTAGGGTGGTTTGTTGGCAAGTTGTGTAAATGGTTCATTTTCACCAACATTTATATAGGGGCGGTTTTCGCAACAACCCCTAGCAATCCATATTGACTGTGTCTAAAAAATAGCTTTTGTATTACTGTTTGGCCTTTCTTTGATGCATTAAGTGCTTTCGTACCATGCATTAACAATCTTCAAATGTGATAAATCATCAATTTTGTTTATATAATTGTAACAGTCATAAATATCTTTTGCAATTAAAAGAAAACCATGATTTTATTTAAAATATGAGTATTTTTGAAATTTTTAGAAATAGTAAATGCATGATGCAATTACAGAAATAGGAAGGAGCTTGCTCTTATTAGCGCTGAAGATGGAACAGATATTGCCCAACCGCCCATCCATCTGAATGCATTCAGGTACCAATCTGATATCAAAACACGGATATTCGAATGTTTTTCATGTTTTAAATATATATAGATACTAAGAGTCTGAGATACAATCACTTGAATAGAACAACATTTAATTTTGTCTAATAATATCGGAATAGTTTGCTCGGATATCAGATTCAGATAGTCGTGCCATGGATGCCCAATTTGGTTTAGTCCCAAGAAAGATTTTAGCCCAACATGATAAGTGATATAGAGTTTCTTATCTTTTTTTTGAACTATTTATACATTTGATTTATATACTAAATTTAATTTTTTTTCATGTAATATACTCCACTAAATATAAAATAACCCAAAAATAAAAATATAAAATTGGTGTTAGGGGGTGGAAGCGAATTGGATGTGGATGCGTAGAAATTGAGATATCGCTATTTCCATATTTTAATTTGAATTTTTGGATATTCTCGAATAGATGAATATGAATATGAATTAGATAGTTCAAATTCAGTTCCATATTCGGATGTTTGTGTATGAAAATATTCATCATTAATCATATTATTTATAAATTATACATCATCAGTCATAAATCATTAGAAATATTAATTATAAATTTTAAATAAATATTTTAAACAATTAAATAGTTATATTTAGTCATAGAGACAACTTTGAAATAGTTTTCATATAATGTGCCTAATTATACATCCTTCAAATTTTGAATTTGGGCTAGTTAATATATTATTATAGATAATAATTAAAATTATAATACAATTAGTCATACTAAAGTTAATATTTATATATGATCAGTCATATTAAGCTTAGTTTTATTAATCATAGAGACAACTCTAAATAATTTAGCTTCTAAAAGTTCAACAGGTGTTGTTTATAAATAGCTTAAAAATAATTTATTTATAACATAAAGAATGTATAAGTAGTGGGCATACTACTTATGTCCACACTCAATGTTAGGTCTAGAAGCCAAAGGATAATCCGAAGATATACTTTATTCTTTACGAACACGGGTAATGTCAGATATCTATCCATATCAACATTTGTGTCAAATACGAATTTGAATTCTTATATAAGAAATGAATTCCAATACATCAATTCTAGTATAGCTAGAACCCATGGTATCCTCGAATGTCTGCTTCCGTGCAAATCGAACTTGTGTGTACTGGCACGACGCATCATGTTTACGAGGTCGAGGAATATTATCGCAAAAAACTGAGGCATGCTGTGCTATGTATTAGGGGCTGTTTAGATCCGCTGCACTAAAGTTTAGTCTCGTCATATCGGATGTTTAATATCAATTAGGAGTATTAAATAAATACTAATTACAAAACTAATTGCATAAATGGAGGCTAATTCACGAGATAAATCTATTAATCCTAATTAATCTATTATTAACTATTTAATATTTCTAATTGGTGTCCAAACATCCAATATGACGGGACTAAACTTAGTCCCCTTCAGCCGAACAGCCCCTTAATGTATCGGAGGATTGTCCATTCCATTTAATTTCCATTCCAATACAAGAATATGATTGTATAACTTGGGGTGTTAGTGCTACATCACTAGACGATGATGCTTTGCTTTCCCGTAGTACAACTCCGTCGTAAATTAAGCTGGCAACTGGTGGCTGTTGCATGTGGGGTTGCATGGATACTCGCAGCCAATCTCTCTCACTACCTGGCGTTGGCTCCTACCAAAGTACCAATCTCCAACAGCCTCCACTAGTGTCTGCTCCAAGAAAATCGAGACACGTGTCAACCTAACTCTCACACTAGCAACAAGGCAAAGAGCATCGCATTTACACTGAAATTCACTTCACTTTCAGTTACTCATCCTCACCTTGTTTCCTAGCCTTGGGGCGACTGGTGTGTTCCATGGCGAGTTATCGAACCATGACTGACAGTGGCTGAAGCATGAATCGATGAACCAGCTGCAGTTGTTGTTGTCCCCTACAGCCTTGAGGTCATCCACCATCGCCTTCCTAAATCCTACAAACAAACGGACAGATCGAACTTTATTGAGGAACTGATAGATGCGTTGGAGTGGGGAAAAACACAAAAGAGAACAGATAGATTGCAAGCCAACCATTGAGGACTTGTATCTGCGAGGAGTTGCAGCTGCGAATGTCAGCTCTGCAGCGGCGCCATGGCTCATCAGGAGAGGATATATCCGGCGCAACAACATTCTGTACCTGCACACGGATCAAACCGATGCAAGCATGGATTGCGGTCAGGATCCTTTATCTAGCTAAGTTCTCGTCTACTTTTTATGTACGAATTGAAAATGAAGTTGAAATGGAAGCCCTGCACCTGCCAAGAGTCGTAGGCAGAGTTCAGGATAAACGTGGGCGTCCTGATGCTCTTGATAACCTCCCCAGGAAAGAAACACTGCATGCCATGGGAGCAACGCCACTACTGAATGAACTTACAAAACAACCAGACCGATTTGCAGAGTAATATGGTAATATACCTCTGTCGGATCCTTCTTTGCCAGGAGGCAGCCCTTGGGCAAAACTTCAGTAACATTCTGGAGAAGGAAGAAGGGGGAAAAGATAACCGGAAGATCATTTAGTTAGAAGAAACCCACGCATTGACAGACTCAGCACATACCCCCCACATTGACAGAGCCTTTCCTTTCTTCAGTAACCATGTCATGTATGTGTCACTGATATCAGCGGCGGACGCTAACCTGAAGGCGAACGACTCCACTGTACACAGACCTCATTGACCTTTGCCCCGAGATATCCTCTCTGCACGCACGCAGTGCAAGAGATTAAGAGTAAAATCAATAAAGTAACAGAGTGGATGGATGGTCTTACACGTTCAGAAAGAATCCGGCGTCAGGAAGGCACTTCACCGGAACCTCCGGAGGAAACCGTGCGCGGAAGTCATTGCAGTGCAGCAGCGTGGCCAGACCACCAGCAGAGCAACCCGTAAGCAAGGCCTGGAAGGCGACGGATCACTTGTTCAGTCGAGTTGAGTTCATCAAGGACGGAGACTAGTGCTGTTCTGACGTAGGAGTAGGACTGGCCTGTTCGGAGTGGGCGAGCCCTTTCTGCATGAGCTCGTCAAGGACCGCCTCCCAAATGCGCCGGCCTCTGAAGAAGAGCGTGGCGTTTCCATCCTGATCAACGTGTTGCGAGTCCCCAGCAAACGAAGCCCCATCGCAGTAGCGAACAAACACTCTGTTCCAGCTGTAAAAATCTGGTGATGGTAATGAACGGGATCAGTGAAAGGTACACGATGAGAGGAAAAACGAATCATACATATTTATGTATATATAAATATATATATATGTATATATGCAGGCATAAGAAATCATATATATAAGAAGACCAGAAAACAGGTGTGTGCACGGGCGTACCAGGGTTCAGTGCCGGATCTTTGCTAAGAATGCCCGTGAAGTTGATGTGCCTCTGCATGAACTTGGATGAGCCGAAGTAGGTCATCCTGCGGCTGGAGCAGCTGCGCACGGTGTCGCACCAGCCTCCGCCCTCGAGATGGATGAGCCAGCTGCGCGACCCGGCGCCGGAGCCCGTCTGCAGGTGGTACCCCGGCGGGCTCCCGTCCAGGCACACTGCAGCCACGCTTTGCGGCGTCCTCTTAGTGCGCAGCTAGCAAAGCTCGCAGCAGCATGGCATCCATGGCAACGGTCGATCGGGAGATAGAGACGGCGTACCGGCGCCCTTGTCGCGAGCGGCGGCCAGGAGGGTGAGCTCCACGGGGTCCGGCGGCGAGGAGCGGGGGCGGTGCCTGCTCCTGCTCGTGCCGCAGCAGGCGCTGGGGAGAGGGCCGAGGCCGGCGACCAGGAGGAGCGCGAGCGTCGCCGCGACGGAGAGCGCGGCGGCCCAGGCCGCGGCGGCGCGGATGACGCGCCGTGGGCGCTGCGGCGGGAGGAGCGGCGACCGGAACTCGTCGGTGGCCATCGCTGGAGTGGCCTGTCCCTGTCTGATCCAGAAGCCCAGCACAGCACACGCTGAACTTTATAGCAAACTGGACTGGAGTAGAAGCGAAGAAGGTAGCAGACAATAGATACATAGACAAGCAGTGTTGTGGCGTGGCGTATGATTAAATTTTAAAATAAGATGATTGGCTGCCTGTTTCTTTCGACCACACTCCTAGATCCTAATCGATCGGTCTCTCACAAACTTAATATTCCTTGCTTGCTTGCTTACGCCCTACTACCTTCCATGGAAAGTATTCAGGCACACGCCTGTCGCTCACGGCTCTAGCTAGCTCTCTTTTCTTGGCAACGGCCTCGCCAGTCGCCATGGTGGGTGGCTGTGGTGGTGGTGCCTGTCTGTTTCTTCGTTCCGTTTGGTTTGGTGCCTTCAATTATTCGCTCACTCGCGTCAGCACTCGTCATATCTGGCCTGCAACCGTGTCGTGTATACAATAACTAGCACGGTGGTTTGCACGAATCGCGTGGCTGGCTCTATATTTAACTGCTCGTTTCTTGAAACAGCATTTAACTGTATTTTTAGATCATTTGAGTGCCTGTACAAAGTAAGCAAAATTTTTTTTGGTATTCTTGTTATTGCAATTTTTTATGGATTTTTATTTTAAGAAAAGCGAAACGTATATTTGCATTTTAAATAGAAAATGGGATATAAGTTAAGATGAAGTGAAAATAATTGATTGAATTTTGGAAGAAGTTTTCTCTATCATCCTATTACTAATTGGAGGCTTCTTTTAAAATCTCCACGTGAAGCCACTTAGAATCCTAAATGGACATTCTACTCTAAAGAAGAAATAGAGAAATTCTAGAAATTCTCATAAAAAATAGAAACATCCGACAACTATAATCATAATAGCCATTGGATCTGTTATTTTTCTAATAAATTACCCACCTCTGTTATTATGAAAATAGGCTAAAGTAACGCCTAAACATGTATCTAAATTACCCACCTCTACCATTATAAAAGATAATCTAAAGTAACCGTCTAATCTTCATGCAAATTACCCATATATGCCATTATAAAAATAATATCAAATAACCCCTAAGTTTGTATATAAATTATCTAATTACGTTATTATTAAAAGGTAAAGTGATTTATAAATCTGAATCTAGGTTATATAGTTATAACAAAATCTTAAAGTGCACCAATATAAAATTCTAAATTACTATATCTATCATTATTAATATATTATTTATGTTATTGCTTATATAAAAATACTACCTTTGGTGCGTGTCATGTATGGGGGAAGATATAAGAATACTAATTTTTATGTTGTTCACATAGCTTACACAGAAGGTTCAATTAAATACACATCAAATACATATGGAGGTATGATACAAAGTGAAAAATATTGTTACTAACTAAATATATTACAACTAGATAATGATGAGTATGTATTTCTAGAGTATTGTAGGTCAGAAATATTTAATAGATGAAAGAGAGCATGTGATAGATAATTATAATTATTAGCTATAAGTTTTATTTTTATATTAATTATAATTAGCTTTCGTGGAAGCATGGGTTGATAGGCTAGTGTATATCAAATAAAATCAAGAGAGAATGAATACAAAAAATAATTTTTGAAGGAAATTAAAAGATAATGCCCGCGGATTATCTCCTAATAGGTTTTCTGAAAGTGTTAGGTTCCCAGAGCATATTCAAGGACTTATATGTGAAGGCTAGAGTTGATATTCAATTTCTTTCCGGACTCAAGTTCGGACTCATGTAAATTGAGGTGGCTTCGTTTGAGAATCTTAGGATCAATACCAACATTCTGGAAAATACAGATCAAATAAACTACTTACAACTCCGCTGTCACTCTGGCAAATCAATAGGCCAACGTTACTGCACCTCCACCAACTCTTGGGAACAAAAGGATTGCTGACATGGGAGCTATATACACAAGTGGTCGCTTTGCCGAGAGTATTCTTATTTCTTACCACTAGCCTAAACCCTGTCAACCTGTGCTCCCGTACGGACTAATTAAAATTAATATAAAAATTAGGTTCATAGCTAATAAGTTATAATTATTTATCTTACGCTCTCTTTCATCTATTAAATATTTTGACGCAATACTCTAGAGATACATATTTATTATTATCTAGTTGTAATAGATTTAGTTAGCAATATTTTTTTTCACTTTGCATCACACCTCTACATGTGTTTGATATGTATTTAATTGAACCCTTTATTTGAGCTATGTAAACAACATGAAAATCGGTATTCTTATCTCTTCACTCATACATGAATACATGGTGACACAAATCATGAGCAGTATTTTTATATAAATAATAATATAAACAATATATTCATAATGATAGAAATAGTAATTTAGAATTTTATAATGGTGCACTTTAAAATTTTGTTATAATTATACAATTTAGATATAGCTTTAGTTTTACTTTAACTTTTTAGGGCTCTTTAATTTATATACAAATTTAGAAGATTATTTAATATTATTTTTATAATGGCATAGGTGGGTAATTTTATGTAGATTAGAGGGTTACTTTAGATTATTTTTTATAATGGCAGATGTGGGTAATTTAGATACGAATTTAGGGGTACTTTAGCCCATTTTCATATTGGTAGAGGTGGGTAATTTATTAGAAAAGAAAAAAAATAGATCCAATAGCTACTACGATTAAGAGTTGTCGGATTGATGGTCAGATGTTTCTGATTTTGCGAGAATTTTTAGGATTTATCTAATTTTTTAGAGTGTTCATCTACGATCGATTCTAAGTGGCTTTATACGGAGGCTTCAAAACGTAACCTTCTTTTTCTTTTTGAATCCAAGCAAGAGGATGCGCGGCGGCTTTCTCTCGGACTTCTAGCTTCAGACTCAGCTTCAAACCGGGGTAAACCTCTAATTAGTATTAGTAGATGACAGAAATGTTCGATATGGGTTACTGTTTGTCTACTGCTGGCGTAGGTGGTCGAACGCCTGCGCGAGAGTGGGCGCGAAGCGAGCGACGTCGATGCGCACGCTCTGCTTGTCGAGGTAGAACTCGGTCATCCTGTTCCACCCGCTGCGGTGGACGGCGTCCGGGTCCTTGATCGCCAGGTGCTCCGGCCCCAGCGTCTCCAGCAGCGTGCTCTCCTCGGTGGTCACGCTGTAGTCGAGGTACCTGAGCCCCATTTCCTTCGCCGGCTCGCCGAACTCCAGCGTCGCGATCACGTCCATCTTCCCGTACGGCACCACCTGGATCAGCACCGCGCCCGGCGGCAGGAACACCGCGTTCGTCAGCCCCGCGCCGTGCACGCCCAGCAGCGCGTCGAACGAGTTCACCGCCTTCGCCTGCTCGTCCACGGTCACGTCGCGCCGGAGATCCGTCGCCACCGCCTCGAACCCCGCCGCCTCCGCCGCCCGCAGTATCTCCTGCTCGTTCATGAACCGGCGGCTGTGGCCCCGGTGGATCAGCAGCAGCCGCGGCCTCCTGCCCGGTTCGTCCCGGACCAGGCTCGCCGGCGCGGCGCGCGGGAGCGCGTAGACCTCGCGCAGGAACCGGGTGAAGTCGGGCATGGCGAGGCGCCCGCCCGGTGACCATTCGGGGATGATGCTCAGGTCCCTGTGCTGGTGGATCCCCACGGTGACGTGCGGGAAGCACCGCACGTGCGCGTCGTCGTCTAGGTCCACGACGTCGTACTTGGACAGGCCCTGCAGGATGGTCTTGTACGCCACCGGGTACCACGGCCGCATGTTGGTGATGAGGAACTGGACCTCGCCGGCGTACCGCCGCGACGCGATGAACAGCGGTACCAGCACGTCGGTGAAGTCGTGCCAGAAGTTGCCCGTGAGCCCGCCGAGCGCGAAAATGACGGCCGGCATGCTGTAGGTCACCGTGCACGCCGGCGCGGCAGCCTTGTCCGGCAGCTGCGTCACGGTGACCATCTTGACGTCAGGCATGGTCTTCCGGGAGTACGGCCGGATCCTCCACTCGCGGTGCTCCGACGAGCTGGCCGGGACAAGGCTCACCGTCAGAGCTGTGCTGTTGATGCGGACGTCGCCATCGACTTCGCAGGTTTCGGAGTAGTAGCCCTTGGTGTTGTACACCACCTTGCCCTTCTCTGCTGCTCAGGCCAAGAAAAAAGACAAGATTCACCGTGGTTAGTTAGCTTAATTCATCATTATTCTTGTAATACAAAGCTTAATTAGTACAAGGGTATGACGATTTATTAACTAATCAAGGAATTACGTGACGTAAGAGGTGTCTGTTTAATAGTAATGGCTTTTTAACTGAAGATATATGGGGACCCACATGACGGTCAGTGTTCTTAAGATTCTCGTAATTCAGAAACCTCATTCATGCTGTGAATTATCAGCAAATTGATCTCAAAGATGGATCAGATGAAGTTAAGTTTAGTATCCAAGACATCGACGATACGGTTGCATGCCTACTTTGATCCCATCATGCTTTCTTAAGAGTAGTTTTTACTATCATACCGCAAATGCCCGCTCTTGTTTGACTTTTAATGAGGTGAATATTCATCAGTCAAAATACGATTTGAAAGATAGTTCTGGCAGACCTAACGTCCAGCTTATAATTGGCGGTCAAATCATGATTTCTTAGTTAGAGTTATTATATTTTTACGTTTAGGTCCATCCCGTGATAATTAGCTAGGTATAATCTCTGCTGGATCTCAGCAATTCAAGTTACATCTAACGGCTGACAACACAGGGGTGGACGTTTGGCACTTATTTTGTTTTGCCATTTTAAGATTTCCTTGGATACAGAGTCTGAAACACATGAGCATGCAAATCTGATCAAAGTGGCATGAATAATGCTCACCTGATACGCCTGAACCTTGATTCAGTTGTTTCTCTGCGGTCGGCTGCTGCACCTCTGCAGTGCTAACTGTAGATTAATAGGAACAAGCAAGAATTGATCTTCAGTTTATGGACCACAGATAGGAAATAAGCATAGTTGTTGGCACAAAGTCACACTGATGGTACAACTGCTCACTAGTTTCACCAGGATCTTTTATCAGTCGTTTATCCGCGATCAGTTGAGCTACCGTCGTGGCAACTGCATATACCAAGCAACATGTGTAAGAACCGTTGTCATCAGCTCATGTACTAAGGTAGAAAATACCACTAGAAAAATG
Source organism: Panicum hallii (assembly GCF_002211085.1). Classification (NCBI taxonomy): domain Eukaryota; kingdom Viridiplantae; phylum Streptophyta; class Magnoliopsida; order Poales; family Poaceae; genus Panicum; species Panicum hallii. The sequence goes on from NC_038046.1 coordinate 53,759,940, forward strand.
TAGAAAATAAACATAACAGCTGAAACATTACCACCTTGGTTGTGGAAGGATAAGAACCCCGAACTTAAAACTTTAAAAGTAAGGAAACTCCCCTTCTCATGATCTACCCTTTAGGCCTTTAGGGGGACAAATTTATTTTACAATCCAGGTACAATTATTAGAAGAGTGTTAGTTTGATCTTAATCCGGATCGGTCCAACGACCGATCCGGAATCGGTTACGCGCCCCGAACGGGGGCGCACGGCCAAGTCAATGGCACGTGGGCCCCCGTCGCGCAGCGCCATATTAAATAGTAGGTAGGGGCCGGGGCACGGGATACGAAGTTCGCCGCCGTGCCTAATCCCCACCTAAAACCCTAGTGATCCGATCCAAGGGGAGGCGCTGAAGCGACGGGAAGCTCCACCGTCGCCTCCGCACCAAGCCCCGGCGTCTCTACATCGCAGGCCACCGCTACTGCTCGACTACGCCGCCGCACGACTCCGGCTCGGCTGCTTCCTCAACGTCATGGCTAACAACGGGGAAACTGGGACCTCGACTGGTGGTACGGCTCCTCTAATCCATCTTTTCTCTCTCTGTCAATCTCCCAATTAGCCTCAATGCTACTTTGTTTAGCAAGTCACCGGGGTTAACTCACGCTTAGTAGATCCTAGTATCTATCAATGGTATCAGATTAGCCTAACTAATCGTAGTTAGCCTCGGCTAAGGGAGAAAGAGCAATTAGAAGGAGGGGAATTGGATCAACCCGAAAGAAATTGCAAATCAAGACAGCAAAAACAGACACAAACCCTTCGGGGTGATAGATCCCATCACACCCCGAGCCCAAAACCCTAACCCCGTGCTAACCCTAACCCTAGCTCTATCCCCAAACGAGAAAGAAAGAAGGAGGAGGAAGAACCCTACCTCGCCACCGGGAGCTCCTACTCCACGGGTAAGCGCCGCCGCCGCCACTGCAGCTCCGGGATCTATCCCGAGCTGCATCATCCCGAGCCCCTCGAGCTCTAGATCTTCACTGGGCCACGAGCGCGGGCTAGTTGGCCACCTAGGGCCCACTCGACGGCGGCGCGCTCACACACAGGCGAGCGCGCTCGCCGGTTAGGAGGCCCGCGGCGGCCCCGGCGCCTCGGTCGCCGTCACGAGGAGGAGGCAAGGGGAGCGGCCGGGGAAGAGCGGGCGACGGAGTGAGAAAATGACCTAGGGTTTGCGGGGAACGCGCGACCGAGGGGGTTTTGATCCGCCGAAAACGACGCGCGACCGTCGATCCCGATCGGACGGTCGCGGTCGATCCGAGGGGCGCGGGCCTCTTTAGGCCCAGGCGGGACGCCACTTTCCCGGCCCAGGCCCAGGTTGCGGCCTGGTGCGCGGGTAGGCGCCGCGCGCGCGTTGGCCGCGCTGGGCGAGACCGTGCAGGGCCGTTTTTGGGCCGATTTTTGGGCTGTTTTGTTTCGCGTGAACAGTAAGTTTCAAGATTTTTTTTCAGAACCATTTTTCAAACACTTAATGTATGATTTGATCTCCGGTTCAAATTTCACCAACGTGAATTTTTCTATGGAGAGACAGTAAGTGAGAATGTTCTGAAAGTTAGAACTATTTATTTTTCCGCTGCAAATTTAATTATGTTATATCCTTTAATTATTTTAAACCCAACGAGATATTATAATTAAAGGAGTCAGTTTTCAGTTTTTTTCTTCAGTTATTATATTGTTATTTTCTGACCAACGTTGATAATAACAATATTATAATTTTTCAAGTCAGTTTCATGCATTTGCTCTAATTCTGCCCAACGGTGTTTTAGAATTAATGCAGCTAGTTAATTGTATATCTTAATATTGACCAACGTTAAATTGAGATATGCAATTATTGTTTTATAAAGGCAGTTCTCACCCTTCTTGATTTAAATTTCAGGATCTAATGCAATGACCTTTATTAATGCTATACCGCCGTTGGATGGTTCCAACTACGGTATATGAGCTCAAAAGCTAGAAGTGGCTCTCGCACTGTCAGATATTGATTTCGCCATCACCTCACCGTTTCCCGTTTCTCCTGCGGAACTGGTGAGGGACCCGGAAGAGACCTCTGCCGCTTGGCAAGCTCGTCAGAGAGAACATGCAAATGTTCAAATGAAGTTTGATCTTGAGAAAGCAAAATGGCTCTCTTCCAACAGAAAGTGTTTGATGGTTATCAAGAGTTCCATCATAGACAGTATCAGGGGAGCAATCCCAGATTGCCCCACCGCAGTTGAGTACTTAAAGAAAGTGGAGAGTCAATTTGTTGGCTCTTCAAAAGCGTATGCACAAACTCTGATTCAGAGGTTAGTTAATGATAAGTACACTGGCGGTGGTATGAGAGAGCACATACTGAAAATGAGCAATATGGCATCTAAGCTCAAACCTATGGACATGGAGCTTCCTCATACTTTTGTTGTCCATTTGGTTCTGGCTTCTCTGCCAAAAGAGTTTGAGACTTTTGTTGTTAACTACAACATCAGCCCAGAGACGTGGGATCTAGAGAAGCTCATTGCAATGTGTGTGCAAGAAGAGGAAAGACTCAAAGCCTCGCATGGTGACACGCTCAACTATGTTAGGCATAACAAAAGAAATAACTCTTCAGATAAATATACGAGGCCACAAGGGAAACCTCAGTTCAAACAAGGTTCCACTTCTTCTTCTTCTTCGACTCACCCAGGCAAGGGTGGAAAGAAAGATCAACCACATATTGAAAAAGATCAATGCATGTGGTGTCACAAGACGGGACACTACAAGAAAGATTGCCCAGATTTTCTACGGCATTTAATTAAGAAAGGTGAGGATGTTATCACATTTATCGATGAGACCCTGTACATAAGTTATTCTAAATCTACTTGGTGGATTGACTCAGGTGCAACTGTTCATGTTGCTAATTCTTTGCAGGGTATAAGTACAAAGACGATGCTACAAAGAGGGGATAGATGGCTGAAAGTCGCCAATGGAGTTAGAGCCGACGTTGAAGCAGTTTGCCAACTCACGCTAGAATTAGAGAATGGCTTTAAACTCCAGTTACATAATGTTCTTTATGTACCCTCTTTGTCTAGAAATTTAATTTCAGTATCATGCTTGGCAGATGATGGTTATAAGTGCCATTTTGGCAAAGAACAATGTGAGATTCTATTTGAAAGTCAGTGTGTTGGTCTTGCCATACGACAAGACAAACTTTATATGTTGCCTATGCATGAGACTGTAAATTCTGTTAGCAATACCACGGGTATTGAACGCACGTCTAACGACGCAAGTCATAAGCGCAAACGATGCGACAACGAAAATTCAGCGAAATTATGGCACTGTCGCTTAGGCCATATTTCGAGGGGGAGAATTGAGAGATTAATTAAAGAAAATATTCTCCATCCGTTAGATTTTTCAGATGAAGAATATTGCATCGATTGCGTTAAAGGAAAGTACGTTAAGAAAATAAAGAAAGGAGCCAAACGCAGTTCAGGGGTCTTGGAGATAGTGCACACAGATATCTGTGGTCCATTTCCCATAAAGTCTGTAGACGGTTATGACTCGTTCATAACGTTTACGGATGATTATTCGCGTTATGGATATATTTATCCAATTAAAGAAAGATCAGAAGCGTTAGATAAATTTAAAATTTTTAAGGCTGAAGTAGAGAATCAGCAAAATCTTAAAATAAAAATAGTAAGATCTGACCGTGGAGGTGAGTACTACGGTCGACACACCCCGTATGGCCAAGTTCCTGGACCTTTTGCAAGGTTTCTACAGGAAAATGGAATAATAGCCCAGTACTCTACACCGGGCGAGCCTCAGCAAAATGGAGTCGCTGAACGACGTAACCGTACCCTAATGGATATGGTGAGAAGTATGCTAAGCTACTCCACGTTACCGATTAATTTGTGGATGGAGGCGTTAAAAACCGCTATTCATATTCTTAATCGCGTACCGAGTAAGTCGGTGCCTAAAACACCGTATGAGTTGTGGACAGGGAGAAAACCCACACTAAATTATTTACATGTGTGGGGCTGTCAAGCTGAGGCGAAAGTGTTTAATCCAAATATCGGAAAGTTAGATCCTAAGACAGTAAGTTGCCATTTCATTGGCTATCCAGAAAAGTCGAAGGGTTATCGTTTCTACTGTCCTAATGGATATACAAAGTTCGTAGAAACGAGACACGCTGTCTTTTTGGAGGATCAGATGATGAGGGGGAGCACGGTAGTTCGAAAGATTGACCTTGAGGAGAAGCGGGTTTTCGTACCTACTCCAATGATCCAAGATCCATTTTTCGTGCTGCCTGTTGCTGCTTCACCTACGGTGTCAGCACCTGTCGTTAGCTTTTCACCAGTTGCTGCGCCACCTACGGTGCCAGCACCCGTTGTTAGTTCTCCTGCTGCGGCGACAAGTCAGAGTCAGGAACCTGTCCTTCAGGATCCGATAGAAGCGGTAGCCGCACATCAGGGGGAGCAACAACAGCACCAAGTAGAAGAAGTGCCGATAGCTGAGGCACCGAGAAGGTCTCAAAGAACGAGAAAGCCCGCTATTTCGAGCGATTATCAAATCTACAATAGCGAGGAAATTCAGATGGAGGGTGACCCCACTTCATTTGAAGAAGCCATGAGAAGCATTCATTCGTCTGAATGGTTGGAAGCCATGAAAGATGAAATGAAATCGATGAGTACCAACGATGTTTGGGATCTAGAAGAAATTCCTAAAGGAGCCAAAACAGTAGGCTGTAAATGGGTCTACAAGACAAAATGTGACTCCAAAGGGAATATAGAAAGATATAAAGCGCGACTTGTGGCGAAAGGTTTCACGCAAAGAGAAGGGATAGACTATAATGAAACATTTTCTCCTGTTTCATGCAAGGATTCCTTCAGGATTATAATGGCGTTAGTGGCACATTATAATTTAGAATTACATCAGATGGATGTAAAGACGGCGTTCCTCAACGGGGATCTTTATGAGAACGTTTACATGGCACAGCCGAAAGGTTTTGTCGTGGAAAGGAAAAGAAAAGATGGGATGTCGTCTAAAGAAATCCATTTATGGATTAAAGCGAGCCTCCAGATAGTGGTATTTGAAATTCGATGAAACCGTAAGAAAGTTTGGTTTCAAAGAAAATGAGGAGGACAACTGCATTTATGCAAAATTTAAGAGTGGAAAATTCGTTTTCCTTATTCTATATGTGGATGATATTCTGCTTGCTAGCAGCGATATCGATCTACTATTAGAGACAAAGAAATTCTTGTCCTCAAAGTTCGATATGAAAGATTTAGGTGAAGCCTCATTCGTTTTAGGAATTGAGATTCACCGAGACAGAAACAAGGGGGTTTTAGGATTATCGCAGAAAGTATACCTAGAAAAGGTACTAAAGAAGTACGGTATGCATTCGAGTAAGCCAACACCTGCTCCTATAGTCAAGGGCGATAGTTATGGGAAATTTCAGTGTCCCAGAAATCAGTACGAAATCGATCAGATGAAAGCGGTACCATATGCTTCAGCTGTCAGAAGCCTACAGTATGCTCAAGTATGTACGCGCCCTGACTTAGCTTTTGTCACCGGGATACTTGGCAGATTCCAGAGTAATCCAGGGATAGAACACTGGAAAATGGTTAAGAAAGCTTTGCGTTATGTGCAAGGAACAAAAGATCTCATGCTAACATACAAGAGATCTGAATCTCTAGTGATAGAGGGTTATTCAGACTCAAACTTTGCGGGAGATAAGAATGATAGAAAATCCACGTCAGGCTATGTGTTTACTCTCGCAGGTGGAGCTATATCGTGGAAAAGCTCCAAACAGACAGTCACTGCATCATCTACGATGTATGCAGAATTTATAGCTTGTTACGAGGCATCGGGGCAGGTTAAATGGCTAAAGAAATTTGTACCCGGATTAAGAGTGGTTGACAGCATAGAAAAACCACTGAAGATGTACTGCGACAATGAGCCTGCAGTATTTTACGCTCACAACAACAAGTCGAGTGGAGCTGCCAAACACATCGACATAAAGTTTTATGTTGTTAAAGAGCAAATCCAGGATCATACAATCAGTCTTGAGTATTTGAGCACAAAGAAGATGTTGGCGGATCCGCTCACAAAAGGCTTACCGCCCAATGTGTTCAGAGAACACTTAGCCGGCATGGGTTTACGGGAAAGCCTATGATTCCTGGACAGTAAGGGCCCAAAAGTACGGTTCTGTTTCAAACGGAAAAGTATGTTGTGGCTGTTAATCCAATGGTAATAACTGTTGAGACGAGGCATGCTCAATATATTAATCTGAATGAAATCGAACGTAAGAAGTGAGTGAGTAAGTTGAGATCAAAGGGGAGAATGTTAGTTTGATCTCAATCCGGATCGGTCCAACGACCGATCCGGAATCGGTTACGCGCCCCGAACGGGGGCGCACGGCCAAGTCAATGGCACGTGGCCCCCCGTCGCGCAGCGCCATATTAAATAGTAGGTAGGGGCCGGGGCACGGGATACGAAGTTCGCCGCCGTGCCTAATCCCCACCTAAAACCCTAGTGATCCGATCCAAGGGGAGGCGCTGAAGCGACGGGAAGCTCCACCGTCGCCTCCGCACCAAGCCCCGGCGTCTCTACATCGCAGGCCACCGCTACTGCTCGACTACGCCGCCGCACGACTCCAGCTCGGCTGCTTCCTCAACGTCATGGCTAACAACAGGGAAACTGGGACCTCGACTGGTGGTACGGCTCCTCTAATCCATCTTCTCTCTCTCTGTCAATCTCCCAATTAGCCTCAATGCTACTTTGTTTAGCAAGTCACCGGGGTTAACTCACGCTTAGTAGATCCTAGTATCTATCAAAGAGCATATCCCAAACCATAGTCCACCCGTTGATTCTTTGAAACTGGTTGGCACTTCTGCTTTGTTTGGTGACTTTGTGGAAGCTACATCTGGATCACACCATCTCTGAACTAATGGCACTAGTATGAGTTCTAGTAAACCTCTGGTGTATGGTGAAGGAAGGGATAACAAGACATTGACTAGCAGACAGGTGAAAAATAACATCTACAATCATAATTTACAGCATGTGATGAATGGAACTGTGGTGAGGTGAAACGAATGATTCGTTACCATTGAAGCCGCTGATCGCAGTCTGCTGAGAGACGACGAGATAGGTGAGGAGCACGAAGAGGACGCCCACAACGAAGCCAATGTTGAGGTGGATCAACGCCTTCTTCATGCTCTTCCCCGGCTTCTCCTCGCAGCAGCTCATCGGTGCCCCTTCTGCCTGCTACTAGTGAGTAAGGACGCAGTGTGAGGTTCGGATTGGGCTTTAATCCGCGGGCGAATGGGAACAGAGCCATTAGTTGAAATAGCCAAATGCATGTTGAGGTGGCGTAACATTGACTTCAACAAGCAGGACTGGGATCTCTTTCTTTGATAGGAGATCGAGTAAATGCTTGCACATGATGCTATGAGTATTTTGGTTAAAATCTAGAGGCCAGAGTTTAAAAAACCTAGGACCACATGCCTCAGATGAAAAAAAAAATATAGGAGTATCACCTACATCGGGATTTGGCCTAAGACTCAACTCCAGTATTTGTCTTTATTTGGTTGTCATAAACATTAGCTAGCAATTACTCTATACACTTTTTATCAACATTTATAGTTTTTTCACTTCACGTCGCATCCTCATATTTGTTCGACATGTGTTTAGTTGAATTTTAATTGAATCTTTACTTTGAGTCATGTGTTTAATATAAAATCAATATTCACATAGCATCCTCTATACATGTTTACATGGTGACACACATCATCCATTTATCTTAAGTTAGTATTTTCTATATTAATAATTGAATAAATATGTAATTTAGAATTATATGTTAGTTTAAAGATATTTTTATAATAGCATAGGCAAGTAATTTATTTGCAGATTTAGAGAGTTATTTTAATAATGTAGATGTGGGTAATTTTGATATAAATTTAGAGGATTACTTTAGATTATTTTTTATAATGGCACGTGTGGATGATTTAGACAAAGAACAGAGATTACTTAGGTTATTTTTTATAATGGCATACATGGATAATTTAGATATAAATTTAGGGGTTTACTCTAAACTATTTTCATAATGTCAAAGGCTGGTAATTTAAAAAAAAACTAAAATAGCTTCAATGGTTATGATGATTAGGGTCTACCAAATTAATGTGTGGATGTTACTATTTTTTTAAAGAATTTTAAGAATTTATCTTTTTCCTAGTGCATCTAACGTGGATTAACAAGGAGGCTCTAGAAAGAGACTCTAGTTAGTGACAGTAACAAAGCTTGGAACAGCACCCGACGTGGTAACACATCATGAGGTTACAATAATGTCGACATTGCAATATAAGATGCCGGAGGCACAACAAATCCACGAGACGAGGATATGGTAGCGGTGACAGGTGGTAAGAACGAGGCACCTCTAGTGCGCAAGATGAAGTGGAGAAGAGAGAAGGGGGATGCGAATAAAGTTAGGAGGAAGATGAATCTAGAGGGGCTTTGGTTGAGATCCACGGCTATAAAAATTAAAATTCTCAATCACATGTTGAAAAATGGCCCAAAGCTCAACTCCGCTACCATTCTTGCATCAATAAATCAACAAATACATGTTTACACTCGCACAAATGTTTGCGTGGAGTACCTTACCATGGAAATGTTGGCACCAAAAGTATGAATTATTTGATGAGTGGGCGTATACACAGATGAGAACGCTCTGCTTATTGAGGTAAAACTCGGTCATCTTGTCCCAACCGCTATGGTGCAGGGATTCCGGATCCTTGATCACCGGGTGCTCCGACCCCAGCATCCCCAGCAGAATGCTCTCCTCCGCTCTCACCATGTAGTGAAGGTACTTGAGCTTCATTTGTTTGGCCGGCTCATCTTTCATATATTTTTAAATTAAGGATGATTAAGAGCCGAGTTGAATTGTAAAGAAATATTAGAAGTATGATCCGTTACCACTGGCACAGCAGCGGAAACACGACCACCACGTAGTGCCAGTGGTTCAATTAAACCGAGTGCCATTTGACACATCCTCACAGCCTCCATCCCTCCACCATCATCGGACGAAAATAGAACACGTCGCTCGATAAAAATACGAGGTACATTTTGTATATTAGGGATCACTTACATATAGCGAGCTGAGTATTCTTGCCACGCAAACGGTTCGCCAAATAACGAACTACTACTTGATGTATTGGAACGCATGGCTGTGTCTCCTCCGGATCGATGCGCTCCGGTGCCCCTACTGCCGCCGGAGGTGGTCCATCGCCTCCGCGAGCGTGAGCGCGAACCGGCCGATGTCGAGGCGGACGTCCTGCTTGGTGAGGTAGATGTCGTAGAGCGCGGCCCACCCCCTGCGGTGCACGGAGTCCGGGTCCGTGATCGCCGGGTCGTCCGGTCCCAGCGTCTCCAGCAGCGAGCTCTCCCCCACAGTGATGTTGTAGCAGAGGTACTTGAGCCCCATCTCCGTCGCCGGCTCGCCGTACTCCACCCTCGCCATCAGGCCCAGCTTCCCCAGCGGCACCACCTGGATGAGCACCCCGCCCGGCGGCAGGAACACCTCGTTCGTCATCCCCGCGCCGTGTAGCCCCAGGATGGCGTCGAACGAGTTCACCAGCCGCGCCTGCTCGTCCACGGCCGCGTCGATGTGCAGCTCCGTCACCGCCACCTCGAACCCGGCCTCCTCCGCCGCCCGCACGATCTCCCTCTCGTTCAGGAACCGCCGGTGCGGCTGCCGCTGGATCAGCATCAGCCGCGGCCTCCGGTGCGGCTCCCGGGCCGGGTTCGCCGCCGCGCTGCGCGGGAGCGCGTAGGTCTCGCGCAGGAACCGGGTGAAGTCGGGCATGGCGAGGCGCACCCCGGGAACCCGCTCCGGGACGATGCCGAAGTCCTTGTGCAGGCGGAGCCCCACGGTGACGCGCCGGAAGCACCGGACGTGCGTGTCGCCGTCGAGGTTCACGACGTCGTACCTGGACATCGCGCGCAGGGCGAGCCTGTACTTGCCCAGCCACCACGGCTGGACCCGGTTGATGACCAGCAGCTGGACCTCGCGGCCGTACTGCCGGGATAGGTAGAACAGCGGCAGGAGCACGTCCGCGTGGTCGTGGAAGACGTTGCCCGAGTACCCGCCGAGCGCGAAGATGATGGCCGGCTTGCTGTAGGTTACCGTGCATGCCGGGGCGGCGCCGGGGCCCTGCAGCTGCGTCACGTTGAGCATGTCGACGTGGGTCGCGCTCCGGCGAGAGTACGGCCGGATCTTCCACGCGCGGCGCTCCGACGACCAGCTCGAGGGGACGATGTCCACCGACCAGGCTCTGCCGCGGATGCGGACGTCGCCATCAAGCTCGCAGTAGTCAGACAAGCGCTCCTCCGTGCTGCACATAACCTTGGTGACCACCTCTGTTGCACGCAAGTGAGAAAAAAAATAAGATCCACCGAGATTAATTCAACATTTTTGTGAACGAGGGCTGACTAACTGAGCTTGACGTTTTTCTGGATAATATTAGTGCTTATCAATTTAACACCCCCACATGACGGCCCAGTGTTCAAAAGATTCTCAAAAGTTCTGACATTGTAGGCAAATTTGACTTCAAATATCAGTTCATCATAGTATCATACGCTTCTAAAACTCCCCTCCTCATGCTCATCTTTTGCTTCCTTCGGATTAGGACTCACTTGAGCATTTCTTGCCCATCCATACTCGATCCAGTCGCCCGCCGCCCTCGTCTCTAGTACCTCCTATCAACGGAGCTACCACCGCTATCCACTCCATCAGATCATTAACCCTATTCACTTTCTTTGTGCTTGCCGGCCCACCACCCTCCTACCATCCATGGCTCCAGGCTCCAGCAGCTTTGTCTTCGCCTCGCTGCCCCACCGATCCAGTCACCGGCTCACCGCCCTCTCCTCTAAGCCCGTCCCGCACATCTCAATCTCAAATCCTGAACCCTGAACCCAGAGCCCTAACCCCAGTCTAGACGAGAGTTAAAGCACATCATCACACATTGGACGCCAAGAAAACTCTGAGTGTGGAAGCTTCCTAAAACAGTGTCATATGGCTTTTTTCCGAATTATAAAGGCGTTCTCACCTGTTTCACCGGGAGCTTGAATCAGCTGTTTATCCACTATCTGCTGTGCTCCCTTAGTAACGACTGCAGAATAATCAGCAACAGGCAAGAAATATTAGTTCATGGACTACAAGTTGGGGGAAATGTACAGTTGTTGGCACACACCCGCAAGTGATCACCTTTTTCACTGGGCCTTTCTCCTTCATTCAGCTGTTTATCCACGAGCCATTGTGCTACCGTTGTGACAACTGCAGATTAAGCATTAAGCACGCTATGCCGTCTGTGACCAGCAGATGAGCACCTACAGCGGTGGTGATGGTGAGGTGAGGCGAGTGGTTCATTACCTCTGGTGCCGCCGGTGGTGGCAGCCTGCTGCGAGACGAGGAGATAGGTGAGGACCACGAAGAGGACGCCGACGATGAGGCCGACGTTGAGGTGGCTCTGCACCCAGCTCTTCATGCTCTTCCCGGCCGGCGGGCCTTCACCTAGCTAGCAGCTTCCTTCTGCTGCTGCGGCTGCTGCTGCTCTCAGTCTCTCCCTCTTGGTCATCAGTATTTAGTTAAACCCCAGAGTAGTAAGCAAATACTGAGTGATCTCGAGATCCGAGTCAACTCCAATAATTGATTATTAATAATTTGTTTATTAGTACTCTGAGTTCTATGTCCTAGGGTCAACTCCGATCCAATCCTGCTTAGAAGCTTCATTAATGCCCTCTCTTACCTGAAAGGAATCTCTGCAAGTGAGTCCTCTGTCCTCCACTCTCCTATAGTATGGTCACTGACACTGGGTGTTAAGCACGAACGGGTAGCAAATCCTTGGGCTTACCCCTGACCAACGTTCTTGGCATGCTTGCCAAGACTAGCTTCATTTGAAAACCGTGTCGACCAGTTCACTGATGGCTCATCCGTGTTCCAGAGATGCATCACAGGCCAAATTAATAAAAAAGAAATCTCCAGCTGTATCTACTATTACATAGTTTTGCCTTCGCAAAAATAAAATAATGCATAATTTGTTCATGCGACAGTAACAGGCTTCCTTTTGCCATCTACTGAACGCTGCCACCATCAAGTACTGTTGTGAAGTACCGACGGCAAGTCTTTTTTTTTTTGAAAATCAAGGAGCTTCCATTGATTAAAAGCAGCAGTACTGTAATTAATGTCCTGACGAGGGTGCTTCATATTACAAGAGCAAGAGTCCTGCTTCCCACATTCATGTGCAGCATACAAGATCGACTAGCAAAAAGGAAAGTACACCCAGTAAACCTCCTGCTAAGCGCCTTCATATCGTTGAGAATTGGAGATACTTGGGAACGTTGGCCCTCTAGGATTGCCCATAAACTAATCAACACCTGACGACAATCAGTTTCTAAAACCAGATGCTGATGGAACCCCTTGGATCAGCAGCAAACTGCAGTGCATTCCTTCCTTGCATGCCAACGCCTCGATTATCCATTGTGAAGAGCGTTAAGACGACGACAGTACCGGCCTAAACCATCTTGCACGACGAGCTCCGTGGAAGTCTCTCGTGCGATCACGGAGCACCATGATGCCCACTGCACCGACGACATGCACCTGGCCACCTGGGCTTCTTCGAAGCAGTAAAAGTAAACCGTGCGTGCTCAACGATCGGAATTAAGCTAGAATCGCCGGCGTTGAATTACCGTTTCCACTTCCGCTTTGTATATTGTGTACGGATTCTGCGAGCTCTTCGATCGACCCAGCTGTTTTTTCGGCCTTGATTTCCTTGTGACCTTGGGGCCGCGGCGAGTTTAAGAATGCAGGTCGGCTAGAAGCGTGGGATCGTGTCTGCGGATCGATGGACGATGGTGAGCTAGCGATCGGGAATCGAGTGGGGCTCTGGCCGTGCTTCCACATGATCGAGAAGCTTGCTAATCGTACAGCATGTGGGGTCAAAGAGGCTGAAATCACGGAGGCCCAGCACGGCGGGAATCGATCTCGAGATCCCGATGGTTGCCGGTGTGTGTTTAGCTACGAGCGCGCTGCACCTCCACCTGCGCTTAGACTGGCGAGCGCGTGCGTAGGGAAGGAAGAAAAGAACCGTGCGAGCGGGATGAACATGCTTGCCATTTCTTTTGAGAGGAGTAAACGCGATTCAGCCATTCAGGTGCTGACGAGATGCATGGTGGGGAACTGGGAACCGTACCCGTCCCGTCTGAAGAGCCACGGCATGCGTGCGGATCATAGGTGGTGCCAACAATGACGGTGACTGACCACACGGGACGGGAGCCTGCATGCGTGTCCTTCTAGTTGAGTTGAGCGCTTGACACTTGGCAAGCTAGAACCGCCGGATCAGGGAGGTATTGGGACTTTGGGAGTGTTCAACAGGCCGCCATGGGCCGTGGCGTGCTGAGTAGAGGACTAGATAGGTCTCAGGTCCTCCCTCTATTGGGCCGTCATGGGCAACGGTGTCATGAAAGAATATTTTTTTCATGACGGCGTGGTGGCTGGCCCGCCCCGCTTTCACCACCCATCTTGCGCTGGAATTGTTGCTCGGGGTAGGAGGGACGACCCATCATCCATCAGGCCGTTATAGCGCGTGGGCCGGCCGCCGACGAGATGGACGCAGCTCTGCACAAGCAGGCGAGCCCACGGACTCCACGAACATGCGTGGCGCGACCGAGAATATTCGGCCCAGCCTCCGCGGCCGCCGCCCGGAATCCGCCGTCTTTCTGCTGCCCTTGCCCAGCCGGCGGCAGCCGGCAGGCGCGCGCGTTCTCTTCCCTCGAGGTTGACCCGGCCGGATTAGCGCCGCGATTTCCTCCGCGCGCTCGTGCTCCCCTTCCCCCCTGCCCGGTGCGTCTGCCGCTCACCCTGGTGGTGCGAGACATGTTCCAACTTTGCGACCTCTAAAAGAAATCTTTTCAATTCCTCTCTTTGCTCCCGGGGCGTTTCCCTTTTGATCTCCTTTTCCAGCCAGCGGGTCGACCAGAGAGTGAGATGAGCACTCCGCCCGCCCTGTGATGACGCGCACGTTTGCGAGGGAGGCGGCGGCGAAGCCGGGGTGCCGGGACCAACGGTCAGAGTCAGACAGCCTAACATTTTCTGACCTTTCTGCGTCCACCATGCTTCCACAGGAGGTCGTTCCTTTCGTTCCCCTGCCCGACTCCGCCAACCATGGCCGTTGACAAAAGCTCGCCCCGTCCCTCCCGGGCGGTCAACGGGACCCCGGCAACCGATAGATCCATCCGGAAAAACATATCAACTCTAGAGTGACTGAAAATTCCACCGACGCGCTGACACCGCCTGTCGTCGCATCCGGCGTTGGCAACGCGTGGCTCGTCCGGCGGGCACCCCGAGCCCGAGCTACCGACGACGCGAGACCGCCGACGCGCCAACGGACGCCTGCCAACCACAGGACGCGCGGCCGGGCGCACGTCACCAGCTAGCTCGAGACCAGACCGTGGCGGGCCGCGAGCAGCGACGTCGTCGTCGTAACTTTTGTCAATGAATTCAGGCAGGCGGCCAGAAATCTGGTCGCTGACAGCAATGGGGGGCTCGGCCGTGAGGACAGCCCCCCTCGTCCTCGTCCTCGTCCTCGTCCTCGTCCTCGCGCCCGACGGACGGAGGCCGGACCGGAACGCGACGGACCCGGGCGTGGGGGACGGGGACGGCGCGTACGACGAGGGAGCTTTTCGGCAGGCCGCGACGGCGTCGCACGCCGCAGCAGCGTACGTACGTGCCCGCGCGTGGTCTCGCGCCCGACATGGTCCTGGGAGTACGTGGGAGAGACCGATCGATGGTGACGCGTGGTTTTTGGATCGAGTTCGTGGCTGTACGCTAGCTACATTGGCGGACGCGGAGAAATCGGGTGGCTCTTCTTCCTCCTTTCCCTACTTCATTTCTTCTTCTTCTTCCCGTGCACCCATGGCCAAAACTTGAAGAGGAGCCCCCAAGGGGTGGTGCTCCACCGTCTGCACACTGTTTTGTTTTTGTTTTTAACAAAACACTGTGTGCACACTGGTACAAGTACGGTCAGAGCTAGCACACGCGGTTCACACTTGCCTCTCACGCTGTCCTCACTTGCCCTGCGGGCTCTGGGGTCTCCAGAGCCGCTCTCGGTGCCCTCACCGACACTGGACTGCACGCAACAGGGGGCGGCAACAAGCCAAGTAGAATGGCTGGAAAGGCGTTGGAGCCATGCTAGCGGCTACTGTGCGGCAGCGGACAGCGGAGAGAGACCACGGATCGACTTTCCAGGCCACCATTATTCCGCTACGCTAAGCTTGTGGCCTGCTGCTTGGTTCCAGATGAACAGATCCCCCTCGGCCTCTCCGGCCACGCACGCCAGTGAAGGAGCCAAGGAGGCCCGCCCCCCATGCTCCTCCTAACCTTTTCCTCCGTGCCGATGCATGTGCGTTGCGCGCGCGCACGTGAAAACGTGGCGCACTGAAACGGAGGACCCGGCGAGCTAGCTGCTGATCACGGCTGGTGACACGGCTTCCAGCTAATTTCCCTGAGGAACCCGGCGCATTGGTAGTGCAGAACTAGCATGGGTTACAGAAACGTGTCCACGACACAAACGCGTGCCTGAGAAAGTCACGAACGAAACACAGATCCTTCTTGGAGGAAGAAGACGGGGGGCGAAGAAAATAAAATTAACGGGCTACTCGACGTGGCTGCGGCTCCGAGCATGGAAGTGGCGGTCACGACTCGGTTGACTTTTGGGCACCAGAAATCATTGGCCTGGTGATTGGTGAACATTGACATTCGGAAGGAGCTAGGGGAGGAGTGTTCCATCGTACACGGACATGCCTACGCTTTGTTTTGTCGATCCCGTGCCAACTGCATATATACGCGCAAGCTACTTTTAATTAGCTCTTCGCATGAGAAGCGTTATGTTAATCAATGCAACGTCCATACACTAATTCAGAGAATAATTATGATTTTTCTATTTAGCTTGCATGCTATAATTAATTTACACGCAAGGAGGGAACATTTTAGACTGGCAAAAAAACCTACTTAGAAACCTAAAAATAGCTATATTATATGATAAAATTTAAATGGTAGAAGTAGCTATATTCTGCGACGGAGGAGGAGGAGTTTGCACACGGTGTTAGCATACAACTGAACTGCATTTCCTTGGCCCTTGATGATGGGGCTCTCTGAACAAGGGCATCCACCTCCCTGTCCCTTGCCAAGCCAGCTAGGTATCCAAGGAAATCTGAAAACAAAGCGTCGGTGGGGGTGGTGATTCCCCATTCCCCAATCAACCATTCAGCGGCCGAAGGAAACCGAACCGCGGTCCCGTTGGTCAAACTGAAGATCCGTTTTTCTGCCCCCAAAGGACGGCGACGTGGTCTAACAGTCCACGGGAGGAGATCCCAGCCGCAGATGCCTGGTGCCTCTGGTTAATCCGCCACGATTACCTGCGGAATTTTTTTTTAAAGGAATGATTACGCAATGATGGGCCCGGCGCACGCACTGTCGCGCGGCGAATTTCACGGCTTGGCGGGTGCCGGGTGCCGGCGCCATTCAGAACGGC
Source organism: Panicum hallii (assembly GCF_002211085.1). Classification (NCBI taxonomy): domain Eukaryota; kingdom Viridiplantae; phylum Streptophyta; class Magnoliopsida; order Poales; family Poaceae; genus Panicum; species Panicum hallii. The sequence continues at coordinate 53,776,497 of NC_038046.1, forward strand.
CCGTCGCGCAAGGGCGGTGAGGAGGACCGATCGGAGATCCCCAATCACATCGCACGGCCGTGGATGGTCCTCAGGATTTCAGACCCCAAACTCCAGATCATTCCTCGCCTTGCATCGGTACGTGCGTGTGGTATCATTCCCCACCAACCGGTTGCCCCCAGCACGCTTGTGCAGTGCCGGGAGGCATTCAGGCATTACGTGCTGCTCATGCCATCTAAGCATGTGTAACCGGCCGGCCGGCCAACCATCTGCACGCGTCCATGCCTCCATGGATCGATGGAGTTGGAGTGGTACTAGCAACAGGATTAGTGCGGCTCTCGACCTCCTGTTGTAGTTTATAAATGAGTGATGTTTTGGATGTGTGCGGACACTGTCTTTAGAAAACAACTTTGACTAGTGCGTGTTGTTATAAAATACTGTAGTAGATGCTAACTTGGCAGGAAAAAGAAATGCAATGGACTTATGTTTCGGGACTAATTTACTAACTTTGACCATTTGAAATTAACACAAAAAAGGAACTTTTAATTAAAATATTAGAATAGTTAACCGTGTTCAAATCGTGCGTTTCCGGAAACACACCGTGTACGCGCAGGGGAACCTAGACACCTTACTCGTTCCCAGAGAATGTTTGGTTCCCGGGGTTTATTTCAAATCCTATCACATCGAATGTTTCAATGCCAATTAGAAATACTAAATATAAGCTAATTATAAAATTAATTGCATAAGTCTAGGACTTATTCACGAGATGAATCTATTAAATCTAATTAATCCATAATTAGTATATATTTACTGTAGCGTTGCATGGGCTAATCACAAACTAATTAAGTTTAATAGATTCATCTCGCGAATAAATTTATTTTATCATTAATTTATATTTAACACTTCTAATTAAAACGGGGCTTAACCGCTATGCAACCAAACACCCCCTTATATGCATCCAGAGCGGAAGGTGAACCGGGCGCATCAAGAATGCAAACACGCGCGCACGATGCAATCTCCGCGGCAAGGAGATTCTCTCGCTCTGGCTGCATTTTTTTCTTTTTGTTTGCGCAGGTCTCAGAGGTCAGGGGCCAGTCATCAAATCAAACCACGTCCTCCCCGACTTGCCTTGGGAGCGCGAGATGCTCCGCTCCTCCTCGCCCCTCGCCTGCTGTCATCCGCGCGCCACCGTGCGCCTGGCCCAGAGCTCACGTTGCCCCACGCGCTCGCAGCTCAGGGCGCCGCGTGCCTCGTGCGCCGGCGCCAGCCTACCTGTGATGTAATTCCGACGTTGATCAAGATTCAAGATGCTTTCCCCTGCGGCAGCTTTTAATTAATTTTTTTTGTAGGGCCTTTTAGTTAATTTTTTTCCCAACTTGGATCGACTGGTGAATTAATTTTTTGTGGGGGATTAAGAATGCTGCCCCTCACCGAGCACCCCCGCCAGGCCGCCACCTTTGCGCCCGTAATAGGAAGATGACAAAGTAGGAGCACGGAGTTACTGTAGTAATTAGTAAAGTACTAGACTACTACTAGTAGTACATTTGTACGGGATGATTGGTGTGACTTTACGATGATTAAAGGGAGGAGATGGCAAAAATGCTTTGCCCTGATATAAAGTGAAGTTCGAGCGAACCTTTCCTGTTTTCTCTAGGTGTTTTGGCATATCAGGTTCCTGAAAAACTTTTCTTGGATGCCAGGTAATAGATTTATCTTTTTTTCGAAGGAATTTACCAACAAACCTCTAGAGGAACCATTTTTTAAACTAAACCTCTTCTGGGGACTGAATTGTAATTTTTAGCACAGGCGTGGAACTGCACAAACATAACTAAATATTGGCGCCCATTGCACTAGTTTGTTCTAGTGACTCGTTTACACTACACATCAAGGACGGAGCACATTGTGACAAGAAAAAAAAAGTTTTATGTGAAAGTCATTAGAACAAATTTATCACAAGATGAAGAGTGTGGGGTGTGTCAAAGGGGAAAATATTGGGACAGAGGGCAAGAAATGCCAAAGCCCAAAGTAGATTTCCCCTAGGTCAATGCGCCATCTCAAACACCAGAAGAGGGGAAAAAATCCTTTCAAAGAGGAAAATGTTACTTATCTTTGTGCTGCACATATAGTTGTATGTATCCAAGTCTACATCATGTATACTAACTACTCACTAGAAAAGCTTATTGATCGTCCAAAGCCCCTCCTAGAAACACACCAACATTTGTTACATCATCGATCTAAGACCAACAATCTAAACCTTGTGCACTTTGCCTGCCATGTCTCATGATCATGCTCTCCACCCTTCAACCCTCACCTGATCACTTAAATCAGCCATCCAATCCGATCGAAACGTGAGAGAGAACATATAAGCTGCTCTAAATTTCTTTTTCTCCTGCCATATCATACATCTTGGTCGGTCGATTCCTGCTTGCTACGTACACGGACATAACCCAAAAAGAAGAAAAGAAAACAAAAGAGGATGGATGAACACATGCACTGCGATGGCAGCTTAGTTGGCGCTGGCGCTGGCCTTCCTGAGGTGCGCGATGGCCTTCTTCAGCGTCGGCCGGAACCTCTTCATGTCCAGCCGCACGTCCTGCTTGTCGAGGTAGGCGCCCTTGAGGGACTCCCACCCCTTTTTCTTGACGCCCTCCGGGTCGGTGAAGATGACGTGGTCGCGCGGGTACTGGTCGATCAGCGTGCTCTCCTCCGGCGTGATCCGGTACTCGAGGTAGCGCAGCCCCATGTCCCTGGAGGGCCCCCGGAAGTAGCCGGCCACGAACTCCAGCCCGCCCAGCGGCACCACCTGGATCACCACCCCGCCAGTCGGCACGAACACCATGTTGGTCAGCCCCGCGCCGTGCACGCCCATGATGGCGTCGCAGCTGTTGGCCAGCTCCGCGAACGGCGCCACCTCGTGCTCCCCCTCCGACACCACCACCTCGAACCCGACCTTCTCCGCGCCGCGAACGATCTCGTCCGTGTTCACGAAACGCCGCGTCCGCGCGCGCGCGATCAGCAGCAGCCGGGGGCGGCTCCTGCCGGCCGTCGCGTTGGCGGCGGCGGCGGCGGCGGGCCAGGCGACGTCGCGCGGGAGACCGTAGGTGGTGCGCAGGAACTTGGTGAAGTCGAGCATGGAGTAACCGTTGGGCGCGCGGCTCGGGTCGATGCTGAAGTCGTCGTGGTTGGTGAGCCCGACCTGGACGTGCCGGAAGCAGTGCACTCGCGGGTCGTGGTCCAGGTCGATCGGGTCGTAGTTGGAGATGCTCTTGAACACCGGCAGGAACTTGCCCACCCACCACATCTGGAGGTCCGTCACCAGCAGCAGCACCTCGCCGGCGTACTGCCGCGCCGTCAAGAACAGCGGCAAGATCACGTCCGTGTACGCGTGGAAGTAGTTGCCCGCGTACCCGCGGTCCGAGAACACCAGCGCCGGCACGTCGTGCCGGTCCGTGCACGCCGGCGCCTCGCCGGACACCGACTGCACCGTCACCTCGCGGATGAAGCGCATCGCGTTCGGGTCCGCCTTGCGCGGGTACGGCTTGATGCGCCACGACTCCTCCCGGAAGGTGCGGTCGTCGGCGCCGGGCGGCGCCACCAGGGTGATGCTGGCGTTGGCGCCGAGCACGCGGACGTCGCCGTCGAGCTCGCACCAGTCGATGCGGCGGTTCGACGTGAGGTCGCACAGCGGCTTCCACTCCCGCGCCGGCGTCTCCGAATCTTGCAACCATTAAAAATTAGATAAGCACGTTTGCTTGTCAGCAAATCATGGAATGACCGGCTGGTCAAGAAACACCAAAAGAGTTGTTTTTTTAATAACCAAAAATAGAGCTTGATGACGGAGAACAGAGTTCATGGTAGACCACCCTACGGAAGTATGATAGGTCTAGAAAAGGAGCAATCTATCAGCTATGGGAATGGGATGCTGCTGCCTACGTTGCTCTCATCTCAAGAAAGGGGAAGAAGACGAGACACAGAGGATAGAGAGTGAAACAAAAGCAGTGGTCCAAGACCAAGAGCGGCAGGACCATCGGGTCCTGCGTTGAGACTTGAGATAGAAGGCTGCAAAAATGCGCGTAAAAAAAATACACTACTGGTAGTCTGACCAATCTGCATTTTGCATCTACATGCCTCGCGTCCTGAAGAATTGCAAGGAGTGGTCTTTTCTTCCCACACTTGGGTTTCAAGTTTCAACTTCAATCTGACTTAACTGCTTACTGTAATTTGAAGAGGGAAAGAAGAAAATTACCCCAAAAGATAAGAGGAATCAAGAGGATACCTGCTTGCTTAACCTCTGGAACAGCTGAAATCTGCTGATCAGCAAGAGCCTTGACCTCTTGAGCAGTAGGAGGAATCTGCTGAACTGGAGCAGGGAGAATGGCACGATCAGAATGAACCACAGAGGGGGAGCTGCCATTGCCGCTTCCGGCGGCAGCGGCGGCGGAGTCATCGCTCTTCTTGGAAGGAGGCTCAGCAACAGCTTCCTGAAATTGCAGCTCCTGGTCCTCAAGAACACCTGACGACCAAGAACACACTGCTTGTTAGTAAATCCTGCATTTCCCCTTCCCCAGACGGGGAAACAAACAAAAAAAAAACGAAAAGCAGGCATCTATCTTGCTTAGAAGTGGTTAGTTGGAGCGATTGCTTTCCCACCTGATTCTTGCGTGCTGTTCGCGGCTTCCTCTGACGACACGGGAGGAAGAACGGCGGCCGTGGCGTCATCGTCCTTGGCAGGAACCTCACCCTTGCCGGCAGGATTCGCGGCCGCCGCGGAGGACGCATCAACGCCGCCCGCGTCACCGCTGTCCCCCACGAAGGTCCCGTCTCTCCTCGTGTCCTCCAGCGGCGCATTGCGGCCGGAATCTGAGAGGGAAAAGAAGTTAAAGCCATTTAGAAAAGGAGAAGGGAAAATACAAATCTTTATCTGATTGGGCTTTGCGTGCAGGATGGTGGAAGTACGGGGCACACGAGACCAGCTCGACCCGACCCCCATGGATGGGCGAGCACAGACCAACCAATCTCGAAGTGATTGGTGCCACCTTGCCGGCAGCGGCGGTGTTTACCTGGCCCCGAAGAGGAAGCATTGCCGTCGTCTTTCTCGAGCACCTCGGCCCTGCTCCCCGCCTTGGACAGTGCGTTCCGGTCCTGCACGCCCAAATCTGAACGGAAGGGGAGGAAGAACGGGTAGGTCGTCAGGTTCGTCGTCGGTTATTAGTGCAGTAAGCCTATGGTAATAATGTCGGTAGTTCTCTCTGTACTTGGAGATCCCAGGGATTAGCTGACGGCTCACCTAATTGCTGCTTGGAGGTGTCGGCGGCGGCGGTCGCCGGCGAGCCAATCCCAGCCGCGTCCGTGGAAATGGGGTTGACTGCTGGAGCAGACAAGACATTCAGAGAGATTCGGGAGAGCTCGCCACGGGAAGGGCGAGAGAGGGAAATGCGGATGGACTAGACGGAGCTGCGCTTAATCCACCGAGCGGATTGGAGCTTACTCATGGCGATGTGGATGGCGTCGAACTTGGCGGTGGAGAAGTAGGCGCAGGTGACGAGGAGGAAGCCGGCGACGAGCCCCATCCCGAACTTGCGCGGCTCCACGCGGCTGAAGCTCTTGACGAGCTTGCCGTCCTGGTGGCCGACGCCGGCGTAGCTGTACGGCAGCTTCCCGCCGCCGCCGTCCATCCCCATGGCTCACCTCACCTGTCGCCTCCCCGCTTCTTCTTCTTCTCTCCCCAGAGCACGCAGAAGAGCTCTCTGGAGCCTCAAGTGCCTCCCTCGTGAGCGGCACGGCACCGGCACCGTTACACAGGTGGTAGCCCCACGCCAAAGCGTCGGAAGCTAACGCGGCGAGGCGGCGCGCAATAACGCCACGCTCGTGAGCGGGGGGGGGGGGGGGGGGGGGGATGGTGTGGGGGTGCGCGGATGAGCGAGTGAATACGGAAGGAAGGAAGCGGGGGAAGAGAAGACGGAGGAGAAGAGGGAGGAGCCCGGCAGCGGGGGTGGCGTCCACTCCCTCCTCCCTCGCCACCTCCATTTATTCCTCTCCATAACTCGCGGCCCCCCTGCCCGAAGCCCGAACAGGGCTACGCTGTCCTACGCCGCCATTATTTTATATTTATGTTTTCCGGAACATTTCCCTTTCCTCCGATAAAGAAACGGAGGTGGAGTTCCCCAGAAAATGAAATAGGAAAAAAAATGGGGGATGGCTGACCGCTGCCGCCCCCACCGGCAGCAAGTGTAACGTGTGGAAAACATGGGCCTCGCGCTTCGGGCTGGGCCGGACACGGGGCCCGCGCTGCGGACTGTCGCGGTGCGTGCATGATTGATGATGGTGCGAGCGGCAGCCGCGCGATCCGGAGCACCACCGACGGCGCGAATCTCTCTCTCTCTCCCGGCTGCTGCTGCTGCTGCTGCTCGTGGACTGATGGACCGGAGGAGTGGAGGTGATGGTGATCCCAATCTGGCGATCCATCCCACTCGGCCATTCCCATGGTTTCACTGGTCTGGACGCATGATTGCCAGGGGTAGCATTGGAACGTGCTTGCTTGCAGGGCCATCTGAATCTTACAAGCAGTAGTCAGTAGATGCACTGCAGGCCTGCAGCGAGGAATCGAGGATCTGAGACGGTCTCCTTGTTGCGTCGGTACACTCCTCCATGCAGAAAAATTCGTCTCTGAAAGTCTGAACAGAAATTTGCGTTGATCGCGTGACCGTGGCACACCGGCCCGGGGAAAGCTCATTGAAAAAACGGAAAAAAGAAACTGTGTTGATCTGTCTGTCCAGTCCATGCGTGCAGCGATGCTGCAACGTGCAAGGAGGTTTGGTCGATTGTTCCACGGATAACGGATTGGCCGGAGGACTTTGAGGGCGGCGGCAACCGGCGAAGCGAAAAGCCGAAAGCGGGCGCTGAAAAGCCGTGGCTTCCTTCCGTGCTTTCTGCGTCTACTTCCGTTCCGCTTCACATGGGCGATGGCCGATGGGCTCCGGCCGTCGTCCGCGAGCTGCGGACGCGGAGGAGCAGCGCGACAAAAGCAGCGCTGCCTTTGTCCCGCACACCTTGAAAACGTCAGTAAAACCTCCCTCTTTACCGCGTCAATTCAGCAGATCGACTGTAGGTAGACGTAGTACTTCATAATTCGCGCGGTAATTAAACCGAATTACTGGGGCGATAAGTGGAAGTGCGTCGTGTGATGACTCCGAACTTGACAGTAAGTCGGTTACAGAGCTGCTGGAGAAAACTACCACGCGACGCGATCCTGCGGTGGTATGGTACGGCGGGTTCAGTGGTTCAGTCTGGTGCCCATTGTGTGGTCACTCGCGACTCGCGAGGCAGTTTCTGCTCTTTCGTAGTAATGCTGTTGTTCTCACGGTTATCGGTTGCTATCTCAAAATCATTTCTCCATCCTCAGTGTTTCACCAGCTGTTCAATCCTGGGAGAGGGGTCGGCGCTCCTGTTCCGTGGCTCGCTGCGACCCTGCCGGTCTAATTCTGAAACTGCTCAACCGACAGCAGGCCTGATAGCAATTCCACGGATTAATTTTTAATGCGGTGCACATTGAATATTTAGATACCAATTAGAGAAACTAAATATAAATTAATTATAAAATTAATTGCACAAATAAAGACTAATTTACTAGATGAATCTATTAAGCCTAATTTATCCATCATTAGCGCATGTTTAATGTAGCATAACAGATCAAATCATGAACTAATTAGATTTAACGGATTCGTCTCGCGAATTAACCTCTATTTATTCAATGAATTTTATAATTAATCTATATTCAATACCTGTGATTGGTGCCTAAACATTCGATACAACAAGATTAAAATTTAGTCCGGACGAATTCATGCACCCCCTCGGAACAAAGCCAAACACCCCCTCGGAACAAAGCAATCTGCTCTGCTGAAAGGATCGAAGCCAATCCTGCAAACATGGAATCGGCTCCTCCGAAATGAACCTTTCGCCGTACCAATTGAAGATCCATCCATCCTCCTCCAGGAGAGGTGAGTTTTTCCTGTGTCGGCGCGTGGCGAGCCGGCAGGCACGATAAATGCTGGGTCCTTTCAGCAGCAGCAGAACTCGTGCGCTGTAGCGGCATCCTGCCAACACCAGCACTACCCCTCCCTACTGGCTACTGGCTACTGCTCCCATTCTTGGGATACAGGTACACCTACTGGCTACTAGCCCAGTGCCGCAAGCGGCCACGGATTGACGAGGCAGTAGACAGTAGACGCCGGTGCCATGGCGTGGCTTCATGTGGAGACGCGGTGGTTGCCACGTCGATTCGCGAAAGCGAGCAGCGTGGACATACACGGGCGTCCGGTCGCACTTGCACATCGGCGCTGGCGCGGAATCTTTGCTCCCCCTTTCGTGCTCCGACGAGTCATCTCGCGTCGAAGACGATCGAGCTGTTTGTGCAGAGAGAGAGAGGCAAACGGGTCTGGGACCAGTTGGTCGAAGCATTAGTAGCGCGGAGCCTCGGTACGAGATTCTAGGTTCGAACCTCTTCGGAAGTTTATTTTGGTGTTCGAGATCCTAGGCAACACGTGCTGAAAATTGGTGTTCGAGATCATCTCTTCGAGATATAGATGTATGAGTGTGGTGTTGGATGTGCGTGGGATGTATGTCTACGTGTAAATTCAGATTTTACAATTTGTACTCTGCTATCTTAGAGAAGAGAGCGAGACCTTGACGCATGGATGATCGTGCTATCGTGGTGGCGGGAGCACGCGTTTCAGGCGTGCCAAATCGCAGCGTCAATCAGGGCCAGGACACCGGGGAAGGGAGCGCCTTGGCTGGTTTCTCCTGGCCTGGCGGGCTCAAGTCTGCAAGTGTTGACTGTTGTGTTAGGTTGGCGGCATGCAATTCAGACAAAAGAGATGGGACCGAATCAGCCCGGGGACGCGAAAGGAGAGAGCGACTAATTCAAAGCGGTAGTAAACTTTTACACTCCGGTGATAGTGGATTAGCGCCAAAAGCGGCGTGTACATACAGATGTTTGAGCCGTACGTTCTTTACCTCTCTGCCTGCCGGTCCAAACCCATCTGGAACACGGTACTCTTTACCTCGCACGATTTTCTCATGGAAGCAGCTCGATTGTTTCTGCAGGACAGGAAACACGAGAACTCGAATGAACGAGATGGATCAGCGCGTCTTTTAGCGTTGCTCTACCTCACGACGACGCGGGTGCTCGCTGTCGGTGCAGGCTGTAGACCTGTAGGCTGTAGTAGAGCTGTAGAGGAGGTAGTGGGTCTAGCTCTGATTGGGATCGGGTGTCAGAGGGATCTCGATTGGCGTCGAGATAGATGCCCATCCCGGTCCGAGATGTCTGCAGCCTGCCGGCCTGCTTGCTGACGAGCTTGCTGCCTGTAGGAAGGGAGAAGGAAACGAACAAAGCAGGCATCCCAGCCACGACTCTACGCAGCATTTTCTCACATTGTCCGACCGTTTTCTTTTTCAAACGGCCGCATAATGACTCGCCCGGTCATATCTTTTGTTCCCGATCTGTTCGAACGTGAATGCACAGTGTATTCCAGTTCCAGCATATTATACTGTAGGGATGCAAATTAGGTACACCTCCAACCTTACCTTTTCAGTTCAAATATTTATATTTCTTCTTCAAAATGAGATTCTATTTTTAAAAAATAGTACAGATATTTTAAACTAAAAATGTTGAAGATGCACCTAAGATCATCGATTCACACCCCTATTATACTGTACGACCAGCAAGGCAGCAAAACAGCCTGCCCGCGAAGAGCTGCTCGACGATTCGCGAATAATACAGGAATGGTAGCAGTACTAGAGCAAGTGTAATGCATCTTGACCGAGTAGGTAACAAGGAGGAGATCTAAACAGTAGGCAATGTATCTGTGCTCAGGTTTCTGTACCCGTCAGCGATTTTTTTACTGAGTTATTATAAAAGTGGATCCCACGCTAGCTGATATATAGTAGAGTTGCATTCCTTTATGGACAACTTTCAAACTCTTGAGTTGTATTCTTTTATGGACGGAGAAAGTAAAAAAATACTTTCTTTCCTTCAACCTGTGCATGTTGAACGCGCCAAGCAACAATTGATTTTGCGTTGGAGAAAGAAAAACGGAGGAGTGAGGAAGATTTAATCATTTTCTATTCTTACTACCAGGCCACAAGCTTACGGTCCCGTAGTTGTTACATTAATTTTGGGATATATGTATGGAGCAGTAAATGTATGTAAAAAAATAACTAATTGCACAGTTTAACTGTACATCACGAGACGAATCTTTTAAGCCTAGTTAGTCCATAATTAGATAAAATTTATCAAATACAAACGAAAGTGTTACAGTACCAAATATTATAAAATTTTACAATCTAAACGGGCCCTGCTTTCACAATGCTTACTATTTGGTCATAGAGGTGCATTTATTGCCTGTTGCCTGCTTTTTTACCCCATTGCGGGTGCCATAGACGGCTCCCCTGTATTCTAATTTCTGCCGTTACGTTATGTACGTGCGAATATTCCTGAATAAAGCACGTATGAATCGTGATATAGAGGTATAGTATTATTTGACGGCTCACTAGTATTCTATGGTTATATATATCGATGAGGAGAGAAGCACCCTCATCCTTAGGAGTATATTTTACATTCGCGTGCTGCTCATGGGCCAGTCCATGTCACGAGGTTTTTCGTGGGCCAGTATGGTACAACCGCCTGAATTATTCCGGCTCAAGCGCGCTAGTCATCGCTACACAGACGATACTAACTCAACGCACTTCAATCGGAACAACCTATTGGTCTGTCGGGTCTCCGCCCGATATAACCACGGTTCAACAGAATCGAAGCAGATTTACCTCGCACGAAGGCGAGTTTACAATCACACTATAGCTTACAAACTTTTAGTCCACGGGATAATTAAACATTATTACAAACTGTTTCGAAACTTAAAGTAACCTGTACAGACATTATTTTAAAACAACAAGCTAAACAGCTTGTCTAGAGTCATAGCGGAAGAAAGTTATTAACATCGCGACTACACGTCGCAAGGTTTGACACCACCCTCAGCTCGAAACCTGGCGTCATTCCGGAGGGTCACTGCCAGCCGGGGATGGATCCCATTCCACGGACGAGCCAAAAGGAACAGAGAATGGCCAGACTGGACAATCCGTTTGGTTCACATAGGCCATACCTGAAAGGCAGACTAGCAAGATTGAGTATACTAATACTCAGCAAGACTTACCCGTGTCATGGTATACTTAGCCATGTAACTAGACTTATGATGGCTTGTAATGGTTCTGGGTTTAATTTCAGCTGAAAAGCAACAAAGAGTATGATCTAACTTTCGTGTTTAGCTTTTAGCTTCTAGTTGCATTAACCATTCTAGGTACTGATTTTCTACAGAAAGACCCCTAAAAAGATTTAAATCATTGCAATCGGGTTCTTGGCCGGGCTACACAGGGATGGCGATCGGTGGCAATCAAATTCCGGTGAGGGGGCTCACTGGCGGCGAGGGGAAAGTGGGGGAACAAGTTCAGGGGCTCACGACGGTCATGGGGATGGCCGGTGTTGGGGAAGAGAGGGGCCAAGGCGGCGGATCGACGGCGAACAGGGGCGGCCGTCGGTGCTCCGAGGGACGGCGGCGGTGTTCCGGTGGCCGGAGGGCAGGAGAGTGGTGGGGAAGTAGCTAGGAAGCTTCCTCGCGATGATGTGGTGCTGATGGTACACTTGGCTGGGGCTGAGAGGCGGTGGATCGTCGGGACGATGGCGAGGCCGAGCGGCGGCGGAAGCTCGAGCTCACCAGCGTAGTGGTCCGGGCGATCTAGTGCGGGAGAGCGAAATTGGGCAAGCTTGTGAGCATCAGTGGGTGACAAGGGGTGCTGCTGGAGCACTGGATCCAGGGTGGGAGGCGGCAGCGGCGGCTGTCGACGGTGAGCCGAGGCAGCGGCGGGGCTCCGGCAAGGTGTGGAGCTCGGGAAAGAGAAAGGCAGTGGAAATGCAAGTACGTGAGTGCAAGAGTGAGTTCGTGGGGAACTCCAGGATGTACTTCAAGTCGAGAAAGAGGCACGGCGGGTGAGAGCAGGTGCTGTCAAGCTCGGCAGCGCGCGTGGAGGCTCGGGTGGCGGCGGCGTGACGTGGAGGAGCGCGGAGAGGGCCAGCGCGGGCCGGGAAGCGGCGGGCAGGGTGCTGGAACGGCACGTGGCGCGAAGAGAGGCGGCGCGGGGGCAGCTGAGGCTCGGCACATGGCCGGCAAGGGCGGCGGGGTCGGGCAGAAAGAAAACAGAGAGAGGAGGGAGCTGGAGGTAGACGAGGGGGACTAATCTGTAATTCTCCAAAAGTGTAGGGACTCCACTGTAAAGCCGAGTTAACTTTCACACCATAGCTCAAATAAAAATGTGCCCAAAATCAAAAGTGTAGAGCTTAGCAAGATCTACAACTTTGCTTTAAGGTTTAGTTTCAAAAGAGTTAAGAATTTGAATCTAATTTAAAGCTTGGCAAAGTTTTAAACTTCGGAGAAATCCTATTTAAAATCTACGCTCCACTTGAATCCTTAGGGTAGTTTCACCTCTATTTGTGGTTTAAAAGTAAGTTCTTGCCTTTTTACAAAACAACCTTCATATATTTTGATTTTACCTCCCATTCTCACCCATTTTACACCTAAGGATCTAAATTTTCCAAAATTACTAAAAGGTCCTTTTGCCTTTGCATTTAAGTTTTAACACACATACACAAGATCAATCATACATACTTTATATTAGAATCTAGTATGTTTTAATCCTAAGTACCTGAATGTCACAGCCAGTCCGTGTCATGAGGTTTTGGCCCAGTCCAGACCCGGCCTGGCATAGGGTTAATAAAAAACCTTGACTTGCGGGGGAAAGACCGCCCCCGCGGCATTGTATTAAGAAAAAAACCTTCTCGTGCAAAGTCAGAAAAAAATCCCAAACCCCTGCCCCACCCGTACACAGTGGCCTGTCGCCACGCAAGAAGGCCGGACCCCAACTGTGTTTTGGAATAGGAACAGGCGAGGGGATTTTTTTGCTCGAAACGGGAGTCGAACTCCTGACCTGGTGAGACCACAACCGGCCATCCACCAACCAGGCTATAGCCCTTTCGCGGCACGGGGTTAATCGTCGCCGACCACAAGACTACTTCCCATGTATAATGTATGGCTCATGGTTTCTGTTCAGTATTCAAGCGAAAAACAACGGCATGACACCTCGGACACGCAAATACTAGTGATCACACGTGTGGGTGCGATGCAACCCGTCATAGAAGGCCCAGCTAGGCCCACCATGGATGTCCTGCTGCTACGCCGCTGGGCTACCGGGGTTAGGGTTTCGGGGGGAGCTACCGTCAGCAAGGGGGGAGGTGGGGGAGCGGTTGGCGGCGAGGTCGCCACCATGCACGGTGGTGGTCGAGTCGGCGGTTAGGGTTAGGGTTTTGGATTTTCGGGGGTGGGGGCTTCCATAGCTGGTTGCTATAGGGGGGAAGGTCGGGGGCGGTGGCGGCGGCGGAGGCGGTGGCGGAGGCGATCCCGCACCGCCGGCCGGCTGGCCGGCGCTGGACCCCCGGTGGGCGGTGGTCGCTAGCGGAGGCAAGAAGAAGGCCGGAGTTGAGAACAAGAGTCGGTTAGCGTCGGCAGTGGCAGGGCAGAGTGTGGTGGCGGAGGTAGGGGAGCGCGGCTAGTCCGCCCGCAGTCCACAATCGCAGCTCCTCTGCAATACTCCGGCTCTTAGTACGGCTCCCTCGGATGAGAGGTGGGGGCGTCCCGTTTCTTGTCACCTGGCTCATGAGGAAACGGATCGAGACGGCCTCATTTCAGTCACGAGGTCGCAGGAGGTGGTCGCTCATGTCAGGTCCCCCGCCTCATTTCAGACGACGGGCATGTCGTTGTACTGCGCGTCCTTGAAGAGATCACCGAAGATCCATGGACTCCGTAGACGATGGGCACGTTGCTCTACCCTTGTGGCTCCACGCGCGTGAGGCTCCTACAAATTATTTGAGGGACAAGCCTCAATGAGACACCGGGGTGCCGATGCTGGGTATTGAACCCGAGCAGGTGGCTTGCGTAACCGCAGCGCACACCACCGGGCTACGAGTCCTCTCCTTTCCCGTTACGTCTTGGAGATTCTTCTTTACCCCCTACCTGGTGCCAGCTGTCAGTGTTTTACCGCCAAATCCAATGAGGGATACCCTCGAGGTGGTAAGTTGTAGGTGAAGTGTCGCCAAGATCAGGAACTCGAAGGTGCAAGGAACACAAAGTTTAGACATGTTCAGGTCGCCGAGAGCGTAATACCCTACGTCCTATGTGGTGGTTGTTGAGCTAGAAGTGCTGCTTCTACAATGGTGCCGATCGGGGTGCGATACTCCCGATCTTCAGCTGCTGCGAAAGCGTTGTTGAGGTTCCTCAGGTACAGTGGGTTGCGTGCGCGGTTTTCTGCGTTCCGCCTACGCTCGGTACGCTTTGCGTTTTTCAACCACCGGATCCTTCTGTACTCCTCGTTCTCATCCTGAGGGGCATCTGCCGTACGTTCGTCGGCAGATACGTCCGTGAGTAGTTCGGCGTCGTACTCAGGACCTGGCTCGTCGTTATCCGTATTGCGAAGGAAAGCCATGTAGACTTGATGATCCGGCGAGCTCTCAGCCGTATGGCTGTACTCGACTAGCCATATGGATCCTTAGCAACTCAGATTATTTGAGAAGAGAATTCTTGTTTGTTGGACAAGTACATAGATCTGAAGCCAACCACTAGATTTAGGGCCCGTTTGGATCCAATGGAAAGAGAAAGAGAAAGTGCAAAACTTTTGCTCTTTTGCACTTTTTTTTGCACTTTTGGATCCAAACACCCTAAAGTGCAAAAGGGCAAATGCTACCGTAATTTTGCTAATTATGAATTAATTAGGCTTAATAGATTCGTCTCGTCATTTAGTCCTCATCTATGTAATTAGTTTTTTAATTAAACTATATTTAATACTTCTAATTAGCGTCCAAACATCTGATATGACAAGAGCAAAAATTTTATCATTTGCCCTTTTGCCATTTGCCCTTGGATCCAAACAGGCCCTTAATATTTTAGGACAAGATTCTGAATCTGTATAGTAAGACATGCTGCCCAAAAGGCTAAACGTGCTCCAATTTCTGTAGGAGTACTTTGCAATTTGTGGAAACGACATTGTCTGCAATTAGTAGAGGCTGCATCAAAATCAAGAAGGCGCAGTGCATAATATCATGACACTCAGTAATATGCCAACAGTTTACAAGGTTTTCATATCGATAGAAATCGAAGCAGTGTTTCATTTCTTAGGGATTGACCCGGAAGCCATTGGAGCTGGCAAACATGTCTAAACCATGACGAAGGCTCCAAGGATGCATTCCTGTCTTGAAGATGGTGCAAAAGATGATGACAGAGTCTGAACTCCCTTATGCGCACACTTTGACTTCTGTTAGCGAAGTGGATTGCGAAACTTCAGCATTCGTTTCATCCGATGGCATGCTTCTGTACTGCTTTACATTCTTCTCTGAGACAACATACTACTATACCATCGTTCCATCAGTGTCAACCATTCACCGAAGAGTAGCCGAAACGAAACAGAACGACAGAGAACAACTCCTGAAACTTCTCAATGCGGGATTGCAGGTCGAACAAACCATAAACCCCACGACCTGATCTTCGCATCGGCCGCTGCCGGTCATGGTGCCGTTGAAGATCTCGACGGTGTCTTCGTTCTTGGCCTCGTGCCGGCGCAGCGTGCGGTCTGTTCTGCCTACGACGTCCGTCTAGCGGAGAAGCTCCATTGCGCGTCGCAGGGCGTCCCCGAACCGGCGGACGTCGAGGGTCACGTTCTGGCCGACGAGGTACGCTGCCCGCAGCGCCATCCACCCCTCCCGCCTCACCGCCGCGGGGTCCCTCAGCACGCGGTGGTCGCGCGGGTACCGCCTCGCCAGCGTGCTCTCCGCCACGGCGATGCGGTAGTGCACGTACCGGAGCCCCGCGTCGCGCGCGGGCGCGCCGAAGTCCTCGGCGGCCATAGTGTCCAGCCCGCCCAGCGGCACCACCTGCACCACCACGGCGCCCGCCGGGAGGAACACCAGGTTCGCCAACCCGGCGCCGTGCACGCCCACCAGCACGTCGCACGAGTTCACCACCCGCGCGAACGACGGCAGCTCCGCGTGCCGCGCAGGCTCGCCCACCACCACCTCGTACCCCAGGGCGGTGGCGGCCCGCGCGATGGCGCCGACGTTGGTGAACGCCCTGGTCGACCTCCGGGAGATGAGGAGCAGCCGGGGGCGGCCGGAGGAGCGGTCGCCGTCGCTGCGGCCGTGGAGGCGGATGGCCGTGTCCCGAGTGAGGCCGTAGGATCGCCGGGCGAGGAGGGCGAAGTCGGCCATGGAGTACTCGCCGGCGGTCCTCGCGGCGTCGACGCTCATTTCCTTGTGGAACTCCAGGCCGACGACCACGTGGGGGTAGCAGAGCACGCCCCTGCCTCCTCTGTCCATGTCAACGACATCGTGGCGGGAGAGCCCGCGGAGCAGCGGCCGGAACTTGTCGAGCCACCACGGCTGGGCGTCGCTGACGAGGAGGTGCACGTCGCCGCCGAACCGGCGCGTGGTGATGAACAACGGGACGAGGACGTCGGTCAGGTCGTGGAACATGTTCCCCGCGTAGCCGCCGACGGAAAAGACGACGGCCGGGGCGGTGTGGTTGGCCGTGCACCGGGGAGCAGCGCGGTTGGTGGCGTGCGACGACGTGACCGTCACCTCAGTGACGCGGGCGAGCGAGTGGCGGTCGTTCTTCCTGGCGTGCGGCTTCATCCTCCATGATTGACGGCTCGCCAAGGGATGGTGGAGCACGATGGTGGCGTTGGGGAGGACGCGGACGTCGCCTTTCAGCTCGCACACGTCTGACCTCGAGCTCGAAAAGTCGCACAGCACGGGCCTTTCGTTTCTGCCTGCACAATGATAGATAACAGCGTCTTCTGACCGACATTGTTCAAGCTTCTACTGAAGAAGCTAACAAGCATCGAATTTCTCTGAATGTTTGGGTCTGAGTCTGACTATGCTCGACATACCTGAACGATGAGACCCAATCCTTTCCCCTCCCCACATTACTGAAGAAGCAGAACCTACTGAAAACAATAAGCTCACTGCAAACACAACGTTAAGACAAAGAAAGTAAATCACATCGCACTGGGGGAAACAAGATTAATTGGTCAGTGTCAGTGCAGTAACTTACATGTTTGCAGAGGAACCGCATAATGCCGGAACATTGTCGCAAGTGAGATCGGCGCAAGAATGCATCCCGCAAGCAGTACCAATCCAACCTTGACGGTGAAATTGCTTACACTCTTCTTCTCACAGGCCATCTTGTGCCTAAATCTTCAGCTACAGACTACAAACTGAGGCACAAAATAGTAAGGAGATTCTCTTTGTTGTCACTATGCTTATATTCTTCTCTATCTGACCTAAAGAACCTTCTACTGTTCCTATGTTAGTTCAAACATCTGGATTAAAACAAGTAGTGTTTGTTGAACAGATTCTCGAGGAGCCACCAGCAAAACAAGCAGCACAGGTCCTGAATGGGGATGTCGTGCAAAGTTAGATGAGCAAACTCGATGGGAAAAAGAAACAAAAGAAGCAAACCATGTGTCTCATTCACCTTTTGGTTTGGTAGGAATGTGGTTATTGTGCATTGCTGTTGAAAGTGTCCATGTTCGTTACAGTAGAAAGCAAAAGGTAGCAGAATGCTCACTCAAACGAAGTAGAAATGATCTGCAGCCTTCTTACCTATCAAAGTGTATCCAAAGATAAAATTTCAAATTGGACTGCTGAAATCTTGGAGAATGTATTTTTAGAACTTACAAGACTACTGCATGGGCAAATAAAATAAAGTACAGGAAACAGAGCATGATGCACAAACAAATCAGTACAAAGTAACAACAAAATATGAATAAGTACCTGTTCAGAATTTGTTGCCGCAGAGTGATGGACACAAGAACCAGAATATGATAAAAAGGTCACCATCAGTGGTCGTCAGGTGTTACACTAAGAGAGTACTGTTCCAGTTAGGTAGTCCAACCCTTTGTTAGTGAAGGACTACATGGAGGATTCTATTCATAGTCAAATCCCCCTTGCCAACATCAGAAGCAACATATGAAACTGAACAACTAAATCTCAGAAACTGTGTTATGGAAATGGAAAAAAAATATTGTATAAGACTGTTAGGTGCAACTGTACTTTTGAGTTTAGCATTCCCAACAATAGCTACCTTGATTTTTGCTGTATTAAGAGCTTCTGATCTTCGGTGCAAATTGTATTCCAATAAGGGGAAAAGGTTCCTTGTAATTAAATAAACTGCAGTTACACAAAAGGTGCTTAGCGGTACTGCAAGTGTTACAAAGAATCAAAATTTACAGATTTGTCACTTCTCAGTCTCAATAATCTCTATCAACTACTACTCAAGGACTCTTGGCAAGATCAAACGAAAAGCAAGAGCAATTATCAAGTCTTTGCCTTTTGTTGATCTAGGATAACATTCAAGATCCTTCCAGGCACGTATATTCTCTTCCTGATGCCCTTTCCAGCAAGATATTTGGAGAGTTTCTCATCTGAGGCTGCTATTTGGAACACATCATCCTCAGAGCACGATTTGTCAACAAGAATTGTACCCCTGGTCTTTCCATTGATTTGTACAGGGAGTACAAGCTTTGACTCCTCCAAGTACTCACTTTTTGCCTGGGCAAGAAAGGAACTGCTCAGTAAACTTTTCTGATATGCCACAAAACAAAGATTTCACACCCACAAGTGAAATTTAGAAATCACCAGATACACTTAAGAGAACATATGAGACTTGTAAAACAATTAGATGCATCACTGTGAAAAGCACTCTTGAAGTTAGGCATCTCCTCTCTCGGTAGTAACTGATAGCTAATCCTTTACAATGTCTTGTAGGTATTATAGTATTCAGCCATTTTTTTCTCGAACATGAAGAGGAGACTCACCCATATAATTATCACTTCAATATACAGAGCTAAAAAAATACTGCAGTCTGCACTGGTTTTTATGCTCAGGCTGTTTTAGTAGCTAGCAACCGTGCACGTTCACACTTTCTGACTAAATCTTCATCTTCAAAAGAATCAGCAATATGTCACTCAGCAACAAGGGATGATGCGTTGAAGAAGCATAGATTTTATTGTTACCTCTGGAAACTGTTCATATGCCAATGATTGTGGATGTCCAAGGCGGAACCAAAGCTCCTCAGCCAAGTGTGGTGCGAAGGGTGAAAGCAGCAGAACAAAGGATTCAGTAACAGACTTCGGTTGGGTTTCCCACTGTAAGAGAACATACGAGTCACATTACATTCTTCTGTAAATCATGGAATATACAGTCTTATGCTCCCTGCCTCATTCTACATAAATGCATGTCGCTTTGGACATGGCATGATCCAATAGAGCCAATTTTGACTAGTAGTTTCCAGCACTGGTATAAATAAACAAAATAAATAGATCATAATCGCAGTACTTGATGAAGGGCATATTACTTCTACTTGTATTTGGTCGATCCAAATATATCTTCTCATATTGGTAGCCAAACTTTGATTTTTTATTTTTATTTTTATTTATTTATTTATTTTGCGTTTGGTTGATTTTTTTTCTTTTCTTTTTTTGTTTTGAGAAGTTTGCATTCACCTTGTATGCAGCATTCACAAACTCCATCATTGCAGATATCGCAGTGTTGAATCTTGTTTCATCAATTTCCTCTGTGACCTGCGAACCAAAATAATACATGATAGTCGGTCATCAGTCACAATTAGTCAATCACAACAGCACAAACTGAAAATGACCACCGAACAAATCATTAATACACTGAACATTAAACAGGAGTACAGAACTATCTAGAATGACAGAAAATCTATTTGTGCCAATGCCACCTGTGCATGGGCATAGCTTTTCACGTGGCAACTGATAAAGTATAAAACTAACCACCTTATTTGGATCCAAATAACTACAAACGTACTACAATGGTACACTGCATGAGTTGTGTGATATCCTTATTCCTAGCCAACTCGAATGTTATAAGATGGGTCTGATTTTCTCTCATACTGTGCACTTGAAAGTTGGAGGACAACAGTGCTATGGCCAGGAGTTAGTGCACATACGCAGTATTCACGTGAACACAAGCCATGGTAGTGCTGTGTGGAGGATGGTTTCTTCATCATCAAGTTTACTTCCTTGCTTCTTCCTTTGTTAAATATTATATTGATTTGTTTGGGACTAAAAGGCCTCGTTGTCATAGTTGTTGTTGTAGAAGTTACAAAAAATTAATATGCTAAACGTTTTTTGCATGGTTTATGTTTCAGAGTGCATCAGTAAAAAAAGAGTAATTGATAATAGTGACAATTGTGACCTACCTTTGCAATACATTTGTGAAGAACTCGAAGCTGATCTAAGGTTGGTTCATCTTCAGTAGTCATGGTTCCATCATTATATGACCCATCAGGCAATGGTGGACCAACTATGAGTCTCCAAGTTCTTCCAAGAAACCGGTGCACTCCTTCAATTCCCCCAGTGCTCCATGTTTTTGAATCTCTGTAAGTACCAAATATCCTGTCAGCTTTTTATTAGTTACAGCTTCATCAATAATAGATTATACACACCTCAATGGCCCCATGAACATTTCATACAAGCGAAGAGAATCAGCGCCATATTCTGAAATCACATCATCAGGGTTGATGACATTCCCTCGACTTTTACTCATTTTGTAGGCACGAGCATTTAGACGAACATTTGGATCATCCCTCAGCACATAATGATCTCCAACTTTTGTAACCTTACAAATGTTGAAGCAGACAACAATCAAAATCTGACCTTTTATCACACCAAAAGAATAGTGAATGCATGTAACAGACCAGACCTTATCTGCAGGTACTTTTTCTTGGTAGCAATCATTTAAACTTGAGTCTGAATCTGCAGAAACCCATCTGCCTTCACTATCTCTATATGCAGTATACTCAACCTGTTACAGTATTTATTAGGAGCAATAAACATCATTGATGAACATATGGAAGTTCTGGCAGAAAGTGGTGTCACCTACTTCTCCAAGTATTAATCCTTGATTTATCAGGCACTTGAAGGGCTCTTTAGTGGAGACAACACCCATGTCATACAGAACCTAAGAAACACCACTTAGTTAGAATAAAGGAAGGCCAAACGGCAGTGTGTGGTAGAATAAGGGAGATAAAGCATTAAAACCCAGATATTAACCACTGGTCCCCATATTTCCTAAGAGCAGAGGAATTTGTCTAACATGAGCTAAATTTCTGCTCTACATTGTTGAACTTCAAAAATAGCCAATTCGGGCTTCCATGACTGTGTTCAGGACTTTGTGGACGGAAATCTACTTATCTTTAATCAGCAAAGTCAGATAGCATTGCAGAGATAGCAAGTGCTCGCAACAAGACATCAACAAATTAAGCTACAAGGTTTGTATAGATTTGCAAAAGATAAATAACAAATTGCATCAACTTCAATGGAACCATACAAGGATTAAAGTTTATATTTGACCAAAAAAAAAGAACCTTGTGCCAAAATCTCGCATAAAGCAAGTGCAAGACAGAATGTTCAGCACCACCAACATAGATGTCAACTGGACCCCAATACCTGAGTGATATAAAAAACATAAATAGTTAGTTTCACCATGCACGCCCCTTCTTTGAGATGGCATGTGAAATAAGGATGCACCTTTCTTTAGCCTTGTCAACCAATATACCGGAATTTTTTGGATCCATGAATCTCAAATAGTACCTGAAAATAACACATTAAAGATGTATGTGTCACAAAACCAGCAAGCATGTATCTTTCAACAATATGAGGACAGTTTTTCAAATGAGAAGAGATGTTAGCAATTAATGCACTCTTCCATGGGCCAGTATGTAAAAGTTCCTATTATATATTAAAATAAAACTCGCCCAACTGCTCACTACCTCATCGTTGTTAGAACAATTAGATTATGACAAAAGTTACCAGCAAGATCCAGCCCATTGTGGCATGGTGCTTGTTTCCCTTCTTGCAGGCTTCCCGGATAAAGGATCAATGGTACTAACCTAAAAAGGCGGTAAGAACGGATAAATAGGTGTGCACAGTATGCGCAGAAGTAAAAGAAACACAACTGCAAATTTTGCCAACAGAGAAAGGGGCGAACTTCTACTATCAAGCGGCAGTTTAACTAAATTTCATGACACTGTTAGGCAGATGTTTCTTGCAGTTTCAAACAATCAATGTCAACATCAACCAGTTTTCTATCTAGCAATGCTAACAAAAAGATATAGTGACGAAGAATGCATGGCAGTCCAAATAACAGAGATGAAATGCAACTTTTAGGAACTTGTGTTTGAGCAACAAAAACCTTTTGGAACCTTGAATCTTGTACATGTCTGCTGTTTGCAATTTATACATTTTCTAATGTGACTTTGGTATTAACATAATATAATGACAATATTTTTTTGTCTTTGCAAATTTCCTTCTTCCTCTCTAACTCAAAAGCAGTCGTTGCCACTTTCTTATGCCCTTCTACATCTCAAACAGCCTCTATACTTCCATTCCCTGCTTGACTTTCTGATTCAATTCCACCTCTTCTTTTGTTATGATTATTTTATATTTTTACCGACATATTAGTATGGCACAATAATTGCTCAGGGTCAAAAAGCTTACACTCATACCCAATTCGTTGCTTTGGTCAAAGGTGGTTCCCCAGTCCCAGTGGGGGTGAAGTCATCCAATTCAGGAAGAGTTAAGGGCAACTCATCTTCCGAAAGAGGCACCATTTCATTTGTATCATCAAGATAGCTGACAGGGAAAGGCTCACCCCAATAGCGCTGTCTTGCGAAAAGCCAATCTCGAAGCTTGTAGTTTACCTGGTGTTCGGTTTGGCTCAATTAAACCCTCATGAAAGTAGTATGCACAACATTACTCTATGATGAAGTAGGATGAAAGCACCTTTTTCTTTCCAAAGCCATTACTCTCTACCCACGCAATAACTTTCTTAGCAGCATCTTGGGACAGCATTCCATTAATATCCAATCCAGATGAAGTACTGGATGAATTAATCATGATGCCATCATCTGCATATGCCTCCGCTGGATCACAACTGCCATTTTGTGGACTTACAACCTTAATGATTGGAAGTTCATATTTCAGGGCAAATTCATGGTCACGGGAATCATGCGCAGGCACTGCCATGATAGCCCCAGTGCCATAGCTGCAATGAGGCAGTTAAAGTTTAGAGAGCACAAACAGTAAAAAAACAAATAAACACTAACACAAGTGTAAGTTTTTTAAAATCTTCCTCGTAATTTCTTAAAGAGGTAATGTCCAATAATTTATTGATCGATTCTATGAGTAGCAATAATATTCTGCCAGGTGACCAGGTCTATTTCTGAATAATAAAACTTAGTTCATGGAAAAAAAGGAAATAATACAAATACAACCAATATTGAAAAGAATATTCATGGATCACTGAATTAAGAAAACTCTAGTAAGACCCTTGTGTTTTGCCTTCAATGTTGCAATAAGAAGAGTGAAGTGTTTACTATTCAGATGAAAAACATAGGTTCGCTACCAAACTAGTCTTGAATTTTTAGCATTTGATTATTTTCTTTAAAAGAATATGAACATAACAATGATATTGCAAAAGATAACATTGGAATACACAACAAACATATGACGACAAACCTTCCTAGAACATAATCCGCTACCCATATTGGTATGATCTCCCCGGTTGCTGGATTCTTAGCATAAGAACCACTGAAAACCCCAGTTTTTTCCTTCTGAAGATCAGTCCTTTCTAGTTCACTCTTTCTTGCTGCAAGTTCTCTGTATTCCTCTACCTGTCTTTTCCAGTTAGTACACAATATATCTCAAATATTGATGATGTGCTCGTTGATAAGGACAAAAGAACATACATGTGCTCGTTGTTCCTCAGATGTTAGAGATGACAGTAAAACATGCTCAGGTGCCACAACAAGATATCTGCAGCAAAAAGGATAAGCTCTATATTATCCATCTGAGTCAATAAACTGTTAGTAATATGCACAAAGTTAAAGAAAGATAAGCCAGAGTACACACGTTGCACCAAAAATTGTGTCAGGCCTTGTTGTGTAAACGAACAAAGTGGCACCTAGGTCATGTCCTTCCTTGTCAACTGCAGAAAATACAAGCTCAGCACCTTTTGACCTCCCTATCCAGTTTCTTTGCATTTCTTTGATACTCTCAGGCCAATTAAGATCATTCAAATCTTCAAGAAGTCGATCAGCATAAGATGTTATCCTCAGCATCCACTGGCGCATTGGCTATACAACAGAGGAGAAAATGGATAGCTGTAATATTCCTTTTCTGCAGACAGGTACTTAGCAACCATGCATTGACAAGTCTGAACATAGATCAAAAGGAAAAGCCATACTCACAGCAGAAAAGAGCTCCGTAGATTCTACAACATACCTTCCGTATAACAGGATAACCACCACGTTCACTCACACCATCTACTACTTCTTCATTCGCCAGGACAGTTCCAAGAGCAGGGCACCAGTTAACCGGTACCTCGGCCTGATTGTAAGATATCAATGCCAGCCTAAAAATCATTGAAAACCACAAATGCAACACTAAGAACATAAAAACAGAATCCTAAAAATGAACAGTACCAAGAAGTTGATCATTTGAAATAAAGAAGTGTGCAACAGGAACTATAGCTAATGATAGGTACATTTTAACCTAGACAAGAGCAGTCAAAAATAGTATTTCTGACCTGATAAGCAAGTCCCCTCTTCAATAGTTGAAGGAAAATCCATTGCGTCCATTTATAGTAAGCTGGCTCTGTTGTGGAGATTTCGCGATCCCAGTCATATGAAAAACCTAACGATTTAAGCTGCAAAATGATAAACATCGGTAGTCAAAGTACAACACAGACAGAAAGAAGTACCTTATATTTCAGCAGGTATAGTAACATTTAAAATATCAACATGGTATCGATGGTTCTGGTAACTACTAATGGAATGGCAGATTAACACTTTTTCTTCTCAATGAAATGTCATGGAAACTTCTTGTGTCTTCTCCAAAATAAAGTGGCACATTATTTGTGAACTGATCAAATAAAAAAAAATCTAAAAAATGCAGGAGGTCTGCACTTTCATTTCATTAAGAGGAGAGAATAGGGAAGAGGGGGTGTATCCCCCTCCAACACACACCCCCATTCACACTGATAAACCAACTACTCACCACACAACAAGGTTTTCATGGCCAGAACACCCAACAGTGGACTAAGTGTCTGGGGCAAGCAAACATAGGAGAAGCTCATGATCAAATCAGATATTATGCAGTAGTGCATTAATAATCTGTAAGCCCTAATGCATGCAATATGCAAGACGGAGGTTATACAAAGAAAGCACCCTAAAAGCATTAGAAATAAAAGAAAAAACATAGAGTTATACTGGTTACTTTTTTTTTACGTATTAACAGCTGCATACATGTTAGGCTGTTCTTATCAGCACCTTCAGTTTGCCATACTCCTAATGTCGATCAAGCATCAGGGCACCCTTTTGGCATAGACTAACGTGGCGACTGGCAAATGACAAGTGCCCTGCCTTTTTTTGTTGGCAACCTACTGGAAATTCAGCGACTGACAAGTACAAGTTATATCTAATTGGGAATGCTTAAAGAAGCATGAGAGTGGTATCTACTTGCTACAGTAATATACACTAAACTCTAGAAGCAGATATACATATATGTGCGGTATATTACCTGTGTTCGGAAGCGCTCAATGTTTCTCTCAGTGGTAATCTTAGGGTGGGTTCCTGTCTGTGCTCAGAGTACATAAGTCAGATAACTATAACACATCATGACTCTTAGAGATGAAAGCTATATGAGGGAATACAGTGAAGCTCTAAACAACCTCAATAGCGTATTGCTCAGCAGGAAGACCAAACGCATCCCATCCCATAGGATGCAAAACGTTGAAGCCTTTCATGCGCTTGAATCTTGACAGGATGTCCGTTGCCGTGTATCCAAGGGGGTGCCCAACATGCAACCCAGCCCCACTGCATAACATTTCGAAAAACCATGTAAACAACAAGCAATTTGATCGAGAAATGAGTTTTTTTATGACCACTATATAAACCAAATTGACGATTTCATCCTAATACGACATGAATTCAGAGTAAGCATAGCACAGGTGCACGCTTCTACTCCATGATAATGCAGAAAGCCGTCACAACTCAAACAACTGAACCACCCTAAAGCTTGTTTGCAGAATAGATGGATAGGGCACCTTACCTTGGGTAGGGGAACATGTCGAGGATGTAGCACTTGGGCTTGGATGTGTCGAGCCCCTCGCCGATGTCCGGGGTGCGGAACGTGCGGTGGTCCTCCCAGTGCCGCTGCCACCTCGGTTCGATCTCGTCGTACGGGTACGCCCTCCTCGCCGCCGCCTGCGCCTTCCCCGCGTCGGCGGCAGCGGCGTCGCCGGCGCAGCAGCGAGCTGGGAGCGGCGGGACGCGGCGGGCGGGGGCGAGGAGGCCACGCTGCCGCCGGCGGGCCGCGGCGAGAGCGGGAGGCCGCGCCTGGAGCGGGAGCGGGAGTGGGAGATGGAGCTGCCATTGCAGCGCCAAGGCCATCATCGGGTTGGAGGTTGGAGCGGGAGCGGAGTGTGGTGGCCAAATATACGAGGCGAGGTTTGGGATAAGGTTTTAGAATTTGCAGCTGGTCCAGGATAAAACTAGGAATAAAAATGAAAGGGAGGGGCACAAAACAAATTTTAAGAAATAAATAGGGTTTAGCAATGGAAATGCAAGAACTCTTTCCACTTGCTGTATTTTGGTGCCAGCTACTGCATTGTTAATGTGTTAGAAGAACAAACCAAACATTGGGGAGAATATATAAATGTGATGAATCTATTGTAATTTCACATGTACGTCGTGCAGATTACAGGTACATCAGAGAAACTGAGAAAGAGCATAATTGCTGCTCCGACTCGTAGTCGCACAGATACAAGATCCTCTACTGAGGTACAAGAGGAACTAGCACTTATCAAAATACTACAGAGAAATGAGTTATTTGTCCCCTGCACAGAGAGTATTGATATTAAAGTAAATTCAGCCTTCTGATTCCTGAATATTTCTTCCATTTCTTCTATAAATGGTGTGACTCCGGCAGAAAATGATCATGGACTGATGCTGTATGAGACTTTTGTGAGGCCTTTCTTGACTCTTATATTTGTTACCTGATGAAGCATAGGAAATGAAATCAGACTCCTAAGATACAAGTATTAAAGTGATGCAAAGCAATCCAAAAGGATATCCGGCAAAAAACAGCATCATAGTAAATGAGTTTCTGAAGTATCTCCAATTGCAGACACCCATGCTTAGTGATTTCCTGTTAACTAGAGTTTGTTACTCCAAAAATTAAGAAATGCCCAAGGGGAGTCCCACGCCCCATGGCCAAGAAAAGATGCGTCTCTGGTGTAATTTCCTCATACTTTGGCCCCTGAATGCAAATATTCCCACAAAAACCTAGTGCCATCTTGAGAATCCGTCCTTGTATAAGCAATTGGAGCCCTTACAATACATTAGGCCCCGTTTGGTTCCGGAGAGCTAAACTTTAGCCCCATCATCAAAAAGAATCTTGTTATTTAGGAGTATTGAATAAAATCTGTTTACAAATCTTTTTGCACAGATGGGCGCTAATTCACGAGACGAATTTAATGAACCATTTGCAACAGTGATGCTACAGTAACCATCCGCTAATTACGGATTAACATACCTCATTAGATTCGCCTCGTGAATTAGCCTAGGGGTTCTGCAATTAGTTTTGTAATTAGACTTTATTTAATACTCCTAAATGATAAAATTATTTTTGATGTGACAGGGCTAAACTTTAAACCTCTGGAACCAAACACCCCCCTAGTGGCACTCATGCTACTTAATTTGGCATACACAGAAATGGTCGGGACAGATAAACAGGCATGACCGCTGAGCCCCTGAGCTGATCATGGACGCAGGAGCAAGACACCATGTATATTGACTAACAAAATACACTAATGTCCAACTACAGGCGCACCAACTAAAACTATCATCTGCATAGAATATCATCGTTAGGATTCACAAAAGCCAATATACTTCCACCCGCACCCCAGTTTCTATAACTTGTGGTTGATTCTGTAGAAAATTTTGGTAGGCCACCGGGAAATCCAAAAATGATAATTACCTTTAAGCTATTGATGATTGAAATGTCTACAACATGCGTACCACCACAAGCACCGCCAGGATATTCACCAAATTTTACAATGCGAGGAGTGCTATCCTGCAAAAGCATAAGGTCGCGAACAACATCAATGAGAAACACAAAACATAAGGCATCATGATTCATTGCCACTAATATTAAACTGTGATTGATGTAATAACAAAGCATAAAACTTGGAACAATGAACAATACTACTAAAATATTTCTGATTAAAATCTAACTATTGATGCTTCATTTTGATGATAATTCAAGACTCACTCACACATATAATTGCAAGCTTTTCTACATTTGTTACATGTCACACATGCTTTTGCATTTTTTCCCCACATGATTCAAAATACTTGTTGTCTTAGCCTTCTCGACTTCTTTCAAAATACATGTCATCCTAGAACTTCTAGACACTTTTTGGCTTTTTGCTCTTTTCTTCGTTTCTTGCTCTTGCTAAACAAATGCTATCACTCTCACAAATAAATGAGAGTGTCTTTACAATTTGGCATAAATGAAGGTAGCAAGGTTATTTGATCCACTTTCTTAATCTTCGTGAAAAACATCCGAGGGAGTATCACACAATGGTCATGTCAATAAATCAAGAGATACGAAATGTTTCTGCAACTCTTGAGAAGGAAGTAAACCAGAATATTGTTGACTAAAGAATCACACAAATGTATAATATTATCAATGATGCTGGCAGAGTGTACATTTGGTAGCAAAGAAAATGCACCTAAACAAATGTACAGGACTAACCTTTGAAATGTAGCTAGGCAGAGAACCTCCACATAGTTTGGCTGCCTCCTCATAAGGAAAAACAGAGGCTAAGACCTGCATCAATGGTGAACATTTAAAGTCAAGATGACACGATGGATGATATGCACTTCAACATATTCAGATTCTTTTTCTACCTTGGCTCCTTCCGAAATTAGCCTTTTGGCTTCTCTTTCCAGTTCATTTTGCTTATCTTGTATTTGGTCTGGTGGAATTACTCCTTTATACTCAACAAACGGTCTACAAAGAAGAGAGACACAAAAGTGTTTTCTGATCAGCAAATGGAATCCAAGTAAAATAGTAAAAATGTTAAATGAGTTGAAGTGGCATGCCAGCAGTTAGTAACAGCTGGTGAACTGGACCCAAATGCTAGTGATACAATGAAGAAAACAAAATAAGAAAAGCATTGAAAAAAAAAGTAAACCATACCCATCAGGAAAATGGTAGCCTTTCCCAGGCTCCAGATAAGAGAGGCCTACATTGCTCACACAGATGTCCAACAAATGGCCAGCAGAATGAAGCCTGCGGCATTACAGGGATAGCACAATGAGAGGTAAAGCTTTACATTTAGAAATAATAAGGAGCAGACATAAACTGAGCTTATTACATTGACCTTCTGTGTACAACAACACTTTTTACTTCTATATGGTATTCCTTGTGGAAATACAAAGTCACTAGAGTCTACAAGTATGGATCATCTGGCCAGGATGTCAGCTATGAGTTAATGTTAGCTTCAAGAAGCTTAACTGGTTGATTTGATTGCAAATGCGTCCGAATCAATGGGTGTTATTAAAGACTTGAAACTCTTCTAAAAAAATTCATAGATGTGGGAGTTTACCATAGCCATATGAGTAAATGGAAAAGCCTAGACTATATAAAGCAATGTTTTTCCTTCAGTTAATGCTCCAACAAGATTTGTGGCACAATAGAATCATTCGATTGCATCACCTTGAATTCAAACTGCGCCTTTTTGCATCAACTTCCAAGCTAACGCTTCCCCCCTCTTTAAATCCATGCCCGCATCCTTCTCCAGCACCCTCAAATCTTCCATAGTGGAAAACCTGGATGGCAATTACAAGATGAAAGAGTCATGGCATGTAAAATTCAGAACTCCTGCTACAAAATCTCCTGAACAAGTGTGCAGCTCTTCTTCCAGAAAAAGAAACGCTCGGCCCCTGTATCCTCACCACTCCGTCCTTCGCCCGTACATCCTCGACGAGGAACTTGGCGCCGGCGCCGGTGATGGCGCCCGTGTCCGCTGGCTGGCCGCCGCCCTGCGGGTAGAAGACCGTGGCGTCCAGCACCACCGCTACCCGGCCGCCCTCCTGCGGACACCCGGAGCATAGCTTAGCAGGGGCCCAGCCTAGGGTTTCGACTTCGAATCGATGGCGGTTATTTCATATTCCTCCTGCACTGCGCAGGAGAAGAGAGAGGGAGGAGAGACCTGATGGACGGCGAGGACGGTGGCGGCCGAGCGGAGAGCCCACATGTCATCGAAGTAGACAAGCCTGGTGGGGCCCACAGGCCTCGCCGGCGCGGCCTCCGTCGCCATCTTTCGGTGGAAGCGGTGTAGAGAGACCGGGAGTGATCCCCGCCGGCGGCAAGGAAGTTGGGGTGGGGTGTTTAACACGTCACGCCGCGCCAAGTGGTTGTTCAAATCAGACGCGCACCACCCTAAAGACTGAAGATTCTGACGAACCGAACGAAACCGCCCGCCAATTTATAGCAGACGACGGGAGAAACTACAAGGAAGTCGATTCAATTACGCGGCTAGTTAAAAATGCCGATGGCGCAGTCAAACCTATCAGATGGCCAGTCTTGATTTCGATGTGCCTTCGTTCTTTGCCAGCTTTCTGTTGATCTGTAAAGTTTCCTGAAGATGAAAAGACAGTTGAGTAGAACGTTACTGGAGCAGGTTGGTTTGGACTGCCCATTGCCCAATAAACTGGGAAAGATCAAAGCAATGCCTCTTCAAAATGCTATTACCATGTGTCTCCCTCACTTGCTGGATTATTCTGGAGATGTCCCGATCGTTGACGAACTGTAGACTTCCCATGAGCTAACAGCTTTCCAGTCACCTTCGACCAAGAGCTCTCTCTCCACTACACAACAATACATGCTGCAGCTTTCCAAACTTGCACCTGTCAGATTTAGACTGTCTACAAGGAAGGATGAAGATGACATGCACCAGGCCAAAGAGCAAACATGATCTGTCAAGAAAACAAGAAAAAACAACAGCGCAAAGGCATGATCTTTGCTGGTTCCTCAAGACTCAAGGGCATGGTTGATGGTTCTACTAAACAGAAACATGTGAAGGAAACGCGGAAGTTCAGTGATCACTTTGGAGTGTTCGAAGGAAGAACTCCATCTGAATTCAACCCGTCTGGGATTGTACACTGAGACAATAGGGAAATTATCAGAGAAAACTCTAATCAGTTACAAACATCCTCATCGCAAAGGCTAATTGTCATCTCAAATTTCTTCACGTACACCTCTTTTCCCTTTTCTTTTTTTCGAACAAAGCACATATCTAAAATGTGAATATTAGCTATACAGACTACAGAGGAAGATTCCTTGATCTTATATAATGCTGATTAACTGGATCTTCAGGGAACACGCTGGCATCTGCACCAGTAAGCTACTCCCCCGCCTCTGCCTTGTGCAACAGCGATTTCCTCATCAACATAGAACCAAACAAAGAACGGGTCCTTTGTGCTGGGTTCCCTGCCATCACGGCCGTTTCCGAGGCCAATCTCCAGGGGACCAAATGGTCCAACCTTTATGCGAACACGCTCAAAGATGAATGCAAGTATTTTCTTTTTCCATGATAGCCTCCCTTCAAAGGTTAAGCACCCAATGGGGCCCAAATATATACCATTCTCGATCCTTTTACCCTGAAGAAAAGAATTACAGTACCCATATATCAGAGTTCTGCACATGTTTCATGTTTGAAAAGCTGCAACCAAGAAAACCTATAGTGGGCCAACAGTGTACAAATTTGCAAATTCACATGATATTAAGGCACTTACAGGCTTACAGCTATGGGGATTTAGGCTAAATGCTTTTGGCAGTTAAAATCATGTTCTCTCATGCCACAGGATATCAGTACTGCTTTCGCTCAACTTAGCATTGCACAACAATGGCCAAGTTGCTGAACATTCCTTATTTCTAAGATAAATGTGAACATATGATGCATACCTGTAAGAAACAATGAAGAGGCAAATACCCAGTAACTATCAAATAGGATGCATACATGTATTTCTTGCATTGCTCAGCAAAAAGTTAGAAAGAAATTTTACAGTGTCAGACAAGATACTGTTTGAACTTTGAGCAGCCATTGATACTCAAGAAACTATTCAAGCACCACTGGTCATCAGAACTGTCATATCACAAAATCTACATGAGGAGATGCTGTGAGAAGCTCACCGCAGCATCGAAACGCTGGACTGCAGTCACTGGGAAATACTGCCCTTTCTCCAGCCGACCCTAACAGACATTGCACTCAACTGATCAATCATCAAATGGAAACAATTAATCCATACGCTATCAAACATATCAGTCACTCCATTCTCACCTTAGCAGTGAAGATGAGCATCCATGTCCTGCCTGGAGACTCTGTCCCGCCGAGTGTCTCAAAGAATGTCGATGTGTCAAGCTTTGCCTTCTTGATCTTGGACAATGCTGAAAGCACCTCTGGTGCAGGCACCTTCCTTGTCTTGGCCGCCTCCTTGAGCACCTTCACACTGTCCGCAACAGCCTACGCTAAACCCATATCAAGAAAACAGTTTTTACTGGTTGCATAACAGGGCACACAGGAGTATAAAATGGCACGTTGTAAAGAATCATGAAACTAGAGTGATACTTCCAAGAAATTATGTGTCAGTGGCATGCCAACTTCCAAATGCTATTTTTCAACAAATTCACCATGTATATTTTTCAAGTGAATTCAATAAGTACATGGGAAATTTCATTATCTTAAGCAAGTTGGAATTTTTCTTTCTTATGGAGAGCATAATTTTGAAAGTAACACTCATGTTAAAAAAAATGTGATTTACAAGTGCCAAGAACTCAAGGGATGCTGAAAGCCTGAAAGTTTACAATTTTGTCACTGCGACTGTATCGAATCACTTCATCAACACAGATATAGCCATATAGGAAATAGGCTAGAAATTTATGCGCAGGCCATGGCTTATGGTTATGGGCTACATCGCGCATCACCCAACTATAAGTGCCAGCATCTCTGCTACAACCCCCGTGAGTACTCACCGACTCAGACTCCTGCGGTGAGGACGAGGTCGACGGCTCCTTCTCGACTTCCGGCGATGCGGCGGAGGAAGCGGCGAGTGCGACGCCGCGGCGGCGACGGTTGGGGGAGCCGCGGAGATGGAGCCGTGGCGCGGGCTGGAGTCGGGAAGGGAGCGGGGAGAAGACTGGAGCGAAGGCCGTGGAAGCTTGGAGCAAGGCAGCAGACGACGCCATCATCGTCTTCTTCTTCGCTCTTGGATTCGGATCGAGAGAGCGGAGTCGCAAGGTGTAGTGCGGAGTGTGTGGCGGTTGAGGAACGAGGACGCGAGCGGAGCGCGTAACTCTTGGTCACCAACTCACCATGCCACCGGGACTGACGTGGGCAAAAGCTTAGCTCTTGGCCAGTGGTCACCACGGCACCACCTGCCACTTGGGCACTGTCATTCTGAATTTTTTTTGCGGTAAAATCTAACTACTAGGAAAAATAGATCAATAAAGGCCAAAAAAAATCAACAAAGAATACCCAAATAAATACATTTCAAATGGTCTTTTTAAAACATGATCTACGGACATCCTTCAAAAAAACATTGTTCCAAAGAAAATCTAGAAATGTTGTATTTGAGTAGCACGAGTAATAATGGCACGAAAAATTATAACCTACCAAAATATATTTCGTTTTGTTACAAACACCCTACGCTGTTCATAATTTTCGTTTATTCACTTGAAACACAATAAAATTTTAGATCATGTTGGATTTCCATTCTCTGTCAAAATCATTTGCAAATTGCAAGGAGTAAACAGCCTCAGCCCTTCTCAACGTCTCTCAGCAGTCAGCACAGTGCCGCCCACTGCCACGGTGCCATCAGCCCACCACCCTCGTCGCCTCACCTCGACCAAATGCTTCTCCTCTCCTTCTAGAACCATCCACAGATTCTAAACCCTAGGCGGGCACCATGGCGTCCCGCCGCCTCCTCTCCTCTCTCCTCCGCTCCTCCTCCGCCGCCCTCCGCCGCGCCGGCGCGCCTTCACCGGCCGCCCCCCGCCGCGCGTCCCCGGCCGGCCTACTAATCGCGCGATTCGCGGCCTCCTCCGCCGCGCAGCCGGCCCCGCCGTCCGCTGCGCCTTCCTCGTCCCCGCCGTCCGCGGCGGGGAAGGGAAAGGGCGGGAAGATCACGGACGAGTTCACGGGGGCCGGCGCGGTGGGGCAGGTGTGCCAGGTGATCGGCGCCGTCGTCGACGTGCGCTTCGACGAGGGCCTCCCGCCGATCCTCACGGCGCTCGAGGTGCTCGACAACAACATACGCCTCGTCCTCGAGGTCGCGCAGCACCTCGGCGAGAACATGGTCCGGACCATCGCCATGGACGGCACGGAGGGCCTTGTCCGCGGCCAGCGCGTCCTCAACACTGGATCGCCAATCACTGTATGTACCATGTAACATCTTCACTCCATTTCCACCAATCGATGTGGAGGATAAACCGCAGTTGTAATGGACAGCAATGCCAATCTGATGAGTGTTATGTGCCATGTCAGTTCAGATAGAGTTTTAGTGGGTTCTGTTGAACAGATTTTAGTTTGCATAAATCATTTAGCTACTATAGGAAATGATGAGTCACGATTATTCCACATTTCGGAATTAAATGCAATGCTACAATTCTGCAATGTACGAAATCATTGTAAATGCAATGCAGAATGTATAAGTATAACTACAGCAGCATTTTAGCTACCTCGTGCTTTATGTTGTAATTGCATTGGTCCATCGCTCTGTACACAAGCAATGAATGAACTACTTCTATATATGTTTACAGGTTCCTGTTGGCAGGGCTACACTTGGGCGTATCATAAATGTCATTGGGGAACCCATTGATGAGAAGGGTGACATAAGTAAGTACTGCACTTATGCTATGATTTGTTTGAGATGTATTGATGAGTTTGGGCACTGATCTCTTTGTCACATTCCTGCAACAGAAACAAACCATTTCCTCCCAATCCATCGTGAAGCACCTGCTTTCGTTGAGCAGGCTACAGAACAGCAGATTCTTGTCACTGGAATTAAGGTACACCAATTTGTTTGATACAAGAATTTTGTTTCAATTGTCAGTGTT
Source organism: Panicum hallii (assembly GCF_002211085.1). Lineage (NCBI taxonomy): Eukaryota > Viridiplantae > Streptophyta > Magnoliopsida > Poales > Poaceae > Panicum > Panicum hallii. Next base: position 53,811,837 of record NC_038046.1, read on the forward strand.
ACGTTCAATCCTGATTAAGATGCTGTATAGGTCGTCGATCTCTTAGCACCGTACCAAAGAGGTGGAAAGATTGGGTTGTTTGGTGGTGCTGGTGTTGGCAAAACTGTTCTCATCATGGAGCTGATCAACAATGTAGCCAAAGCCCATGGTTTGTCGTTCAGGATATTTACCTGTTGTTCCTTTCACCTCTCATTATTTTACCACTGTTTTCTGAACTTCCTATGTATCAGGTGGATTTTCTGTGTTTGCTGGTGTCGGTGAAAGGACCCGTGAAGGCAATGACTTGTACAGGGAAATGATTGAGAGTGGTGTTATTAAGCTCGGGGATAAGCAGGTCAGTTATATTAGAGACATCCTTGGTACATGATTAGTAAATGTTTGCATCAAAATGTATGGTGTGCGCTTAGTTTCTGTTCTGCCATCTAAAGTTTTGACAATTCCCTTGGCAGAGTGAGAGCAAGTGTGCTCTTGTGTACGGACAAATGAATGAACCTCCTGGTGCTCGTGCCCGTGTTGGGCTCACTGGTTTGACAGTTGCCGAGCATTTCCGAGATGCTGAAGGGCAGGATGTGCTCCTGTTCATTGATAACATCTTCCGTTTCACTCAGGTTATCTTCAGTCCCCTGCATTCTGGCATTTGGAATGTTTTAGGTGTTATGGGCTTGTCCTTCATCATGCACACAAATCATATTGCAGGCTAATTCTGAGGTGTCTGCGTTGCTTGGTCGTATCCCATCTGCTGTGGGTTATCAACCTACTCTCGCTACTGATCTTGGAGGTCTGCAAGAGCGTATCACTACCACCAAGAAGGGGTCTATTACATCTGTACAGGCTATTTACGTGCCTGCTGATGATCTGACTGATCCTGCTCCTGCAACTACATTTGCCCATCTTGATGCCACAACAGTGCTGTCCCGCCAGGTTTGTTTACATCTTTGGGTGCTTACAGAAAAAACAAACCCCCCCCAACGCTGTGTTCATGCTAGTTTTATAACGTATTATGGTGCATGTCTTGTCTAGATTTCTGAACTTGGAATCTACCCTGCTGTGGATCCCCTTGACTCTACATCTAGAATGCTTTCACCTCATGTTTTGGGAGAAGACCACTACAACACTGCTCGTGGTGTTCAGAAGGTTCTGCAGAACTACAAGAACTTGCAGGATATTATTGCCATTTTAGGTATGGATGAGCTCAGTGAAGACGACAAGCTCACTGTCGCACGTGCTCGCAAGATTCAGCGGTTTCTGAGCCAGCCTTTCCATGTTGCTGAAGTTTTCACGGGTGCACCTGGCAAGTATGTGGAGCTGAAGGAAAGTGTCAAAAGCTTCCAGGTGAGATTAGTTGTGAATAATGAATCAATGATGCTCTATTTCTTGTGGAGCATATATTACTGCATTAGCCTATTTTCCCTCACTTGCATCCAGAGGCTCTTGTGTTGTTATTTACACAAAGGAAAAGGAAATGGTAGATCCTCAGAACAAGTTCATGTGAATATTACAGCAGTATCAGTATAGAGCTGTGGTTATCTAATGCTTTCTGCTTTGCTTATATATAATGTTATCGGTACATGCTATGCTTGTTAAAAATGGTCTAATTATCCTTACTTTTTCAACCTCATAATTGCGATGCTTCTTAGAGACTTGCACATCGTGTCATTTGCACAAACGAAAAAAAGTCATAGTGGTATATTATGAAGATTCAATAAGACTGGCTAGTCGGACTAATGCAGTTGTCAGTGTGACATATCTCCAAGGGGTCGTTTGGATCCTCTCATTTTGGAGAAATTGAAATCTACTTAATAAACTAGGCTATTTGGCTTAGAATTTGACATCCCACCACTTTCCAACAACTTTCCAAAGTTTAGATATAAGTCTATCCTAAATTCATAGGATGGGAGATATGGAAATTGATTTTATACACCACCAAGCTACGTTTCTATTCCGTAACTTATAGCACGCTTGCTTTTTGGCTCACTCTTCTACAGCAGAAATATACCATATAAGTATCTCTCTCGTATGTCCAACAATAGTATACAAATATATTCTGTATATAATTATATCATCTTAATAGATTTGTGTCAAAATTATGATTATTAGAATGGAATTCAATTCCAAGGTTCCAAACGGGGCCCAAGTGTTGCTTGCTCCATATTTATCCTAAAAAGTTAGTGCACGAAAACATGGATTCCGCATTGTGCAACACAACTTTGGAATAAAAGCCGAAGCATGAAAACTCTCATGCACGTTTGTTGCCAGTATCTTTGCATCGACTAAGTTGCCTTCTTGTGATGGCAGGGAGTCTTGGATGGCAAGTACGATGACCTACCTGAGCAATCTTTCTACATGGTTGGAGGAATTGAGGAAGTTATCGCCAAGGCTGAGAAGATCGCCAAGGAGTCTGCATCTTAGGAGCGATGGTATTCTTATAGGAAGAGAAACGAACCGTGCGAGTGAATAATTAAAGGTGGAGACAATATCATCATCTTGAGCTCGCATTTTTGCATTTCTTTAAAGAAGTAGATTATGACGAAATCCTTACGGTAAACAAATTGTACTGAATAATTGTCCCCAAACAATTCGATTCTTTTTTTCTCAGCTGTTTACGCTGGTTCATTTGCTCTATTTCATATGTGCACGGATATAGAAGCATGAGGTAAGCTATTCACAAAAGAGACGACCGTCTTCCCGGTTGTTTCTCTTCTATTTTTGCCGTGTGTTCACCTTGCTGTTTTGACGACGAAAAGGGGAAATCAAAGGCGCACACCTCATTTGGTAATAGCCCTCTACAATTTTCCAACCTCACGGGAGCCCAGCGAGATCCGTGGACCGTGCCCTGCCGCCGGCACCTTCCCCTTCCTCGCTCCTCGCCGCCTCTTCCGTCCTGTTCTGGCCACGCCGGCTGCCCGTCCGCACCAGATTGCCGACCACCGCACGAGCGCCCTCCATGCTTCTACGCTCCGCGCCGCGCCGCCTCCACCTCCTCCGCCCGCACCACCTCCGCCTCCTCTCCGCCGCTGCGCTCGCCTCCGCCGCACCGGCCCCGGTCCCGCCCCAGGCCCCCACCGAGTGGGCCGAGGCGCCCCTCGCCACCGTCCGGCCGGCCACCGCCGACGCCTCTCTCTACCACGTCTCCCTCGACCTCTCCGCGCACGGGGACCTCCTCGCCTCCCACGCCGCCGCCGGCCAGTTCCTCCCCTTCCGCCTCCCCGCCGCGCCCTACCCCATCTTCCTCGCTATCGCGTCCCCGCCTCCGTCGCCCGGGTCCTCCTCCGCCGCCTTCGACTTCCTCGTCAAGCGCCTCCCAGGCACCCCCTCCGCGCGGCTCTGCGACCTCCGCCCCGGCGACCTCGTCCGCGTCGGCGCCAGCGTTGTCGGTCGTGGGTTTGAGGTTGCCAGGATAGCCGACGCCCGTGACGTTCTCGTCTTCGCCACCGGATCCGGGATCAGGTGCCTAACTCTGTGCTTCTAGACTAGCATTCATTTGTTTGCTTCTTCTCCTCAAAGGAATGGGTCAACCACGCATCAATTGCACTGCGTGTACACAATTGGTCAATTCTACGTCTCAATAGTCCGAAGCCCAATGCAATTGTCATTGTGGCGGAAAGAAGAACAATTTTGTCAATGTGCTAATCATGTGGGGTGCAATATGCACTGTGGTACATCCGTTGCTGATTGTTTGAGCTATTTCTGGAATTACTTCAGACTAGAGTCTTGAACCACAAGTTTCTAACCTTATTGCTTCCTAACCGACCGTTAGTGCTCTTCTGACATGATAAATACTTGTGCACTCCCACTGGAAGAGAAACATGAAATGGCATAAACTGTATGACATTTACTTAGGTTTTTCCTTCTTCAGATAAGTTATTCAATTCTTGCAAAATGTCTGTTTAGTGCTGCCGCATGCCATGCCAAGTAATTTACCCACAATATCCAATTCTCGATTGTATTGCTTTATACACATCAGTGAATGTGCAATATCATTCCCATGAATAATTCCGTATCATTTCCTGATTTGTTTGTTCAGTTGCAACATCATTGCACCTAAGAAGCCGTCTTTCTAGATAAGCTGTGTTTATTTTGTGAAAGCACAGATACACCCATGTTCTTAGAAGATGCATCTATTGTACACCTTCACACAAAGTGTTTTTGTAGAAGACACCCATATGTACTTAAATTGGAATGTATAATTCTTCTCATAGTCTCTCCTTCACATTTGTTCGCTGCAGTCCTATTCGGTCACTTATTGAGTCCGGTTTTGTTGAAAACAATAAAACTGGCTTAAGCCTCTTTTATGGGGTTAGAAATCTTCAAAGGATGGCATATCAGGTAGGTTTATCTCAGCTTAGTTGTACAATTTGTATTGTTATATTTCATATATAATGGCTGATGACTATGCTTCTGACAGGAGAGGTTCAATGATTGGGAAGCCAAAGGAGTTAAAATTGTACCTGTCCTCTCAAGACCAGACTGTCAATGGACAGGCGAGCGAGGTTATGTCCAGGTGCTGTTATCTTTTGACTCCTGGGTTATTCCTAGTTCGTCATGTTTTGTTGTGCTTATAGAAGTTTATTTGCATCTTGTAGAATGTTTTCTCAAGGATGAAGAATATTGTAAACCCTTCATCAGTGGGAGCAATTTTGTGTGGACATAAACAAATGACTGAGGTATTGTCATCTCACTTGTTTTTCCTTTATCTTAGAACATTGAAGCTTTATTGGGCACAATTTGCCAGCACCTTCTACATCTAACACTTATTTTTTTTTAGCAATGTGTCACTATGTTTTCTCTACTTCAACATGTTTCTCTTCTTTGAACATGCAAACATTAGAAATGTTCTAACAATACAGATCAAGATCAGCCTTGACATGGAATACAGGCTTATTATTGAAAGCTTAGAATTATTCTCTACTTCAAGTTCTTATGCTGTTCATTAGTAATCGCATCTACTTCGTATGAAAATCATGAAGTTGCATAACATTGTCATTTGTATGTCGTTCATGCTTGATCAATGGTTCATAGTGCATATTTTGAGGCAGACTACACTGATTAGAAGTGCAAGTTTTGCAGCACATACACTTTCTAAAAGTTTGTACGCCTAGTACATTCTTTCCACATTCGTGCAATTTCTTTCTTATAAATATTGGTTACTCTGTATTTCCTTGCTGATCTTGTATTTGCATGATGCAGGAAATTACAAGAGTTCTTGTTGCCGACGGTTTGTCAAAAGATAGAATCCTTACTAACTTCTGACCACCAGTAGGATGCAGTTCCAGCCATTTTGGATGCTGTACCATTTTTGTACTACGATCGAGCAGTTATTCTTACAGCAAGTGCTTACAAATAATGCTCTGATTGCTGAGTGCCTGATGTAAATCTCAACAGCCACTGGGCATCTGGACCAAAGGCTCTAGTTGAGAAAATGTTTTGTAGCATCTGAGACTAGTTCCTCTTCAACAGAAAGCCCCCTTTTGGAAAAAATAAAAAAAAGGGGACATAGTAGAATTATTTTCAGTTATTATACCGTAAAATACGTGCGCTGCACATTCCTTTTGCAGCACTGAGATTTTTGTGTATATTGTCCAAAATTTTTGAATGAATGATGATGCATGTTGTTTAATTGAGAGGTGTTCTGGTGCGTGTTCAAGGAATCTGTGGCACTGCTGTCTCAGCCCTATTCCTTTGTGGCGTCTCAATTGGAAGACTACTACCCAGAATACATTGCACCATTTAGGAACAATGTTGCAAGAAAATAAAAGTGCGATGCATGTCTCCGTTCAGACTCTTTTCTGAGGGGTCCCATTCTCGATTTGGGACTTGGGAGTTGGAGGTCGGCAGCTAGCAAGATGCGTATGAAACGTTGATAATAATGCATTCATTATTAACTTCTAGTATCACAAAATTATCAGGGAAACATAGCTCATAAAAAGAAATGATGAAAGTATCTTCTAAGGTTTAATTGCCAGATCAAACAAATGTTATCAGTACAACAAAGTTCTGGTTCCACATAGTTAACCGAAGTGGCAACACCACGAATGAAAAATCAATCTTCCCATCCTCTGGAGGTTCTTCAATCTGCGCTGTCACCTTCAAGGGTTTTCTGGTCGTCTTTCACTACTAGCCTCTTGTCTGGTTCTGAAGAACTAATGTGGCGTTCATGATGGTGGTGCCGGGGGTGACGGTGATGGCGATGGCCATTCTTGTGAGACCGTTTGCCATTTCCCATCTTCTCTGTTTCATCAGGTGACTCATCCAAGGAGCGGCTCCTGTGGCGCTTATGGTTGGAATCTGATGGTGCGTCTTCATCACTAGATCTCATACGCTTCCTGTGTCTCAACCTTACCTTGCCCTCAGAATCAGAGTCGTCATCTGATGATTGATGACGGCGTCTGCAGCTCCTAGAGTGGTCCTTCTTGGTTGACCTCCGCTCTTCCTCATCACTGCTATAGTCTTCAGAATCTGACCTTGATGAATGTCTATGGCGCCTTCTTCTGTGTGAGTGCTTCCTTCTACGTTCATCTTCAGACCCACTCTCGTAGTCACTGTCACTCTCATCGCTCAAGTCTGAGCTCCTTTTGGACCTCCGCTTGCGTCTTCTTGCATCATCAGAGTCAGAGTGACCATGTTTCTTGTTCCTTCTGCGGTCCTTCCTCTTCCTGTGTTTCCGATCAACATCACTGTCAGAGTCACTATCAGAGTCTGAGGAAGAATCTCCTCTCTTCCTGTGCTTTCTTGACTTAAGCTTCTTCTCCTTGGCTTCTGCATCAGCCTTTGCCTTAGCTGCTGCTTCAAGCTTCTGCTCCCATTTCAGTGGGGCTTCTTTCTTCTCCAGGATCCTCTTTTTCTTCTCTTCAACCAGCTGCAGGAACTTCTTTGCATCCATCCCGTAAAATCAGATAACACTAAACCTGTAGGGACGTGAAATGATGCAAGGAAGTGCATCTCATAGAAGAGAGACAAAAACACTGTTAGTTTTTTGAACGTATGAAATTATATAGGAACTAGCAGAGAAGTGAATCTAATTAGAAATATAATGAAAACTTTGGATATGTCAAAACCAACTAGAACAAACTTACATCTACAGGCATAACACAACATAATGAATGTCCCTAACAACAAAACATAAATTAATTGAAGGCCCTTCCAGTTAATTAAGCATCAGACATAACCAACATATTCTCAAATTAGACTCATGCAGTTCACTTTGTGTTCAAGTCAACCTTCTATGGACAGCAACCAATCAATTATATTCAACATTATGGGGCTTCTAAGCTTTCAGAGCTTATAGAACTATGTTTAACTGAACAAGGAGTGAATCTTGGCCCAGACTACTAATAAGTTTTAGCTCCCAAAATCTTATTTCGGAATGAGTACATATGCAAGCTTGGAACCAAGTGCTAGTTAGAAGTTTAAAACCACACCGCACAATGGCACAAGCATGAAGGTTAACACTAGAAGCGAAGGATAATTGCAGTTCACACTAAGACCACAGTGTGCATGATTATACACTTTCTTACCTTGTCGTCCAAAAATTCGAAGCCCAGAAAAGACCCCCTTTTCTTTTGCTTATTAAACCACAATTCACCTGCCACGACAAAAAAAAATTTGGTAAATACAAATCCGATAAAAATGAAGCTTTCAACTGATATTCTCGACTAAGACAGGAATGCATCCCCACAGAAAGGCAACGAATAGTACCCCAACTCCAGCCGTATCCAATTCCAGTTTCTAGCGCTAGTGCATCTCACAACGTGAGGTCGCAAAACTTCGCACCGGTACCCACAAGAATTCTCGCAAACGAGACGGATATGAACCGCCACGAAACCCTAGACCAGGCGATAACCACCGCACCGCGACCAAACCCTAGCTTCGCCCTACGAAATTCAACCCCCTGGAACTTCTAGATCCGGCTCAAGGCAACCCGATTAGGCCGCCGCAACAAGAGATCTGAGCCTAATCGCCCAGCCATCACACACCACGGTCTTCGAAAATACAGAAGACAACTTCAAAAGAAAAAAAAGAAGAGAGTAGGCAAACGAACGAGCCCGGGGTTGGGGAAAGGCGGACAAAACTCACCGGAAAGGGGAAGCACAGGCTGCGGTCTGCGGCGAGGCTACTGCTATCGCGCGCGCGTGCAGTGCAGGCCGCCGCCTCGAGTCGAGGTGCAAGGGGAGGAGGGGAAACCTGCCGTGGCCCGAGCCCACCCGTTATTTTATCTCTCCTACTTTAAACATTCGGGATGCTTCTTCGTACGTCATTCCGCCACCCCCATTTCTCAAGCGTCGGATCGAGAGGAAACGGCTGTGATCGTCAAACAACGTCGATTTTATAAAAAGGCCCTCAAAACTTGCCGAACTAAAGCCGCAGTCCACTCCCTCCCTACCACCGGAAGAAAAAAAAAAAAGCTACCCGCCCACCCGCCGCCCGCTCGCGCCGCCGCCTCGCCCTCGCGGGCCGCTCGCCGCCCCGCCCTCGCCGGCCGTTCGCCCCATTCCGCTGCTTGGAACTCCGCTCGGGCCGCTCGCACCGCAGCCGCTGCCACCACACCTCCCGTGTCCATCGTCCCCTCTCGACCGTCTCACCTTCCACAGGGGCGCTCCTCGACGCCCTCGACCTCCTCGCCGTGCTTGCCCTCACCGAGGGCATCGGGCGCGGGGTCGCTCCGGTTTCTTAGCCTCCTGAAGCAGTTGGAGTTGGATCCTGACGAACCACCGTTCGAGCTTAACGAGTGTGACTGGGCGTGTCCGGCAGGCGGCGGCCAAGACGGGTGGGCCGTCCCTCCGGTGCTCAAGGCGTTGCCGCCGCGAGCACACTGTGCCGTGGGGCTTCGGGCTGTCGTGCCTCCTCGCCGAGGGCGACGGCGAGCCGGCGACCAACGGGCGGGGATGGTCGTGCCCGTGAGGGTGGTGGCGCTGGGAGCAGGCATCCCGGTCCACATCTGGATCCGCCCTTCCCACCCCTGGATTCGGCTGTGTGCTCGAGCTTCACGCGTCCCCATGCCGGAGCCCGCTGCCATCGCGAGCACCTCAGGCCCGAGCTCGCCCCACCTGACCTCCCGGCGTCTGCTCGATCTGGCCGGTACATGCAGTGCGCGTGCGCTCCTGCCTAGGGGCTGGGCTCTCATGTGCGGCATTGGTCCGGAAAGAGGCCGATGGCGCTTGGATTTGAAGAGGAAGAAATCGAGCAGCACTGTTGCTTGGCCGAGAGGAGCAAAGGAGACTAGGAGAGTGAAGGAGGGATTGAGGGAGACTGCTCGGTGGTGGATGTGCAGAGAAAGAGAGGAGAGGTTAGCAGCGAGAGAAGCAGACTACTGACTGACCGAGAGAAGCAGACTGCAAATTGCTACTGGTGATTGGATCGGAGGTGCTCGTTTAATTTGTTGCATCTCGGTGGAAGGAACTGAAGAGAGAGTAGAGAGATTGGTGCTTGGATTGAGCTGCAGGCTTCTGACCGAGAGAAGGTAAAAGTCTTTATATATTAGACTAAAATATGCCGGCAATTTTGGTGCCGCCCCTGCAATTGAAACACATAATTCAATTTGCTGATATGGATTAGTTCAGAACAGAGTGCTTCATTTGAATGGATACATTAGTTTAGTACATAAATTCAGACAATGGAAACACAAAATTATTCCGCTTTGCCAATGAGTTAAACCACATGAAACATAGCTAGATGATAATTTATTCAGTTGGTTATATTACTTTGTGAGTCCGCATGACCATTCAATAGCTTCTGGCTGCATGTCAAGAATAGATTTCCCTTATTTTCCTATGCTTGGACTTTTTTTCTGTTTCAGACAATGATTGATCGGTTGAAGAACACACAACAGGATCAATGAAACAGATGGACAAGAATATCTAAAATGAGGATATCTCAGGATAAGATGCACGATGCAATATCTGAACTATAGCTGCTGGTTGCTCTGATGGAAATTCAACCACCACTCTTCGATTATATCTGCAGTAATCAGATTGGCAGAACCATTTTTTTATGGGAAGTCTGAACTTTCATTGACCATTGGCTCTTTCAATTTATATTTGCAGTATGTTAGATCAGATTGACCGCTTCCATGATGTGGATCTATGGTTGTTTTATTATTTGATTTGGGGCTGGATCGGTAGATCAATGAGCATGTGCTGCTCAATCTGGTTCTTGGTTTATGAACCTGTTGCTATTGGGATTTACATTGACACAGTATTAGGTAGCTCACCGTTAATTCATTGGCATTGAGGTAAGTCTATTCCCTGATCCATTATGTGCCCATTTCAATCACAACAACTGTTCTCAGATTCATATTTCTTATCTTCTCTGTCGTGATGCATGATAGTTTCATGGTTCATCAGTTTTTCATGAGCAACAAAGTGCCTTTCTGAATAAAGTGCTTGATAGTTCAGGGTTCAGGCTTTAGTGAAGTGCTTGATAATTCACATTAACATGTCATGTTATATTCCAATAGTTGAGTAAGATGAAGGTATCTGCTACACTCATCCACAGAAATTTCTAGGTGTTTATTTGCATTTGTGATAATTCACATTAACTTATGGGAAATTCAGGATTGGGGTTCTTTTCCTATACTGAAGTAGGGACTCGTTAACTACATTTGTGATGTGATTTTTATGCTCCCTATGCTATCAGCCTTTCTATCAGCAAATGGATTGGTTCTATTCTTACTAAATCTATTTACAGTGTCCGTGTAAAAAAATTACTCCCCACAGATTTTGCCAGGAAGGGCGTATTCAGTCATGCATTGATGTTTGATGAGGGCACATTGTCTGTGATCATGTCATGGAGTAGCCAGTTTGGCAGATTTGGTGAATTTCATCTGCGTGAGAATGGTATGGCAAATCAGCACCAAATTTCATCATTTGCCAGCTTAATATTGAACATAGCGAGTAAAAATGCCATGTTTTAATGCAGTGTATCCAACGTATCTTTTAAGGATCAACATTGCAGCCTTTGTTATCCATCATTAAACATAATATATTTCTAAATTCGAACTTCTTTGTCACATGATTAACTTGGCACCAGTATGTATCCGTAATATGTTGGGAACCTGAGTTGCAATTTTCAGAATCTGCAATACTGTCAAAGAGATTAACTTGTTCAGGTAACCTGAGCAATCAATCAACTAACATGCCGTCGTATTTTGCACCACATAATATAGCCAATGATGACCAACTGTTGTCAGGTTAATTTTCAACTTTGTTTGTACTGATTTAACTCTTGATACAAAAGTAAATTGGTCAGAGAAGTAAAGGACATATTGGCAGGACCCTCTGTCTTTTTTTAATGTATGCTTACTATTGCAGAGGAGACCGTGTATAACTCATGGTGTAGTTGCATCAACTCTACGGATTGCAGTTTCTCTTAATTGACATTCCAAGCTGTTCAATACTGGAGCATGGCTGATAAACACACACTATATATATTTGTTAGTTTCTTTATGTAAAACTATTATGGTTGGTGTTACACTTTAGGGGTCTCCTATTTGAAATGCATGGATCACATATAATTCGCCTTACACTTGATATGTTGTCACTTGATATGTTACGATCGTATGATGTGCGAAATTCAATAAACCTAGTAAGCAAAACGCCCTCACCCCTCTTCTCAACGGTTTCTTCCGCAGGGATGGATCTGACGGGTGGGTCCTGAGGGCTTTCCTTTGGCGCCCGGCACCGTGAGGTCTCAGAATTCCGTATGAAGGCCCTGTTTGGATCCCTTTCGAGGTGATTGGTTGGTTGTACCTGAATTGAGCCAGGGCTGTGGCACGCAGGCTGCGGCTGTTTGGTTGCTTGCAGCCAGAGCTTGGCCCGGCGCATGCAAAAAGCACCAGCCTGCCCGGCTCAGCGGAAACGCAAATGAAGTCTATTTCCGGCGAGCCAGGCTCGCTGGATGCCTGGGGCTATGAACTAATGATGGTATTAAGAAAAATATTAGTTTATATTAACTGGTATTAGTATTTTACAAAGTGATTAAGATTTATTGATGTAAACTAAGAACTATTAAAACATACTTAAATAAAATAAATATTATAATAACACTTGTTTATAATATTTTATCTCATGTACCATATTCTCATGCGGGCAACCAAACAACTTCATACGGGCAACCAAACAACTTCTTTTAAATTTAATTAAATTTATAAAAAATTACTAAAATGAGTCCCTTTTAGCCACCTCTTGGGGACTAATGGACTGAAGCGTTTAGTTCCTCTCTTAATTCCTGTATTTGGCTCCCTAGGGATTAAAAAAATTAAAATGGAGGGACTAAACTTTAGTAGGAGGGATCCAGATAAGATCTGAGTTGAGACCGGCGCGGACGTTGCAGCGTGCGTGTTTGGATGCCTGTTTGCCCCCTTGGCCAGGCTGAGGGCATGCAGCTGCGCGGTGTTTGCTTGCCTGCGCGGACGCGTGAGCCAGGCTATGCTCATGCGACTACCGCTCGAGCCAGGCTCGCGGAAAACGTAGGATTCGGACGCTTCTACCGGATCTAGCTCGCGCGGTGCTTGAACGAGCTACTTGGGCGAGCGTGCAGAGGAGGAAAGGTTGTTGGGCGCTAGCTGTGCAGTCAACCAAACGGCCCAGCTAAATAGGGGAGGGTTTTTTGCACCCCTGATTTCTACGGTGAGCCTGGCTGTACGGATACGGGAACCAATTAAGGGGCTGTTGCACCTGTCAAGCCTGGCCAACGGGGCTGCTGCAGCGACGTGGGAAGTAAACCAACCACACCCGTAGAGTGTCGTGTAGCCAAAGCTAACTGTACACATGCGAAAAGTCTCCGCGGTGACTTGCTACGGCGGGCAGATCCAGATGGATGGATTCTCATGTTTTTCTTTTTTTTTTTACGGGAGGTTCATTGAATAACCCGCTCATAGACTACTGGGCCTATGGTGGGCTGAAATGATCCAAGTCCCATTAAACTTCATAGAAGAGACTTGCATGATGATCTGGTGCACACATTATTAGTTAAGCAGAGTCCTTGAACCAGGCCACCACCAATTTACCACAACGGCCAACAAGAACCAGATTAACAGTTTACTACCACGGATGAAACAGGGTTTTATGTTCAGAGTCGACGGGGTGATTCCTGTCCTAGGAGATAAAACTACTACATACATTCCCACCAGTCTGCACCAGAGTTACATCACATGTACAGAACAAGGATCTGATCCGACGCGATTTTGACACTGCCACTGCTGCTGCTGCAAATCTTAATGCCCACCCTTCTCTCGCAGAGTTGACAGGGCGACAAGGGCATTGGCTGCCCCAGTAACATGGCTGCTAGCATCAAGGCTCGGCCCAGATGGTTTATTCTCGGCGGCGGGTACTGCAGCCTGCTCTTTTTTCGGCTCCCCTGTTACTGCAGCCACCACCCAAGCATTAGCTTTAGTGAAGGCACAAAACAAAAGACTAAGTGCTAATCACTGTCTATTCCAGAGTGAGTTTTCAGGCATCGTACTTGGTTTGGGAGCTCTATAGACCTTAGTGGCCACATCCTGGCCTTGAGAGTGACCACTTTCTGGCAGTGTATCAGCTAGCTGCTTTGGCGTTTTACTTGATGCTGTACCATCATGGCCTTTTGGCGTGATACTCAGTGCTAGAGAATCATGCCCCTTGGTACCTGTATCAGCTATGGCAGATTCATGGCACTTTGGCACTTTACTTGATGCTGGAACACCATTTCCTTTTGGCGTGATACCCAGTGCTAGAGAATCATGGCCCTTTGTGCTCGTATCAGCTATTGGAGATTCATGGCGCTTTGGCGCTTGACTTAATGCTGGGCCACCATTGCATTTTGGTGTGATACTCAATGTCAGAGAATCACGGCCCTCGGTGCTCATTGACGATGATTTTCCACGGCCTGCACAGAAATGGCAACCTTAATATCCATAGTTGGTAGGCAACATCCATCTTGAAGAGTGGCTTACCTGGCATGTGAACTGGAGGTATGGCAACCGATGTTAAACCGGCCTGGAGTTTTACTAAATGAGGTGGTCGTGATGCAATACCCAGTGAAAGGAATTCCTGGCCTTCAGGTGTCATTCTTGGTGCAGAATTCAGACGTTTCACGCCTGTACTTTTAGAATTTCCAAGTGCCAAGCTTGGTACAGCAGATTCATAGCCCTTAGAAGTGAGACCTGGAGCAGAAACTCCATGGGGTTTGGAAGCATTAGTTTGTGCTAGAGAAGCATAACCAGAATGCCCTGCGATTGGTGTAGCAGATTTGCAAACTTGACCAGGTGATGCAGAGTTTCCAGAAATTGTCCTCAAAAGGCCATCGTGAACTATAGGTGCCATTCTTCCCATGGAAGAACCATGGTTTTTGGCACACAGGGTTGCCGAGGTCCCAGGTGGCACGATTTGCATATGAGAATCTCTGCCTTTGGGTTCCACACTTGTAGAACTCCCGCATATGACACTGGCAGAATTAGATGTTTCTGGCACACCACTTGCTGCCAGACATTCATGGCCATTGGGCACCATATCTGTTGCAAGGGCATCACATCCTTTGTTGCTAACTGTGGCGTGTTCAGCCACAGCATTTGGTGCATGTGAATCACCATCGTTAACATTAAGAGTTAATGAACAATTCCCACCTGCCTTATCCAATGATAGTTGTTCTTGTGCTGCCATTACGGGATGACTAGACACCGCTTCAACAGAAGGCTTGTACCATAATGATGGCTGCAATAAAAGCCATAACAAAGTGATGCTAAAACATGCCAGCAAGAAAAGAGGTGTTACACATTACTTATTTAGAAAGCTTAGTCACATGACTGAGGAGCAACGAAAATATTACAATGTTTCCTTGCGCACATTACCACTAATGCTCAAGAGGCATGAAGCTGCAGAAATATTTACTATTAAAATTCCTTAGCATGCATCATCAAACAATACAACTATCAGAAATGTTGAAAGTAAATACTAAGCACAGAACAGCCTTATGATGCCTAATTTGCCAAGGAACAGTTGCATATCCATAATATTCATGAAGCATGAATAAAATGATTTTGTGTTTGGAAACTGAAGAGAAGCCTTCTTTTATGCAGCCAGATTCATGCCCTTGCATGCCGTATCATCAGAGTTGATTTTATGTTATATACGCAATGCACATTGAGTGTAACAACCTCAAAAAGGTTATTTGATGTATTGCAAGCATAACATGTCACTAAATCCTTCCTATACAAGCTTGAAACTACAAAGGGAAGGACCAGCACGAGCCTTGAAAGATTCCTCAATTTAGATATGAAAGATGAAAAATGCATACTAAACTTACACAGTAATGAAGTTTCTTCAAGGCCTCCAAAAGTATTTTTTCTCCAACTATTATTATCATTTTCTTCACCATTTCTTCGCGAGAAATTATGCTCTCCTGTCAAGTGAAAAGTTGACATGGTTCAGCTTCCACCATACAAACCAAAATCAATACCAAGAGATATAAAAGAACTATTCAAGCCAATAGTACCTTCAGCTCCTCATAATGATGGAAGAGAAGCTCCTTTGCTACAGATGATATATTGTCCTGAATCACTCCAAACAAAACTCTGAATGATATCCATGGGGAAGTTGGTCCTTCACCTGTTTCACACGTTACCTGCGGACAGATTGTTTCGCTGGATAAGTTGAATACTACTGTACACCAAAGCTAAAATTAGTCGACGTTGCAAGATGCAGAGAGGGGGAATCCATGGGCATCAGAGCTGGACGTCTACAAGAACAAGCTTCTGTCGGTCCCACTGTGATCAGCAGATATGCATTTAACAGGAAAACCAGTGTGCCAATGGTAAACAAGTAACATGAATCAGGTTGCCTCACAGGTTGAAGGGTAGAAATATCCATTGCAGCTTCCTTCGGTGATGGGTGAAACCATAAACCCTTCAAGTCAAGCAAATAATCTGAAAATAAATACACCAAAAATAATATTCACTCCACTTAGTAATATCACGTTATATAGGTGTTAACTCTTAGTAATCATCTTACGTCGAACTTTTGAGACAAGCTTGAAACTAACAAGATATTCTAAACGGATGTGAGTGCTTAGATGTGATGGCCACATCACAAAACACTTTGGGTTCGAACAATCATCAACACCAGAATCATATATCTCACTGCTTGGAAAAGATTCTTGTGATCCAGGTTCAACAGCTTCCATGTTGCCCAGTATCATACGGCACAGCAACATATACTGCACACCTTTTTCGTCAACATCACAAAGACCAACACTGAAACACATTAAAAACGTGATGTTAATATAGCAATATATTAAACACTACGAAATGGTAATCACAAAAACAGAGTTAAGAAAACACCTGGTAAAGGCTCGGTTTTCTGGTGAAAGATATACACCAGCACTCAAGCCTGCTTTCTCAATAGGATTTGCAGTGGTACCCAAACCATTAATGAGAATCCTAACTATGTCATTCTTCCTTGATCCTAGCCATCCATATCTTACGTTTGCATCACCACGTGCTTCTTTAGTTGCCTTCATCTGTCTTTCAAAAGCTTCAAATCTACACTGAGCAGTGATATCGTTCGGAGAGTAGCGGTGGATATGAAGAATGTTACTTGGTGTTGCAAATGGACCCATACCAGAGAGAAAAAGATCCTGGACAAATAGAAAGCTTTCACTGCCTCTTTCCACAGATGTGATCTTCTTGCGCAATATGTCTACAGTCGAAGGTTTTTCAGGAGCTGGAGGGCTAGATTCAAGAACAACTTGCTTGACCACTTCAGGTGGAGAACTCGCAACCTTGTCTACCATTATTCCCTGTGCAGTGCTGTCAGCATTACCAGAATTCCCTTTGGCCAATTCATCACTTTCCTCATCAAAGAACAGGGAAGGGAAAAAACGCTTGCCAGTGTCATCAAACCACGCAACAGACCTCTGCTTTCTGGTTTTTAGGTTGACAAGGGTCATTGACAAGAAATCAACAAGAATGGGCTCATCGTCCATCACAGACACAACACTCGATTTATTGCCTCTGAATTCTTCAATGAGGGACTTCATTATTTGCTCAGGAAAATTGTGCCAAGACCCTTGTTTGTAGTACATGATACGGCTAGGCGCTCCACTCTTTAGGAAATTGACACAATCATTGGCAAGGTTAGGTCGCGTGCAACAACAGTTGCAACGTTTAGCAGATGAATCAAATGAGGGTCCATTCTCAGATTTGACACGGCGAGATTTGCAGTCTTTTGACAGGCAGTCATCAACAAGCTTTCGCTTCAAGCATACAGAATTGGATTCTTGTGGTGATGCCATGAGAAAGCTTGTTTCTAATTCTGAACAAATATAGAAAAAGAAAACTAACTCTAATATGTATACAATTATAGTCGTCCCTTCATATTGACATCTCAATGGTAGAAAATGGCCCTGTATAAGATAATGAATGAATATCGCTCAAATAGAAAACACAGTTCAAGAATTCGTGACAGAAAGTTTGTGACAGAGTAAGGATCTACAACAAGTTGGTGAATTAATAATGGAACATTAGCAGAACAGTATTGCTAACACTCATAACTGCACAATGGATATCAATTGAATAAAGAATGCATCAATAGTGTAAAATAAAAGGTCTAGTTAAGTTGGTTCCTAAATAATGAACATCCATAGTGTGTCTATGATCCTTTTCTCCTAAGAAAGGATCTGTAGCAGACATATCAGCTCCACAATTAGGTGTTGAAGCCTGTCAAAAAAACAATTGGCAGGGATCTAACAGGAATATGACAGTGTTCAGGTGAATGCGGTTTGGGTTATCACTCTCTGATAGTGCTGTAAGATATGTATGCATTGCCGTTTGCCAACCTCTAGAATTTAAAAATCAAAACACAAACTAATAGAAGTATTCAAGATGTCGAAATCCAATTCTTAATGACAAGAAAGCATTATCTTTAGTTAAAGTGAAGGAGACTGATTTAGACTTCTCACTCGCCAGAAACATGAAAGTTTGGTGCTGTTTACTTACGCTGCTGTCCCCACAGCGTACCAGTCTAACCTGCCTCTCAATTGATGCTTGCGAGATTACATCCTGCAACCGCAAGGTGCAAAACTGCAAGGCTGACTTCGGTGTCTAGGCACTGCTTGCAGTCTGCAAATCAATAAGGCTTGCAAAAAAACTCATAGTATCCCGATTTGAAAATGGATATCAAATTTATTTTATAGGATAGACCTGAATTTCTAGGAGTGATGGCTAAAAAATGGTCATCCCAATGACTGAAAGCAAGGGAAGAAGAAACCTGTGGGACGAACTCATGTTGAGTTTGGACCCTTTGAATCCAATGACATGTGATAGAATAAATCAACCATTTCATCCATTTGCCATGTATCATAATTTAAAGGAGCTCTAATCAAGGGCCCAAAAGGTTAGGAAGTCTTATAGGATTTATTTCTCAATATATGCAGCAATGAGTATCATATTTGACCCATTTTTCTGGTATTCAAAAGTACAGCACAGTTGTTAAATGCACTAAGTGCTAACGTAAATAAATTTTACCCAACATAGAAAAAAATGACGATCCAATCGCTGCATACCATATTAAGCCAAGGCAAAAGCTCAAATGAGGGATGGCATGTAGATTTGAGTAATTTCTTGCATAAAAATCACATTAAGATTACTTGCAAACCAAGAAATATTTTCCACAATTACATGTATCAATATCACTATCTTGGTGCATACTTTCTTCTGTAATATTTTAAGCAACAATAATTAAAGTTTAAATTATATGCTGTGCAGCCCAATAACTACTACTGGAGCAATAATACATTCTCCAGGTGTTCAACATAAGACCACAAGCAGTCAACACCAGCCATCCAATGATCAAATCCGCACTAATGATAGTACAGCAACTATTGTCGACTCACTAAGTAGAACACGTCACTAAGTGGAACATGTGAGCGGAATTGGAATGGATAGAAGTAGCATGCAGAAACGACAAAGTACAAGATGCTCAGCACTAGAAAGAAACAAATATGGACTTTTTCTGGTTTAAATGTTTAATCATTGATTGATATGATGAATACCATAGAATATTCATCTCTGCACGAACAAATCACACAAATTCTGAAGGAAATACCACCTCTACAAAATAGGAAAATATAAATATAAATGCATTTTAGTACTATTGATGTGTTGTTGCTTGTGACAGGAGGGTAAACCTTCCTCAGGTATGCCATATAGAAAATAAAGTTCTGAACAAACTACATACCATTTTCAGTTTGACCAATGCTGTGTGAAATAATATCTAATGCGACTACTTGCGGCCCAAGAAAGCCTTTTTCTGTAGATTCATAACAACAATCATCCAGGTAATCAAATTTGGCATGCACTGATGATACTAGAACGTGAGCAAGCCACTCAGTGAGTGGAACGCATGATACAAAGTAAAGCAGACAGAAATAACACGGTGCAGGAAATTAAACATTACCAGATCGGGTGAATTGGAGAATAGAGCGATGGCATTCCAGCCTCTCTTCTCCTCTCAGAGCCTAAAAAAATATCGGTAGGGGGGTTTCTATTTTGTATTTTCTATTGATAGCATGTTTAAGTGAACATATACACCCCCATGAGCAAAAGTTCATTTTCAAAGCAAAGTTTCAGTACCGCTAACATCCAAGCCCTAAGAGACTCATCACCGTACAAACAACTCTCGATATATGAAACTCTAAACGACATGCAATCTTCGACAACCCAGTGTATTGACCCCGATAGACAAACCCAACAATCACCAACTTATGCCCGTTCACAGGAATGCTAAGTTTGCAATCGAGCAGTCCCAGTTAGAAACTCAACTAGGATAGCCAAAACCAGCAACACAATCCACATGTACAAGCAAGCATAATTTCCTCCAACTAAATGTTTGCACCAGAGAAGGAAGACTAAATTAACTCGGAATCCAGCTCTACCACAGAAACAAGTGCAAAGAGAACTTGACCGAGGAGCATATCCTTTTTTATAATAAACTTGCCAAACAATTCACGATACTCTGCCACTCTACAGAAGGATTCATAGATGGACTTCGGAAGTAGCACGGGAGTAGTAGGAATGGATGCTGGAGTGGGATCGGGGTGCTTACGGAAGGAGTGAGCTGGGGTATCCCTAGATCCCCATTTTCGCAAGCGTCGGGGGCGAGGTAGAAGCGGGAGGAGGTCACGAGGGCTGGTGACTCCCTCTCTCACGCCCCCAGTGCTCTTCTACAGCCGAGCCGAGGATGCTAGGGTTAGCGTAGCCTGCCGGTTCTATAACCTGCGGAGCAAGCCGGCACGGCGCGCGGGAAGGCCAGGCAACAGGCTGCGGCGGGGCTCCGGCGGTGAGGTGATGTGGACGGGGTGGGGTCCGGATCGATAGGGACAGCGGCGAGATATGGCGGTGAGGTGGGTTTGGGTTTTCTGGCAGAGCCGCCGACGAGGTGGGGGACGGGGAGGAGACCCGGGGGGGGGGGGGGGGGGGGGGGGGCGGGGCGGTGGTGCCTGCCGCTGAGCGCTGAGCGTGACCGCGCCTGCAGCCTGCGCTAGCCGCCAAAGTGCCGAGCGCGGATGGGCCGCGGGCCGGGTGGGCCGTTCCTTCGTTAGTTGTTGGGCTGGGAGCGAATTCTCAGCCGTCAGCGAACTCATGTTTCATTAGGCTAGTTATTAATAACCCTTGTGGTTTAATTAATGCCAACACGATGTAGCATATCATTGCCTATAAAAAAACAATAATTGAGTCCGGGCCCGTACGCGGCGAAATTCGTGTCGTAACCTTATAGGTTGAAGAACACAACGTGCGGATTCAGAATCCTGTTTTAATCAGTAGATTTGATTAGTCGGGTTGATCGCGGAGAAGCAAGTTCGCGCTCGCCGCCGATGACGACAGCCGATCCTCCGCTGGCGCGCGTCACCGACTGGGCCGGCCTGCCCGGCGATCTCCGGGCGTGCGTGCGCGAGCTCCTCACCGCCGTCCCCGGCCGCGTATGCTTCCGCGCGGTGTGCCGCTCGTGGCGGGCAGCCGACGGCCCCCACCCGGTGCCGAGGATGCCGCCTCCGTGGCTGGTCCTCCCGCTCGGCACCGTGGGCTGCAGCGACGCCTTCACCCTGCTCTCCGTCCCGACCATGCAGGCGTTCCGCTGGTCGCCGCCGGGCGGCGCGGGGCTCTTCGGCGTCGGCTCCAGCGGCGGGTGGATCGCCGGGGCGTACATCGACGCCGACCTCAAGATCCGGCTCTCGCTGCTGAACCCGCTCACGGACGCGCGCGTCGACGTGCCGGCCCCCTTCGGTCGGGTCTACCACATGCCCAGCGGCAGGAGGAGCGCGACGGAGGAGATCTCGCTGTGCAACACTTTCCAGAAGGTGGCCTTCTCGCCGAGCCCCACCGAGCACGACTTCGCCGTCGCCGTGGTGACCCGAAGCCGCTCCGGCAAAGCCATGGCGTTCGCCAGGGCTGGCTGCAACGAGGTGTGGCTGGCCGACCTCGGCCCCTTCGAACGCGGCGGCGACTACATCAGGGCCCAGCGGGACGTCGCGTACCACGACGGCAAGTTCTACTACATGACCATGTCCGGCCAGGTGTGGGTGGTCGACATGGCCGCGCCGTTCGCCACGTTCGAGCCCACGATGCCCGGCCTCATCAAGCGCCGCCACCACCTCGCCTTCACCGGCGACGGCGCGCTCCACATCGTGTGCAGCTCGATCCGGGAGCTCCACTCGTCCGACGGGAATATGCTCGCGCTACGTTACGCCCCGAGCTGCACTGCAGAACAAGGGTCGTCGTCGTCAACGTGGGCGCAAGTGACATGCCTGCACGGCCAAGCCTTCCTCATCGGCGACCTAAACCAGACGCTATCCGTGCACGCGGACGGCGACGACGGAGCATGGCTGAGGCCTGACTGCGTGTACTTCACCAACATCCCGCTCTGCTCTCTCCTTGCACAATCACGGGACTGCAGCTATGGCCGTGCGTGGGTGTTGTACTTGGCCACCGGCGACATTAGGAGGCCCGACTCTGCAACGGGGGAGCCAAGGAATTATAAGGTGGAGACACACTGGGCTCAGCGCTACCCTAAATGCGTTTGGATTATGCCTTCCATGCGATGACTATGCATGTATATTCCTTAATTTTATGGATCTATATGTATAAAAATATTACTTCCTTCGTTTTAAAATTTAGATCATGCTATATATCTAGATTTACAGCAAAATTTACATTTATAGATTTGACAAAATGACTAACAATTTGGAATGATGGGAGTATATCGATAACTAGGAATATTGGCGCGCTAACGCCGTGCCCGCAGGGAAGATGTGTGTGGCATGCGGTGGTTCGTCCGCTGCGGAAGTTAGATAGTTCAAATAATGAAAAGCAAGGGTTTTTCTTAATGGCCGACCAAACCAATGCATAGTACACATAGGTATCAAGTGGCAACCGCCATAGAACTCAAAGATCTTGCCAAGCATTGCAATCATTCATCGTAAAGACGAAACAAAGATAGGTCAATTACAAATATAAATAATTAAAGCGTAAATAACGGCATAAGTAGGGGGCTCTGCAGGATGCCATTCATAGGTGGTCGGCCTCCTTTTGAACTGATACTTGAAAATGAATTAGTACTCGATTTGTTGAAGAGAAAACATATTATGGCATGAGACGATATTGATAAGTTTGCTAAGGAAATAACTGGAGATAAAAAATTATATCATTGTATCAGATCTGTAATCATTTAGAATATTGAAAAAAACCAACATTACCACCTCACTTCTTAAAACCAAAGAACTTGCATGAGCAGCTGGCAATGAGAAGAGAAAAGAAAAGAAAATGAACATTTGATCCAAAGGGCCAAACTTTTAGAATTAAAGGTGAAATTAATACCACATACCAATTTCATGGCTGCACCTAAAATTCCTAGAAAAAAAGAACCTGTTCATTGTTCTGGCTCTTTGGAATTGCAATTCATAGGGTAAAAGTCTGCAAAAAAAGATATGTAAAAAATCCATAATCTCTTAATTTAATAATGAATAAGAATAAAGGTGCACAGCTACAAATGGTTGCTGCGCTGTAGGGTTCCTCAAGCAACATTCCATATCCAATGTTTTAAACAAATAATCTGGTAGTGCTGGAGAATAGAAAACTACAAAAAATAGGAGAGGAAGTGAGAAAAGAACCAAACTTATCATGTTTGAAATGAGAATTCTAATGAAAAAAAATAATTGAGTAATCCTTAAAGTAAACTGATTTTACCTTCGTATCTTATGAAATTTTAGTATGCTAAGATCATATTATATACTAATTTGACATAGGGCACTTCAAATCTGAGTATCACAAACTGAGGTAGAGATGTAATATTTTTGCTGACCTGGACACTTCAAAACATTGAGTATCACAAATTGAAGTAGAGATGTAATATTTTTGCTATCCTGGACACTTCAAAACATTGAGTATCACAAAGAGCTGCAAGATACGTCCAAATATATTTTTGAAATATTTTTTATTTTAATAAAGAAAAGAATTGATGGAATTTCTAGTAAGCTTAAGTCAGAGCATTGTGTACCCAACTACACAAAAATTTGGTATGTGCAACTTTCTCTTACTTAAATGTTGGTTATCCCTGGTCCACTTGGCTGAACAGAGATAAATGAAACAGCAGGGATCATGTTGTGATGGGAAACAAAATTTACAAAACTAATAACAGACAACCAAATAATTTCCGTAGCTAACTATATCTTATTTACCAGTCAGATGTAGCCAAAACTGTTCAGATGATTTTCCAATATCGAAAGCAAAGTGCAAGGATGATTTGTGAGGGGATATGAAAAGTATAAGAGTTGAAGTGCTATATTTACTGTTAGTTCCAAAGTAACAAACTTTGTTAGGTACCCTTAGTTACTAAAAAAAGAAAATCTGATCGAAACCTTAGAATTACGAAGATGAGCGCATTTGTGCCATGATGAGAATATGATTTACAACATTGGCAAAAAATGATTAAATAGATGTAGTTATGACCTTTTCTTTTACGATTCATTGTACTTTATTTTGTGAGAAGAACAGCATCTTTCAAGGACTGAAAAGACCTATAATTTTGTACCAAAAGTGTTTAGTTTGTTTGTGATGCATAGGTAGGCATAACAATAATTGACTATAACATAACTACATTTCTATAGCTCAATTCTCACCGTTGAGGTGTCTCATTAGGAATTGCTGCTTGCTCGGGCACACCTGCTTGACAGACCTGTAGCAAAATCATGAGCACAAAAAATGCTAAGATTAGAAATTGCAGTTCAATTTGGGGAAAGAAAAGAGGGTACAGGAAGGATTTCAATCCACTACTACTCCAAACTGGCATCGGACCAACGAGGAGAAAATGTGGTTGTTCGGCTCAGGCATGATTAGTTGAATTGAGACCAACAACTGATTAGTTGAATTGAGACCAACAGCCTTCACTAGCGTGGGTGGAGATGTAGCTGCCGTAGGAGCTTTCTCACGCGAGGGACCTCTGATGACGATAGGCTGAGACAAATGCGGTAACATCCCGAATTCTCCGGAATGTTATATTAGTGTCAAAAATCGTGAATTTTGAAAACTTTTCGTGTTGTGCCTTAGATAGAACCAAATATAAGCACAAGTTCTCTCTACCTCGGAATCTTAGTAAATTAACTCGACATCTTTAATTAAGGACCGTTAAAAATGTTAGTGTGTAATTTGGAGTCTTTTGAATTTAATTGCAGTTGATCATGTTTAAAATTGTTGTTTGGATTTTACTTGAATGGCTTTCAAATTGTTTTATTAAAATGAGTGGAAGTTTCCATTCAAATTCAAATTCAGACCCTAATCACTAAACCTGCTTGGGTCTAAAAACCAGAAACCGGCCCATTCGAACACAGTTCGGCCCAGCTCCCTTTTCCCTTTTCCCCCACGCGGCCCCGCCCACTGGCCGGCCTCACCCGCACCGCGCCCCTTCACCTTCCCACTCGGGCGGCTGACAAGCGGGCCCCGCTTGTCAGCTTTCCCTTCTTCCTCCTCTCGCCGCGGCCGCAGCTTTCCGCCCCGGCCTCGCCCTTTCCGCCTCCGCCTCGCGTCGCCTTGCTCCGCCCGTGACCGCCCGGTCTCCCCTTTTTCCGCCTGCGCCGCTGCTCCACCCGCGTCACCGGCCGTCCCCACGCACTACCCCGCTCCACGATGAGGCAGCGCAACCACCCGCGCGCCCTTTTCCCCACCGCGCCTCGGCCGCCCGCGCCGTGAAACCCTAGCCGCGCCGTGATGCCGCCACGCGTCCCGGCCCGGACGCCGAGGACCCCCTACCGCAGCCGCTCCCCAAGCCCTAACGCTGCGCATAAGTAGCCCCGCTCCGTGTCGCAAACCCTAGCCGCCCCACTATTTCCCACTTCCGCCGCCGCCGCACCAAAGGGGAAGAGGACCAGGAGGAGGAAGAGAAGCAGCACCAGGAGGAGCACGACGCCACGCCGTCCAAGCCCTT
This sequence comes from Panicum hallii, assembly GCF_002211085.1. Lineage (NCBI taxonomy): Eukaryota > Viridiplantae > Streptophyta > Magnoliopsida > Poales > Poaceae > Panicum > Panicum hallii. Next base: position 53,837,279 of record NC_038046.1, read on the forward strand.
CACCGAGCCGGCGCCCGTACGACTACGACGACGTAGCCGCGCCCCCTGCACGGCACCGGCCCGCTTGCACCGACCCGTCACCGCGTCACGCACCTCACTGGCAAGCCCACCGGTGAGCGCCGCCACTGCCCCGTCTCCCTCGTGCTGCCAGTGATGCCAATGACCCCTCTGTAGTATACCTTAGGACCCCCTATTCCCCGGCCTCTGTGCCGCTCTTGTGCAGGGACCTGTCGCGCCGCTTTCCGCCACCGCAGCCCGTCGCCCTTCGCCGCTGCGTCGTGCCGCGGGCCCGGGATGCCAGTGCCCCGTGCACGGCACGGCCACGCCGCGGCTCTAGGAAGCCAGGACCCGCGCGCGTGCATGCGCCCTCCCTCACCGCGAGGCCGAGCCATGCCCCGCCTCGCCACGCCCCGTTAGGCCGCACCGGACCTCGCCACGCACCGGACCTCACACACGCAGGACCCCTCAGTCATTCCCTCACACACGCAAGACGCCTCAGTCATTCCCTAACACACGCAGGACCCCTCAGTCATTCCCTCTTGGCCAAGCCTCTCAGTCATTCCCGCTCAGTTATTTTTCCCTCAGTCATTCCTTCGAACACACATGACGCACACCACACACTGGCACTCGGTCATTCCCACTTAGTCATTCCCCCTCGGTCATTCCTTGTGGCACTGCTCCTGGACCCGTTTGTCAGAAAGAGAGAGAGAGAGAGAGGGGGGGGGGTGGGGAGAGGAGTGGACCGTGGGCCGGCCTGTTAAGCTGAGCCGGCCTACACGCCTAGCCAGCCCATAACCTAGCCGGCGCTTTTCTTTTTCCTTTTACCCGGCCTGACTGAGGGCCCCACATGTCATTCTTGGGGTGAGGCTGACCAGTGGGACCCACTAACCCTTTGACCCCTTTGACAGTTGACCGGTCAACGCTGATGTCAGTAGGGCCCACTGCTGACGTCAGCAGGCCGTGACCCCAGTGACGTCATGTTGATGTCAGCATGCCACGTGGCACGCTCTGGTGCTGCCACATGTCACTGTGCATGTTTTCCTTTTCCCTAATTCATTTATTAATTTCAGAAATAGGGATTTACTTATAAAATTCATAATAACTCGACCGGACCTCCGAAAATTATGAAACCAGTTCCATAATTCATCTAAAATCATGAACTACCCGTTAAAGTAGGTTTTGTGGTAATTTGGATCTTATTTGAGAGATTTGTGCACTTTTGCCCTTTGCCCCCTGCCCTTACTCGTATTTACGAATAGGACCCGACTTCGAGGAGTTGACCGATGGCCATGACTACCCGGAAGTCTAGGAGGACTTCGAAGAGACGCCAGGTTCACGCCCATCTACGATCTGAATACCTATTAGGCATTGCTTGCTAGTATGCTACCGCTACTTGTTGTAATGTTGTTGAGATAAGCCTGCATAGCCTATTTTATCTGTACTCCTTGTAATCCTACCACACTTGATTACTATATGAAATGCCTTGCTGTACCTTGCATGTGTGTGTGGGAATGGATGGATAGTCTTGGCGTGGGTGGAGATACACTTCTCAGGAGTTGGTGTTTAGGTTTTTTTTTAGCTGGAAGCGGGTGAACTTAACTCGATCGTTGATCGAGGGCTTGGGGTGTGTATCTTAGCACACCCTACGAAGTGCTTGGGGTGTGTATCTTGGCACACCCTACGGAGTACCTGTGGTGGGTACAACCTGTTGGATAAAGGTTGAGGAGTTGGGGGCACCCGTCAAGGGTGCAGTCGCGAACCACCGGGGTGGAGACGCATATGACGAAGATGCCTGCTTTGGCATATAAGGACCGGGTGAAGGTAACCATGATCTGTGGGAATACGTTAAGCGTGCACACCACTTATCCATTATGAGGATGGGCCCGGTCCGGGGTTAGCAAGTGCGGTACCAAGCTGGTGGGAGGATCGAGTATCGGTGCAGGGGGAGGAGGTGCTGACCTCACGTTCCCTGAGACGCATGGGAGGCTTCACAGTCCCGGGGCGACCTCTTGTGAGAGGATGCGCCCAAGACCCGGGAAAGCCGGATGGTACCGTGGCTCCTAGTCCTGTTTCAGTAGACCGGTGTTTCGTCGCTTAGCCGGTTGATCCCCGACTAGCGTTGATTCGAGTGGGTCCAGGTGTACAATCCCTGCAGGGTGAAAACTATACGTATAGCCGCGTCCTCGGTTATGGACAATCCTACTTTTTTGTTGCTTTCATTAGTTAGTGTTACTCATGAATTCTACCTCCCTCTAGAATGACTTCCTGCCAGGGTGCAGTTGAGATGCGAGGAGAGGAAGTTCTCGTATCGACTCGGTGGTTTGGAAGGTGTGTGTTGACCGGGAGTCCGGAATACCGGAACGGCCCAAGTCGAGGTTGGAAGATGATGTGATTTTCTCCTAAAATGTTGTTGCATGCATAGGAAACCCCAGCTTATTTTCTTGAACTTTGTTATATCCTTAGTATAGTCCACTATAAAACTTGCATTCGGATGGTGACGTTAACCTATCCCATATCTTGGGGATAGCCTGGTACGATGCAGGATCCGATCCGGAGTTCGACCCCAACGATGACGGTTGGTACGACTAAAGCCTGTGCTACGCTCGAGTTGCCTGTGGAGGAGGTCCTAGAAGATGAAGGACGGCCAGAGGCCTAGCTACCGCTATTCGTTTTCTGTTTGTTCGCTCTAGCTGAAAGGCTTGTAATGAATTCCTACTACAACTCCGATGGATTTATGTAATATTTAAACCTGTGTTGACCCTATGCTATGTATGACTGTGATATTATGCCTGAAATGAGTTCTGTATATGATAGCGCTTGATCCAGGGACTATCACAATGATACAGGGAGTCGGATTCCCTGACCCGTGAATCCGGTTCGTTTCAGTTGGTATAGGAGCCATACTTGACCGTAGCACGAGCTATAGAGATGGTCGGTAGACTTAGGACATTCTAAATGACCCTATCTGCTTAAATATACCACCTTGAACTATACTTGACTTCTCCCCCACTTCCGTTCATTCTTCCCACTATGCCAACACCGCTCTTGCGTGTTCTACACAGAGTAAACGCCGCTATGGAAGTCGCCATGATGAGTGTGACCCATGATCCAGAGACGTACACCCGCCATCGCCAGGGGCTAGTTGTCTGGTTGGAACGTGTCTTGTGGATCACCGGTTTCAGCCAGAACTGCATCCAGCTTTCCACACGGGTGACGGGGTCTTCCCCGCGTTACTCTTGCAGCACGGTCAAGCTGGTTGTCTTGCCCGATCCAGCAGTACCTGGTTTCCCCAGGGAGATGGTCTTCAGCTCTGGCATTCTACTCTCCACAGCCATCCAGTCAGCGGCCAGGAAGATGGTCAAGAGGATCATCGCCAGATACTGGAATACTGTGTATCTGGTGAATTAAACATTACCAGATCGAGTGAATTGGAGAATAGAGCGATGGCATTCCAGCCTTTCTTCTCCTCTCAGAGCCTAAAAAAATATCGGGAGGGGGGTTTCTATTTTGTATTTTCTATTGATAGCATGTTTAAGTGAACATATACACCCCCATGAGCAAAAGTTCATTTTCAAAGCAAAGTTTCAGTACCGCTAACATCCAAGCCCTAAGAGACCCATCACCGTACAAACAACTCTCGATATATGAAACTCTAAACGACATGCAATCTTCGACAACCCAGTGTATTGACCCCGATAGACAAACCCAACAATCACCAACTTATGCCCGTTCAAGGGAATGCTAAGTTTGCAATCGAGCAGTCCCAGTTAGAAACTCAACTAGGATAGCCAAAACCAGCAACACAATCCACATGTACAAGCAAGCATAATTTCCTCCAACTAGATGTTTGCACCAGAGAAGGAAGACTAAATTAACTCGGAATCCAGCTCTACCACAGAAACAAGTGCAAAGAGAACTTGACCGAGGAGCATATCCTTTTTTTTTATAATAAACTTGCACAACAATTCACGATACTCTGCCACTCTACAGAAGGATTCATAGATGGACTTCGGAAGTAGCACGGGAGTAGTAGGGAATGGATGCTGGAGTGGGATCGGGGTGCTTACGGAAGGAGTGAGCTGGGGTATCCCTAGATCCCCATTTTCGCAAGCGTCGGGGGCGAGGTAGAAGCGGGAGGAGGTCACGAGGGCTGGTGACTCCCTCTCTCACGCCCCCAGTGCTCTTCTACAGCCGAGCCGAGGATGCTAGGGTTAGCGTAGCCTGCCGGTTCTATAACCTGCGGAGCAAGCCGGCACGGCGCGGGGGAAGGCCAGGCGACAGGCTGCGGCGGGGCTCCGGCGGTGAGGTGATGTGGACGGGGTGGGGTCCGGATCGATATGGACAGCGGCGAGATATGGTGGTGAGGTGGGTTTGGGTTTTCTGGCAGAGCCGCCGACGAGGTGGGGGACGGGGAGGAGACGGCGGGTGGGGGGGGGGGGGGGGTGCCTGCCGCTGAGCGTGACCGCACCTGCAGCCTGCGCTAGCCGCCAAAGTGCCGAGCGCGGATGGGCCGCGGGCCGGGTGGGCCGTGCCTTCGTTAGTTGTTGGGCTGGGAGCGAATTCCCAGCCGTCAGCGAACTCATGTTTCATTAGGCTAGTTATTAATAATCCTTATGGTTTAATTAATGCCAACACGTTGTAGCATATCATTGCCTATAAAAAACAATAATTGAGTCCGGACCCGTACGCGGCAAAATTTGTTCATAAGAACTCTAGGTACTATCCATGTCGTAACCTTATAGGTTGAAGAATACAACGTGCGGATTTAGAATCCTGTTCTGAATAATCAGTAGATTTGATTAGTCGGGTTGATCGCGGAGAAGCAAGTTCGCGCTCGCCGCCGATGACGACAGCCGATCCTCCGCTGGCGCGCGTCGCCGACTGGGCCGGCCTGCCCGGCGATCTCCTGGCATGCGTGCGCGAGCTCCTCACCGCCGTCCCCGGCCGCGTATGCTTCCGCGCCGTGTGCCGCTCGTGGCGGGCAGCCGACGGCCCCCGCCCGGTGCCGAGGATGCCGCCTCCGTGGGTGGTCCTCCCGATCGGCAGCGGGGGCTGCAGCGACGCCTTCACCCTGCTCTCCGTCCCGACCATGCAGGCGTTCCGCTGGTCGCCGCCGGGCGGCGCGGGGCTCTTCTGCGTCGGCTCCAGCGGCGGGTGGATCGCCGGGGCGTACATCGACGCCGACCTCAAGATCCGGCTCTCGCTGCTGAACCCGCTCACGGACGCGCGCGTCGACGTGCCGGCCCCCTTCGGTCGGGTCTACCACATGCCCAGCGGCAGCAGGAGCGAGACGGAGGAGATCTCGCTGTGCAAAACTTTCCAGAAGGTGGCCTTCTCGCCGAGCCCCACCGAGCACGACTTCGCCGTCGCCGTGGTAACCCGAAACCGCTCCGGCAAAGCCATGGCGTTCGCCAGGGCTGGCTGCAACGAGGTGTGGCTGGCCGACCTCGGCCCCTTCGAACGCGGCGGCGACTACATCAGGGCCCAGCGGGACGTCGCGTACCACGACGGCAAGTTCTACTACATGACCATGTCCGGCCAGGTGTGGGTGGTCGACATGGCCGCGCCGTCCCCCTCGCCCGCGCCGTTCGCCACGTTCGAGCCCACGATGCCCGGCCTCATCAAGCGCCGCCACCACCTCGCCTTCACCGGCGACGGCGCGCTCCACATCGTGTGCAGCTCGATCCGGGAGCTCCACTCGTCCGACGGGAATATGCTCGCGCTACGTTACGCTCCGAGCTGCACTGCAGAACAAGGGTCATCGTCGTCAACGTGGGCGCAAGTGACATGCCTGCACGGCCAAGCCTTCCTCATCGGCGACCTAAACCAGACGCTATCCGTGCACGCGGACGGCGACGACGGAGCATGGCTGAGGCCTGACTGCGTGTACTTCACCAACATCCCGCTCTGCTCTCTCCTTGCACAATCACGGGACTGCAGCTATGGCCGTGCGTGGGTGTTGTACTTGGCCACCGGCGACATTAGGAGGCCCGACTCTGCAACGGGGGAGCCAAGGAATTATAGGGTGGAGAGACACTGGGGTGAGGACTACCCTAAATGCGTTTGGATTATGCCTTCCATGCGATAACGATGCATGTATATTCCTTAATTTTATGGATCTATATGTATAAAAATATTACTTCCTTCGTTTCAAAATTTAGATCATGCTATATATCTAGATTTACAGCAAAATTTACATTTATAGATTTGACAAAATGACTAACAATTTGGAATGATGGGAGTATATCGATAACTAGGAATATTGGCGCCCTAACGCCGTGCCCGCAGGGAAGATGTGTGTGGCATGCGGTGGTTCGTCCGCTGCGGAAGTTAGATAGTTCAAATAATGAAAAGCAAGGGTTTTTCTTAATGGCCGACCAAACCAATGCATAGTACACATAGGTATCAAGTGGCAACCGCCATAGAACTCAAAGATCTTGCCAAGCATTGCAATCAGTCATCGCAAAGATGAAACAAAGATAGGTCAATTACAAATGTAAATAATTAAAGCGTAAATAACGGCATAAGTAGGGGGGTCTGTAGGATGCCATTCATAGTTGGTCGGCCTCCTTTTGAACTGATGCTTGAAAATGAATTAGTACTCAATTTGTTGAAGAGACAACATATTATGGAATGAGACGATATTGATACTTTTGGTAAGGAAATAACAGGAGATAAAAAATTATATCATTGCATCAAATATGTAATCATTCAGAATATTGAAAAAAAAACCAACATTACCACCTCACTTCTTAAAACCAAAGAACTTGCATGAGCAGCTAGCAATGAGAAGAGAAAAGAAAAGAAAATGAACATTTGATCCAAAGGGCCAAACTTTTAGAATTAAAGGTGAAATTAATACCACATACCAATTTCATGGCTGCACCTAAAATTCCTAGAAAAAAAAGAACCTGTTCATTGTTCTGGCTCTTTGGAATTGCAATTCATAGGGTAAAAGTCTGCAAAAAACGATATGTAAAAAATACATAATCTCTTAATTTAATAATGAATAAGAATAAAGGTGCACAGCTACAAATGGTTGCTGCGCTGTAGGGTTCCTCAAGCAACATTCCATATCCAATATTTTAAACAAATAATCTGGTACTGCTGGAGAACAGAAAACTACAAAAAATAGGAGAGGAAGTGAGAAAAGAACCAAACTTATCATGTTTGAAATGAGAATTCTAATGAAAAAAAATAATTGAGTAATCCTTAAAGTAAACTGATTTTACCTTCGTATCTTATGAAATTTTAGTATGCTAAAATCATACTATATACTAATTTGACATAGGGCACTTCAAAACTAAGTATCACAAACTGAGGTAGAGATGTAATATTTTTGCTATCCTGGACACTTCAAAATATTGAGTATCACAAACTGAGGTAGAGATGTAATATTTTTGCTAGCCTGGACACTTCAAAACATTGAGTATCACAAAGAGCTGCAAGATACGTCCAAATATATTTTTGAAATATTTTTTATTTTAATAAAGAAAAAAATTGATGGAATTTCTAATAAGCTTAAGTCAGAGCATTGTGTACCCAACTACACAAAAATTTGGTATGTGCAACTTTCTCTTACTTAAATGTTGGTTATCCCTGGTCCGCTTGGCCGAACAGAGATAAATGAAACAGCAGGGATCAAATCAATATGATGGGAAACAAAATTGACAAAACTAATAACAGACAACCAAATAATTTCCATAGCTAACTATAAGAGTTGAGGTGCTATATTTACGGTTAGTTCCAAAGTAACAAACCTTGTTAGGTACCCTTCGTTAATAAAAAAAGAGAATCTGATCGAAACCTTAGAATTACGAAGATGAGCGCATTTGTGCTATGATGAGAATATGATTTACAACATTGGCAAAAAACAATTAAATAGATGTAGGTTATCACCTTTTCTTTTACGATTCATTGTACTTTATTTTGTGAGAAGAACAGCAACTTTCAAGGACTGAAAAGACCTATAATTTTGTACCAAAAGTGTTTAGTTTGTTTGTGATGCATAGGTAGGCATAACAATAATTGACTATAACATAACTACATTTCTGCAGCCGTTGAGGTGCCTCATTAGGAATTGCTGCTTGCTCGGGCACACCTGCTTGACAGACCTCTAGCAAAATCATGAGCATACAAAATGCTAAGATTAGAAATTGCAGTTCAATTTGGGGAAAGAAAAGAGGGTACAGGAAGGATTTCAATCCACTACTACTCCAAACTGGCATCGGACCAACGAGAAGAAAATATGGTTGTTCGGCTCAGGCATGATTAGTTGAATTGAGACCAACAACCTTCACTGGCGTGGGTGGAGATGTAGCTGCCGTAGGAGCTTGCTCACGCGAGGGACCTCTGATGACGATAGGCTGAGACAAATGCGCCTGGAGGTTCGCATCCACATATGTTTGCTGGATGGGAAGGGATGGGAGACAGCGACAACGCGGTCAAAATTGACGCCGTTGCAGCCGTCATGGGCAGCATATCCGCCTCTGGCTGAGGAGACGACGCCGACGTGAATCGGCAACATTGGCGCGGATGGTTTGCCTGCTGGAGATGGGTCCATCACCGTACAGAGTATATATATGTTAGCGTCGCGGCCTGTTGGAGCGGAAGGAGGACCGCAACCCGCAGCTGCGGCAGGTTCGTCATCGCCCCCCACCTTTTGCTCGAGACGCCGCTGTGTCTTCTTCGTGTCTGTCTCCACCACCGGCAACGGCGCGTGCTATTGGAGCAGAAGTCACTGCATCTGGTTTGGAGATGGAGGAGGAGGCGCTAATAGTAAGAACAACGTGAAGCCGTGAAGGGGCCAAGGAAGTGATGACCCAGTAGGGCTGCTGTGGTGGGGTTGGCCGGCGGCGTAGAAGGATGGGCACGGGATGAGTCGGAGAGGCATGAATAAGACCAACTGAGGCCAGGGGCGGATCTACACGAGGGCCTACCTTCTCAAGATCAATGGATATCCCTTTAAGCCTCCCTCCATTTTTGGAAAGAAAAAATAAAGAAGAAAGGGGGAGGAAGAAGAATAGAAGGGAAGGAAGAAGAGAAGGGAGATGAGCCCCCTCTTCACTCCCTGACTGGATTCACCACTGGCTGCGGCCGAGCGGCGGCGTTGGAGGTCAGGACTGCGATGTGTAACGGGCGGAATCGATTTGGTGTGCGGTGAAGAAGGACACACAGACCTTCTCCGACACCGTTTCGAGTAGGGTGGATGTGGCCTCTATTCCCGTTCCTTGCTGCGTGGACCTAACGCAGCCGCTCTATGGGTGATGAGTGGTGAAGGCCGACCCACATCGTGGGTCCCACGACCGGGCGCGTTGGTTTAGTGGAGCGATATGAATCTACATATTAGTTGAATGAGTATGTATAGTTCGGTTGATTAGTTTCTTAGGTGGAATATATAGTTCTAGTTCGAATTAGTGGAACTTACACACTATTCTTTTAGTGATTGTTTGTGTCTATTAGCAATGTGTTTATAAGAATTTTGTCTATATATATCTCGTATGTGCTTCAAGGGTTGACCTTTGCATGAAAATATATACATATTATGTTTTTATTTTTTAAATATGTTTTTACTATGTTAACGGTGGTGCAAGGCAGCCGACAAACAAAACTATCTATACGAATGTAACCGTCCAGAACACACATCCGCTATTGTACATCTTCTGCATAGGGTTGTTATTCTAATCTTCTACGTGCAATCTCTGGCTTGCCGAAGCAAAGTCACAAGTGAATTTCCCTTCTTAGATGACGCTGATTCTCCATCCAACGGCTGCTACGGATTTTAACTTCCTCAATGCAAAACTAACCAGTCCAGCTTCAGTTCTTGCCCCCAAATAAATATTTGAATCCAGCATTATTACATGATTCCTATTTCAAAGCCTATCATTTTAGGAAAAATAACCCCTCTTTTTTCATTTGCTCCCTATTGCATGGATGGAAGAACAAAAATAGGATTTTGAAAAAAGAATGATATTGAAAAGAAAATTAACTTTTCAAACCCTTTTTATGTGTAATGAAAAATTGCGATTTCTTCTTATTTCCATATAACGTCTAGTAACAAGAATATAAAAGCGTAAATAGCGATTTTTTTTACTTGCACGATCTAAGTCTTAAGGTTTCCTTCTGGAGCATGAAACTGTTCAAAATACCAAAGTGAAATGGTTGTTTAATTCTACACTAAAATATAGTGTAAATGTTTTTCAACTCATTCCTTCCTGTTTATCATCTCCCCTATTGAGTTACGTTTCCCTCCCAAGCTGGGCTCTTATTTAGGCTAAATCATCATCTGTACTAAGTGTTGTGCATAAAAAACGTGAGGAATTTAGCAGCCATAGCATGGAGAATGGGTGACATCTGAGAAGGGGAAAGTCACGTACAGTATGACTTTGCTTCAGCGAGTTAGGGAATCCACGCCGAGCCCCAAAAGCCCCTTCACTTTTTGCTCCCATCCTGAGTCCTCCTCAGTCCTCAGTCTCAAGGCTCCCCGCCTCCCCGCTGAAGGTGCTTCTCCCACTCCCTGGTTCCCTCCCGTATCCGGCTGCTTAGTTCGAGCGGTCGGCAATGTTTCCACGGCGTCGTCCATCCCCTCGCCCGCCCGCGCTGAGATCGATGTGCCCCTGTGGGGGGGCGCCTGGCGAACGAGCCCGGCGGGCTGGCGGCGTGCTGGTGCCGCGCGGACGGCAACCTGGACCGCGCGGACCCGCCGCATGGGGCGATCCGTCGCCCGGGAGCCTCTGGAGCAGGCGGCGGCGGCGGAGAGCACGCCAACGTCGCCAAGCCCCTTCGCCTCGACGCCCGCGGCGTCCATGGCGGCGCCCGGGTGCGTCCCGGCCCAGTGCATCTCGGCCGTTGGAAGGTAACGACAGGTAGCGCCCCTTGTCCGTCCGATCACAGCTTGCATAGTCGTCCGCCGTCTATATAAGCCGCCGACTTCTAACGGCAGTTACCTGAATTTTCAATACGAACAGAAAGACAGAACAATGGAGCGCGCTTCTTCCTCCTCGGCGAGCTCCTCCTCGTCCTCCGCCTCTGCGCTCTTCGCTGGCTGGTTCCCGTCCGGCATGAAGGAAGAGGTCATGAACGTCGTCGTCCGCGGAATATCTTATCGAGGGAGCGTCGAGCTCGTGGAGCAGGCAGAGCCGTTCTGGAGCACGGTCCAGTTCAAGACACCGAAGCCGTACTCGACTCGCGCCTTCCGCATCGGCGACCAGGCCAAGCTGAAGAGCAAGAACCGCGGTTCCTGGTCAGGCGACGTCGCCGCCATTGAGGATGACGAAGCTCACCTTTGGACGTATCTACAGATTCGTGTACCATCTGCAAGAGGTCACTTCTCTTCTAATTCTCGTTCTTGTTCTTGTTCGTGTTCTTGCATACAGATGTGATTCCGCGATTTGAGTCTCGTTCCATCTCCATGGCTCTTCTTTCTTCCCGTCTCTTTCTTCTTTTCTGGTTCTTGGAGTTCTTTTTTCTTAAATTATGGTTTCTTGATGTCTGAAACCAACTCGCAGATGGCAAGATTTCGTTGAAATCGGTGAGCAATGTTCTTGTTACGGTTAATCCTGTGGGTAGTCTGCTTGGAGTTTCTAGCAAAACAGAGAAGGGGGATTCTGATGGTGAATATACAAGGATCAGAGTGGGAGTAAATGGTATGCTGCATCTAAAATCTCTCTAAAAGTAACTATAGAGGCTAAAACTCTACTGATTCAATCTGTTACATGATGACTAGGATTTTCCAAAGTTGGTAGGATTCTTGTCCAAATGGGACTGCAGAGCATTGACGTACAAGTTGTTGCTATCAATGACCCTACAATGACTCTTGATGATATGGTAAATACCAGCATTGTACTGTATTTCTGTTCTGTTAGTTTTTGTTTCGTGAGTTGATTTGTACCATTTTTATTTTCAGGTCAATGCGTGGAAAAGCACAAACATAAGCATTGCAAAGAAGGATCATCAGACACTGATCTTTGAGAAAATGTATTGTGAGAAAGACACTGGTGTGAATGAGGGTAAGAAAATTAATGTTAAGGTTCTGTCAGAACAGATGGAAGTCACTGTTTTCAGGTATGGAATGACTTCTTCTGTGTGGTTGCTAGGTTTCTTTATATGAATGTTCTGCTGAAATACACAGTTTTTGAATTCTAGGGAACAAAATCAAGTTCGTTGGGAACAAGTAAATGTTGAATTCGTGGTGGAATACAGTGCTGTGCTCAATAATGATAAGGTGGATGTTCAGTCATGATCTTATTGAATCTCATGTTTTCAGATCTTATTGAATCTCATGTTTTCATTTTTCCCTCTGGGCTTTTCTTGTCAATTATTGTGTCCAATTACTAAATGCTATGCTCATGTTTATATCAGGTTCAGATCTCTGACAAGAATGAAAGCCTGAATAATTGCCTAAGAAAGCTTCCCACGGTATTTCCTACTTGTGTTCCTCCATAAGCATTTGGTTCCGGTCCAACACCTCTTGCCTGTTCTCTTTTCTGATGAACTAAATGTAATAATTTAGGTGTTGGGTTCTTTTGGGTTGAATGTGGATGAAAGAATCTTAATCCCTCATTTCTACGCAGGTACTCTGATTATATGCATAAAGATGTTTTTGTTTTTTTAGTACTCTGATGATGCTTTTATATTTGCCTGATACCACCATTCGGATATAGGGGAGAATTCAAGAAGAGATTCCAGCTTTTCTATTATTACCAGAAGCACAGCTGCAACCAAGGTAATCAGCCTTACATTCACCTGAATAGTTTGCATTCCTTATTGTTAAGTTAGGTCTCATAGGCCAGGATAGAATCAGTATGACCACACAGTAGGGACTTCATTGTACATAGTAGGCCCTAGCATTTATAATACAAGAGTGTAGATGTCCCGTAAATACCTATTATTGCTCAATTTTTTATTCGTGCTCAAATGTTATTTGATTTTGATATGACGCTAACTATGGTGTTTTGTCTTTATGAACAATGATCTATGGCAATTCAATTAAACAGTGGTTTTAAATTGAACTTCAGGCTGTCTGCAAGGTTTTCACTGAATGGGATGAACAACCCGCAAGCTTGCTTTTTCATGCAAATGCTGTTGTGGATAGGTCTATTGATGTGGACAGTTCAAGTGTTGATCTGAGAGTCATTTTAGAGGAGGGTAGCGGCACTAACAGTATTGCTGGAAGGTAAGCTTATATATTGCACTAGTAAAATGTATTAAATGAATTGCAATTATGATGATGTATGTGATTTTAGTATATATAGGTTCTTCTGTGCTGATGAGGAGGAGGTTAAGCGCCGAGTGATGCGTATCTTCAGCTGGTGTGTGGATATTGTCCGCTGTGTGCCGGTAGGAGGCTGTCAATTGGAGTTAATCTAAAGCTGTGTCTGCGCCTTGGGCGTGTCTGCGCCACTGGCAGGAAGTCTTGTCATGAAACAGTTGCTGTTGATGCAGTGTAGAGATTTAGTGGATTGGGAAATCGTATCTTTGTAGTTCTGTCCCCGGCATCTCCCTTTTGGTGTTTCTGATATTACATTGGTGCTGAATCCGTCGAGGGATTGACACGGTTCTGTCCCTGTTGGGGATCCCATCTGTTGTTTCTGATAGTAACCATTCAAGCAGTGGATTGCTTAATGACCCTTTTTGTAACATGTAACTGTAAATGTCTAATCTGTTTTCTTGTCCTGCATGCCAGGAGCTATGTGACACTCATGCAGAATAGTTTGAATGATAAAGCAAAAAATCAGTGCCTTATATTGATTTCAGCTGACTATTTGGAGCTTGCACATTCTTTTTTTATTGTTTGCTCAAAAGATGGACACGTGCCCATGGGAATTGGGAAACCATCCCGCAAAGCATCAGACATGAAACGAGCAGATTCTTCAATCTACAGACAAGGAGATATTGCCGGTCAAGGCATCCGTTTCCACCATTGTATTTCCCATTCCGAGATGATCCAATCTTCCCTGCCTGCACAAATCACATCTAGAAAACTATCCCGTATCACATTAGGATTTTGCCGTTGTACTTGGCGCTGTACCTTCCTCGAGGGTTCTTTCGCAAGGACTGACTTCATTTCGTCAGCATACATCTGCCTGCTCTATAACTCCGTATAATGCTAGCACGCCTGTTACTGTATTTTATTTCGCTCACTCCACCCGAGCCAAAACAAAGGTACTGATTGAAGCTGCCAGGTCACTTCCGTGTTCCCGGCAATAGTCGGACTTTGTGTTTAAGCCCCATTAATTTGGGTCAGACACCATGGGCTTTTGTGTCAACAGAGGCCATACAGCCCAAAGCTTTACAAAACCTGGTCTCTTTTCATTCTATGGAGGCGGCCGTTAACATATTCGTGCTAGTATTGCCTTGCTCAGCACTAAACTCTTCTTTGAGACTTAGTATGCAAGAGAACTTGATACAGAAAGACGAAACCATACGATCACCCCCGAATCGGGAAGTAGACTCCGGCAGGACTACTGCAACATGGAATTGCCAAGCGTATGAGCCATGACAAGGCACCATAGGTCCATAGCCCTAAAACAAGTGCTAGGTCCAAACATTCAACTGGACAATTTTTATGGACAAACAACATTTCATCATCTCCGGAGCCTGTCAAATATGTCGGTACCAGTATAGCTTTGCTCAGAATCCCTACGACCGATCACAGCGAAACACTATATATACAGACACAAAAGAGAACAAGGGCATTCCCCAAGACAGCACGAAAACAGTGATTGCATTTAGCTAGGGCGGACGCACCAACAAAAACACAAGGTTCAAGTATTACTAACAAATAACGACAGAATATGCATATAGTGCTGCAACTTGGAACGTCAAACTGGACTGGAAAGGTGCCATAGCCCTAACAGACTAGCTCCAAAATTTTAGGTGCAGTCAGCGCAATAAAAAAAACAAATTCAAGTAACCATGTTCCTTGAGATCTCTGGCAGACATTTTGCACTGAAGTGCCCGACAGCAAAAAAAATCTAAGGCGGTGAGCATCAGTTCCGCGGCCTCCCCAGGTCGATGAAGAGGTTGAAGAGCTGGAGGAAAATCTTGATCCACGCCAACGGTCAGTAGCTGGAGGGGGGCCATCTGGGCGAGCTGGGGGTGCATCCTGTCGTGCAGGAGGTCCATCTTGGCGAAGCGGACGCACATCAGGGCGAGGGCGCTCTTCACGTGAACCCCAACGGTCCTCGTCGCGTGTACGCACATCAGCTGGTCTCTGGCTGCCACCAGCACTGCTGCTGCTGCTATCGCCGCGTTTAAACTTGGGAACATATTTGCCAGCAGCTGGAGCGATGGTGGCAGCTACTGCTACAGCAGGGGCTGCTGGCTCGCGAGGTGGCTGTGCAACAGGGGCGGAATCAGTAACACGCGTAGCCTCAGATCCTCTTAAGAGCTGTTCCTTCCGCGCCTTTTCCTTTTCTTCTAACTCTATCTCTCTCTGTCGCTGTTTGGCTGCAATAGCATCAAGCTTAGCTTTCCTCTCAGCCTCTTCTCTCTTCCTCTTCTCTTCCTCTGCATTAGAGTAAGAAAATATAATCAGTGCGGATCAAATAGGACTCAAATCCAGTTCCAATTGGCCAAAAATATGGAATACATTATAGCAACAATTGAATCACATCCAGTTTACACAATGTATGTAGCAAATTGGAGTTACACAATCATGGCCCTTTGTGCTCGTATCAGCTATTGGAGATTCATGGCGCTTTGGCGCTTGACTTAATGCTGGGCCACCATTGCATTTTGGTGTGATACTCAATGTCAGAGAATCACGGCCTCGGTGCTCATTGACGATGATTTTCCACGGCCTGCACAGAAATGGCAACCTAATATCCATAGTTGGTAGGCAACATCCATCTTGAAGAGTGGCTTACCTGGCATGTGAACTGGAGGTATGGCAACGATGTTAAACCGGCCTGGAGTTTTACTAAATGAGGTGGTCGTGATGCAATACCCAGTGAAAGGAATTCCTGGCCTTCAGGTGTCATTCTTGGTGCAGAATTCAGACGTTTCACGCCTGTACTTTTAGAATTTCCAAGTGCCAAGCTTGGTACAGCAGATTCATAGCCCTTAGAAGTGAGACCTGGAGCAGAAAACTCCATGGGGTTTGGAAGCATTAGTTTGTGCTAGAGAAGCATAACCAGAATGCCCTGCGATTGGTGTAGCAGATTTGCAAACTTGACCAGGTGATGCAGAGTTTCCAGAAATTGTCCTCAAAAGGCCATCGTGAACTATAGGTGCCATTCTCCCATGGAAGAACCATGGTTTTTGGCACACAGGGTTGCCGAGGTCCCAGGTGGCATGATTTGCATATGAAGAATCTCTGCCTTTGGGTTCCACACTTGTAGAACTCCGCATATGACACTGGCAGAATTAGATGTTTCTGGCACACCACTTGCTGCCAACATTCATGGCCATTGGGCACCATATCTGTTGCAAGGGCACACATCCTTTGTTGCTAACTGTGGCGTGTTCAGCACAGCATTGGTGCATGTGAATCACCATCGTTAACATTAAGAGTTAATGAACAATTCCCACCTGCCTTATCCAATGATAGTTGTTCTTGTGCTGCCATTACGGGATGACTAGACACCGCTTCAACAGAAGGCTTGTACCACAATGATGGCTGCAATAAAAGCCAATAACAAAGTGATGCTAAAACATGCCAGCAAGAAAAGAGGTGTTACACATTACTTATTTAGAAAGCTTAGTCACATGACTGAGGAGCAACGAAAATATTACAATGTTTCCTTGCGCACATTACCACTAATGCTCAAGAGGCATGAAGCTGCAGAAATATTTACTATTAAAATTCCTTAGCATGCATCATCCAAACAATACAACTATCAGAAATGTTGAAAGTAGATACTAAGCACAGAACAGCCTTATGATGCCTAATTTGCCAAGGAACAGTTGCATATCCATAATATTCATGAAGCATGAATAAAATGATTTTGTGTTTGGAAACTGAAGAGAAGCCTTCTTTTATGCAAGCCAGATTCATGCCCTTGCAAGCCGTATCATCAGAGTCGATTTTATGTTATATACGCAATGCACATTGAGTGTAACAACCTCAAAAAGGTTATTTGATGTATTGCAAGCATAACATGTCACTAAATCCTTCCTATACAAGCTTGAAACTACAAGGGGAAGGACCAGCACGAGCCTTGAAAGATTCCTCGGTTTAGATATGAAAGATGAAAATGCATACTAAACTTACACAGTAATGAAGTTTCTTCAAGGCCTCCAAAAGTATTTTTTCTCCAACTATTATTATCATTTTCTTCACCATTTCTTCGCGAGAAATTATGCTCTCCTGTCAAGTGAAAAGTTGACATGGTTCAGCTTCCACCATACAAACCAAAATCAATACCAAGAGATATTAAAAGAACTATTCAAGCCAATAGTACCTTCAGCTCCTCATAATGATGGAAGAGAAGCTCCTTTGCTACAGATGATATATTGTCCTGAATCACTCCAAACAAAACTCTGAATGATATCCATGGGGAAGTTGGTCCTTCACCTGTTTCACACGTTACCTGCGGACAGATTGTTTCGCTGGATAAGTTGAATACTACTGTACACCAAAGCTAAAATTAGTCGACGTTGCAAGATGCAGAGAGGGGGGTTCCATGGGCATCAGAGCTGGACGTCTACAAGAACAAGCTTCTGTCGGTCCCACTGTGATCAGCAGATATGCATTTAACAGGAAAACCAGTGTGCCAATGGTAAACAAGTAACATGAATCAGGTTGCCTCACAGGTTGAAGGGTAGAAATATCCATTGCAGCTTCCTTCGGTGATGGGTGAAACCATAAACCCTTCAGGTCAAGCAAATAATCTGAAAATAAATACACCAAACATAATATTCACTCCACTTAGTAATATCACGTTATATAGGTGTTAACTCTTAGTAATCATCTTACGTCGAACTTTTGAGACAAGCTTGAAACTAACAAGATATTCTAAACGGATGTGAGTGCTTAGATGTGATGGCCACATCACAAAACACTTTGGGTTCGAACAATCATCAACACCAGAATCATATATCTCACTGCTTGGAAAAGATTCTTGTGATCCAGGTTCAACAGCTTCCATGTTGCCCAGTATCATACGGCACAGCAACATATACTGCACACCTTTTTCGTCAACATCACAAAGACCAACACTGAAACACATTAAAAACGTGATGTTAATATAGCAATATATTAAACACTACGAAATGGTAATCACAAAAACAGAGTTAGGAAAACACCTGGTAAAGGCTCGGTTTTCTGGTGAAAGATATACACCAGCACTCAAGCCTGCTTTCTCAATAGGATTTGCAGTGGTACCCAAACCATTAATGAGAATCCTAACTATGTCATTCTTCCTTGATCCTAGCCATCCATACCTTACGTTTGCATCACCACGTGCTTCTTTAGTTGCCTTCATCTGTCTTTCAAAAGCTTCAAATCTACACTGAGCAGTGATATCGTTCGGAGAGTAGCGGTGGATATGAAGAATGTTACTTGGTGTTGCAAATGGACCCATACCAGAGAGAAAAAGATCCTGGACAAATAGAAAGCTTTCACTGCCTCTTTCCACAGATGTGATCTTCTTGCGCAATATGTCTACAGTCGAAGGTTTTTCAGGAGCTGGAGGGCTAGATTCAAGAACAACTTGCTTGACCACTTCAGGTGGAGAACTCGCAACCTTGTCTACCATTATTCCCTGTGCAGTGCTGTCAGCATTACCAGAATTCCCTTTGGCCAATTCATCACTTTCCTCATCAAAGAACAGGGAAGGAAAAAAACGCTAGCCAGTGTCATCAAACCACGCAACAGACCTCTGCTTTCTGGTTTTTAGGTTGACAAGGGTCATTGACAAGAAATCAACAAGAATGGGCTCATCGTCCATCACAGACACAACACTCGATTTATTGCCTCTGAATTCTTCAATGAGGGACTTCATTATTTGCTCAGGAAAATTGTGCCAAGACCCTTGTTTGTAGTACATGATACGGCTAGGCGCTCCACTCTTTAGGAAATTGGCACAATCATTGGCAAGGTTAGGTCGCGTGCAACAACAGTTGCAACGTTTAGCAGATGAATCAAATGAGGGTCCATTCTCAGATTTGACACGGCGCGATTTGCAGTCTTTTGACAGGCAGTCATCAACAAGCTTTCGCTTCAAGCATACAGAATTGGATTCTTGTGGTGATGCCATGAGAAAGCTTGTTTCTAATTCCGAACAAATATAGAAAAAGAAAACTAACTCTAATATGTATACAATTATAGTCGTCCCTTCATATTGACATCTCAATCGTAGAAAATGGCCCTGTATAAGATAATGAATGAATGCCGCTCAAATAGAAAACACAGTTCAAGAATTCGTGACAGAAAGTTTGTGACAGAGTAAGGATCTACAACAAGTTGGTGAATTAGTAATGGAACATTAGCAGAACAGTATTGCTAACACTCATAACTGCACAATGGACATCAATTGAATAAAGAATGCATCAATAGTGTAAAATAAAAGGTCTAGTTAAGTTGGTTCCTAAATAATGAACATCCATAGTGTGTCTATGATCCTTTTCTCCTAAGAAAGGATCTGTAGCAGACATATCAGCTCCACAATTAGGTGTTGAAGCCTGTCAAAAAAACAATTGGCAGGGATCTAACAGGAATATGACAGTGTTCAGGTGAATGCGGTTTGGGTTATCACTCTCTGATAGTGCTGTAAGATATGTATGCATTGCCGTTTGCCAACCTCTAGAATTTAAAAATCAAAACACAAACTAATAGAAGCATTCAAGATGTCGAAATCCAATTCTTAATGACAAGAAAGCATTATCTTTAGTTAAAGTGAAGGAGACTGATTTAGACTTCTCACTCGCCAGAAACATGAAAGTTTGGTGCTGTTTACTTACGCTGCTGTCCCCACAGCGTACCAGTCTAACCTGCCTCTCGATTGATGCTTGCGAGATTACATCCTGCAACCGCAAGGTGCAAAACTGCAAGGCTGACTTCGGTGTCTAGGCACTGCTTGCAGTCTGCAAATCAATAAGGCTTGCAAAAAAAAACTCATAGCATCCCGATTTGAAAATGGATATCAAATTTATTTTATAGGATAGACCTGAATTTCTAGGAGTGATGGCTAAAAAATGGTCATCCCGATGACTGAAAGCAAGGGAAGAAGAAACCTGTGGGACGAACTCATGTTGAGTTTGGACCCTTTCAATCCAATGACATGTGATAGAATAAATCAACCATTTCATCCATTTGCCATGTATCATAATTTAAAGGAGCTCTAATCAAGGGCCCAAAAGGTTAGGAAGTCTTATAGGATTTATTTCTCAATATATGCAGCAATGAGTATCATATTTGACCCGTTTTTCTGGTATTCAAAAGTACAGCACAGTTGTTAAATGCACTAAGTGCTAACGTAAATAAATTTTACCCAACATAGAAAAAAAATGACGATCCAATCGCTGCATACCATATTAAGCCAAGGCAAAAGCTCAAATGAGGGATGGCATGTAGATTTGCGTAATTTCTTGCATAAAAATCACATTAAGATTACTTGCAAACCAAGAAATATTTTCCACAATTACAAGTATCAATATCACTATCTTGGCGCATACTTTCTTCTGTAATATTTTAAGCAACAATAATTAAAGTTTAAAATTATATGCTGTGCAGCCCAATAACTACTACTGGAGCAATAATACATTCTCCAGGTGTTCAACATCAGTCAACACCAGCCATCCAATGATCAAATCCGCACTAATGATAGTAGAGCAACTATTGTCGACTCACTAAGTAGAACACGTCACTAAGTGGAACATGTGAGCGGAATTGGAATGGATAGAAGTAGCATGCAGAAACGACAAAGTACAAGACGCTCAGCACTAGAAAGAAACAAATATGGACTTTTTCTGGTTTAAATGTTTAATCATTGATTGATATGATGAGTACCATAGAATATTCATCTCTGCACGAACAAATCACACAAATTCTGAAGGAAATACCACCTCTACAAAATAGGAAAATATAAATATAAATGCATTTTAGTACTATTGATATGTTGTTGCTTGTGACAGGAGGGTAAACCTTCCTCAGGTATGCCATATAGAAAATAAAGTTCTGAACAAACTACATACCATTTTCAGTTTGACCAATGCTGTGTGAAATAATATCTAATGCGACTACTTGCGGCCCAAGGAAGCCTTTTTCTGTAGATTCATAACAACAATCATCCAGGTAATCAAATTTGGCATGCACTGATGATACTAGAACGTGTGCAAGCCACTCAGTGAGTGGAACGCATGATACAAAGTAAAGCAGACAGAAATAACACGGTGCAGGAAATTAAACATTACCAGATCGGGTGAATTGGAGAATAGAGCGATGGCATTCCAGCCTTTCTTCTCCTCTCAGAGCCTAAAAAAATATCGGGAGGGGGTTTCTATTTTGTATTTTCTATTGATAGCATGTTTAAGTGAACATATACACCCCCATGAGCAAAAGTTCATTTTCAAAGCAAAGTTTCAGTACCGCTAACATCCAAGCCCTAAGAGACCCATCACCGTACAAACAACTCTCGATATATGAAACTCTAAACGACATGCAATCTTCGACAACCCAGTGTATTGACCCCGATAGACAAACCCAACAATCACCAACTTATGCCCGTTCACAGGAATGCTAAGTTTGCAATCGAGCAGTCCCAGTTAGAAACTCAGCTAGGATAGCCAAAACCAGCAGCACAATCCACATGTACAAGCAAGCATAATTTCCTCCAACTAGATGTTTGCACCAGAGAAGGAAGACTAAATTAACTCGGAATCCAGCTCTACCACAGAAACAAGTGCAAAGAGAACTTGACCGAGGAGCATATCCTTTTTTTATAATAAACTTGCACAACAATTCACGATACTCTGCCACTCTACAGAAGGATTCATAGATGGACTTCGGAAGTAGCACGGGAGTAGTAGGGAATGGATGCTGGAGTGGGATCGGGGTGCTTACGGAAGGAGTGAGCTGGGGTATCCCTAGATCCCCATTTTCGCAAGCGTCGGGGGCGAGGTAGAAGCGGGAGGAGGTCACGAGGGCTGGTGACTCCCTCTCTCACGCCCCCAGTGCTCTTCTACAGCCGAGCCGAGGATGCTAGGGTTAGCGTAGCCTGCCGGTTCTATAACCTGCGGAGCAAGCCGGCACGGCGCGCGGGAAGGCCAGGCGACAGGCTGCGGCGGGGCTCCGGCGGTGAGGTGATGTGGACGGGGTGGGGTCCGGATCGATAGGGACAGCGGCGAGATATGGTGGTGAGGTGGGTTTGGGTTTTCTGGCAGAGCCGCCGACGAGGTGGGGGACGGGGAGGAGACGGTGGGGGGGGCGGTGGTGCCTGCCGCTGAGCGTGACCGCGCCTGCAGCCTGCGCTAGCCGCCAAAGTGCCGAGCGCGGATGGGCCGCGGGCCGGGTGGGCCGTGCCTTCGTTAGTTGTTGGGCTGGGAGCGAATTCTCAGCCGTCAGCGAACTCATGTTTCATTAGGCTAGTTATTAATAATCCTTGTGGTTTAATTAATGCCAACACGTTGTAGCGTAATATTGCCCATAAAAAAATAATAACTGAGTCCGGGCCCGTACGCGGCGAAATTCGTGTCGTAACCTTATAGGTTGAAGAACACAACGTGCGGATTCAGAATCCTGTTTTAATCAGTAGATTTGATTAGTCGGGTTGATCGCGGAGAAGCAAGTTCGCGCTCGCCGCCGATGACGACAGCCGATCCTCCGCTGGCGCGCGTCGCCGACTGGGCCGGCCTGCCCGGCGATCTCCTGGCGTGCGTGCGCGAGCTCCTCACCGCCGTCCCCTGCCGCGTATGCTTCCGCGCCGTGTGCCGCTCGTGGCGGGCAGCCGACGGCCCCCGCCCGGTCCCGAGGATGCCGCCTCCGTGGGTGGTCCTCCCGATCGGCAGCGGGGGCTGCAGCGACGCCTTCACCCTGCTCTCCGTCCCGACCATGCAGGCGTTCCGCTGGTCGCCGCCGGGCGGCGCGGGGCTCTTCTGCGTCGGCTCCAGCGGCGGGTGGATCGCCGGGGCGTACATCGACGCCGACCTCAAGATCCGGCTCTCGCTACTGAACCCGCTCACGGACGCGCGCGTCGACGTGCCGGCCCCCTTCGGTCGGGTCTACCACATGTCCAGCTGCAGCAGGAGCGAGACGGAGGAGATCTCGCTGTGCAACACTTTCCAGAAGGTGGCCTTCTCGCCGAGCCCCACCGAGCACGACTTCGCCGTCGCCGTGGTGACCCGAAGCCGTTCCGGCAAAGCCATGGCGTTCGCCAGGGCTGGCTGCAACGAGGTGTGGCTGGCCGACCTCGGCCCCTTCGAACGCGGCGGCGACTACATCAGGGCCCAGCGGGACGTCGCGTACCACGACGGCAAGTTCTACTACATGACCATGTCCGGCCAGGTGTGGGTGGTCGACATGGCCGCGCCGTCCCCCTCGCCCGCGCCGTTCGCCACGTTCGAGCCCACGATGCCCGGCCTCATCAAGCGCCGCCACCACCTCGCCTTCACCGGCGACGGCGCGCTCCACATCGTGTGCAGCTCGATCCGGGAGCTCCACTCGTCCGACGGGAATATGCTCGCGCTACGTTACGCCCCGAGCTGCACTGCAGAACAAGGGTCGTCGTCGTCAACGTGGGCGCAAGTGACATGCCTGCACGGCCAAGCCTTCCTCATCGGCGACCTAAACCAGACGCTATCCGTGCACGCGGACGGCGACGACGGAGCATGGCTGAGGCCTGACTGCGTGTACTTCACCAACATCCCGCTCTGCTCTCTCCTTGCAAAATCACGGCACTGCAGCTATGGCCGTGCGTGGGTGTTGTACTTGGCCACCGGCGACATTAGGCGGCCCGACTCTGCAACGGGGGAGCCAAGGAATTACAGGGTGGAGAGACACTGGGGTGAGGACTACCCTAAATGCGTTTGGATTATGCCTTCCATGCGATAACGATGCATGTATATTCCTTAATTTTATGGATCTATATGTATAAAAATATTACTTCCTTCGTTTCAAAATTTAGGTCATGCTATATATCTAGATTTACAGTAAAATTTACATTTATAGATTTGACAAAATCACTAACAATTTGGAATGATAGGAGTATATCGATAACTAGGAATATTGGCGCGCTAACGCCGTGCCCGCAAGGAAGATGTGTATGGCTTGTGGTGGTTCGTCTGCTGCGCAAGTTAGATAGTTCAAATAATGAAAAGCAAGGGTTTTTCTTAATGGCCGACCAAACCAATGCATAGTACACATAGGTATCAAGTGGCAACCGCCATAGAACTCAAAGATCTTGCCAAGCATTGCAATCAGTCATCGCAAAGATGAAATAAAGATAGGTCAATTACAAATGTAAATAATTAAAGCGTAAATAACGGCATAAGTAGGGGGGTCTGTAGGATGCCATTCATAGTTGGTCGGCCTCCTTTTGAACTGATGCTTGAAAATGAATTAGTACTCAATTTATTGAAGAGACAACATATTATGGAATGAGACGATATTGATACTTTTGGTAAGGAAATAACAGGAGATAAAAAATTATATCATTGCATCAAATATGTAATCATTCAGAATATTGAAAAAAAAACAACATTACCACCTCACTTCTTAAAACCAAAGAACTTGCATGAGCAGCTAGCAATGAGAAGAGAAAAGAAAAGAAAATGAACATTTGATCCAAAGGGCCAAACTTTTAGAATTAAAGGTGAAATTAATACCACATACCAATTTCATGGCTGCACCTAAAATTCCTAGAAAAAAAGAACCTGTTCATTGTTTTGGCTCTTTGGAATTGCAATTCATAGGGTAAAAGTCTGCAAAAAACGATATGTAAAAAATACATAATCTCTTAATTTAATAATGAATAAGAATAAAGGTGCACAACTACAAATGGTTGCTGCGCTGTAGGGTTCCTCAAGCAACATTCCATATCCAATGTTTTAAACAAATAATCTGGTAGTGCTGGAGAATAGAAAACTACAAAAAATAGGAGAGGAAGTGAGAAAAGAACCAAACTTATCATGTTTGAAATGAGAATTCTAATGAAAAAAATAATTGAGTAATCCTTAAAGTAAACTGATTTTACCTTCGTATCTTATGAAATTTTAATATGCTAAAATCATACTATATACTAATTTGACATAGGGCACTTCAAAACTGAGTATCACAAACTGAGGTAGAGATGTAATATTTTTGCTATCTTGAACACTTCAAAACATTGAGTATCACAAACTGAGGTAGAGATGTAATATTTTTGCTATCCTGGACACTTCAAAACATTGAGTATCACAAAGAGCTGCAAGATACGTCCAAACATATTTTTGAAATATTTTTTATTTTAATAAAGAAAAGAATTGATGGAATTTCTAATAAGCTTAAGTCAGAGCATTGTGTACCCAACTACACAAAAATTTGGTATGTGCAACTTTCTCTTACTTAAATGTTGGTTATCCCTGGTCCGCTTGGCCGAACAGAGATAAATGAAACAGCAGGGATCAAATCAATATGATGGGAAACAAAATTGACAAAACTAATAACAGACAACCAAATAATTTCTATAGCTAACTATATCTTATTTACCATTCAGATGTAGCCAAAACTGTTCAGATGATTTTACAATATCGAAAGCAAAGTGCAAGGATGATTTGTGAGGGGATATGAAAAGTATAAGAGTTGAGGTGCTATATTTACGGTTAGTTCCAAAGTAACAAACCTTGTTAGGTACCCTTAGTTACTAAAAAAAAGAGAATCTGATCGAAACCTTAGAATTACGAAGATGAGCGCATTTGTGCTACGATGAGAATATGATTTACAACATTGGCAAAAAATGATTAAATAGATGTAGGTTATCACCTTTTCTTTTACGATTCATTGTACTTTATTTTGTGAGAAGAACAGCATCTTTCAAGGTCTGAAAAAACCTATAATTTTGTACCTAAAGTGTTTAGTTTGTTTGTGATGCATAGGTAGGATAACAATAATTGATTATAACATAACTACATTTCTGCAGCCGTTGAGGTGCCTCATTTGGAATTGCTCCTTGCTCGGGCACACCTGCTTGACATACCTCTAGCAAAATCATGAGCATAGAAAATGCTAAGATTAGAAATTGCAGTTCAATTTGGGGAAAGAAAAGAGAGTATAGGAAGGATTTCAATCCACTACTACTCCAAACTGGCATCAGACCAACAAGGAGAAAATGTGGTTGTTCGGCTCAGGCATGATTAGTTGAATTAAGACCAACAACCTTCACTGGCGTGGGTGGAGCTGTAGCTGCCATAGGAGCTTGCTCACGCGAGGGACCTCTGATGACGATAGGCTGAGACAAATGCGCTCGAAGGTTCGCATCCACATATGTTTGCTGGATGGGAAGGGATGGGAGACAGCGACAACGCGGTCAAAATTGACGCCGTTGCAGCCGTCATGGCCAGCATATCCACCTCTGGCTGAGGAGACGACGCCGACGTGAATCGGCAACATTGGCGCGGATGGTTTGCCTGCTGGAGATGGGTCCATCACCGTACAGAGTATATATATGTTAGCGTCGCGGCCTGTTGGAGCGGAAGGAGGACTGCAACCCGCAGCTGCGGCAGGTTCGTCATCGCCCCCCACCTTTTGCTCGAGACGCCGCTGTGTCTTCTTCGTGTCTGTCTCCACCACCGGCAACGGTGCGTGCTATTGGAGCAGAAGTCACTGCATCTGGTTTGGAGATGGAGGAGGAGGCGCTAATAGTAAGAACAACGTGAAGCCGTGAAGGGGCCAAGGAAGTGATGACCCAGTAGGGCTGCTGTGGTGGGGTTGGCCGGCGGCGTAGAAGGATGGGCACGCGATGAGTCGGAGAGGCATGAATAAGACCAACTGAGGCCAGGGGCGGATCTACACGAGGGCCTACTTCTCAAGATCAATGGATATCCCTTTAAGCCTCCCTCCATTTTTGGAAAGAAAAAATAAAGAAGAAAGGGGGAGGAAGAAGAATAGAAGGGAAGGAAGAAGAGAAGGGAGATGAGCCCCCTCTTCACTCCCTGACTGGATTCACCACTGGCTGCGGCCGAGCGGCGGCGTTGGAGGTCAGGACTGCGATGTGTAACGGGCGGAATCGATTTGGTGTGCGGTGAAGAAGGACACACAGACCTTCTCCGACACCGTTTCGAGTAGGGTGGATGTGGCCTCTATTCCCGTTCCTTGCTGCGTGGACCTAACGCAGCCGCTCTATGGGTGATGAGTGGTGAAGGCCGACCCACATCGTGGGTCCCACGACCGGGCGCGTTGGTTTAGTGGAGCGATATGAATCTACATATTAGTTGAATGAGTATGTATAGTTCGGTTGATTAGTTTCTTAGGTGGAATATATAGTTCTAGTTCGAATTAGTGGAACTCACACACTATTCTTTTAGTGATTGTTTGTGTCTATTAGCAATGTGTTTATAAGAATTTTGTCTATATATATCTCGTATGTGCTTCTAGGGTTGACCTTTGCATGAAAATATATACATATTATGTTTTTATTTTTTAAATATGTTTTTACTATGTTAACGGTGGTGCAAGGCAGCCGACAAACAAAACTACCGTCCAGAACACACATCCGCTATTGTACATCTTCTGCATAGGGTTGTTATTCTAATCTTCTACGTGCAATCTCTGGCTCGCCGAAGCAAAGTCACAAGTGAATTTCCCTTCTCAGATGACGCTGATTCTCCATCCAACGGCTGCTACGGATTTTAACTTCCTCAATGCAAAACTAACCAGTCCAGCTTCAGTTCTTGCCCCCAAATAAATATTCGAATCCAGCGTTAGTACATGATTCCTATTTCAAAGCCTATCATTTTAGGAAAAATAACCCCTCTTTTTTCATTTGCTCCCTATTGCATGGATGGAAGAACAAAAATAGGATTTTGAAAAAAGAATGATATTGAAAAGAAAATTAACTTTTCAAACCCTTTTTATGTGTAATGAAAAATTGCGATTTCTTCTTATTTCCATATAACGTCTAGTAACAAGAATATAAAAGCGTAAATAGCGATTTTTTTTACTTGCACGATCTAAGTCTTAAGGTTTCCTTCTGGAGCATGAAACTGTTCAAAATACCAAAGTGAAATGGTTGTTTAATTCTACACTAAAATATAGTGTAAATGTTTTTCAACTCATTCCTTCCTGTTTATCATCTCCCCTATTGAGTTACGTTTCCCTCCCAAGCTGGGCTCTTATTTAGGCTAAATCATCATCTGTACTAAGTGTTGTGCATAAAAAACGTGAGGAATTTAGCAGCCATAGCATGGAGAATGGGTGACATCTGAGAAGGGGAAAGTCACGTACAGTATGACTTTGCTTCAGCGAGTTAGGGAATCCACGCCGAGCCCCAAAAGCCCCTTCACTTTTTGCTCCCATCCTGAGTCCTCCTCAGTCCTCAGTCTCAAGGCTCCCCGCCTCCCCGCTGAAGGTGCTTCTCCCACTCCCTGGTTCCCTCCCGTATCCGGCTGCTTAGTTCGAGCGGTCGGCAATGTTTCCACGGCGTCGTCCATCCCCTCGCCCGCCCGCGCTGAGATCGATGTGCCCCTGTGGGGGGGCGCCTGGCGAACGAGCCCGGCGGGCTGGCGGCGTGCTGGTGCCGCGCGGACGGCAACCTGGACCGCGCGGACCCGCCGCATGGGGCGATCCGTCGCCCGGGAGCCTCTGGAGCAGGCGGCGGCGGCGGAGAGCACGCCAACGTCGCCAAGCCCCTTCGCCTCGACGCCCGCGGCGTCCATGGCGGCGCCCGGGTGCGTCCCGGCCCAGTGCATCTCGGCCGTTGGAAGGTAACGACAGGTAGCGCCCCTTGTCCGTCCGATCACAGCTTGCATAGTCGTCCGCCGTCTATATAAGCCGCCGACTTCTAACGGCAGTTACCTGAATTTTCAATACGAACAGAAAGACAGAACAATGGAGCGCGCTTCTTCCTCCTCGGCGAGCTCCTCCTCGTCCTCCGCCTCTGCGCTCTTCGCTGGCTGGTTCCCGTCCGGCATGAAGGAAGAGGTCATGAACGTCGTCGTCCGCGGAATATCTTATCGAGGGAGCGTCGAGCTCGTGGAGCAGGCAGAGCCGTTCTGGAGCACGGTCCAGTTCAAGACACCGAAGCCGTACTCGACTCGCGCCTTCCGCATCGGCGACCAGGCCAAGCTGAAGAGCAAGAACCGCGGTTCCTGGTCAGGCGACGTCGCCGCCATTGAGGATGACGAAGCTCACCTTTGGACGTATCTACAGATTCGTGTACCATCTGCAAGAGGTCACTTCTCTTCTAATTCTCGTTCTTGTTCTTGTTCGTGTTCTTGCATACAGATGTGATTCCGCGATTTGAGTCTCGTTCCATCTCCATGGCTCTTCTTTCTTCCCGTCTCTTTCTTCTTTTCTGGTTCTTGGAGTTCTTTTTTCTTAAATTATGGTTTCTTGATGTCTGAAACCAACTCGCAGATGGCAAGATTTCGTTGAAATCGGTGAGCAATGTTCTTGTTACGGTTAATCCTGTGGGTAGTCTGCTTGGAGTTTCTAGCAAAACAGAGAAGGGGGATTCTGATGGTGAATATACAAGGATCAGAGTGGGAGTAAATGGTATGCTGCATCTAAAATCTCTCTAAAAGTAACTATAGAGGCTAAAACTCTACTGATTCAATCTGTTACATGATGACTAGGATTTTCCAAAGTTGGTAGGATTCTTGTCCAAATGGGACTGCAGAGCATTGACGTACAAGTTGTTGCTATCAATGACCCTACAATGACTCTTGATGATATGGTAAATACCAGCATTGTACTGTATTTCTGTTCTGTTAGTTTTTGTTTCGTGAGTTGATTTGTACCATTTTTATTTTCAGGTCAATGCGTGGAAAAGCACAAACATAAGCATTGCAAAGAAGGATCATCAGACACTGATCTTTGAGAAAATGTATTGTGAGAAAGACACTGGTGTGAATGAGGGTAAGAAAATTAATGTTAAGGTTCTGTCAGAACAGATGGAAGTCACTGTTTTCAGGTATGGAATGACTTCTTCTGTGTGGTTGCTAGGTTTCTTTATATGAATGTTCTGCTGAAATACACAGTTTTTGAATTCTAGGGAACAAAATCAAGTTCGTTGGGAACAAGTAAATGTTGAATTCGTGGTGGAATACAGTGCTGTGCTCAATAATGATAAGGTGGATGTTCAGTCATGATCTTATTGAATCTCATGTTTTCAGATCTTATTGAATCTCATGTTTTCATTTTTCCCTCTGGGCTTTTCTTGTCAATTATTGTGTCCAATTACTAAATGCTATGCTCATGTTTATATCAGGTTCAGATCTCTGACAAGAATGAAAGCCTGAATAATTGCCTAAGAAAGCTTCCCACGGTATTTCCTACTTGTGTTCCTCCATAAGCATTTGGTTCCGGTCCAACACCTCTTGCCTGTTCTCTTTTCTGATGAACTAAATGTAATAATTTAGGTGTTGGGTTCTTTTGGGTTGAATGTGGATGAAAGAATCTTAATCCCTCATTTCTACGCAGGTACTCTGATTATATGCATAAAGATGTTTTTGTTTTTTTAGTACTCTGATGATGCTTTTATATTTGCCTGATACCACCATTCGGATATAGGGGAGAATTCAAGAAGAGATTCCAGCTTTTCTATTATTACCAGAAGCACAGCTGCAACCAAGGTAATCAGCCTTACATTCACCTGAATAGTTTGCATTCCTTATTGTTAAGTTAGGTCTCATAGGCCAGGATAGAATCAGTATGACCACACAGTAGGGACTTCATTGTACATAGTAGGCCCTAGCATTTATAATACAAGAGTGTAGATGTCCCGTAAATACCTATTATTGCTCAATTTTTTATTCGTGCTCAAATGTTATTTGATTTTGATATGACGCTAACTATGGTGTTTTGTCTTTATGAACAATGATCTATGGCAATTCAATTAAACAGTGGTTTTAAATTGAACTTCAGGCTGTCTGCAAGGTTTTCACTGAATGGGATGAACAACCCGCAAGCTTGCTTTTTCATGCAAATGCTGTTGTGGATAGGTCTATTGATGTGGACAGTTCAAGTGTTGATCTGAGAGTCATTTTAGAGGAGGGTAGCGGCACTAACAGTATTGCTGGAAGGTAAGCTTATATATTGCACTAGTAAAATGTATTAAATGAATTGCAATTATGATGATGTATGTGATTTTAGTATATATAGGTTCTTCTGTGCTGATGAGGAGGAGGTTAAGCGCCGAGTGATGCGTATCTTCAGCTGGTGTGTGGATATTGTCCGCTGTGTGCCGGTAGGAGGCTGTCAATTGGAGTTAATCTAAAGCTGTGTCTGCGCCTTGGGCGTGTCTGCGCCACTGGCAGGAAGTCTTGTCATGAAACAGTTGCTGTTGATGCAGTGTAGAGATTTAGTGGATTGGGAAATCGTATCTTTGTAGTTCTGTCCCCGGCATCTCCCTTTTGGTGTTTCTGATATTACATTGGTGCTGAATCCGTCGAGGGATTGACACGGTTCTGTCCCTGTTGGGGATCCCATCTGTTGTTTCTGATAGTAACCATTCAAGCAGTGGATTGCTTAATGACCCTTTTTGTAACATGTAACTGTAAATGTCTAATCTGTTTTCTTGTCCTGCATGCCAGGAGCTATGTGACACTCATGCAGAATAGTTTGAATGATAAAGCAAAAAATCAGTGCCTTATATTGATTTCAGCTGACTATTTGGAGCTTGCACATTCTTTTTTTATTGTTTGCTCAAAAGATGGACACGTGCCCATGGGAATTGGGAAACCATCCCGCAAAGCATCAGACATGAAACGAGCAGATTCTTCAATCTACAGACAAGGAGATATTGCCGGTCAAGGCATCCGTTTCCACCATTGTATTTCCCATTCCGAGATGATCCAATCTTCCCCTGCCTGCACAAATCACATCTAGAAAACTATCCCGTATCACATTAGGATTTTGCCGTTGTACTTGGCGCTGTACCTTCCTCGAGGGTTCTTTCGCAAGGACTGACTTCATTTCGTCAGCATACATCTGCCTGCTCTATAACTCCGTATAATGCTAGCACGCCTGTTACTGTATTTTATTTCGCTCACTCCACCCGAGCCAAAACAAAGGTACTGATTGAAGCTGCCAGGTCACTTCCGTGTTCCCGGCAATAGTCGGACTTTGTGTTTAAGCCCCATTAATTTGGGTCAGACACCATGGGCTTTTGTGTCAACAGAGGCCATACAGCCCAAAGCTTTACAAAACCTGGTCTCTTTTCATTCTATGGAGGCGGCCGTTAACATATTCGTGCTAGTATTGCCTTGCTCAGCACTAAACTCTTCTTTGAGACTTAGTATGCAAGAGAACTTGATACAGAAAGACGAAACCATACGATCACCCCCGAATCGGGAAGTAGACTCCGGCAGGACTACTGCAACATGGAATTGCCAAGCGTATGAGCCATGACAAGGCACCATAGGTCCATAGCCCTAAAACAAGTGCTAGGTCCAAACATTCAACTGGACAATTTTTATGGACAAACAACATTTCATCATCTCCGGAGCCTGTCAAATATGTCGGTACCAGTATAGCTTTGCTCAGAATCCCTACGACCGATCACAGCGAAACACTATATATACAGACACAAAAGAGAACAAGGGCATTCCCCAAGACAGCACGAAAACAGTGATTGCATTTAGCTAGGGCGGACGCACCAACAAAAACACAAGGTTCAAGTATTACTAACAAATAACGACAGAATATGCATATAGTGCTGCAACTTGGAACGTCAAACTGGACTGGAAAGGTGCCATAGCCCTAACAGACTAGCTCCAAAATTTTAGGTGCAGTCAGCGCAATAAAAAAAACAAATTCAAGTAACCATGTTCCTTGAGATCTCTGGCAGACATTTTGCACTGAAGTGCCCGACAGCAAAAAAATCTAAGGCGGTGAGCATCAGTTCCGCGGCCTCCCCCAGGTCGATGAAGAGGTTGAAGAGCTGGAGGAAAATCTTGATCCACGCCAACGGTCAGTAGCTGGAGGGGGGCCATCTGGGCGAGCTGGGGGTGCATCCTGTCGTGCAGGAGGTCCATCTTGGCGAAGCGGACGCACATCAGGGCGAGGGCGCTCTTCACGTGAACCCCAACGGTCCTCGTCGCGTGTACGCACATCAGCTGGTCTCTGGCTGCCACCAGCACTGCTGCTGCTGCTATCGCCGCGTTTAAACTTGGGAACATATTTGCCAGCAGCTGGAGCGATGGTGGCAGCTACTGCTACAGCAGGGGCTGCTGGCTCGCGAGGTGGCTGTGCAACAGGGGCGGAATCAGTAACACGCGTAGCCTCAGATCCTCTTAAGAGCTGTTCCTTCCGCGCCTTTTCCTTTTCTTCTAACTCTATCTCTCTCTGTCGCTGTTTGGCTGCAATAGCATCAAGCTTAGCTTTCCTCTCAGCCTCTTCTCTCTTCCTCTTCTCTTCCTCTGCATTAGAGTAAGAAAATATAATCAGTGCGGATCAAATAGGACTCAAATCCAGTTCCAATTGGCCAAAAATATGGAATACATTATAGCAACAATTGAATCACATCCAGTTTACACAATGTATGTAGCAAATTGGAGTTACACAATCATGGCCCTTTGTGCTCGTATCAGCTATTGGAGATTCATGGCGCTTTGGCGCTTGACTTAATGCTGGGCCACCATTGCATTTTGGTGTGATACTCAATGTCAGAGAATCACGGCCCTCGGTGCTCATTGACGATGATTTTCCACGGCCTGCACAGAAATGGCAACCTTAATATCCATAGTTGGTAGGCAACATCCATCTTGAAGAGTGGCTTACCTGGCATGTGAACTGGAGGTATGGCAACCGATGTTAAACCGGCCTGGAGTTTTACTAAATGAGGTGGTCGTGATGCAATACCCAGTGAAAGGAATTCCTGGCCTTCAGGTGTCATTCTTGGTGCAGAATTCAGACGTTTCACGCCTGTACTTTTAGAATTTCCAAGTGCCAAGCTTGGTACAGCAGATTCATAGCCCTTAGAAGTGAGACCTGGAGCAGAAACTCCATGGGGTTTGGAAGCATTAGTTTGTGCTAGAGAAGCATAACCAGAATGCCCTGCGATTGGTGTAGCAGATTTGCAAACTTGACCAGGTGATGCAGAGTTTCCAGAAATTGTCCTCAAAAGGCCATCGTGAACTATAGGTGCCATTCTTCCCATGGAAGAACCATGGTTTTTGGCACACAGGGTTGCCGAGGTCCCAGGTGGCATGATTTGCATATGAGAATCTCTGCCTTTGGGTTCCACACTTGTAGAACTCCCGCATATGACACTGGCAGAATTAGATGTTTCTGGCACACCACTTGCTGCCACACATTCATGGCCATTGGGCACCATATCTGTTGCAAGGGCATCACATCCTTTGTTGCTAACTGTGGCGTGTTCAGCCACAGCATTTGGTGCATGTGAATCACCATCGTTAACATTAAGAGTTAATGAACAATTCCCACCTGCCTTATCCAATGATAGTTGTTCTTGTGCTGCCATTACGGGATGACTAGACACCGCTTCAACAGAAGGCTTGTACCACAATGATGGCTGCAATAAAAGCCAATAACAAAGTGATGCTAAAACATGCCAGCAAGAAAAGAGGTGTTACACATTACTTATTTAGAAAGCTTAGTCACATGACTGAGGAGCAACGAAAATATTACAATGTTTCCTTGCGCACATTACCACTAATGCTCAAGAGGCATGAAGCTGCAGAAATATTTACTATTAAAATTCCTTAGCATGCATCATCAAACAATACAACTATCAGAAATGTTGAAAGTAGATACTAAGCACAGAACAGCCTTATGATGCCTAATTTGCCAAGGAACAGTTGCATATCCATAATATTCATGAAGCATGAATAAAATGATTTTGTGTTTGGAAACTGAAGAGAAGCCTTCTTTTATGCAGCCAGATTCATGCCCTTGCAAGCCGTATCATCAGAGTCGATTTTATGTTATATACGCAATGCACATTGAGTGTAACAACCTCAAAAAGGTTATTTGATGTATTGCAAGCATAACATGTCACTAAATCCTTCCTATACAAGCTTGAAACTACAAGGGGAAGGACCAGCACGAGCCTTGAAAGATTCCTCGGTTTAGATATGAAAGATGAAAATGCATACTAAACTTACACAGTAATGAAGTTTCTTCAAGGCCTCCAAAAGTATTTTTTCTCCAACTATTATTATCATTTTCTTCACCATTTCTTCGCGAGAAATTATGCTCTCCTGTCAAGTGAAAAGTTGACATGGTTCAGCTTCCACCATACAAACCAAAATCAATACCAAGAGATATAAAAGAACTATTCAAGCCAATAGTACCTTCAGCTCCTCATAATGATGGAAGAGAAGCTCCTTTGCTACAGATGATATATTGTCCTGAATCACTCCAAACAAAACTCTGAATGATATCCATGGGGAAGTTGGTCCTTCACCTGTTTCACACGTTACCTGCGGACAGATTGTTTCGCTGGATAAGTTGAATACTACTGTACACCAAAGCTAAAATTAGTCGACGTTGCAAGATGCAGAGAGGGGGGTTCCATGGGCATCAGAGCTGGACGTCTACAAGAACAAGCTTCTGTCGGTCCCACTGTGATCAGCAGATATGCATTTAACAGGAAAACCAGTGTGCCAATGGTAAACAAGTAACATGAATCAGGTTGCCTCACAGGTTGAAGGGTAGAAATATCCATTGCAGCTTCCTTCGGTGATGGGTGAAACCATAAACCCTTCAGGTCAAGCAAATAATCTGAAAATAAATACACCAAACATAATATTCACTCCACTTAGTAATATCACGTTATATAGGTGTTAACTCTTAGTAATCATCTTACGTCGAACTTTTGAGACAAGCTTGAAACTAACAAGATATTCTAAACGGATGTGAGTGCTTAGATGTGATGGCCACATCACAAAACACTTTGGGTTCGAACAATCATCAACACCAGAATCATATATCTCACTGCTTGGAAAAGATTCTTGTGATCCAGGTTCAACAGCTTCCATGTTGCCCAGTATCATACGGCACAGCAACATATACTGCACACCTTTTTCGTCAACATCACAAAGACCAACACTGAAACACATTAAAAACGTGATGTTAATATAGCAATATATTAAACACTACGAAATGGTAATCACAAAAACAGAGTTAGGAAAACACCTGGTAAAGGCTCGGTTTTCTGGTGAAAGATATACACCAGCACTCAAGCCTGCTTTCTCAATAGGATTTGCAGTGGTACCCAAACCATTAATGAGAATCCTAACTATGTCATTCTTCCTTGATCCTAGCCATCCATACCTTACGTTTGCATCACCACGTGCTTCTTTAGTTGCCTTCATCTGTCTTTCAAAAGCTTCAAATCTACACTGAGCAGTGATATCGTTCGGAGAGTAGCGGTGGATATGAAGAATGTTACTTGGTGTTGCAAATGGACCCATACCAGAGAGAAAAAGATCCTGGACAAATAGAAAGCTTTCACTGCCTCTTTCCACAGATGTGATCTTCTTGCGCAATATGTCTACAGTCGAAGGTTTTTCAGGAGCTGGAGGGCTAGATTCAAGAACAACTTGCTTGACCACTTCAGGTGGAGAACTCGCAACCTTGTCTACCATTATTCCCTGTGCAGTGCTGTCAGCATTACCAGAATTCCCTTTGGCCAATTCATCACTTTCCTCATCAAAGAACAGGGAAGGAAAAAAACGCTAGCCAGTGTCATCAAACCACGCAACAGACCTCTGCTTTCTGGTTTTTAGGTTGACAAGGGTCATTGACAAGAAATCAACAAGAATGGGCTCATCGTCCATCACAGACACAACACTCGATTTATTGCCTCTGAATTCTTCAATGAGGGACTTCATTATTTGCTCAGGAAAATTGTGCCAAGACCCTTGTTTGTAGTACATGATACGGCTAGGCGCTCCACTCTTTAGGAAATTGGCACAATCATTGGCAAGGTTAGGTCGCGTGCAACAACAGTTGCAACGTTTAGCAGATGAATCAAATGAGGGTCCATTCTCAGATTTGACACGGCGCGATTTGCAGTCTTTTGACAGGCAGTCATCAACAAGCTTTCGCTTCAAGCATACAGAATTGGATTCTTGTGGTGATGCCATGAGAAAGCTTGTTTCTAATTCCGAACAAATATAGAAAAAGAAAACTAACTCTAATATGTATACAATTATAGTCGTCCCTTCATATTGACATCTCAATCGTAGAAAATGGCCCTGTATAAGATAATGAATGAATGCCGCTCAAATAGAAAACACAGTTCAAGAATTCGTGACAGAAAGTTTGTGACAGAGTAAGGATCTACAACAAGTTGGTGAATTAGTAATGGAACATTAGCAGAACAGTATTGCTAACACTCATAACTGCACAATGGACATCAATTGAATAAAGAATGCATCAATAGTGTAAAATAAAAGGTCTAGTTAAGTTGGTTCCTAAATAATGAACATCCATAGTGTGTCTATGATCCTTTTCTCCTAAGAAAGGATCTGTAGCAGACATATCAGCTCCACAATTAGGTGTTGAAGCCTGTCAAAAAAACAATTGGCAGGGATCTAACAGGAATATGACAGTGTTCAGGTGAATGCGGTTTGGGTTATCACTCTCTGATAGTGCTGTAAGATATGTATGCATTGCCGTTTGCCAACCTCTAGAATTTAAAAATCAAAACACAAACTAATAGAAGCATTCAAGATGTCGAAATCCAATTCTTAATGACAAGAAAGCATTATCTTTAGTTAAAGTGAAGGAGACTGATTTAGACTTCTCACTCGCCAGAAACATGAAAGTTTGGTGCTGTTTACTTACGCTGCTGTCCCCACAGCGTACCAGTCTAACCTGCCTCTCGATTGATGCTTGCGAGATTACATCCTGCAACCGCAAGGTGCAAAACTGCAAGGCTGACTTCGGTGTCTAGGCACTGCTTGCAGTCTGCAAATCAATAAGGCTTGCAAAAAAAACTCATAGCATCCCGATTTGAAAATGGATATCAAATTTATTTTATAGGATAGACCTGAATTTCTAGGAGTGATGGCTAAAAAATGGTCATCCCGATGACTGAAAGCAAGGGAAGAAGAAACCTGTGGGACGAACTCATGTTGAGTTTGGACCCTTTCAATCCAATGACATGTGATAGAATAAATCAACCATTTCATCCATTTGCCATGTATCATAATTTAAAGGAGCTCTAATCAAGGGCCCAAAAGGTTAGGAAGTCTTATAGGATTTATTTCTCAATATATGCAGCAATGAGTATCATATTTGACCCGTTTTTCTGGTATTCAAAAGTACAGCACAGTTGTTAAATGCACTAAGTGCTAACGTAAATAAATTTTACCCAACATAGAAAAAAAATGACGATCCAATCGCTGCATACCATATTAAGCCAAGGCAAAAGCTCAAATGAGGGATGGCATGTAGATTTGCGTAATTTCTTGCATAAAAATCACATTAAGATTACTTGCAAACCAAGAAATATTTTCCACAATTACAAGTATCAATATCACTATCTTGGCGCATACTTTCTTCTGTAATATTTTAAGCAACAATAATTAAAGTTTAAAATTATATGCTGTGCAGCCCAATAACTACTACTGGAGCAATAATACATTCTCCAGGTGTTCAACATCAGTCAACACCAGCCATCCAATGATCAAATCCGCACTAATGATAGTAGAGCAACTATTGTCGACTCACTAAGTAGAACACGTCACTAAGTGGAACATGTGAGCGGAATTGGAATGGATAGAAGTAGCATGCAGAAACGACAAAGTACAAGACGCTCAGCACTAGAAAGAAACAAATATGGACTTTTTCTGGTTTAAATGTTTAATCATTGATTGATATGATGAGTACCATAGAATATTCATCTCTGCACGAACAAATCACACAAATTCTGAAGGAAATACCACCTCTACAAAATAGGAAAATATAAATATAAATGCATTTTAGTACTATTGATATGTTGTTGCTTGTGACAGGAGGGTAAACCTTCCTCAGGTATGCCATATAGAAAATAAAGTTCTGAACAAACTACATACCATTTTCAGTTTGACCAATGCTGTGTGAAATAATATCTAATGCGACTACTTGCGGCCCAAGGAAGCCTTTTTCTGTAGATTCATAACAACAATCATCCAGGTAATCAAATTTGGCATGCACTGATGATACTAGAACGTGTGCAAGCCACTCAGTGAGTGGAACGCATGATACAAAGTAAAGCAGACAGAAATAACACGGTGCAGGAAATTAAACATTACCAGATCGGGTGAATTGGAGAATAGAGCGATGGCATTCCAGCCTTTCTTCTCCTCTCAGAGCCTAAAAAAATATCGGGAGGGGGGTTTCTATTTTGTATTTTCTATTGATAGCATGTTTAAGTGAACATATACACCCCCATGAGCAAAAGTTCATTTTCAAAGCAAAGTTTCAGTACCGCTAACATCCAAGCCCTAAGAGACCCATCACCGTACAAACAACTCTCGATATATGAAACTCTAAACGACATGCAATCTTCGACAACCCAGTGTATTGACCCCGATAGACAAACCCAACAATCACCAACTTATGCCCGTTCACAGGAATGCTAAGTTTGCAATCGAGCAGTCCCAGTTAGAAACTCAGCTAGGATAGCCAAAACCAGCAGCACAATCCACATGTACAAGCAAGCATAATTTCCTCCAACTAGATGTTTGCACCAGAGAAGGAAGACTAAATTAACTCGGAATCCAGCTCTACCACAGAAACAAGTGCAAAGAGAACTTGACCGAGGAGCATATCCTTTTTTTATAATAAACTTGCACAACAATTCACGATACTCTGCCACTCTACAGAAGGATTCATAGATGGACTTCGGAAGTAGCACGGGAGTAGTAGGGAATGGATGCTGGAGTGGGATCGGGGTGCTTACGGAAGGAGTGAGCTGGGGTATCCCTAGATCCCCATTTTCGCAAGCGTCGGGGGCGAGGTAGAAGCGGGAGGAGGTCACGAGGGCTGGTGACTCCCTCTCTCACGCCCCCAGTGCTCTTCTACAGCCGAGCCGAGGATGCTAGGGTTAGCGTAGCCTGCCGGTTCTATAACCTGCGGAGCAAGCCGGCACGGCGCGCGGGAAGGCCAGGCGACAGGCTGCGGCGGGGCTCCGGCGGTGAGGTGATGTGGACGGGGTGGGGTCCGGATCGATAGGGACAGCGGCGAGATATGGTGGTGAGGTGGGTTTGGGTTTTCTGGCAGAGCCGCCGACGAGGTGGGGGACGGGGAGGAGACGGTGGGGGGGGCGGTGGTGCCTGCCGCTGAGCGTGACCGCGCCTGCAGCCTGCGCTAGCCGCCAAAGTGCCGAGCGCGGATGGGCCGCGGGCCGGGTGGGCCGTGCCTTCGTTAGTTGTTGGGCTGGGAGCGAATTCTCAGCCGTCAGCGAACTCATGTTTCATTAGGCTAGTTATTAATAATCCTTGTGGTTTAATTAATGCCAACACGTTGTAGCGTAATATTGCCCATAAAAAAATAATAACTGAGTCCGGGCCCGTACGCGGCGAAATTCGTGTCGTAACCTTATAGGTTGAAGAACACAACGTGCGGATTCAGAATCCTGTTTTAATCAGTAGATTTGATTAGTCGGGTTGATCGCGGAGAAGCAAGTTCGCGCTCGCCGCCGATGACGACAGCCGATCCTCCGCTGGCGCGCGTCGCCGACTGGGCCGGCCTGCCCGGCGATCTCCTGGCGTGCGTGCGCGAGCTCCTCACCGCCGTCCCCTGCCGCGTATGCTTCCGCGCCGTGTGCCGCTCGTGGCGGGCAGCCGACGGCCCCCGCCCGGTCCCGAGGATGCCGCCTCCGTGGGTGGTCCTCCCGATCGGCAGCGGGGGCTGCAGCGACGCCTTCACCCTGCTCTCCGTCCCGACCATGCAGGCGTTCCGCTGGTCGCCGCCGGGCGGCGCGGGGCTCTTCTGCGTCGGCTCCAGCGGCGGGTGGATCGCCGGGGCGTACATCGACGCCGACCTCAAGATCCGGCTCTCGCTACTGAACCCGCTCACGGACGCGCGCGTCGACGTGCCGGCCCCCTTCGGTCGGGTCTACCACATGTCCAGCTGCAGCAGGAGCGAGACGGAGGAGATCTCGCTGTGCAACACTTTCCAGAAGGTGGCCTTCTCGCCGAGCCCCACCGAGCACGACTTCGCCGTCGCCGTGGTGACCCGAAGCCGTTCCGGCAAAGCCATGGCGTTCGCCAGGGCTGGCTGCAACGAGGTGTGGCTGGCCGACCTCGGCCCCTTCGAACGCGGCGGCGACTACATCAGGGCCCAGCGGGACGTCGCGTACCACGACGGCAAGTTCTACTACATGACCATGTCCGGCCAGGTGTGGGTGGTCGACATGGCCGCGCCGTCCCCCTCGCCCGCGCCGTTCGCCACGTTCGAGCCCACGATGCCCGGCCTCATCAAGCGCCGCCACCACCTCGCCTTCACCGGCGACGGCGCGCTCCACATCGTGTGCAGCTCGATCCGGGAGCTCCACTCGTCCGACGGGAATATGCTCGCGCTACGTTACGCCCCGAGCTGCACTGCAGAACAAGGGTCGTCGTCGTCAACGTGGGCGCAAGTGACATGCCTGCACGGCCAAGCCTTCCTCATCGGCGACCTAAACCAGACGCTATCCGTGCACGCGGACGGCGACGACGGAGCATGGCTGAGGCCTGACTGCGTGTACTTCACCAACATCCCGCTCTGCTCTCTCCTTGCAAAATCACGGCACTGCAGCTATGGCCGTGCGTGGGTGTTGTACTTGGCCACCGGCGACATTAGGCGGCCCGACTCTGCAACGGGGGAGCCAAGGAATTACAGGGTGGAGAGACACTGGGGTGAGGACTACCCTAAATGCGTTTGGATTATGCCTTCCATGCGATAACGATGCATGTATATTCCTTAATTTTATGGATCTATATGTATAAAAATATTACTTCCTTCGTTTCAAAATTTAGGTCATGCTATATATCTAGATTTACAGTAAAATTTACATTTATAGATTTGACAAAATCACTAACAATTTGGAATGATAGGAGTATATCGATAACTAGGAATATTGGCGCGCTAACGCCGTGCCCGCAAGGAAGATGTGTATGGCTTGTGGTGGTTCGTCTGCTGCGCAAGTTAGATAGTTCAAATAATGAAAAGCAAGGGTTTTTCTTAATGGCCGACCAAACCAATGCATAGTACACATAGGTATCAAGTGGCAACCGCCATAGAACTCAAAGATCTTGCCAAGCATTGCAATCAGTCATCGCAAAGATGAAATAAAGATAGGTCAATTACAAATGTAAATAATTAAAGCGTAAATAACGGCATAAGTAGGGGGGTCTGTAGGATGCCATTCATAGTTGGTCGGCCTCCTTTTGAACTGATGCTTGAAAATGAATTAGTACTCAATTTATTGAAGAGACAACATATTATGGAATGAGACGATATTGATACTTTTGGTAAGGAAATAACAGGAGATAAAAAATTATATCATTGCATCAAATATGTAATCATTCAGAATATTGAAAAAAAAAACAACATTACC
Source organism: Panicum hallii (assembly GCF_002211085.1). NCBI lineage: Eukaryota > Viridiplantae > Streptophyta > Magnoliopsida > Poales > Poaceae > Panicum > Panicum hallii. Next base: position 53,879,914 of record NC_038046.1, read on the forward strand.
ACCTCACTTCTTAAAACCAAAGAACTTGCATGAGCAGCTAGCAATGAGAAGAGAAAAGAAAAGAAAATGAACATTTGATCCAAAGGGCCAAACTTTTAGAATTAAAGGTGAAATTAATACCACATACCAATTTCATGGCTGCACCTAAAATTCCTAGAAAAAAAGAACCTGTTCATTGTTTTGGCTCTTTGGAATTGCAATTCATAGGGTAAAAGTCTGCAAAAAACGATATGTAAAAAATACATAATCTCTTAATTTAATAATGAATAAGAATAAAGGTGCACAACTACAAATGGTTGCTGCGCTGTAGGGTTCCTCAAGCAACATTCCATATCCAATGTTTTAAACAAATAATCTGGTAGTGCTGGAGAATAGAAAACTACAAAAAATAGGAGAGGAAGTGAGAAAAGAACCAAACTTATCATGTTTGAAATGAGAATTCTAATGAAAAAAATAATTGAGTAATCCTTAAAGTAAACTGATTTTACCTTCGTATCTTATGAAATTTTAATATGCTAAAATCATACTATATACTAATTTGACATAGGGCACTTCAAAACTGAGTATCACAAACTGAGGTAGAGATGTAATATTTTTGCTATCTTGAACACTTCAAAACATTGAGTATCACAAACTGAGGTAGAGATGTAATATTTTTGCTATCCTGGACACTTCAAAACATTGAGTATCACAAAGAGCTGCAAGATACGTCCAAACATATTTTTGAAATATTTTTTATTTTAATAAAGAAAAGAATTGATGGAATTTCTAATAAGCTTAAGTCAGAGCATTGTGTACCCAACTACACAAAAATTTGGTATGTGCAACTTTCTCTTACTTAAATGTTGGTTATCCCTGGTCCGCTTGGCCGAACAGAGATAAATGAAACAGCAGGGATCAAATCAATATGATGGGAAACAAAATTGACAAAACTAATAACAGACAACCAAATAATTTCTATAGCTAACTATATCTTATTTACCATTCAGATGTAGCCAAAACTGTTCAGATGATTTTACAATATCGAAAGCAAAGTGCAAGGATGATTTGTGAGGGGATATGAAAAGTATAAGAGTTGAGGTGCTATATTTACGGTTAGTTCCAAAGTAACAAACCTTGTTAGGTACCCTTAGTTACTAAAAAAAAGAGAATCTGATCGAAACCTTAGAATTACGAAGATGAGCGCATTTGTGCTACGATGAGAATATGATTTACAACATTGGCAAAAAATGATTAAATAGATGTAGGTTATCACCTTTTCTTTTACGATTCATTGTACTTTATTTTGTGAGAAGAACAGCATCTTTCAAGGTCTGAAAAAACCTATAATTTTGTACCTAAAGTGTTTAGTTTGTTTGTGATGCATAGGTAGGATAACAATAATTGATTATAACATAACTACATTTCTGCAGCCGTTGAGGTGCCTCATTTGGAATTGCTCCTTGCTCGGGCACACCTGCTTGACATACCTCTAGCAAAATCATGAGCATAGAAAATGCTAAGATTAGAAATTGCAGTTCAATTTGGGGAAAGAAAAGAGAGTATAGGAAGGATTTCAATCCACTACTACTCCAAACTGGCATCAGACCAACAAGGAGAAAATGTGGTTGTTCGGCTCAGGCATGATTAGTTGAATTAAGACCAACAACCTTCACTGGCGTGGGTGGAGCTGTAGCTGCCATAGGAGCTTGCTCACGCGAGGGACCTCTGATGACGATAGGCTGAGACAAATGCGCTCGAAGGTTCGCATCCACATATGTTTGCTGGATGGGAAGGGATGGGAGACAGCGACAACGCGGTCAAAATTGACGCCGTTGCAGCCGTCATGGCCAGCATATCCGCCTGTGGCTGAGGAGACGACGCCGACGTGAATCGGCAACATTGGCGCGGATGGTTTGCCTGCTGGAGATGGGTCCATCACCGTACAGAGTATATATATGTTAGCGTCGCGGCCTGTTGGAGCGGAAGGAGGACCGCAACCCGCAGCTGCGGCAGGTTCGTCATCGCCCCCCACCTTTTGTTCGAGACGCCGCTGTGTCTTCTTCGTGTCTGTCTCCACCACCGGCAACGGTGCGTGCTATTGGAGCAGAAGTCACTGCATCTGGTTTGGAGATGGAGGAGGAGGCGCTAATAGTAAGAACAACGTGAAGCCGTGAAGGGGCCAAGGAAGTGATGACCCAGTAGGGCTGCTGTGGTGGGGTTGGCCGGCGGCGTAGAAGGATGGGCACGCGATGAGTCGGAGAGGCATGAATAAGACCAACTGAGGCCAGGGGCGGATCTACACGAGGGCCTACCTTCTCAAGATCAATGGATATCCCTTTAAGCCTCCCTCCATTTTTGGAAAGAAAAAATAAAGAAGAAAGGGGGAGGAAGAAGAATAGAAGGGAAGGAAGAAGAGAAGGGAGATGAGCCCCCTCTTCACTCCCTGACTGGATTCACCACAGGCTGCGGCCGAGCGGCGGCGTTGGAGGTCAGGACTGCGATGTGTAACGGGCGGAATCGATTTGGTGTGCGGTGAAGAAGGACACACAGACCTTCTCCGACACCGTTTCGAGTAGGGTGGATGTGGCCTCTATTCCCGTTCCTTGCTGCGTGGACCTAACGCAGCCGCTCTATGGGTGATGAGTGGTGAAGGCCGACCCACATCGTGGGTCCCACGACCGGGCGCGTTGGTTTAGTGGAGCGATATGAATCTACATATTAGTTGAATGAGTATGTATAGTTCGGTTGATTAGTTTCTTAGGTGGAATATATAGTTCTAGTTCGAATTAGTGGAACTCACACACTATTCTTTTAGTGATTGTTTGTGTCTATTAGCAATGTGTTTATAAGAATTTTGTCTATATATATCTCGTATGTGCTTCTAGGGTTGACCTTTGCATGAAAATATATACATATTATGTTTTTATTTTTTAAATATGTTTTTACTATGTTAACGGTGGTGCAAGGCAGCCGACAAACAAAACTACCGTCCAGAACACACATCCGCTATTGTACATCTTCTGCATAGGGTTGTTATTCTAATCTTCTACGTGCAATCTCTGGCTCGCCGAAGCAAAGTCACAAGTGAATTTCCCTTCTCAGATGACGCTGATTCTCCATCCAACGGCTGCTACGGATTTTAACTTCCTCAATGCAAAACTAACCAGTCCAGCTTCAGTTCTTGCCCCCAAATAAATATTCGAATCCAGCGTTAGTACATGATTCCTATTTCAAAGCCTATCATTTTAGGAAAAATAACCCCTCTTTTTTCATTTGCTCCCTATTGCATGGATGGAAGAACAAAAATAGGATTTTGAAAAAAGAATGATATTGAAAAGAAAATTAACTTTTCAAACCCTTTTTATGTGTAATGAAAAATTGCGATTTCTTCTTATTTCCATATAACGTCTAGTAACAAGAATATAAAAGCATAAATAGCGATTTTTTTTTACTTGCACGATCTAAGTCTAAGGTTTCCTTCTGGAGCATGAAACTGTTCAAAATACCAAAGTGAAATGGTTGTTTAATTCTACACTAAAATATAGCGTAAATGTTTTTCAACTCATTCCTTCCTGTTTATCATCTCCCCTATTGAGTTACGTTTCCCTCCCAAGCTGGGCTCTTATTTAGGCTAAATCATCATCTGTACTAAATGTTGTGCATAAAAAACGTGAGGAATTTAGCAGCCATAGGATGGAGAATGGGTGACATCTGTACAGTATGACTTTGCTTCAGCAAGTTAGGGAATCCACGCCGAGCCCCAAAAGCCCCTTCACTTTTTGCTCCCATCCTGAGTCCTCCTCAGTCTCAAGGCTCCCCGGCTCCCCGGCTCCCCGCCTCCCCGCTGAAGGTGCTTCTCCCACTCCCTGGTTCCCTCCCGTATCCGGCTGCTTAGTTCGAGCGGTCGGCAATGTTTCCACGGCGTCGTCCATCCCCTCGCCCGCCCGCGCTGAGATCGATGTGCCCCTGTGGGGGGGCGCCTGGCGAACGAGCCCGGCGGGCTGGCGGCGTGCTGGTGCCGCGCGGACGGCAACCTGGACCGCGCGGACCCGCCGCATGGGGCGATCCGTCGCCCGGGAGCCTCTGGAGCAGGCGGCGGCGGCGGAGAGCACGCCAACGTCGCCAAGCCCCTTCGCCTCGACGCCCGCGGCGTCCATGGCGGCGCCCGGGTGCGTCCCGGCCCAGTGCATCTCGGCCGTTGGAAGGTAACGACAGGTAGCGCCCCTTGTCCGTCCGATCACAGCTTGCATAGTCGTCCGCCGTCTATATAAGCCGCCGACTTCTAACGGCAGTTACCTGAATTTTCAATACGAACAGAAAGACAGAACAATGGAGCGCGCTTCTTCCTCCTCGGCGAGCTCCTCCTCGTCCTCCGCCTCTGCGCTCTTCGCTGGCTGGTTCCCGTCCGGCATGAAGGAAGAGGTCATGAACGTCGTCGTCCGCGGAATATCTTATCGAGGGAGCGTCGAGCTCGTGGAGCAGGCAGAGCCGTTCTGGAGCACGGTCCAGTTCAAGACACCGAAGCCGTACTCGACTCGCGCCTTCCGCATCGGCGACCAGGCCAAGCTGAAGAGCAAGAACCGCGGTTCCTGGTCAGGCGACGTCGCCGCCATTGAGGATGACGAAGCTCACCTTTGGACGTATCTACAGATTCGTGTACCATCTGCAAGAGGTCACTTCTCTTCTAATTCTCGTTCTTGTTCTTGTTCGTGTTCTTGCATACAGATGTGATTCCGCGATTTGAGTCTCGTTCCATCTCCATGGCTCTTCTTTCTTCCCGTCTCTTTCTTCTTTTCTGGTTCTTGGAGTTCTTTTTTCTTAAATTATGGTTTCTTGATGTCTGAAACCAACTCGCAGATGGCAAGATTTCGTTGAAATCGGTGAGCAATGTTCTTGTTACGGTTAATCCTGTGGGTAGTCTGCTTGGAGTTTCTAGCAAAACAGAGAAGGGGGATTCTGATGGTGAATATACAAGGATCAGAGTGGGAGTAAATGGTATGCTGCATCTAAAATCTCTCTAAAAGTAACTATAGAGGCTAAAACTCTACTGATTCAATCTGTTACATGATGACTAGGATTTTCCAAAGTTGGTAGGATTCTTGTCCAAATGGGACTGCAGAGCATTGACGTACAAGTTGTTGCTATCAATGACCCTACAATGACTCTTGATGATATGGTAAATACCAGCATTGTACTGTATTTCTGTTCTGTTAGTTTTTGTTTCGTGAGTTGATTTGTACCATTTTTATTTTCAGGTCAATGCGTGGAAAAGCACAAACATAAGCATTGCAAAGAAGGATCATCAGACACTGATCTTTGAGAAAATGTATTGTGAGAAAGACACTGGTGTGAATGAGGGTAAGAAAATTAATGTTAAGGTTCTGTCAGAACAGATGGAAGTCACTGTTTTCAGGTATGGAATGACTTCTTCTGTGTGGTTGCTAGGTTTCTTTATATGAATGTTCTGCTGAAATACACAGTTTTTGAATTCTAGGGAACAAAATCAAGTTCGTTGGGAACAAGTAAATGTTGAATTCGTGGTGGAATACAGTGCTGTGCTCAATAATGATAAGGTGGATGTTCAGTCATGATCTTATTGAATCTCATGTTTTCAGATCTTATTGAATCTCATGTTTTCATTTTTCCCTCTGGGCTTTTCTTGTCAATTATTGTGTCCAATTACTAAATGCTATGCTCATGTTTATATCAGGTTCAGATCTCTGACAAGAATGAAAGCCTGAATAATTGCCTAAGAAAGCTTCCCACGGTATTTCCTACTTGTGTTCCTCCATAAGCATTTGGTTCCGGTCCAACACCTCTTGCCTGTTCTCTTTTCTGATGAACTAAATGTAATAATTTAGGTGTTGGGTTCTTTTGGGTTGAATGTGGATGAAAGAATCTTAATCCCTCATTTCTACGCAGGTACTCTGATTATATGCATAAAGATGTTTTTGTTTTTTTAGTACTCTGATGATGCTTTTATATTTGCCTGATACCACCATTCGGATATAGGGGAGAATTCAAGAAGAGATTCCAGCTTTTCTATTATTACCAGAAGCACAGCTGCAACCAAGGTAATCAGCCTTACATTCACCTGAATAGTTTGCATTCCTTATTGTTAAGTTAGGTCTCATAGGCCAGGATAGAATCAGTATGACCACACAGTAGGGACTTCATTGTACATAGTAGGCCCTAGCATTTATAATACAAGAGTGTAGATGTCCCGTAAATACCTATTATTGCTCAATTTTTTATTCGTGCTCAAATGTTATTTGATTTTGATATGACGCTAACTATGGTGTTTTGTCTTTATGAACAATGATCTATGGCAATTCAATTAAACAGTGGTTTTAAATTGAACTTCAGGCTGTCTGCAAGGTTTTCACTGAATGGGATGAACAACCCGCAAGCTTGCTTTTTCATGCAAATGCTGTTGTGGATAGGTCTATTGATGTGGACAGTTCAAGTGTTGATCTGAGAGTCATTTTAGAGGAGGGTAGCGGCACTAACAGTATTGCTGGAAGGTAAGCTTATATATTGCACTAGTAAAATGTATTAAATGAATTGCAATTATGATGATGTATGTGATTTTAGTATATATAGGTTCTTCTGTGCTGATGAGGAGGAGGTTAAGCGCCGAGTGATGCGTATCTTCAGCTGGTGTGTGGATATTGTCCGCTGTGTGCCGGTAGGAGGCTGTCAATTGGAGTTAATCTAAAGCTGTGTCTGCGCCTTGGGCGTGTCTGCGCCACTGGCAGGAAGTCTTGTCATGAAACAGTTGCTGTTGATGCAGTGTAGAGATTTAGTGGATTGGGAAATCGTATCTTTGTAGTTCTGTCCCCGGCATCTCCCTTTTGGTGTTTCTGATATTACATTGGTGCTGAATCCGTCGAGGGATTGACACGGTTCTGTCCCTGTTGGGGATCCCATCTGTTGTTTCTGATAGTAACCATTCAAGCAGTGGATTGCTTAATGACCCTTTTTGTAACATGTAACTGTAAATGTCTAATCTGTTTTCTTGTCCTGCATGCCAGGAGCTATGTGACACTCATGCAGAATAGTTTGAATGATAAAGCAAAAAATCAGTGCCTTATATTGATTTCAGCTGACTATTTGGAGCTTGCACATTCTTTTTTTATTGTTTGCTCAAAAGATGGACACGTGCCCATGGGAATTGGGAAACCATCCCGCAAAGCATCAGACATGAAACGAGCAGATTCTTCAATCTACAGACAAGGAGATATTGCCGGTCAAGGCATCCGTTTCCACCATTGTATTTCCCATTCCGAGATGATCCAATCTTCCCCTGCCTGCACAAATCACATCTAGAAAACTATCCCGTATCACATTAGGATTTTGCCGTTGTACTTGGCGCTGTACCTTCCTCGAGGGTTCTTTCGCAAGGACTGACTTCATTTCGTCAGCATACATCTGCCTGCTCTATAACTCCGTATAATGCTAGCACGCCTGTTACTGTATTTTATTTCGCTCACTCCACCCGAGCCAAAACAAAGGTACTGATTGAAGCTGCCAGGTCACTTCCGTGTTCCCGGCAATAGTCGGACTTTGTGTTTAAGCCCCATTAATTTGGGTCAGACACCATGGGCTTTTGTGTCAACAGAGGCCATACAGCCCAAAGCTTTACAAAACCTGGTCTCTTTTCATTCTATGGAGGCGGCCGTTAACATATTCGTGCTAGTATTGCCTTGCTCAGCACTAAACTCTTCTTTGAGACTTAGTATGCAAGAGAACTTGATACAGAAAGACGAAACCATACGATCACCCCCGAATCGGGAAGTAGACTCCGGCAGGACTACTGCAACATGGAATTGCCAAGCGTATGAGCCATGACAAGGCACCATAGGTCCATAGCCCTAAAACAAGTGCTAGGTCCAAACATTCAACTGGACAATTTTTATGGACAAACAACATTTCATCATCTCCGGAGCCTGTCAAATATGTCGGTACCAGTATAGCTTTGCTCAGAATCCCTACGACCGATCACAGCGAAACACTATATATACAGACACAAAAGAGAACAAGGGCATTCCCCAAGACAGCACGAAAACAGTGATTGCATTTAGCTAGGGCGGACGCACCAACAAAAACACAAGGTTCAAGTATTACTAACAAATAACGACAGAATATGCATATAGTGCTGCAACTTGGAACGTCAAACTGGACTGGAAAGGTGCCATAGCCCTAACAGACTAGCTCCAAAATTTTAGGTGCAGTCAGCGCAATAAAAAAAACAAATTCAAGTAACCATGTTCCTTGAGATCTCTGGCAGACATTTTGCACTGAAGTGCCCGACAGCAAAAAAATCTAAGGCGGTGAGCATCAGTTCCGCGGCCTCCCCCAGGTCGATGAAGAGGTTGAAGAGCTGGAGGAAAATCTTGATCCACGCCAACGGTCAGTAGCTGGAGGGGGGCCATCTGGGCGAGCTGGGGGTGCATCCTGTCGTGCAGGAGGTCCATCTTGGCGAAGCGGACGCACATCAGGGCGAGGGCGCTCTTCACGTGAACCCCAACGGTCCTCGTCGCGTGTACGCACATCAGCTGGTCTCTGGCTGCCACCAGCACTGCTGCTGCTGCTATCGCCGCGTTTAAACTTGGGAACATATTTGCCAGCAGCTGGAGCGATGGTGGCAGCTACTGCTACAGCAGGGGCTGCTGGCTCGCGAGGTGGCTGTGCAACAGGGGCGGAATCAGTAACACGCGTAGCCTCAGATCCTCTTAAGAGCTGTTCCTTCCGCGCCTTTTCCTTTTCTTCTAACTCTATCTCTCTCTGTCGCTGTTTGGCTGCAATAGCATCAAGCTTAGCTTTCCTCTCAGCCTCTTCTCTCTTCCTCTTCTCTTCCTCTGCATTAGAGTAAGAAAATATAATCAGTGCGGATCAAATAGGACTCAAATCCAGTTCCAATTGGCCAAAAATATGGAATACATTATAGCAACAATTGAATCACATCCAGTTTACACAATGTATGTAGCAAATTGGAGTTACACTATGTCTTCCATAGGACCATAGGTATCAGAAACCAATTATTTCAGTTTGAACACGAATCTCTAATTCAGTTAGCTATTAACAAGATAAGTATTCAAGAAAATTATGAGAATTTTTATTTAAACAATTGCTCAGTTAAAACAAAGCATGCAAAAGCAAAACTAAACCAATAACGAATGTTAATTCCTACAGGTAAACTTTAGGTGAAAGAAGTATGATATGATGATTTAGCTTCAACAGTTCTGTTCAAACTGAACAAGAAAAATTGTGTGCCAATTTGGCATCATTTTGCTCTCTCCTACACAATAGTGCATTGCAGTCATTTTAACTACAACAGTACAGGATAATAGAAATAACTGAGCAGTCAAACTTTCGCTTCCAAAAGGTACTGAAGAGGAGTAAGTAGTGTTGCACCCCAACAAGTACAATGTAGAATGCTAAATGTAATCAGTACAGAATCGACTTACCTTCACGTTTCCTAGCTTCCTCCTCCTCACGACACCTTTCAATCCTCTGTTCCTCCAGGTTCAGATAATACATCAATTTCCTAACTGTCTCTCTTTCACGTTTTCTTGATGATATCACCTGGCTGATCCGTTCGTCTCTCTCTTTCTTCAGACGACCAAACTCAGCTTCACGGCGCTGCACGATTCTATCCTGGAAAGCAATCTGCAACAATAAAAAAAACAAGAAGAGACAGTGAAGGGATAAAGTACTAGAATATCAACAGCTCGTTAGGTAACAGACGCAAAAACATCTTAAATTTGAAGATCAAGTTCTGTAAATGTAAATTATATAAGTTACACACAACAGCATTTGACCCTAAGCCATCTAATCTTATGACAGGCTTAAGACATTCTATCAATAACAAATACCAAGCAAACAGACATTCACGCTGCAACATGGCAACAAATCATTTGCAGAGTATATTAAAAAAACCATTTGAATTAGAGCAGATGGTTTTGAATCAAAACAGTATTACAAGTTAAATATTTATATACAAAATAGAAGCATTATAAGCTATAAGGCTAACAAAGAGGAATATGCAAACCTTGTGCTCCAACATTCGAGAAAGTCTATTTTTCTCTTGCAAGTCACCCGCATGGTGTTGCTTGCTGAGTTCAATCTCCCGCTGCAAGGAGAAATAGAAGACAAAAGTGAGTACTGAAAGTTATCTGCACTGCATATAAACAAGTGAACAGAAGAGAACTGACCAGCTGCTCTTGCTCGTGAAGGATCTTCTCTTCCTCAAGGCGTTTTTGGAAAGCTTGATCGATCAATGGTGCCTCTTCCTGCCTTTTTGCTCTTTCCAGATAATCCATTGTTTTTGCAAGCTTCTGCAGTTTTTTCTCCATTTCCTGACGCTCTTTCAACTGTTCACTCAATGCCAATTCCATGATGGCCTCCTTGGTAAGCTCCTACATAAGAATATTAAGTTGGTTAAAGTTCAAAGATAGTACAATAATTCGAGTTCTAAGCAACACTAGTCGCGAGAGATTATAGTAGTGATGACAATATTGCCTGAGTTGTATACAAGGTGATTGATAGCACATTTGGGCAAATACACAAGAATATCCAATATAAATGAAAATAAATGATGACAAGGCCATCTTATCCTCCACTAAAATCGATATCAAAACATGATCTAGCCTTTCAATAAGCAACGAGGGACTGTTGTTTTCAAAAACTCAGATAGCAAGCAGTGGTAGGAAGGCAATAATTGTTTCTTACCCCTTCAACAACAACATGCTTTTTCCCTGCTTTCTTTGTCAAGTCTTCTAGCAACTTTTTTGCTTCTGCTTTATTTTTTTCCTCTATTTCTCTACGAATCCTCTCCTGCTCCCTCTGCCTTTGTTCATTGAGGAGTCTAATCCTTTCGTCATTTGCATTTTTAATCTGAATACTGACTCTCTTTGATTCCTCTTCTTTTTCCTGGAAAAGGAGAGCAACCGTAAACAAAAAACTAAATATAACAGGCAACAACTAACAAGCACTTATGAGTAATCAAATAATTTACCTTCTCCAAAATTTGGCGTTCAAGGTCTTCTTTACGCTTCTCAATGATGGATTTTCTTGCAAGAAGCCTCCTGTGTTCATTCTCCACTATCCCAGCTAAACTACTGAGACTTTCACCAAGCTTAGATGGCTTTTTAACAGGTGGACGAATTTGATTTCTCGCCTTATTTAAAGAATCAGCAAGAACACTGAGGTGTTCACTTAATCCATCAGATTCAATGTCCTACAAATACAAACAAAAATTAGTGCAAAAGAAAGAGATTGTTCAATCTTGACATGAAGCTCTGCAGTCAACAACACACAATCCAAGTAAACTCAATCAAGCACATGTGTAAACCAGCATGATCTTCCAGATGTGGCCGCTATCTTCGGAAACAATTTGAGGAATTTATTAGATGTAATTCCCATTACCAAAGAGAAGGATACCGCAGTGGAGCACATCTCATAATGCATATTGTGGGTGATTAGCATCTGTATAATCAGAATTAAATGATTGAATTATAGAAATAACAGGTGTGTGTGACAATGTGAACCCACCGTGCTAACCCTTGAAACACATGGTACTGCATACTTGTAGTTACCGATAAACAAACCAGACATTCACCAAGAACCATGTATTCCTAGCAGATAAACACCAAAGAGTATGGAAAGAATGGAAGACTATATCTGGCACATCTTATGTCACATACAAAAAGTATTAAGGCCATCCACATAACGCATACAATCACGAGACAACACTAAACAGATAATCAGTGGAAAACACACCAGAACTGCCGTTGTGCAGAATCAGGATAGCTTACCACAGTACCAAAATGAACAGCTCCTGATAAATGATTAACTTTTATTGCAACAAAATTGCGTTTCACAGCATCAACAGAAATCTTCTCCACAACAGCGAAGTCAAAGAACGGGATCATCCTTGAGAGCATATCGATTTTCATGGACTGGAAAATCTGAGATGCCTGGAAAGGTAAAAGTGGAATGGTAAGAACATCATGGCAGCATATAGCAATTATTATCAAGGTACATATACAAATATATATATATAGCAGAACATCAATTAGGACCTGTTGCAGCACTCTCAGTGTCGTCAGCTTCTCCAATGCAGAAATGTACTGAGATAACTTAACCTCTGGAACAGAAGAAGCTGATGAAAGCTTTCCTCCAATCTTTGAAATCTTCGAAAGAAGTGGCTGCACCTTCGATGCAAGGTCCAGAGGTAGAAACTCATGTTCCAAAAGGTTGTACAGATCTCGCACTTCTTGGGAAGCACATGAAAGCACTCCTTTCGACACCTACAAGAAGTCAAAATAGAGATATTGATAGCTATTTATAACATCAAGAGGGATGAAAGTGATTATATTGATGGCCCAGGGTAAAAATATAGTAATGCTTTCATATCTCAGCTATGCAACTGACATGGTGAAAGGTGGAATCATGCGAAGCGCCACAAATGAGGCGTTCAATTATCACGTAGAAATAACATTAACAGCACAGTTGCCGCACAAGATAGATCTTTTAAAGAGTTGTTGCCTAGCTGAGCCGCTAAAGTTATTACAATATTTTAAATGCATGAAAAAAAATCCTGAGCAAGACAGCCTAGAGTGATAAAACACAATATTATAGGCCCATACGAGAGACACTTAGAAGATACTGAATTCAAACAACTCAATAGCATAAAAAGGAATGCATATGATGACAAAGAGCACATAAAAAATTAAGAGTACACAACTTTGGTAATAATAACATTTCCCAAAAAATGATAGCACATACCAACTCTGATAGAAGAGATGCTCTTGAAGGCTGCAAAAGGAAACGGAGAAGCGTAAGGGTAGAAAAAAGTACTAAACATATTCTTTAATTCACAAGCAGTTCGGAGGACAAACCATTTCTCGATTTTCACGCTTGGAATCAAGTGAAAAGTTGACAAGGTTGGCCATCCTCAAGTTGCGTTCCTTCTCATTTTCTGTCTCAAGATGAGATGCACCATACTTCTGGTCATAAGGTGCCACAGATAGCGCAGCGAGTAAGACAGAAGATGCTATTAATTGTAGATCTTTCTGAGACAAGTTCTTATTGTAGCTCTTCTGCAAGTTGAAAAGCTTGAGCCATGCATATGCATGATAAAGGTGGCTATCAGATATCCAGAAAATTTCAGTTAACTTGGCATAATATACAACCAAAACAGAAGGTTTTGGCATTTTCTTCACCATACTCATCAAACCATGGATATCCTCCACCGATCGGAAGGCTTCCTGTAAGACGTAGGTGCAGTGACAATTCAGTTAAAGTAACATTTATGTTGGTGTAAGGAAGAAAAGTAGGTAAATTCTGGAAACAAACCTGCCATAGGGAAAGCTCTGTTGCGACTTTAAGTTGTTCGACCCGGGTATCAAGATACAGTTGTAAGCTTTCAGGTGCAGTCAGATCAGGACGATCTCTTTGATCACGATACTTGTTGAGATTGGCAAGATGGTTTCTGATAATCTCACACAACCTACGGAATTCAGTTGTTCTCTTATATTGCTTACAAAACTGAAAAGCCCTATGAGCAGTCATCTGCATACAAGGAAGATAATCAGTCACAAAAGTATTTAGCGGGGAAGAAATTGTACAGGGAAGAAAGTCAATATCAATACGAGTGAACGGTAGGTACATGATCCAAAATCAGCAGTTCTAACTAAAACCAGAATATCTCAGATAATAGATTAACTATTGACTCTAGAAGATAACGGTTTCTATGTAACATTTGACAGGAAAAAGGACGAACTCAGATAAAAACTGGTGCCATGGCTGGATACATCTGAATAGGGTGGTAGTAGACATGAAGGGAGAGAGAAAGACGTGTAGAGAATTCATCATCAAAGAAACTACAGGAACTATAATCTTCGTACATGGTAAACATGTTAGACCATTATCAAGGGAAAATCATGTATCACAACAGAAGGACAAACAAATAATGAAATACTCATAAGAGAACAGCTTACAGCATACAACGCTTCAAGCTTTGAATTGTTCCTTAGTATCTCAAGCACCGTCCGGTATGTCTCCCAGAGGAACTTGAACCATGGAGTAACAACTTCTTTGTCCGATCTGTCCTTTCCTTTCTCCCCACTAACAAAACTGAGCATCAGGTCCTCAGGACGCTTATCTGCTTCCAGATCTTCAACATCCAAAGCATCTTCCAGGGCTTCTGCCTGGCTCTTAGCTTGTTCAGCTTTCTCATTGGAAAGCTGCATAAAATGCTTGATGACATCTTCCAAGGAAGACACATTTACTTGCTGGCAGACAATTCTATACTGAATAAGGCCATCTTTCGCAAATCTGCCTTTCCTCAGGTCAACACATAGCTCTACATACTTCATCATGATCTTTTCGAGAGGCTTTTGCCATGACCTGTACCTTTTCGAGGTAATGAGATCATGTAAAGCCTGTAGCGCCGCCTGCTTTTGCCCAACATGAATCAACTCTGAAATAAAGCAGAGGAAGCTATTAGTATACAAGCACATCTTCTACACCAAAATGAGTGGATTGTCATGTCTAGAAATTTGCAACTGTCAAGAACCATACAGAGTACCAAGGAACTGAAGATATCTAAAACAGCTTAGATATAATGAAACTGAGGTCAACAAATCTTGGTGTTTCTATTTTCCTTTTGTAAACTTATTGGTCCACAAGGAGAAGGCTACTAATTCAAACATGGATAAGAAGAAAAGCATAATAGTCATTGGTAACCTCAACATCCACTGAAAGTCTTGAACCTAACATGGCTCCGTTTAGTGTACTACACGACCTACAGTGCATCGTCAATACTTAAATGACCAGTGAGGCCCAGTTACCACCACCTAAATGAGACAGTAGTTGAGTCCGACTAACATTTGTTTGTATGCAGTACTTGAGTCTGACCTATCTGATGGAACAACCCCAATGTAGCCAATGTTCCAAACTACTGGCTTCATCAGCAACAAATACTTCATCACGAATCAGAGAAAGATAGCAATACATCAAACACGTCATAGTATCACCTAATTCGTAAGTGCCTAACAAATCCTACACGCGGTAGGCATCACTGCAACACTACCACAGCAACAAGAATCAGCATCGCTGCAGATATGAAATCGAGCAAGTCACATCGACTCACCTTCAGCTCTCTTCAGGGCGTTCTCGGGTTTCGCGAAGGTCGCCATGGTCGCAGCGAGGGTTCTGTGGCGGCGATCTACTCCTGCACCGCACCAACAAAACCAAACGGCGAAATTAGGATTAGGTCACGAATTCACGAAAACAGCGACGAGAAATCCATCGAGCAAAAGGGTTTCCTACTCAACAGATCGATTCGTCGTGTAAATCCACAGAGCAACACCCCCGAAAAAAAAAATCCGGAAACCACTATCCCGATTGGACTGAGCGATGGGTGCCGGGGTTACCTGTAGATCGCCGGCGACGTGCGCGGGGGGAGGCGACGTGGGGCCGTCGGGGTCGGAGGCGGGGATCTGGAAGTGGGGGATGTAGACGGCGGCGGCGCGAGGGAGGGAGGGGTTTATTAGGGTTGCGTGGGTGCGCGAGGGTGGTGAGAGAGAGAATAAGATGCGAAGCGAGGCGGCGGTGTAGGAGTTCCTGTTTGGCACGACGTGGATGGATCTTTGGGCGTCGATTTCCGGGTGATGGCACTGTGCTGGGCGTCTGATCTCCGGACGGGCGGTTGGGATCAAGCCGTAGCGGCCACGTTTTTGCGGTCGGGGAACAAGAACTGGGTAGTGGAAAGTGAGGCCCAAATTGAAGTGGGCCTTCCAGAGGCCCACGAAAGATGGCCAGCCTAACCAAACATTTCCGAAACAGAATGTTTTGCTTTCTTGTTGTTCATGTTAGCACCGATTGTTTTACCGGGAAAAAACTCCGGGCTCCTCTATCGTTAGAAGGGAGATTTTTAGCAAATACTAAACCTGTTTACAATTCAGATACGATGTGTAACATTAACATTATCCAGAAGCAATAACGTGCTTGGCCAATGTATGTTACCAAATTTCTCGAAACCAGAATGATTCATTTAGTGTTCTGATTACAAAAAATCAATGTGATGTTTTAATCCCCTTGTGATAAATGTAGGCTATTGTGTGCATAATGCAGCAAAAATGTGTAAAAGTCGGTTGCACGAAGATTATAGGAGTAGTAAAAAAAGATGTCAAGGTTAAGGAAAAAAAAGAGTAGACCACATATCCTTAACTGGAAGCTACTCTGGATGTGATTTCCACTTGTATCGCCATCTTTACCACCACCTTTCAAAGACAGAAAAAAAAAAGTGTGGTTTTTTTTTCTTCGTTGGCTTCATAATTGTAGGAGCCTACTGAGTGGCTTTCACATGCCACTCATCTCTCTCAAATTGTGTGGAGTGGTGAGTATTTCCGGCATGATCCTTGTGCCGACGAAAGGTGACAATGTGGTGCCCATTTCCAACACGTTGCGCATGATTTGACGGCGTTTGCTGAAGAGTTGGATTGGGGAAATACCAAATACAAAGTACCATCGTAATTTTGCACGTGGAAAACTACTCTTCTAGCCTACACGTGGAAGAGTTGTAAAGGTTAACGGGGGACACAAAGGGAAACTACAAAACTCGATTGGAAGCCACTCTAGATTTGGTTCCCCTCCATTGCCTGTTTTTTTTCCTTGCCTCGTTGCTTTTCTTCGTTGGTTTACATCTAACCTCATAAAGAAATTTAGATTTGCCGTTGTCAGTATTTTACCGCCACGCCCACCGAGGGATACCTCGAGGCGGTGAGTTTGTAGATAGGATGTTACCAAGATCAGGAACTCGAAGGTGAAAGGAACACAAGGTTTAGACAGGTTCGGACTGCCGAGAGCGTAATACCCTACGTCCTGTGTGTTTTGTATTTCCTTATGTGGTGATCAGATGATCTCCTCTGTTTGGAGGGGATCCCTGTCCGCCCTTATATAGTCTGGGGGAACAGGTTTACATGAAAGTCTTAGTCGGGTACAAGCCTAGGAGTCCTACACGAGTACTTCTCGGGTAGTTTCCTACCGTGTCCGACTAGTTTCACTGTACGGGTAGTCCTACTACATTACGAGTAGTTACAACAGATGTAAGGCGTAGGCCATGTCCTATTCCCTATCCTAGGAAAAGTACGCCACGTGCACAGTCCCGTGTGTCCGGGGAAACTCCCGAGCTCTTCGTAGTCGAATACCGCAGGCGTTCGAGTACTTCTGAAGACGTCTTCGAGTTCTCCCGGACTTTATGTTGAAGGTGTCTTCTGAGTACTTCCTTAGCTGCATCGAAGCTGTGAGGTGCTTTAGCCCCAAGTAGTTGTTAAGTCTTCTTTTATATGGGGTGCGATTAAACTCGCACTCCATATGGAGTAGCCCCCGAGTCTTAAATTGACTCGTAGAATCAGGCTGATAGTCAATTTAATCTTGAGTCTTCTGTCCTTATCTTCCAACATATTTGAAAAATAAATCGCTGATAACACGTGTCCCGCAGCCCCCGATCCTTGAATCCAAATCTCCAAGATTTGGAATAAAGGATCTAAAGAATCGTGGCATGCAATATATAACAGTAAAGATTTGATGGTTAATATGGGCAAATCGGTTCAGTACTTTTTAAAACCTCTTGTTTTGGGATAAATTCCCTAAAAAAAGTTAAACAAACAACTTCTCCAACAAACATCCGAAATTACCTCTCAAATCACTCTTGATTCCCTAAGTCAATGATTAAATAAGACCTCTGGACAATAATTTGAAAAACCCTTATTTCGAATAAAATTTCTAAAATAATGGTTAGCAATCATCTACTCAAGATAAATCCTTAAAAGCCTCTTGAATCAGGTATTTTTAAGTAGTTTTACAGCATCCAACGTTAAAGCATGAGAGCTGTCACTATAAGCACGCTGAGTATCTTGTCACATCGATCCTCCGAGCCAAGAAGGCAGATCAGATCGAAACAACATTTATCACCCTCTTTGGAGCATACGCGTACCCCTTTCGTACCTTTGGCCTTTAATAACTAAAAAGGATATAGTTTGATAATATAAAGTTGAGGTTACTAGGTTTAATATTTAATATTTTTTCTCAAGTATGCAAAATAATTGTATGTTATTGTATTAATACTTATTGTATTAATAGATAGAAACACGGTCCGATTACATGCCAAAACCACGGTTGAGATTAGTTTTTCTTTTGCATGCGCATCATCGAAATAAATCTAGTGTCCTACAACCCGCCCTAACTCTGCGCTCTGTAGGCTACCTACAGCCCAAAAGTGCTTGCTCCTGCTAGGATCGAGAGATGTTAACCTCCTGATCGACTTATATCTCGGATCAGAAAAGTCTAAATTGGTCTTCACAAGGACGCCGTGCTGGGCTTTTTCGAGCATGATCCTTGTGCCCCCAAAATGTGACAATATGGCGAGCATTTCCAACATTTCGCACGCGCGTAGACGGAGTACTGTATAAATCCAGATCACACTTCTTTCCTGCAAAAAAAAAGTTCATTTTTGAGCGGCACACACATGCATTCCTCCCTACTTGAGCTCAGCAGATCCACCGGACAGATGTGAGTTCCTACCTTGTTTGCAATTGCAAGTGTTGAAAATGAGAAGGGAAAAAAAACAGAGAATTGCCCTGCTAAGATTCCAGCTCCTTGATTGGCGTCGCCAGCACTAGACTGATCACAGGCAGGCAGGGATTGGGGAATATATGGGGCCACACGCCAGAATCCTCTGATTTTCAGTAGGTCGATCGCGTGGAGTGCAAGCTGGATCTGTCGCGTTCGCGCCCCCTGAAAATTGCCACGCCGGAGCCCCCTCAACACAACCCCCCTTTGTTTAATGATCTGACCGGAGCAAGATAACAATTAAGAAAAGCAATGTGTTAATTAGGGCGATGTTTATTTGTTCTCCGTCGAACTGGAATTAGTTCGCTCCAACGACCGTCGTCGCGGTGATCATACTATATACGCAGAAATTCCATGGTCCACTGCCAACGTCAGAGCGCCCTATACGAAGTCTTTGCATGCATTCCTGATTAATTCGTCATCTGGTCACTCTAAAAAGATCAATTTTTGATTTGCTTCATCACGACAGAATAGAAATAAAAAATAAAATAATTTCTTGAGCAGTGCTAATAGCTCGAGGTGCAGTCTGAAGTTTCACTTTGTGCAGCTATGCTCTGCAAATTTTCAGCTGGCACCGTCTCTTGGATCCCTAAGCGAGCGTTGCTGGATCGACAAATGGCGCGTTAACCTCTGCTTGTTCCCTTCCTTTCTTTTTTTTTCCTGAACAAACAAAAGAGCTTAGAACTCCAGCCTAATACCAGACTAAACAGCTTTGCTAAATGTTAACCGCTGAGTTTGTGGCCTCCAACTCAACAATGGCTAGCTAGCACTGCACTGCCAAAGCGGCCGTTGATCCCGGACTCTGTCAAGCTCTGCGTCCCATATTCTAAGCTGCAGGCTGCAGCAAGTTAGGTCCGGAAAAGGCCAGCAGCAAAGCGTCCAGCTTGATTACAATTAGCAAGCAAGCTAGCTAGCCCGCACTCAGCTCTGCCCAGCTGCTGAACCGACCCTGCCTCTGATCCTGTGACACCCGGCGAAGGATTAGAAATCTAAACAAAGTGATTAGCGGATGCCATGCTCGAGCGGCCGATACAGTGACATCCCTCCCACCCCGGCGGGGGCGCGGGTCCAAGTGCATGCACGCCTGAGCTCGTCCGTCCAAGGCGATAGCTGTCTCGCGCCCTCCCGCTGCCACGTACGGGACGCCGCGGGCGTTGGTTAATCCCGGGGAGGGATTAGATGATTAATTAACCTCTCGTCGGCATCAGGGTGATCATTTTGCTTGTCCTCTTCCATGCATGCGCCGCACCAACCCTGGCGCTCCACCCTGGCCTGCGCGCCTGCCGCGGCGTCGTATCGTATACATATCGCCCGCCTCGCCTCCTCCCGCTGGTCTCACTGGCCTCCGGGGCGTCGGCATCGGCAGCGTCTTGTCCCCTCCTCCTGTTTGTCTCCTCCTGTGGTCTCCTGATCCCCGGCCTACCTCTCCCTGATCTCCGACGGAGTGGGTTGGTTGGCGCGCGGGCATGGGGAACGCGCCGTCGTGCATACCGCTGGCGCCCGCGGGCCGCGGCGGTGGCTGCGCGTCGTCGTCGGCTGCGGCGACCAAGGTGATCCACGCGGACGGCACGGTGACGCGGCTGGCGCGCCCGGTGCGCGCGTCGGAGCTCATGCTCGACCACCCGGGCCAGTTCGTCTGCGACTCCGGCCGCCTCGCCGTCGGCTGCCGCGTCCCCGGCGTGGGCGCCGACGAGATCCTCCGGCCGCGCCACGCCTACTTCCTCCTGCCCATGGACATGCTCTACTCCGTGCTCACAGACGAGGAGATGGCCGCGCTCTCCGGGTGCCACGTCGCCACGGCCGCCGCCTCGGCCTGGAAGAGGATCACCTTCACCGCCGCCGCCCACCGGGGCGCCCGCGACCGGCGGAGCGCGGCCGCGGGCCCGGCGAAGGACGGATGCGGCAGCGATGGCGCCAGGGTCTACCCGATGCTCGGCCTGCTCGAGTCCGGCGATCTCGGCGCGGATAATAATAAACCGGAATCACGCGCCGGCGCCGGAGCCAGCAAGTCGGGCGGCGGCGGCGGCGCCGGGCTGAGGCGGCACCGGTCGTGGCAGCCGATACTGGACACCATCGAGGAGGTCCCGTGACGCGGCGGGCGGCGGGTTGACCGGCCGGCCGGGCGCCGCAGGAGTGAGCAGCTTTGGTTTCGCTGGTGTTAGGCGGGCGGCAGCTAGCTTGAGCTGGCGCCCGAGTGTACAGTAGCTAGCTTCCAGCTATTCTTCTTCTCTTTGCCTTTTCCATTTTTGTAAAGCCATTTTTTTGTCTACACACACGCACCACTGGCAAATTGATTCTCAAGTTTTGTGCCCGGGAAACAAAATAAGAAAATTGAGAGGTCACGTGCATGATATGATGTGCCGTCATTTATGATTTACATTTTTGCGAAAATTTATCACCTAGCAATTCTTTGAACTGAATATATACTGATTAACACCTATTCTACGCACGCATTTTTGGGCTTCTCGCCCGGTAACTTATAGTAGAAAATCTGATCAACTATTAATTGATTGAAGTGATTAATATCTCGAATCTGGTTTCATATGACAGAAAATTAATGTGTTTAATTTTGCTGTACTGTTAATTTTGCTTTGGATTCTGAATTTGGTGGTTTCATTGTCATTTAGGCCCAAATTAATGACCTGGTTCGTCCATTGTTTTGACTGTGTGGATCCGTATTTTTCTGAAAGATAAATGTGTGTATCCGTACTTTCATTCTAAATTGTGATGCATTAATTGGAATAAACCAAAATATCATTTTATCGATAAAATGAAATTTCATTATTTTTTTAGCCAATGGGTAGGGTCTGTTTCGATCCAAAATACGTATGAGGATACTGACACGGTCTATGTGATGAAGTTTTGACCATAACTTTTGTAAAAATATGACACTTTGAAGATAAGGTAGTCAAGCATTTCCAAAGTACATTTCATTGTGCCTCTACTAGCATATATCTTACATCGTCAATATATGCACCTTTTTATATATTTTTTGTAAGATGTAAAAAAGTTTGACCAGAAGGAATCGTTAAATGATATGTATTTTGAACCAAAGGAGAATTGATTGTTTTTTACGGGGTTCCATGACAATAGTTTGATTTCTAATTTGTCATGAAATTCTTCTTACACTCTACTTGCCATGTTACCTTTTTCGAAAGATATATGAGCCCATTTCAAACTTTTACAAAAAAAAATATTGAACTACTCTTCTTGCTTTCGTGTTCTAACGTCAAAACAAAAGCCCTTTCCCTTGCTTTTACATAAAGCGCTATTATTTGTCTAGAGCGCTACATACATAGCATTCTGTTATACGGAAAATGATGGTGTTGATTTTGCGTGGAATATTCAGTTTACTAATGAAAAAGCTATGCGAATGAACAGGTTCTTTGCATCTTTTTTTTTTTACTTTCAGTTTTGGATTTCATCCCACTATAATCTGCTATGGGATGATGACTGATTTGTATCCGGATTGTCAAACTTAACGGTTCCATTTCCATAGCTCCCTGGCTCCCTGGCCTTTCACTTCTGGAATAGGATGCGTATGCTACAGTTGGTTGGTGTAGTATGTTTGCAACTGCCCGGGACACTAGCCGGACGGCACACAGGTTGTAGAGGAAGGGCCTGTTTAGTTCCACCAAAACGCAAAAACGCAAAATGCAAACTTTTACTGTAGCAAAGGAATCTTGCTAATTTGAAGTACTAAATGAAGTCTATTTGCAAAACTTTTTGCATGGATGGGTTGTAAATCGCGAGACGAATCTAATGAGCCTACTTAATCCATGTTTTGCAACAGTGATGCTACAGTAACCATCCGCTAATTATTGCTTAATTATGGATTAATTAGCATCATTAGATTCGTCTCGTGATTTACAACCCATCCATGCAAAAAGTTTTGCAAGTAGACTTCATTTAGTACTTCAAATTAGCAAGATTCCTTTGCTACAGTAAAAGTTTGCATTTTGCGTTTTTGCGTTTTGGTGGAACTAAACAGACCCGAAATATACTAGGGAGTCAAGAGCTGTATGGAACTTGCCATGGAACAACAGGCCGGATCATATCTCAAGATGGCCCTTATTTTAGGCATGTTGCCATGAAGCAAACAAGGAGATATCATAGGATATGCCAGTGTATCATCTGCCTGTAATGATGTGCTACAACTCAACACACCGGTTCCCAATGGATGCAACTTGCGAGATAAACTTTTATATAAGCAAGCCGAAGGGGTCAGATTACATAATCAGCGCCCACTAAACTGGCAATTTTACCGGTTAAAAAGGCTGGCAATTTAATTACACACAGTCCAATCTGGTATGATAGTCTCAGCAGTATTTATTTGAGAAGACAGTGGCATACATGAGGCTGGAAATTTATCAAAGGACCTCTTTGTAAACTAATGTGATGTTGGTTTCATAAAAGCATACTTGCTCCAAAGTACTATACGACAATACCAGGCCAATTATTTATGCAGGAAACCAAAGTCCAGCTATTCTAAATTCGGCCCAGTCCATTTCCTCAAAAAAAAGAAAAGAACAAGTCGGTCCAGGTCTGTCCCAGCGACTAACGGCCTTCAAGGCCTCAACCCAATCTCACTCGCACCATTCAATCTACGCACGTCACTGACTTCTGGTCCCGCAATTGCTTGGCTCCACATTTCAGTCGAGAAATCTCGAACCACCCGCCGTCCCTCTCCAAGTACCCGCGCCATCCCAACGAACCGGGACACCGACACGTAGGCCAATCTCTCCGCGGACCCACCTGTCATCTTCGAGCCGCCTCGCGTCCTTCGTCCCCGTCCTCCCGGCACAACCAGGCCAGCACGCCAGCGTCACGAGAAGGCTAGGGTTCCGGCGAGGCGACGGCGAGCGCCATGGCGGGGATTCGGTGGCCGCCGGAGGACCCGGAGATCTTCCCGTCCCGGATGGTCGGCAGCGGCGTTTGGGTACCCGTCGCCCCCCCGGGCGAGATGGCGTCGGACGACGACCGGTCGGTGGCCGCGGACTCGTGGTCGATCAAGAGCGACTACGGCAGCACCCTCGACGACGAGCAGCGCTACGCCGACACCGCCGAAGTCCTCCTCGCCTCGTCCTCCGGCTCCGCCGCGGCCGCGCCGTCCGCGTCGGTCGCCGCCAACCCCTCCTCCGACTTCAGGTGAACTGATTTCACTCCATTTTTCTTGTTCCTGCGCCGCGAAATGGGCGAGCTTCTGTGATCTGATTCCTCGTGTTGGGGAAAGTAAAGGGGATCAATTGTCTGCCCCTTAAGCTTAATTTGGTCCAATGATCTCTCGGTTATTGCAATTTGATCCAAATCATCTTATTAGTCTGGTTCCTCTAAGAAATCATCTTATTAATCTATTAATCTGGGGCCAGCGCATTCAAAATTGTCTTTGCTGTGAATCTTGAACAGCTTCGACAAGGATGTCCCTGACTCCAGCGACGTGGAGCCTCCGTTGCTGGTTATGCAGAATTTCCAGGATGGTGCTTATGCTGAGGATCTTGCTAATTTCCATGAACGCAGCCACGCTGATGACTGGTAACATTCTTCAAGCTATTTTCATGTAAACTTGTTTGTCGTATGCACTAGAATTTAGAGTGGCAGGCTCAGTTGCCTAGATGACGAGTGCTCTGTGCCATGTGTATTTGTAATAAAATTTGGTTTGAGCTTGGCTCGGAACATTTTATGAGGAATCAGGGGCATTATTTTAAGAATGTAAGATAGGGTTTACAAACTCTCTGCATTTGCATGCCTCTAGCGTTTAGTTTTGGTATTACGGTGGCTTTTCAGAAACACCTTTTCTCTAGATCCTAATGTCACACTTAATTAGAAGCATCTTTGTAGGATCCAGAGCAGCAAAAAACTTACTGGAATTAGCAAATGTTCCCGTAACAAACTAGATTCCGCAGCCGCGGTGCAGCACACCACGATATGGCAGCCACTAGTTGTCCCTTAGACCTGTCTTTCCAAGGCAATTCACTTCAGGATGGGAAAAATAAATCTTCTTTTATCCATGTTTAAACTTTACCATCTTTACTTTCAAGTTTATCCGAATATATGGTGATTATTATTATCTTTTATTGGAGGTTTTGCTGTTATAAGCTATGTTTACCACCCATTGGTGGAATAAGGGATCAAAATCTTCTGAGTAGCCATTTTCCCATTCAAGAAGAGATGCAAATATAAATTGTGTATTTGTTCTATTTTGTATTATTTCAATGCTTATATTGTTGTTGACAAAAGCTTGTGTGAGTTTGCAGGTTTGGCACTGAGGTCATGGATATCCGTGTAGGCTGGACCAAAAATTTGTGCTCAAGCAAGGATTTGCCCAGCTGCAGCGTACTTGACATTGGGACCGGGAGTGGTAGGCTTTTGCAGCAGCTTGCAAAGCAAGGGTATGCTAAGGAAATGTGATACTGTGATATTTCATTGTTAGTACCAGTACTGATGTGTTAATATGTAATATACAGATTTTCTGATCTGACTGGGATTGACTATAGTGAAGGTGCCATTGAGCTTGCACGAAATCTTGCAATCCGTGATGGGTTTGAGCAGATTAATTTCTTGGTGAGTCAGTCAGTCGAGCATATAATGTAAATTCGCATCAGCATGCATGTCCATATTGCATGCCCTTCTTGTGCTTTCAGTTTATATTATAATATTCTCTGTGACTATCTGGTTGTATGTTAGGTACAATACCAGCCTCCATATTGAAAGAGCAGAAAAGAACCATTTCAGCTTATATGAATGGTCCTTTTGCAGGTTGATGATGTATTAGAGTCAAAGTTGGAGAGAAGATTTGAACTTGTCATGGATGAAGGGACTCTTGATGCAATTGGGCTCCATCCTGATGGACCTGTGAAGAGGTAAATGCATGTTTGCTGTGTAGATATTGATATGTCCATAGTCTTATCATACCTTAGGTTTTCACACCAATGCTTGCATGTTTTTAATTGCTTAAACTTTTTTAACGAGGAAAGAATGAGATCATTTGTTTGCGCACATGTCTAAACTTTTAATCTGTTTTCTTTTGCATTCCAGAATGATGTATTGGCAATCAGTTGCTAGCTTGGTTTCCCCTGGTGGTATATTGGTCAGTTCTTCCATCCAAATTGAAACTGGAATTTTCCTTTTCTTTATTGCTAGGACATTTGTGGTAGAATTATAAACTCAATTTTATGTTGATGGTGACACTTTGTATATCCCTATGTTATCTGCTTGAAATTGCTATTTGCATATCACACGCTGCCCTACTGCTATAGTCCTCCTTTTGCTAGATGCTTATTCCCTTTCTATTAACTATCTGTTGGTAATTTATATGACAGAATAGTCTAGCATATCTCTGTAAGAGAAATATGGCTATTTAAAAGATAACATCATCCTCTGATGTTTCTTCGATGTATTTTTTAGGTCATCACATCGTGCAACAGAACCAAGGATGAGTTGGTGCAGGAGGTGGAGAACTTCAACCAAAGAAAGCTTGGTGCTATGGGCTCAGAAGGTTTGCCAGTCATTGACGCTGCGTTGTTCAGCTACCTCGACCACGTTCAGAGTTACCCTAGTGTGGATAGTTCTTGCATCACGACCGTTGCTTTCCTGCATAAGTGAAACATACATGTATGCCTGGTTTATTGCCCCCAGAAAGTTACCGTACCTGTTACTATATTAACTTTGTACCCAAATCACTGATGTATCTGGATGGTATTTTAGTATTTTACTGTTGGATTGGTTCTTTGGAGTGCTGTTTTGGTATTTCTGGATGCCTAAATCACTTTGGTTTTGTTCTCCCTGAAAGCGTGTCCAGATGCAATCCAACAAACAAATGTTTCAGTGCGTGAAAATTGGGTGTAACACCCGACCAGAAACACAATGAACTGCACGTATATTCATCAGCCATTAAAGTCTTCTGGCCATGTATCAAAGCAAAACCAAAAATGCATACTTTGACTGCGATCAGTGATGCGAGATGCACGATCATAAAAGAAAAGGATAAGTCGCCAATAGATGAATTCGTAAACTAAAACATAGTTCGTTCCATTTGCAAGTACTTTTGGCAACATAATATCTTGATGAGTACACAAGGGTAGGCCGAACTTGCTGCAGTAGAAGCTCGCAAGTGACAAGTTAGTCTGCTACTTTCTCATATGTACAGGAGTAACAGGGCCACTACGTTCTTCTCTATGCGCATAGAAGCGAGTGGCTTCAGGCTATCTTACTATGTCATCATATACTCATTTTTTTTGGATTTCTTTGGTCCTTTTCTTGTGAGCATTCTTGCTTCTGTCAGCTCCACAGAGGCGCTGGAATTTCCTGTCAGATTGGAGGTTGGAAGGCATGTTTCTTGGTCATGTCAGTAGACTGGTATGAGGCGTGGTTGCGAGTAATTTGATCGTGCAGAATTGGTAACTGTGTCCTCTTCTTCCTCCTCCTCCTCCTCGCTTTCTGATGATGATATATATGTTTCCCGTCTTTCCTGCAGTGTTAAGTGATCTAAATCCGAGAGTTATGCCTGAGAAAAAACCTAGGTTGCTACTACTACAAATGGAGAAATCTTAACAAGTGTGACGTGCTATTATGCAATGTCTGCTGCTGCTAAACTTAGCAGGAACAGGATCACGATTGCAGTTGGCACAGTGGGATTGTAAGCAGAGATTGAGTGATGAAATTACCTGCTGCCGCCGTCGACGATGGAAGCTTGCCAAGGCTCTGACCATCACCAAGATTGGGAATAGGATTCCTGCGGTCCTCAGCACCAGAAGCTTTATTTCCAAATCAGAATGCACAATAAGAGGCATCAGGTCAAGAACAATAACGTAAGTCATAAAAGATTCTGGTGAGTGATGATCATCCATCTTACTGAGAACAAGGCCAATGAGTACTCCCCGTTTCCACCGACCATGAGAGGAAGAGTGTGGCGAAGGACTAGGAGTGACATGAACTGTTCAATGATTCAATCGCAACGATGGATCTTCATCAGAAAGGAGATAAGAGGAAACCACATCAACCAGGGTCGGATTTGATGTCAGAAACTCACAATTAGGGCGACTGTCCGGCAACACAGAGTGCTGCTTCTTGTCCTAATAGGAAGGTAGTCCTCATAACTGTCCATGAAATCACGCTCTGTCGGCACCATTGTTATTATCTGGGCATCATTGAGATCTTGACGGGCAATCTCCCAGTTCCCTCTGTTCGGAGATGGTAAAGCATTATAGAGTAAAATAAGCAACAAGACAAACAAATTTGCTTAAGAATGCTTAAAAGGATGAGTACCTGAAGTTCATCGGTATACTTCCATAGTGGAAGAGCTGCTGCGGGGCAGTATAACCTGGCCTGAATTGCTGAAGAAATATAGCAAACTTAAGTCCATACTCCATAGGCATGTTTCCATAGTTACAGATTTGTTAAAGCTGTATCACAAGCTATTCTTTTAACCTACAACAGATCTGCATAATCCACCTAAGCAGTTTTACCTGCAGACATATTTCGCAGATGGTGTCGCCTTTCTCATTGCACCAACGCTGAATGCATTTCCGGTGTGCATACTGCATGACAAGAGCTACCAATTTAATTTTGTTTCGATCGCTGTATAGCCAACTGAAATAATACATTCCTCACATCATAGTATATGACCATTTTCAGAAACAAGAATATGCAATAAGGTCAACGCCGGGGTGTTTTTGTTTCCTTGAAGTTCCAACTAACATTTTTGCCTTGCTTATAGCGTAATGTGGGTAGTTGCCCCACACTGTGTATTTGTGTGAAGGTCACACTCACAAAGATAGCTCCATCCATTTTGCGGGAAAACAACACCTTCCCCTTCCCTATATCATTCAGCACAATATTATGTCACTGTCCAATAGGATGGCCCAATACATATAGGGTAGTGCCTTCCAAGCCACATTGTGACAAACACAGTTGATTCGGTTCATAGCTCGTGTCCACAATGACTCTCAAGTTAACATGAAGCTCCCAGGTCCTAATTGTACAACCTACTACATCTAACCCTAACCATAAACGTCAACAGTTTTCATGCCAAGTCAACGATACATTAACTAGTGTAGAATTAGAAATATAAGCAGACCCCCAAAATACAATTCTGGGACCACTAGTCACTTTCCCATCTTCTACTGAAACAAGTAGGCAACTTTTCATTTGAAAACAGGAACTGAAAAAATGAACTCTGAGAAACAATTCCGTAATCATCAAATAGTAAGGCCATAGCCCATAGATCAGCCGCATAATCAAGAGCAACTATTTTGGTTCAGGATAAGAGAGCAGGATTACCTTGAGGCTGCCACAGCAGGCGCAGGGAGCCTCCATGCTGGAGTCCCAGTCCTCCTCCTGGCAAATCCTGCACTCCACCACCTTACTCGCCGAGCCGCCGCCGCCGCCGTCGTCGCCTACGCCGCGATGGCAGTACTCGACGGCCACCGCCTCCGGATGCAGATCGACCATCTGCTTCCCACCGCCGATCGCTGCCTCCAGCGTCGACTCCGTCAGCAGCCGGTCCACGAGCAACGCGAGATGGTCACCCATCAGACCTGCGCGCGCGCAATCCATGGCTCAGTGAAACGGAACCCAATGGCGCCAACTCCAAAAACATTGCACACCCGGAAGAAAAATAAAACGCAATCGCAACTGCCAAATTTGGTAAGGGTGCCGAGGTGCACACCAAGAATCAAGAATCCGATGAGGAGCATGCGGTTGCTGGAAGACTGGAGGGGATCCAATGCACGCATGCAGCTGTTCCTCTGTGTTAGGAACTGACTGACTGACAGAAACCAACTGCTTGAAGATAATAATATTTTTTCGCAAAAAAAATACTAAATTGATAACCGCAAGAAATGGAGGTTGGATTAGTGAATTATTATAGCAGGCGCAACGAGAGAGGCCAAAGATTATTTGCGGTGGATAGGCTAATCGGCAAGTGTACCAAGAACAGGTAGTAGAACCTCCACATTTCCGAACAAGTCATGAATGGGCGAATTTATTGATGAGAGCCGGCAGAATAGGGTGGTTGCTAGCATACAGCAGCATGAGGAAAGCGCATTTATTAGTGTTAGATCGAAGAAACACCATGAAAACAACAAAAGCAAGACAAACAAGATTGACCACCAAGAAACCGAACTCACCCAGGAAGAAGATAACAGGAGGACGACCGGGAAAGAGGGTGGCTATGCAGCTGGTGAAGATGTCCAGAGCACTCTCAAATCTCAATCTCAGTGCTCTGACAGGTTAAATCAAACTGAATAACACAACAGCACCAACGAGAAGAACTAGATGATGGGGCAAAAAAAACAAATCTTTACCTTGTCCTAAGTACCAAGAACAGAGCCCCGGGAGGAAGAGGAAGCTTCGAAGGCTGGATTCGGGGCAGGGTTAAGGCACGGAGGGGATTGGGTTGGATTGGGGGAGGGGTTAAGGGACGCAAGAGATGGAGTGCCCTCGGATGTAATGCAGCGATGGAGGGGAGGCCAAGCCAAGGCAAAGGCAAAACAAACCCTCTCTGCCTCTCACCACCGCTCCCCCTTGGGGCAGATTTAAATTAGAAGAGAGGCAAGGTAAAGGGGTTGGGAATAAGCACTGGTATCACCCGGCAACAGCTTCACTGATACTGCTGATCTTTTGTAGGCTTCCCTGGAATGGCCTCCGATTCCTTGTCACTTTCCAAAAGCTTTCTATTCTATTTTCTGGAGGTTTGGAGGGGGTGAAAAGGCTCAACTTTTCCTTTGGCTCGTTTCTTCTGAATGCAGGCTTCCCTTTTCATTGGAGCTCAGGATTCACAATGTATCTTCTCAAGACACCACCAATTGGAATTATTCAGTTTTCAGTTTTCACCTAGCTCTGTACTGACCTCATGTTATGGCATGTCCTGGCGGTAATGATACAGTTATGCCTGTCCCTGGTACAGGAGTTGTCGAGAGGTATTTCGCCACATCTTTTCTTGCACAAACTTGTGATCAGAAATGCAGAATACAAGTATTTTATTCAGACGGATGAGCTAACCTACACTACACGGTCTGCGATTTCAGTTCAAAATCCTTTTTTTTGCATGAGTTGAGAGCTGAGCTGCTAAAGCTAAGCCACATGATTATGATTAGGAACTAATAGACGGCTGAGATGTGAGCTCATCCATCATAGTAAACAGCTGTATCATTAGCATGAAGACCTTTTTTTTTTCCCTGGAAAGAAGTTAGCATGAAGATTCTCCCTGTACTTGGAAGAAGGCAATGCAAAGCTCGAGGGAAATACGGATTCCTTGTAGTTGTAGGTGGCCCACCACTGCTGCAAGCCTGCAACGGCAGACGGGCGAAGGAAGTTACAGGAGTGCCCCTGTGGGGACTCGGTAGCTCCACTGCCCTAGGCAGTAGGAAGCAGTAGGCTACCCGCTTTGCACACGTTTGCCGCGACTGCTACGCCCACTCCTCCGTTGCCGCCAAACCACGATGCCCACTCCGCTCTCCCGGAATTCCTTTTCGTTCTCTCCTCATTTCCTGACACGGGAATCCTCTATCTCGATTGCAAATCAGAAAGTGTGCAATGTTCGACCGTGACCGTAAGCTGTTGTAATCGAGCAAAAGTTTCATGTACTAAAATCTTATTTTCCTTTCTTCGAAGAGACTAATTTTTTTTTAAAAAAAATTAGAGAACTTAAAATTCACTAAAACAATATTGCAGAGTCGACAGAGGAAAAAAAAAAGAAAACACATGTGAAACTACAAGGTGCTTAATAAGGCGTGTTTAAGGAAAGACAATATTACCATTTACTAAAGCACTTAAAAAATCCGTAACCATCTTTTTAGCCCATTTTACTCACCAGAAGCAAACTCAAGCGACATTCTTTCTAGGGATCCCTTCTTTCTATGAGCATCCACTTCGTATAACAACTGTATTATTTCCATTAAATACATCGTCTTGTTATTTCTTTCTCATACCGTATTTCCACCTTTTTCCCTCATAAAAAAACTCAACTGCCTCTCTGCACGACTGTACCTGAGAGAATGGATGGCAGCTCGACAAGTAGCAACTTGACAAATCCAATTTGATGTATCTGAAGTGACAATTCATCCATTCAGGTATGCCCTACCCTAGCAAAAGCTACAAGGCTGGTTGCTTTGGCATGGCTATTGGCAATGCAGTGCAGGCTTGCAATTTGGCACTATTCTTCTCATGGTGAAATGATGCTGTCCAGCGCTAATGTGTAGTATAGCACTATAGCTAGCCTAAGAATTTCAACTAGTTGTGGCTATACGTATTCAGTCGAATAACTCCAAGTTCTTCAGACAAGAAAATGTGACCGCTCGTCTTGTCCATTCCATCACCAACTCTCCCGGGAACTCATCTGAAACGTGCCAAACCAAAGCCATCTCTGAGCTTTGCCGGTCAACTGAGGTGACCCAATCGCTGGCCAAAAAGCGAGCTGGGCCTTGTTTAGATTGCAAATTTTTTGCAACAGTGGAATTGTAGCGCTTTCGTTTGTATTTAACAAATTTTATCTAATCATGGACTAATTAGACTCAAAAGATTCGTCTCGTGATGTACAATTAAACTGTGCAATTAGTTATTTTTTTACGTACATTTACTACTCCATGCATGTATCCTAAAATTGATGTGACGGAGAGAGTGTAAAAAATTGGACTTCCCTGGATTTCTAAACCGCTGTTGCAACCAGGTCAGGCTGGTAGTACTTTGGTTGGAGTTGGGTTGGTGAACCCCACAGCCAAGCCTGTCTCCTCTCGCAACATGCGGCCGCCATATGGAGTTGTGCAGAGAAAAACCTAGTTGTTTAGGTGTGGGCGATCTGGTTTGGTTGGCCTATACTCTGTCTCCATGATCTTGTTTAAAACAAACACATCTGCTGTACTAATTGATGGCCTCTGCATATCTACCCCGAACACAAGGACTGTGTTTCCTCAGTTGAAATGGAAGAGCGTGCGATGATTTTCTTTAAAAGTTTGAATGGTAGTAGACAGAATTTGTTGCACCTGTTTCCTTCACTTTGTATTCAGGTTGACTGGATCCGCATAAAAATGGTTAAAATACAGATGGAGCAGAAGAGCATCACTTATATTTTATCAGTGAAAAGCGATTTGCCTTTATGTTGAAGCAAAAAGAGCAGAGCTATATTTTGGCCATGAACTAATATTCTCTTGGGTAAACTCTTTTTTTGTTTTTGGAAAACTCGACATCTTTCAGAACCCTAAATGTATGGTAGGGTAAGAAGATAGTGTTTGTTTGCATGGTTATCTACTTGGTTTCTCATCAGGAGCAAAAGATACACATAAAGATTGTTGCTCATCAACTCATCTACATAAAACACATACAGGCAGTGCTAGAGTTTTTAAGATTGGCCAAATCTCCACGCCCTCCTGTTTCCAAATGGTACCATTATCTATACTAGGATATCTCACACCCATGGATCCGTATCAACTTAAATGTCTGCTATATTGTTTCCGGAACACAAACATGCACGCTAATTCTACTCATGTGATGTGCTAGTACACTTGTCAATTCCATCTGAACCACATCGCCTCACAACCTTAACTTTCTTCAGCGTCTTATTTATTTGCCTGGTCCTGTATTTGCAGCAAAGTACCTGTTGTTAGGCCGCTGCAGGTTCCTCTGAGAATGCAGAGGTTAGGTTCTTTCTTTTATGATGCTAGCTAATCATTGTGGAGTCTCGTGCACTCCCTTGGAACCCTGATGTTTTGGTGGACAAGCACCAAGGAAAGAATCGAAACTGTGCACATTCTTTCAGTAGAAAAACACCATTCAACTGTTTATATCATTTATTTCCTTTTGTTTATGCTTCAGGTTGCTTCCCAGTCCCCTCTTTTTAGGAACTGAAGCAGCCGTATATATCATCGCTGCCTTTGAAAAAAGAAAAAAAAAAGGAATCAGTAATCTGTATGCTGCATATGGAAAAAGAAAAAGGAATCACTATGTTTCGAGAGGTTCTCAATCGGTGAGAAGGAAACATACGGTGTGGTATGAGGCAGTATGAAATGGAGCATAATAGATCGTGGTCGTGATCGATGTGTACGCATTCTCCAGCAGGCTGCTGGGTGCAGGTTAGATTGCAGATGGGGTGCTCGAGTATTGCAGTATCGACCTTCTCTAGGTAATGGGAGACATACGGTACGTAGAAGCTAACGCCAAAATGCCGCAAATACATGGGTATCGTCAGATCGAATCATGGTCCAGAAAAGAAACTGAATCATTCGTGCACATCCAGTGATAATTCAGGTCGGTGGAACATTTCGTGATCTGCGAACGGAACCAGATGCGCCATATGTTGCTCCAGTTCACGAATTGAAAATTTGAAATTGGAACCAGTTCTTCTGTAGTTGTAATCTGTTCTCTGATCGCGCCAGGAGACCAAAGGCTGAGATTCAGCGAGGGGCTGGGAAGCCGTGAAAGGAGCTGCAGATCTCTGAAACGCCGGGTAGTACAGCGGCGACAGCTGGTGGCAGCATGAGATTGTCAAACCGGTGGCTGGCGTTCTTGCAAGCATAAATAGAAACCCTAAAACCCAAATGATGATGCAACGTTCCCAGCTTATAAAGCTGAAAAATGAATAGCGCTGCTCCTTTCGTCATGTTCTGCTCCCGGCGGATCAAGACTTCCAGCTCCATCATCATTTCCCCAGAGAAAGGCATTAGGTCAGTCAGTTGTTCAGTCCTTTTTGTGTTATACCTTGGCAAAAGTCAGCGTCCAACGACCTCCTGAGAAATCAGACAACGAAGTTCTTCATCTCCTACCTATTACATTCAGGTTTATCATTACCTTGAGGATGAACCATGCAAGCACAATTCCATTTCCTTTGTACTCAGGATCAGAAATCAGAGTAGCATAAATTAAATAGGCCATCATGATTTCGCTGCTAGTGAGCAGACACCGTCCAAGGATGGAAATCAGTTGCCACCAAAGCAACAAGACTACAGTGGGACTCTGGTTACACTGACACGCTTTTACCACATTCTATCCAGAGCTAAGTTCTGGTTCCATGATGCAGCGCCATCACTTCAAACCGAAAGAGAGAGGAAGAGGAAAGACATGCGCACTTGGGCCACTAAGACCTGCAATCTTGCAACTCACGGAAGTAAATTTCTCCGGACCGTTACAAGTGCGGGCTGTGTGGTAAAAATGGTAAAGGCGTTTTACTTGAAATTTACGTAAACAAAAAGATGCTCCTACATATATCTTTGCCTTTTTGATACACATTCTTTTGGTGTTGCTCCACTTTTGTTTTTCTGGGAATGCATGCTCTCTGGAGATCAACTTTTTCCATTTGCCATTTCTGTCCTCAATAAAAGATTGCCAGTTCGGGTGGCAACTGACATGAATGATTGTGTGTGAAGCAAGAGTAGTGCTCCCGCAGAGTCGCACTGAGCACTTGATATTCTCGTTTTTTGCCGATGGTTCTGAGCCGGCTACAGGGCCCAATCCACACACAGAGATAAGAGACCTTGATAATTTAGAGGAAAAATTTGTGTGGCAGCACAGTGAAATAGACGCTCTCCTTCTGTACAACCTGGACCCTTGTGCTCATGAACTGAATTACTCCGTAAAATGCTTCGCGTCCACCTGATCAGGTCCAATCCAACTCCAAGCAGCCATCACTGATTAGCAAGCACTTGTTTCTCCAACCACGGGAACACCAACAAAGCCTTCTACACAAAATAGGCATACACGGATTATACGCTACACAGAACATGTTGTCCAGCTGAACATCCAGAACAACTTAAAGTGAACTCTTCTCATTAGCCGCGTGATAGGGGGCTCGCTCCCATCGTGCTTACTTCTTACACTGATATATCATAAGCCATGGCATCAGCAATTCAACATACAACATAAGGAAGCCCGCATTCGACCTAAACTCTCCACTGCAAAATGGGGCTTTGCCCCGCAGTGCTTCCGTCTCCTCCTCCTAACTATCTCCAGAACCCACTATACCGATACTATTTTACATAGCCATAGCCATGGAACTGTACTAAATCTTGGTTTACCATGGGCATCGTAAGCGCGCTCACCCACTTATGGTAATGGAGAGCTGTCTACTGGTGTGATCCTCGACACTGAAGCCAGGTCAGACACCTCCTCCCTTTGGGGGCGGTCCGCAAAGAGCATCCAGACGAGGTAGAGAATGAGGCCTGAGGCGATGAGCACCAGGCCTGCGGAGACTAACCCGAGGTCGCGCTCCACAGGAGGGCAGTACTGCGAGGCGATGGCGCTGAAGGTAGCGCGGACAAACTTGCAGTCCTGGAAACTGAGCAGGACCGGAGCGTAGTAGTAGAGCGCATAGCTTACATTTGCAGCTAAGACAAGTTGTCCGTAGATTTCAGGAGTCAGGGTTTTGTTGCCTGAGCACAGGTCGGTGTCTTGGGTCAAGCATGTGTAATTCTGCCAGGCCTGCAAAATTTAAGAAAAATGCTATGAAAAAAGACTATATACATGACCCCAATAGACTATTTCAGGATTCCAAATGGAAGTTCAAACGATCCAGATTATGATAGAAACCTTCCATGGAGAAGCATTGACAACATGAAAATTGTCAGGAAGGAATCAATACTTACTGTTGTTGCGTTTTCAAACGTGACCTCCCTGGACTTGCAGGGACGATCATTGAAGTTTGAATCATATGGAGAACATAAGTAAGGCATCAATTGCCCAGGATGCTTATGATGTGGTCTTCGGTTTGAAAGAGCAGATATAGCCCTATTAACTATCCTCACAAGCATCACCACGACTTCTTTGCTCTGGTACAAGGTACGATTTGTTGTACTTTCATCCACACATGGAAGGATGTTGCTGAGAGCTGTCTCTGCTTGAGGGTGTTGTGCCCATTGGTCCATTGCTTCACAGGTATCCTTTGCAGCACTGTTGTGAGAAGATTGCAATACTGTTAATACCAAAAATAGTCCTTACAACAGCATATACTTACCTAGGTGTTTTTTTTAAAAGCTATACAGCGGCCCCCGCTGCAGTTACCTAGGTGTTTGGCAGGGAAAACTATTGATGCAAGTTGCTAACTTAATGAGCACACAGCATTCTATCAACTGACATACTGGTCCTGCAATATGTTTTCATTTCCTTTGATGGTTGCATAACAAAAGAGTGAAAGACTGACAAAACTGAAAAGAGGTTCAGTAAGAAGGGTACACCAAGACTATAGTCCCACCACTCCTAAACACATTCACATCAAAGACAGGTCAAGTAAACAATATACCTGTTTAGTATCAGGAAAATTCCTAGAAGAATGAACAGAGCCGCCACCATTTTGCAGCATAAGGTAACAAATCTGTAAAGGTCAAATGGAAAGATGTTAAAATTGCAACAGTACAGCACACTACTTGGCAGATGGGCAGAAAGCTTACATGTAAACTGCATATCTTGGTCCATATAGCTCTAAAACTGCAGAAGGGAGGGACATGAGTGTTCAGAAATTAGAAGATAGTGGTAACACACATAATATTACGAAGGAAAAAAGGAATAATTTTGGATGTTGACTAATAAGACTGCATACCATATCCAAGGAATGCAAGAACTGGTAACAGCGCAGCTATGCAAATCAATACAACAGACCTGCAAGGAAATATGATTTAAATTTTCAAATTGCAATTGCAGGCAAAACATTACTAATATTGCTAAAGCAACAGCATCATTAACCCATTTGGCATGTGATTATGTTTCTTGTCAATATAGTGGTGTCATGTTCTAAGAAAGGTGGCCTACTGATAATAGTAGCTGTAAAATGCTGATTCTAAGGGTCAAGGAAACAAGACAGAATCTAGTGAAAGGGCAGTTCTCAAACGTACATGATATGGAGAACTTTTCTTATCCTTTTGTAATTTTCTGCTGTCTTCTGAGATATGGTATCAGCTGCTTTATTTAAGTCCCCCTTTAAATTGTCAATTTGACCTTGAATGTCTGATGGAAGATACAGTGCTGCCACAGTGATTGTCTGTGCAAATGACAAGTATTCTGTAACATTCCTTAGGGATTGAATGGTGAAATCAGATTGATTTACAACAAAATCCACAGTCCGTGTAGCTTCTTCATGGAATTTACTCTGCCCATACAGAAGGACAATGCACCCAGCTCTGGTACAGAATGAATAATTAGAAGAAATCAGAACCAGTTATGATACAAAACTTAACTGTGAATGAAGAAGTTTTATCTGGACAGAATAACAGACATAAAAATAAGGTAGAATAATCATATGCTATGACAATAATCACCCAAAAATTACAAAACAAAAGAAGAAACAATTACTGAAGAGGGTAAGTGCATTACATTAAAGTAAGAGCAAAGACCACGAGTAACACAGGTTGTACTATATCTGCACGAGAAACCTTTCTTTTGGCCATTCTTGATCCAAAATAGCATCGTCCAACCGCGGCCATCCCAGAAAAGATGAACCACAAGGCAGCAAGAAGAAATCCAGAAACTCCTGTGAATGAAACAGACTGAAACAGACTTGATTCAGCTAACATGGCAATGAGTGTGAGTATTCTGCAAAATGGAAAAAGGATGGATGGATTGAAACATAGCAGTCGCATCCTAAGTAGAAAAACTCAACAATAACATGTTTTATTGCCCTTGGTAAATATAGAAGTTCAGGCTTTGGCCTAGTTTAACTTAAAAGTATGCTATGTCATCCCATGAAGGCATTTTCATTTGAAAATTTGCACTAGTATTCTATTGACAAGAGAAAGTTGAAAAATATAAGACAGTCCTACAATATCAACTGCATATATCTGAAAACTGAACTTCTTCAGTTATTTCTGAACTTTAGACAGCTAAGCATGTAACTGAACTGACACGTGTCATCAGCACACTGTACCCATCAAGTGTAAACATTATAAATTACTAAATTAGCCAACCACAAAGATATTGTATAGTCTTGACTCTTGGCCCATGCAGTGTTTCCTCTTACATGAAGGAAAGAATCAAGATAGTCCAGCTCCTCGACCTTCTAGATTACTCAAAGTATCAGCAGCCAACTGAATCTCTGGTTTATATAAAGCCTGTACTAATCCTATCAAACCTGCTTCCAACAACCACATAAATACTACCGTCATGCTACAGTAGCATCTCTAACGAAATTGAACCTTTATGCGCATGAGACTTTCTAAAGTTTAAACAAGGACACATACCGCCCAGTAGTGCTTGTTGGTGACATTCCACCCTCCTTCATACACTCGGAGATGGCGGAGAACGTCCGGCCGCCGCGTCCTGTCCTCTGCCAGAACCAGCGGATACTTCGCGCTAGGGGCCATAGCTGCTGGCCCCGCCGCTGCGGCCGGCGTCCCTTTCAGCAGCCCCTTTGCCCATGGCCCCAAGTTCTTCACCTCTAAAATAAGACAGATATTTTCATGAAGCACAACCTTTTACAACCAGCATGGCTGATATATTTGCCAAGAACTGAGAATTAA
Source organism: Panicum hallii (assembly GCF_002211085.1). Lineage (NCBI taxonomy): Eukaryota > Viridiplantae > Streptophyta > Magnoliopsida > Poales > Poaceae > Panicum > Panicum hallii. The sequence continues at coordinate 53,918,970 of NC_038046.1, forward strand.
AGTTGCCACTTGCTTACACGACACGGAAGGCAGAAAGTGCACGATACTGCGCATGAATAAATTACGAAGATCTAATGTCAATGGGAACGACCGAACGAGTGGAACGTAATAGGATTTTACAGAGGAAATAAAAAAGAGAGTTTCAATCCCAACGAAGAAATGCGTCGTGTGAGCCTGGTCCAGGCGCATGTGCATCAACGTGTGAATGCGACGGGAGAGAGGAGGCCACAAGGGGCAGGTGGATCAGAGCACCGACATGACTATTAACTACAGCAATCGAAACAGCCAGTACTTGACTTGTTCCTACCGAGGCACTAAAATTAGCATAGCCGAGGCATATCCGGGGTTTAGAAAGTGCGCCGCAGTCAATCAGAGAAGATCTGCAGACAGGATCGGCAGCTATATATACGTATAAAACTAAAACAAGTGTACGCCGTACAAAAAAACAGAATCCTCCAGAACAGAACAGTGTACTCGCGCTGCGAAATCGAGCGGAAGAAGAAACAGAGCCGAATCATACGAGACTCCAATCGCAGAGACGCCTATGTCGAGTGAGCTGAGATCGCCTGAGAGAGTTTCTACAGAAGACACCCTACCAAAAGTAACCAATCAAAACAGTACACGCCAAAGCGCTCCGAAAACCCGCTCGTAATGAATAACAGTAACACCATCACCAATATCGCAACGTCCTCCGCGCCACTCGGAACGGATCGGAGCCGACGATCGAGCTCGCCCGATCAACCCGATCCCCCCTTGTCACTCGATCGCCCACAAACGACAAACTAACATCGGAACCAGACGGAGATCGCCGGCGGCGGTCTGGGCGGTTACCTGGCGCGCTCTCGATCTCCCTCGCCGCGCCGCCGAGGTCGGCGAGCGAGTCCCCCGAAGCGTCGGCGCCGGCCGCCACCACCAGCAGCGCCGTCGCCGCCGCCGCAAACACGGCCACTGCAGCGGCGGCGCGGCGGGCTCCCGCCATCGCTGCGGGCACCGCTCACGGCTCACGGCGCGCGGCGCCGCCCCCACCGCGCATCTAGGGTTCCCGACGGGAGCCGGCGGCGATGGGGTCGCGGCCCTCGCGAGACGGCGGGGAGTCAGCGCGCGCTGGGGCGAGTGGGAGACGAGGCAGGGAGACCGCCGCTAGTGACACTGCGCGCCGCGCCACTAGCCGGGTCAGGGTCTTGTAAGTACTGCTACAGTGCTACTGCCTCGAGGGGAGCGAGACCGCGTGTGCGCTCCGCCGTGTGGCCCTAGCGGGGACGATGGCGGATGATGACGTGTCCCACCTTTCCGAGCTCAGTGGGTCCCACACGCGGAACACGTGGGGGTTGGGTCCCGCGTGCCAGTGGGTGGGGCAGAGCCCGGTGTGTCGGGTGGACGGGTGCACTTAGCGTTGGAGGCAGAGGGCGCGAAAGGGGCAGGAGAGGACGCAGGAGCCAGGAGGTGATGGACCGTGGGACCCAGCCGGATCTCTTGCGCCGCGGCGGTGGGGGCTGGTGCTCGCGAGACTACACTAGGCTCGGATTTACAGGTAACTACGAGATGTGCCACTGCTGCTGCCCCTTGAAGGATTCCTAGAGCGCAGGGGTAGTTCAGGGAACTTTGGGAGTGGGGGTCCGTCCGGCAACGTGGAACGGGCGTCTCTGTCTCGCGGGGGGAGGGCCCACCTGCACGTGTCTTGATTTCCAGTTACGATGCGTGTCCCCGTAGTGGGACGGTCATTAGTGCGGTGCAGCAGTGCTTCCTTTCCCTCGCGTTACCTTTCTTCCAGATCACCTTGCGTTTCCTTCCTTTCCGTGTGCTAAGTCAAGAAAGGTGGCCACTCACATGGACATTTCTTTAGCACTTGGCACAGAACATGGAAGGGTGGCCGTTAACCCTAAAAATCTCCCTCAAAACACGCCATCAGCTCAGGGTGCAAGCTCCTTTTGACGCAAAGATGGAGAGATCTGCTTGCCGCGTAAGGAACCACTAGCTCACTAGCTGCTGCTGGCTTACTGAGCATGCATGCACCATGCTCCAAAAGAAAGCCCATCAGCATGGAAAAATCACTAATATAAGATGCAGCGTAGGTCGTATGATCCTAAAAAAAAACCGCGTGGCAAAAGCGAAATTTCAACCGGCCGATAAGACTTGGCATGACCCGCACGGAGACCTGCACCTGCAGCGACCGACGACGCCGACGCGGCCGTGTGAGCGCCGTCGGTCCACGGCGGTGCCCTTTTGTTTTGCTCTTCGCCTCATTACCGTGCGCCATTATCTCATCCTGTGGTGATAGTTGCGCGCTATAAATGGTGCCATCCTGTCGGGTGCGTCGAGCTTGTCCCGGGTGGTGCCACCTGTCCGGTGCCCAGCCCGTGGGGCAATCGAATCGAGCAGAGCATGATGCTGGGTCGCTCATGGATCTTTCTGGGCTGCCACGGCACGGGGTAGAATGATGGTGATGATGATGATTTTGGATTTTTTAGATGATTTTGTTTTAAGATATGTTTTGTGGACGCAGCCCATAATTAGAGAGAGAGAGAGAGGAACTACTAAATACATTCGGCCCAAGGGCTTTACTAAACGTTAGTTTTGCATGGGCCACGCAATGACAGCCCCCGCTCGGTATAATAATAGGCCTGGCGGCGTCGACGACCATATACGACAATGGGCCCTATATTTCTCCAATCCGCTATTGCAGGGCCAACTACAGTTAACGAAAACGGGCCCAGCATTTCAGGCCCAGTTATGTGATGTATTGGGCCACGAATTCTTCTGACGGGGTTTTCGGCCCTCTGTAGTCTGTACTGTCCGTCATCAGCGATCCACGTCCTGCCCCGCTCGACCGATTGCTACAAAAGTAGACAGCGGTCACGAAGTGGCACTACAGAATGCTCCATCGTCGATTTGCTTGGCGACTACTACTCCGTACTAGTAGTCTATTGTCACATGCACCAACTGTCAACTCGCCAAGCCAATCAGGAGAGCTCTGGTGTCTAGTGGACGGCTATCACGCAGGAAAAAACCAGCAGCCGCTGTCCAGGCTCCATGGTCCGCACCAGACAGAACTCGCCGCAAAGCGCCAAGATACCCCAGCACGGAGTGGCGGGTTCTCGTCGGTGCCGCAAGCCGAGCAGATAGGTCGGTAAGGATCAGTAGGCACGGCAGCAGCGACCCCGCAGGCGTACCTGGAGAGCGACCTGCACCAGCGAATTCTGGAGCCCGGCCGGACACGACAGCCACTACTAAAAGATAATTTGTAGCAACATTCTAATTTTTTCTAAGCCGGAACAAACGTAACTCGCTTGTACAGATGAAGCTACAAATGGACCGGAGCTACAATAGCATCCGATCTATCCGTAGAAAAATACTTTCAGAGACGGATCACGTCATCACCCGTCTCTGTAAATGGCCATCATTTTTAAGAGCGTATCACGATTTATAGGAGCGGGCACCCACCTCTGAAATGATGGCATTTAGTATCAATATTTGTCAAAAAATTATTATGAATATACATATAATTATAACTATACAGTATTTCAAACAATTTAAGTTATATTTTGAGGTTTCAACAATGTTAATCTTTATATACACTAAAATATATACTTGGCATATTTTTTTATCTATAGTTCACAATAATCATGTAGAAGTTTCATTTTTTAATTTATTTTGCTATATATAAAGATTTAAATAAATTTTCGGAATAATATTGAAAAAATTTTAGGTGTGGTGGCGTCACCCGCCCCTATAAACGATTTATAAGGGTGGGTGATGGCGTCACCGTCATCACCTACACTACAAATCACTTTCAGAGTTAATATAAAAGACTAACATACCTCATAGAATCACAGAAAGATATGCGGTTTAAACTCCGGGTGATGTAAATGTGTATATTTTGTCAAAAAAGCTACAATATGGTTTTCTTTTTCTGTTTGCATTTTATTTTTATATTTTAATTTTCTGGAAATCGATTTTTAGGAGCGAGTCACGTCGTAATGCTGATGTGCTACCATGCTAAAAATCGTATTTTTCGCTGAAGTAGAGGCGGGTAGCACACCAGCTCTGTGACAAAAAATTTTTAAAGTAGTGAGCGGATAAGCCTTGATGGGCACGTATTACGGGCACGGCACGCCGGAGCCTCACATCACAGGATCTATATCCATTTATCCGGAGTGGTACAAGGAGTGATAGGCGACTGATAATCTAGTAATCTTGGGAGACCATGGATAAGCTCCAGCGATTGACCAATGGCCAGTGAGGTTTTCACACCCTGCTGCCCAATGAGCTTTTAGCAGCAGGACTATGCATGCAGCTCTTGCGCTCTCTCTCTCTCCGCACTTGTACAGTAGCGGCAGCGGCTCTCGGTGGGTGGGTGTGACCGTGTGGACAGTGAGCCTAGTGTGACCGTGTGAACAGTGAGCCTCGGCTCCTGGAGCTGCCGATGCCGAGCAAGGTAGGCGAGAAGGACGGGCCGTGCCGGACTGCCGGTGCAAGTACGTGCACAGCTCCCCGCACTGCGCTCGCCGTTGCAGGCTTCCAGCTCCAAGCCTCCAACCACAAGTGGCGCGCCGCACTGCTGCCGCGAGGAACGTGAGGGTGTCTCGTGGCTGTCTCGCGGGCCGCGGAATCATGCGCCGCGACTGTTCACGCTGGCCCTGCGAGCGATCGATCGCCGTCCTCTCCTCACGGACCGACGGCATAGGCATGCTGCCGGCGCTCGCCCGCCGCGCGGCACAGCGCAACCGCATGCGCTAGCTCTGACACAGCATGGCCTCCCTGGCGCGGTGTTAACCGAAGAGGTGGAGGGCAGACAGACGAGTGGCGGGTCACGTCGCTGTCGAGAACCCCTAGGCGGGCCGCGGGTGGGCCGGCAGAAACCCAATCAGATCGCACTCGCCGAGGGCGGGCCCGCATTGACCGGTCAAGATCCGGGCGGGGGGCGCGGCTCGTGCGCGCATTCATCGCCCTGCGGCGGCCTCGGGAGAGCGCGACGTCTCGGGTCGGGCCGTCTGGCCCACCCCCGCGCCTCGAGATACGCATCACGGCCGCGGCGAGAGCCCCACCACGCTGACGTGAAGGGAAATCTACCGTCCACCAGCCTCGCTTCCACGCTGGCTCCGGGAACCGATTCCACTCCCTCCACATGAAGGCGTTATTTACTCTTGAAAAATGAAAATGGCAGTACAAATTACAAAAGGAAACGTTTCCATTTCAACCCGACGGTAAAACTGGTAGGAAATGATGGCAGGCAATAAACACCTCCCAAACAAACGCCCCAACCAAACGCCTCTCCTGCCCTTCACCCTTTCTATAAAAGCATCTCTTCGTCTCCGTCCCTTCTATTCATGAACAGCAGGAGAGAGTAGCCTAGTCCGGCCTCTCCTCGCAGATTCCCCTTCCTCGGGCTCTCCTGCCGGTCGTCCCTCGAGTTCCCTTTTCGAAGTTTTTCTCCCTTTTTTTTATCAAGCTTCTCCAGTAGATTATTACGGTGTTCTAGTTCTTGCAGATTTCGTGCATGTTTTCTGCGTCTTTGCTCTTTGGTCCGGGGTCGGATGGTTGGATTGGAAGCGGAGCTCCTATCTTTCCAATGAAGGGTCCGTTCGCTGGGTTGGTACAGCTGCTCGTTCATGGTTCCCACTATCCTATCTCATCACCTGAGGTTTATCCGAGACAAAGAGTGAGATGAGCGGCCTGGTGTTTGGCTTGAGATAGGCTTTGTGGCTTGCATGACCGAGGAGCTGCAACGTCCCCACGCTGGCCGCTCTTTGGATTGAAGGGAGCTCTGCGTCTTGATCCCATCAGCCCCCCTGCTTCGGTTTGTGCGCCCTACTAATGATGACCGCTACATAGGATTGCATGCTTAACCAGCGCTCCTTCTGCTCGATTTATTTGCTAATCCGTGTGTTCCATGCGTAGATCTGGAATTAGTAGCCATGCAGACCTGTTCTATTCTTACAATCTTTTTTTCTTATCGTCTACTAAGCTTGCTTGGCCAACTCACCTTCATTTGTTTATTCTGCATATTATCTCTTCTCCTGAATCAAACAGCTCGCCTGGGCTTATCCGTGCTGCTGGAGGCTACTAGCAGGTAAGCAGGTGCTTTGACGTCGCTTTATTCCTTTGCTGGTGAGATGTTACGTCATCCCTTGTTTACTGGTGCGTATTTGTGGTAGGGCTCATGGATCTTGCTCGCCACATCTTTGTCTCCCCGTCCCACTTCTAGGCTGCTTGTTGGGGTTGGCCTTTTTTTTTTCTTTTTCCTCCCTGTCTCTTTTCATTCCCTTCTGACAGATTCGCATCAGGTGCTCGATCGGATCTGAGCTCAGCTAGCGTCCATGTGGTGCCCAAGACAACCTCTCGTTTTCTGCTTTGCCTTGTCGACGTCGCTGGGGTTTGCAGCTCAATCTAGGCTAATCCTCTACTGGGCTGCTTGCGGTGAACAGGTTGCTGCTGCTGGAGGTCGAAGCCATTTCTGCGACGGCGACGCCCAAATGCCCAAAATTTCTGCTTCAAGATCGGCGCTCATTTGAACTCCACGTGCCATTTCTGTATTCATTTTAAATCGGATCGTTTGGATGTGCCGGACTACATGGTTTCGGCATGATGTGGGTGCGACGATTCGGTGTAACAGTTGGTCCTTAACAGAACCACTCCGTACTGATAATTGGCTGTGCCGTTTACTGTATGTTTTGCATGATGTATTCGTTTTGCATTTTGTTATGTTCCACGCAAAAAAAAAAAGTTTTCCCCCGGTAAGTGCAAATGGAATTGGATCGCATCATGTGTCGCCTTGCACCTGGGGACAAAGGCAGAACGGCAAGTGTATGTGGCCTTGTATCTACTTGAGGTTGTGTTTTACAACGATAGTTTATGGACGTGGAGTTGCTGAGGTGCGCACGCACTCGTAATACTGCAATGTTCTCCGTGTCCCTGTTTCTGGACCGTCGTGTTTCACCGTTTGTGCAATGAACTCCAGATTTTAGGACACGTATTTGAAGCTTCAGTTCTTTCAAAGAACATTGGATGAGGGCAATACGGCCGTCGAGCAAAAGTAGGCTGGGGAGCACCGTGCGCGCTGCCGGGGCGAGTACGTGCGCGGCCAACCGCGATCGCTGCGCTGCCGCCGCCGCGACGAACGTCAGCATGTGCCGCTCCGGCACGGGCGCTGCCCTCACTGGCGGCGCTCACGCATGCACGCTCCGGGGCCGTCAGGCGCGAGGGCAGGCACGGCATGAGCTGCGTCGCCGTAGGGAAGCAGGAGGAGACCCAGGCCCAGCGCCGCAGCGTCCCGGTCTGTCCCGGACCCAGGTCTACTCTTTTAAGGTCTCCGGCTCCGGCCCCAGCTCCTCCGCGCGTAGTAGGAGTAGGAGAAGACAGACAGCGGCCTGGCGCGGAGCGGCGAGTCCCGTCGCTGTCGCCCCGGCTGAACGCCGTGGGCGCGCGGCGCCCGAGGCGGCGCGAGCCGCGGCGGGCCAGCAGACACCCAATCAGATCGCACTCGCCGGGGCGGGCCCCGGCCCTGACCGGTCAAGATCCCGGGTGGGTCCCGGCTCAGATCCGGCGGGGGCCCCTGCTCCCTCGGGAGAGAGCGACGTCTCAGGTCTGGCGCCCTGCTCCTCCGCCTCGAGATACGCGTCACCGCGGCCTCGTGCTCGGCGCGGCTCTGCACCCCTGCCGCTAGCAGCGCGTGTGTCTCGGCAGTTGGCAAGCGCTGCATCTCGCTTGCACCGATGCGTTTATCTTCTCCAGAAACCAGCGGTGGGTGAACTGGTGGTGCCGCGCGTGTTGGTCCAGCAGCTGCTGCTGCGGCTGCGAGCGTGTCCTCGCGGACACCAAAACTCCAAAAGCCACACTGGAATTCACCAACCGTATGGCTAGCGAGCGCGTGGATGCAATCTTAACAACTCATGACAGGAAGAAGAGATCCACTGTATTGGTACTTCACTTTAAAGATTTTCAAAAATTTAAGATAAATAAATACACCAACATTTTATAACAGAAAATACACCTATATTTTATAATTATTTTAGTTTAATCCACTATAAAATATATCCTGTATTTATTTGGCTATGTAAATGTTTATGTATTAATCTAAAAGTTTGATTAAAGTTAATCGAGTTTGACATGGGATAAAAGTAAAACGAATGATAATTTAGAAAGGAAGAGTATGGACGTAAATATGAGTTGCCTTATTTCTTGGCACGGGACCGACAATGCGAAAATCAGCTTGTGACAAGATACAATATCCAAGTTAATAGAACCGTGTATTGGAACGTTATTTTATAAGAAAATCCACTAAGGTACAATAAGTTTAATGAACTCAATTGGGAATCTCTTGTCTACGTGGGGCGTACTAACACTGATGCACAACTTTTAAAATTCTACAGCATTAGCAGATTTGGTTTGGCACTGTCCACTCTAGCTGCCGGATAATTGCTTTGGACTTCTCTTTCACATAAGCTTTATGGATCCAAAGTTTTCACCTCGGAATGTTTTTACAAGGTTTCTCCCAGAGCATACCACTATGCGATCCATCGAGATCAATCCTGAGTCTCTCTGAACAGTGAAAGTATTCCCTTTTTGCCCAAGTTTTGTGTGTTTGAAGGTTGTCTTGACTTTTGCAAGCAGGTTGTTAGGTAAGGAACGACTCCAAGATGCTCTTGCCGATAGCAACAACTCTTTTGCCCTCTTCTGCTAACCAGTTTTGCCAAGCGGGTGCTCATGTTCTTTACGGAAAGGGAGCAGCCATCCACGACCGACTGCACCAGTGACTAGGATGGCAAAATTTTCCGTTCGCTTCACCTGGACAACTTCTACCCCTTTTTTTGACGACCGCGATCAGGAAATTTTTGACAACGGATTAAATTTCTATCCTTTGTCAAAATTTTATTCATTAAGTGTCTAAATATTAATATACTTCTTCTATTTCTTTTTGGCGAAACAGTATGCTTCTTCTATCGCATGTAATATGTAACCTCTTATCGCGGAAGAAATCCCGGCCACGGAGCCATCGAGTAACTGTAGCATGTACGTGTCCCAAGCTGCGTCCCGTCCAACCTTTTATAATAAATCTATATTTAATACTTCTAATTATTGTTAAACATTCGATGTAACGAACTAAAATTTAGTCCGAATGATCCAAACAGCCCTCAGCTTGTGCTTGAAAGTTGGACTGCCCGCAGACACAAGAACAGAACATCAAAACCCATTCCAATTCAAATGCATTGCCGTCGGATACTGAAAAATAGTATCTCCAGGAGTTTTTTTAAATTTTACTCTCTAAATTATTATTTAAAGAGCCTTCTGCATAAAAATCATTTTCTATATATTTTCATCCTCCAATAGCTTCTCTATATCTTGTGTACACTTTAGAAAACCATTTTCATTATCTATCTATAAATGTAGATAGAGCCTAACTACATTTGGATAACCACTTTGAGAACGTGTTGATGGATATTTTTCCATCAAAATTTATATTTCTAATAATGAAAAAGCATATAAAGAATCTTTTAAAGTTACTCTAAGATAAACATCCACTAATCGTGCCGCACCCTCCGCGAGCGCCGCGAAGCGCGCAATTCAACATAGTTGTATATGCTCACTGAAGAATCTGCATGTCCATGTTACGACAAGAAACAAAAAAGAATAGTACCCTCCAAAAATCAACCAAAATTCTGAGAATATATACCCGTGAGCGATCGATTGATCTGGAGACAGGCAGATATCTGAAAACGAGGTTGCATTCTTCTTTTTCGGAGAGGACGTGAAGATGCAGTGCCGATTGATGCTGCTGCTCCCTCACGGTTACTTTACAGGCGTTAGATTCTGTGTGTGCCGCCGTTTTTTCGTGTTTGAAAAAAGCATCCCTTGTTGGCATCAGTGGATCCACACGATCCTCCTGACGAGACAGATGAAGCTAGGAGCTTTCTATCCTTGTCGTTTCTTTGTGCTTCATTGGGTTTGCTTTTCCTGCCGGTCATGTTTACCCCTTTTTGTAGTAATGACCGTGTTAGATTTTCCACGAAGGATCAGCGTGTTGCCGTTGATCTTTGCCTAAAAAACCTTGTTTGGATCAAAGGTTAAATTTTAGCCTTCTTATTTGGATTGAAATAGAAGGAGTAAACATAGGCTAATTTTACAAATAATGTTAATTAGTGGTTAGAGCTAATTAGCTCTGATTCGACCATGTTTACCTTATTAGCATTAGCTTTGATTAGTTCATGTTTAACTAAATAGTACATCAAGGACTAACTTTTTAGCTCCCTGTTTCAGCCCATCCAAAACATAGCCGGAGGTAAGTTTTGCATTATCCGGGCCAGTAAAAAATGAATATAATTTATCACGGGTACAACTAAACAGGAGTATATATTGCGTGATTTAGTCTCTTGTAGATAAATATTTTATCCCAGAAGTATAACATAATATTTTGAAACTAATCTTGTTACACTATTTTGAAAAGATGATACCGCTTAAATTCGCAACTAGTTGATGGTGGCCTTTGAGAGAGTAGCAGAAAAATTAAAGGAATGGTAGCTCTTGAGGGAGTATAGCAGGAAAGTTAATCTAGCTGATCAACCACTGCTAGAAGAACACCAAGAGTCGTCGCACTATTTTGGCCGACTATTTTTTTATTACTAAGGCTAATCATCGTTGCCGTTGACATTCTGAGCTTAGCTCGCTTAATTATTAAGGCAGTGTACGCAAAAGCGCAAGCATCTCCGCTAAAAGTAACACACAAATGGACTAATGTTGGCTACGAGTCGACACCCGTCAGAGGCACAAAGACGTCATGACTGCCAGTGCCAAACCGGCATCAATCCTCATCCAATCTCACCGGCCGTCATCGACCAATGCGTCGGAGGATTTCTCCAGCCGGGTGGCGGAAAGCACCCGTCTAATCCTAGTTTAGGATGAGTTTGGGAGAAGTCAAGCAATGCTAAGTTAAGATGCGTATGAACACGAGAAGCACACAAGGGTTTAGAGTGATTCGGGCCGCCGGAGCGTAAAAACCTACGTCCATTGTGCGTTGTATTGCTTGTGAATTTGTGAAACTTATGCGTTGGTGGAACTTTTGAAAGCTTCCATTCTAACGTGCGCGCTCTCCCTTTTATAGGCTCAAGGAGAGCGCGTACGCTGAGCGGGGTCCCGACAAGTGGACTCAGCGACATATTAAATAACGTACACATTGGAGCCTTAAATGCCACAGATTTAGAAATCTTCCTCTTCGGCTCCCGTGCGTATCCTCTACTAGGGTAAGGTCATGTGCCGTCTCGCTAGCACAGGGTCTGCTGTCAGTAACATGCGTAGTGAGAGACGTGCTGCCACTGTAGGGTCAGTTCCCGCTGACAGCGCGAAGGGGCTATGTTGACCTGCCGTGCTGTAGCCTCTGCGCACTGTAGCAGCACACGCCGCGGCCCCCCTGTAGCAGGTCATAATACTCCTTCGCTCACGCGCACGATGCTGTGATGTGACTACACGCCGCTCGCCCGCGCACGCGGCGCGATGATGCGACGCGCCGTCTCAGTAACTGCGGGCTTACCGTGGTGTCAGCATACCTGCCCAACGTTGCAGTGGGCAGCCCATACCGTGTTTTGGGCACGCGCACCCCAACCACTCGCATTTAATACGGTAGTTGGGTTGACTTTCCGCAGAAGGCTAGCCGCCACCGGACACGTGGCGGTGCTAATTTAGCGGCCGCTTCCCTAGGGGCATGTGGCAGCACCGGACCTCCTCTCCGGTGGTAAGGGAGGTCCGGGCCGCTCTGGCTGGCACAGAGCCGCGGGCCCTCTGGGGGTCCGGCTTCCACATGTAGGGGTCCAAGACCACGCCGCGGTGGTCCGGTCCCGCAGTAGCCGTTCCTGAGGACCTTGTCCTCGTGGGCACGTGGAGACGCCGGACCTGCTAGAGCACGGGGTGAGGTCCGGAAACCGTGACCTCCAGCTGTCACGCCCGGACCGTACGTCCCGTCACCCAAACACTTAGTGCGAGATTATGGATAACCTCGCGCCCCTCGGGTTGGACACACTAGCATAAGGTACCCCTTTCTGTATGTACCGACACAATGGATTAACGCAAATGAACTACCTTCCCTACTGTTCTCGAACGGCAGTAATAACAACGCAGTGATCTTTATAAAAGAAGGAAAAGAGAAACGATAGAAAAGCAAAGAACAGTGATTTGATGTATCCATCGATCAATATGAAGCAGCGTTTTTGCTGATGATATTAGATTGACTGTCAAATCGCGTGCATGCAATGAAGCAACCACGTTTGTTTAAAAATCCAATGTTTGCAAAATAAATTGCAGCAATATGTAATAACTACTTCCACCGTCCATCCTAAACTATTAGTCGTTTTAAATTTTTTAGTGTATAAATTTTGCTATGTATTTAAATATATATTATGTCTAGATGCATAGTAAAATCTATATATTTAGAAAAATTAAAATAACTGGAGGGAGTAGGAAAGAAATAATAGCAATTAATAGGTCTTTCTCGCTCGGCAACCGGGTTTGTCCGTCGACGTCGATCCTATGCATGATTTCAGTACGGGTATAAGTAGAGGATTTTCTCCCGTTTACCGTATTATGAAAATATGGTACTCTACATAGTGACGTACTCTCTCCGTTCCAAAATATACCCCCTATGAAGATGTAATTATTGCACTTTGAGAGGATAGAAAGTAGAAAAGAACAATTAAAATTAGATGGTCCCATTTATATGTGACATTTATTTTGGGATAAATTTTAAACTCTAAAAATATATTTATTATGGGACGGAGGAAATACGTATTTCAACTACCGTACCTGCGATCCTTTTCTCAGCAATACGTACACTGGAAAAGAGACGCCGCGAATTCATTGCTGGTGTGGGCCAATCCAATGGACGCGGGTGGACAGCCACGCTGACACCAAAGGAAAATCTAACGGCCATCGATGTCGCTTCCTCTGGACGATTCCACCCCCTTCACATGAAACCCGTTATTTACTCGTGAAAATGACAGTAAAAGGAAACTGACCTGCCAATCCAACGCTAAAAAAATGAAAGAGAGGAGGAATTGCAAGTAAATGGCAGGCAATAAACACTTTCCCAACAGGCGCCCGGCCCCCTCCCCTCGCCCCTTCTATAAAACCGGGCCTTCCTCTCCGTCCCTTCCACCCATGAACAGCAAGAAAGAATAGTCTAGTCCGGCCTTCCCTCCCAGATTCCCCTTCTCATGGCTCTTCTCTCTGTCCTATTTCGAGCGCCCTTTTTCAAGTTTTGCTGCTCTTTTTTTTTAATCTTTCTTCTCCATTAGTTTATGGTGTTCTTGCAGATCTCGTGCTTTTCTTGTCTTCGGTCTTTGGTCCGACGGATGGTTGGATTGGAAGCGGAGCTCCTATCATTCCAATGAAAGGTCGTTTCGCTGGGTCGGTACAGCTGCTCGTTCATGGTTCCCACTATCCTATCTCATCACCTGGAGGGTTTATCCGAGAGACCCAGAGAGATGAGTGGCCTGGTGTTTGGCTTGAGATAGGCTTTGTGGCTTGCATGACCGAGGAGCTGCACCGTCCCCTTGCTTGCCGCTCTTTGGATTGAAGGGAGCTCTGCGTCTTGATCCCACAAGGCCTCCTGCTTGCGTCTGGGTGCCCCCTCTTCTGGCTGCTACGATGCTACCATTATTACAAGCTTAATCTGTGTTGTTATTGCTGCTCGATTTATTTGCTTCCCCTATATGGTCAAGCACGCGTGTAGATCTGGAACTACTAGGCCATACAAAGATAATTCTATTATGCTTTTTTTTTCTTGCTAACCTGAACTTGCTTGCCCAAATCACCATCGTTTGTTTATTGTGTATGTATATGTATTTCTCTTGACCTGAACCAAAGATTCAGCAGCTCGTCAGGGCTTATCTGTACATGCTGCTGGAGGCTGGCAAGTAAGCATGGTACTTTGTCGTTGCTTTATTCCTTTGCTGGTGAGATGTTATGTCACCCTTGTTTATTGTTATTCTCCTTGGCCTCCCCGTGTGCATCCGCGGTGGGGCTCTTGGATCTCTCACGCGACGTCGTCGTCTCCCCATTCCACTTCCAGCCGCTGGTTGGCCTTCCTCTTTCTCGCGCTCTCTCTTTCCACCTGGCAGATTTGCATCAGGTGCTCGGGTGTGAGATCGTGGATCCAACATGTGGTGCCTTCGACCACCTAGTTTTTGTCTTGCCTTGCAGATGTCGCCGAGGTTTGGAGCTCACTCTAGGCTAATCCTCTGTTGTGTTCTTGGAGCTGAACAGGTAGCTGCTGCTGGAGCCGAAGCCATGGGATGTTCTGGAGTCTGCCGTCACGCCGGCGAAGACGACGCCCGATGTTTCTTCTTTAAGATCGGCGCTCAAGTGACTGGTCGTGCGTGGCAACCTGTGTATGCATTTGAAAATCGTGACCGAGTGTCGGTGCTGCAAACCTGCAATACACATGGTTTCTGTATGATGTGGTTGTAACAATTCGTTGTAATTGTCAGTTTTTTTATTTATGGAGCAACTCCGTTTTGATTGTTGTACCATTGGCTATGTCTTTCAATATTCGTTTGTATTTTGTTATAGTAACAGAGAAATTACGGCATACGATTGTTAAATGATTTCCTTTGATACTTGTCTTTGAACCCCTTACATTGGAGTATAAATTTTGAACACTTCAATGCCGGTATTTTGCATTTTAAGATTTTTTTTCTATCAACTAAGCTTAGATGAGTAATAGATGTATTAGATTTGTGGTGTAATGGTTAAGGAGAGAACTCCTATCTTCTATTGTGCATAATGAAGTTGTGAGCTAGTTTGATCGTCTATTGCTATGAACGATTTGAATTTGTAAGTAAGAAGTTCTTATAATCAGAGCTCGGTTTTGAGCTGTTTCATATTTTAGGTGAAAACCTAAACAGATGGTAACAATTTAAAATTAAATAGAAAATAAACTTCTTAAAAACATGGCAAGCAAGCTTTTCCGCATTTTAGGCCAGAACGTAAACGAGAGATGTAAAAGTAAATAATTATAAAAGTGAAAGCAGAAAGTTCTTAACTTAAAACCTGGCTCGGTTTTAAACTTTTCCGTATTTCAATCCACAAAGTGAATGAAATGATAAAATAGGGAATGAAATGATAAAATAAATAACTATGAAAGTGAAAACAGAAAGACCTTAAAACCCGGGCTCTCGTTTTTAAGTTCTCCATATTTTAGGCTACAACGTAAAAGAGAACGGTAACCGTAAAATGAAAATGAAACAATAATTAACAAATATGGAAGTACTTTCTGATATGTGTCTAATGAAATTTAAATTTATCCCACAATTTGCACATTTCATATGTTAAATGTTCATTTAGGATTTTTTATGTTTGGGAAAATAAAATATTCCATCTATTTTAAATTATAAGTCGTTTTAGTTTTACTAAATCTAACTTCTCTAGTTTTGACCAAGCTTCCAGATTTTTTTTTGAAATATATACAGCATGAAACTAGTTCATAGGATGGAACATGATGTATATTTTCATAGTGCACTTATAGTATTGTAGATTATAATATATTTTTCTATAAATGATCACAGTTAGTCAAGTTTAACTTATGATAAAACTAAAATGGTCTATAATTTGGAACACAATGAGTACAAGAAATATTATCCTCCTTTAATTTTAACGAGGTTACTATGCAAGGCATGGTTGAGAACTTGAGATGTACACATGGAGAATGGAATGCGTACGCGCATCGCAAGCGTGCCCGTTATTAGTCCGCCACAACTCTCCAAGCTAGCTACAGTTTGTGCATGTGGAATGCCTCGGTATTATACAACGTAGCGTGTAAGCGAAGCCTGCCACGCTGGACTAGAGTTCTTCTGTTTGGATGTTACTTGTCAGCTGGTGCTAAAAACTGCGGCCGCGCCGTGTGTCGCGGTGGTGGCTGCGCGGCTGTTGTTGGGCCGACGACCAAGGGGCGCCGTGTGTCCGTATCATGAAGTTCTTGCCTACTTGTACCAATAACAGCATATAAGTAGCTTAAAGTTGACATGAATGACGCGTGCCGCCATGAAGGCTGTATACATGCATGCAGGGAGGTTGAAACTGGGAAGATAAACTTAAAAATTTAGATTAGCAAAGTCACGATAAAAAGGGCAAGCTGAAAGTGAGATTTCGAACTAAATTTGTAACCGAAGCATATCATTCTTGCCGTTGACGTCATGCGAGGCTTAAGAAGTACTGAGGCAGCATATGGAAAAGGTAATAGGCTAATAGCATCTCTAGAACACCCGTTAAAAGGACCAAAGACACGTCACTGCTAAAGACGGGTCCCTTTCGCTAAAGATGAGATGGACTCCCAAAGCTCAGCAAATCCCACGTGGGATTTCAAATGATGAAACAACGCCGTTCTCAAATCTTAAATAGCACGGCTTGAACTTTTCCTCTTGTTTCATGGTGCTGCGTATGCATATAATGTGCCCAGCATATATGCATCTTGAAATAATAAGGTAGTCGCCATCAGTTCCCTCCTGTATTTCTTCTCTGCCTCTGATCTGAATCTGAAAAACATATAGAGGGGAATCTTACGTCGACGTCGCTTCCACCGATCCATGCCTTGCCAGAAACTCGTCATATCTTCTGGGAAACATAGAAAAAGGAAACCGACCTGCCCTGCCAGCCCAACGGTAAAAAAGGAAGGGACGAATCGCAGAGGGCAGGAATTGAAAACCTTCCCCTCAGGCTACCCTCGCCAGCTCTATAAAAAGCACCCTCTCTCCACCCAGCAATCGTCATCCCGCCGGCAGTAGATTCAGCTCCACCACGGCCTTTCTTGATCTCCTCCTCTTCGATTCGATCTGTTCTGTTTTGCGTAGCTCTGTTTGGTTTCGATTTGAAGCTTCTTTTCTCTAGCGTTTGGCGTTAGCTGACATCTCTGATGCTGGTGCCATGGTTTGGGTGTTCTTGACCCGCTCATTAGCTGCTGCTGGGATTTGAAGTGGAGCTCCCTTCCTTCCAATGAATGGTCGTTCTGAGGGGTGGTTCAGCTGCTCGTTCATGGTTCCCACTATCCTATCTCATCGGCTTTGTGAGGAAGAGAGAGATTGTGAGATCCGGTGAGATGATTGGCTTGAGATAGGCTTGTGGTTTGCATGGCCGAGGAGCTGCATCGTCCCCTCTCTGGCCGCTGTTTGGATTGAAGGGAGCTCTGCATCTCGATCCTCCCGTATTGTGCGTGTTTGCATCGATCTGGATGCCCCCATCCGTTGCTCCGTTACATCTCTGCCGTGTCTGCTTTTTTTTACATG
This sequence comes from Panicum hallii, assembly GCF_002211085.1. Classification (NCBI taxonomy): domain Eukaryota; kingdom Viridiplantae; phylum Streptophyta; class Magnoliopsida; order Poales; family Poaceae; genus Panicum; species Panicum hallii. Next base: position 53,936,231 of record NC_038046.1, read on the forward strand.
CTTATTTCTGTGCTGCATCTTCATATGCATGCTTGCTTGGTCCAGTTCTACATATTTGTTGTCCATGAGTGTGTAAAATCCGGCTAGGTAATAAAGTGGTATGCCAGCAAACCATTCTCTGTTTTTTTTTATTAACCCCCTGATGAGCTTGGCTTGCATTATTTTCTGTTGTGATGGCCGGATCCACCATATTTGTTGTTTCGGTTTCTTCTCGCTTGTGCCTTCCCAGATTTCTGTTTGCAGCTGATTGCTGAAGGAGGCATTCTTGCGCGCAGGCCGGTGTGCTGCAGTGCTGAAGAACAGATGTTACTGTAGAATCCTTTTGAGATGATTCGAGTTGGACGCATCCGATGTTTGCGCTGCATATAAGATCCAGGCGTCGTGGCTCGCGACATGCTTCTGTAGGCTGCAAATTGCTTGCACGCGCCTTACGATTCTTGCTGTAATGTTCAGTTTAGTCTACGGTCCGTTGCCCGCTGCGGATGCAACATTACTGACCTACAGGGATGTCGATGCTCCAAAAATTGTAATTGGTGGCACGATTTTGAGCTGCCATTTTACTGAAATCTTCTGAACGTAGACGTTCGTTTTGAAGTTGGCTCTTTTCCTCTATGTTTGCTCGGTAATCAACAGCCATGACCACGCTGGCTCGGGCTCGGCTACCCTCGCTACATATTTCAGAGCCTCGTCCCTTATGGGCCGTTGGGCTGGTCTTGTGGGTTGTCTTGCCTGTTGTTGGGCCGGTCGAGCTACGAACGCGGAAGCCGCCACGCATGCTGGGCCGCCGGTGGCATTTGCCCGGGGCCCCTCAAAAGCACGCTCCACAATACCGTCACCTATGTATAGGGTGACGTTTAACGTGACATGGATGGGTGCCAGGTCGCCTTGATGCTGATCGTGTACGTGGAGGGCACGCACGTTTAGAGTCGAAGCTTGCTAGTAGTATACTAGCACTTTAGCAGCGACAGTGGTTCTCAAGTCAGAGGGGCTCTACGTGTACGGACAACATTGTTATTCGCACAAGGACACTGTTCGTGGGAAAAATAAATAAAGAGAGATCGTGATTGACTAATGATTGTCAGATATTAGGGACGGTTGTGAATGACAGCTTCTCGAAGCTTGACTTGCTCAGGCGCCTGGCCAGGTCAGCACGACGTTTCATCACCCTTGGATATCTCTTGTGCTTAAAGCACTCAAACTAGTCCACGTACCAATAGTACAATGGCATAGCTTAAAAGTACTTAAATTGCATGATTTGATTATATTCCTAATTTCAAGTCTAATTGTACAATAATTTAATGGAAACTTGAAAAGCTTAATAGAAATATCTAAGCGTGCCGTGTCGGTTCATCCCCACCAATCGATCTACCGTATCTTCGTCAACATTAGGAAGTTAACCTGAGCCTACACAAGTGAGTTAGAAATTTGAAACAAATTAGGAAAGCAATCTGTTAGATTTTATCTAGTAAATAAAATGGGCATTGCATTGCAGGATTGGAGGAAAAAAATGAACTGCTTGCCGCTTGAGGCTGCTTCTGTTAGCCTGTTCACCTGGCCTCCGCGGCTTCCGCGCGGCGTTCGGCTCCAGCGCCGCCGCACTACTGGCCTCGAGGCAGGGTTCCAGGCGCCGCCGCGCCTGCCTCTTGGCGAGGCGCCACGCGCCCGCGCCGGCTCTCCCTCCGCGTCTTTGCACAGTCACCGGAATGCCGGATCCAAGTGGCCAAGTCGTCGACGCCGCCAGCAGCAGAGCCGACGCGAGGTCGCGAGCAGTGCGTGGGGATGTGGGGGCCTGGGGCCTGGGGGCGAGTGCTCGTCATCTCGTGTGGAGTACAGACCGCCAGGATGAGATGCTGGGCCAATGGGCTGTGTGAAGGAATTTGGACCGGCTAAAAGCTACTCTAGCGTATAGTCTTTTACCAGGGTGCAAAGGGAGCCAAGTCATACATAGCGGGTCTAGCAAAAAGCGCTCCAGCGTTTAGCTTCTTATCTTGTGCTAGATGGGACCTACTCATTCCATCCAAAAATAAGTCATTCTAGATTTAAAATTTATTTAAAAATAAATTATTTTATTCTATTTAGAAAAGGTATGTGCATGCAAGAATCAATTAGTGCCAGATTTGGATAATAAATAGGGATAAATATAGTTATTTTATCCTTTTGTTAATTTATCATGCAATTCCTACGATGATTTGTTTTTCAGGATGGAGCGAGTATTAGAAAGTAAAAATACCACGTGGTTAGTTAGTAAATTCTATTTTTCGTGTGGCGAGTTGGCGCCCTCGGCGAGTTGGCGCGCGTTTCTGCCCCCCTGCTTTTTTTCCGCCACGCTGCATTTTTTCTCCCGTGAAGAGTCCGCGTCGGGCGCGACTGGATAGGGTAGGCCCAACACCTGCGCTATATTTGAGACACTTTTTAGCTTGCCCTATAATTTTTGATAAAAAGATTTAAAATGAGGCTACTGTTGGAGGGTTTTTTTTAGCCTGTCGCCCTATAATTTAAATTGAGGCACTGTTATAGAGCACTGTTGGAGTTGCTCTTAGGCCCATATCCACCCCTGCTGCCGAGGCTCAGGACACCCCATGTGAATGTGTGATTTTAGCATGTAAAAGAAGAAAAAAAATGCAGTTCTCAAATAGAACCGACTGAACTTCCCCTCTTGTTTCATCATGCTATATGCAGATACTGTGCCTTAGCATCCATTATTTGAAATAAAGCCAGTTGCCATCCGTTTCCTCCTGTATTTTTCTTCACCGCCTCTGATATGAAAAGTATATAAGAGGGGGATCTTAAATTCTTAATTACTCCGATCCATGCCATACCAAAAACTCATCACTTATCTTAGGAAATATTGAAACAGGAAACTGACCAGCTGCCAGCCCAACGGTGCAGCAGGTAAGGAAGGGATGAATCCCAGACGGCAGGAATTAAACACCTTCCGAGTAAGCTCCCCTCGTCCGCTCTATAAAACGACCCCCTCCCTCCAGAAATCATCGTACCGGCAACAACAAGAGATAAATTGTTTTCTTCGTAGATAGTTTTGTAGAAGAAGAAGATCGATTCGTAGGTGGAAGACGGAAGGTTTAACCTTCTCCCGCACGGTTCTTGTCTTCTCCTGTTCTTCAGTTTTGCATAGCTCGATGAACCTTTTTTTTTTGTTAATCTGTGCTCGATCAGTTGGATTAGATGGTTGGGTTTGAAGTGGAGCTCCCTTCGAGCCAATGAAGGGTCGTTTGAAGGGTGGCACAGCTGCTCGTTCATGGTTCCCACTGTCCTATCTCATCGGCTTCCAGAGAGAGAGATATATATTAGATGATGATTGGTTTGAGATAGGCTTGTGGTTTGCATGACCGAGGAGCTGCATCGTCCCCTTGCTGACCGCTCTTTGGTTTGAAGGGAGCTCTACGTCCTGCTGATGCCATGCGTGTATACATATTTGCATCGATCTAATTGTAATGCCCCATTAATTGCTTCCTCGGTTCCTTCCCTGTCTTGTCTGTTACATTTGCTATTTTTACGTGCTTATCTTATATCTATGCTGCAAACCATATTCTGATGCTTTATTTGCCTAATTACTCCATATCATGTATAAAGTTCAGAGCATATAATCCGGCTAATCAAGTAGTAGATCATGTACACCAGCAAATCTTTCTTGTTATTTGCTGTCCCTAATAACCATATGTGGATCGCCAATTTTTATTCTGTCGAGATGGATCCAAGTGTCAGCACTTGGCCTTGTCCGTACTGAAACATGGTGGCTGGTGAGACTTCTGTCACCTCGTGATGTTTCGTTCTCATCTCGTCTCCTCGCACATGTGCCTTCCAAGATCTGTGTTTGCAGCTCAGTCAAGAAGCCATCCCTGCGTTCATCAGGCCGGTGTGCTTTGAGGTGCAGGTGCTGCAGCGCTGAACAGAGGTTACTGAGGCGTTTGGACTTGTGTACTTTCAGTGATGTTCAGTCGGAGGTGCAATGTCGCGAGTAGTGCCATCAACTGATCGATCCATTGGCCTCTGAAGATGCAACAGAGCTTCGTCGGCATAATGTCAACTAGTAAACACGATCGATCATTTAAGTACTAATCTACTTTGGACAATTAGCATATGTTGTTACTACCTCATTACTCACTATTGAATAAACACCATGTGTTGTGGCGCCTTGTGTGTCTTAGTAATGGAGTTTTTTTTCTTTCAAAAATACAACCAGCACGTTGACAATGAGATATGCATATGGCTTAGTGTGTATGTGAGCATATGATTGTACTATGTTTTTAAAAAAAAAAGAAGAAGAAGAAACAAGATCAATCACCTTGTTATTCTTGTTTATTTCTAGCAATGTGAAGCATACACGCAGGATTGCTAATTACATTTGGGCGATGTGATATATATACGAACCATGTCGTAATCAGATATATATATATATAACAACCAAAGCATAGGATTTTGTCGTCAGATTTGATCAGTGGTGCAAACTGGTGATGATCGCCCGTGAAGCATCGAGGAGGTGGGAGACGAGGGCGAAGGCGGAGGCCGGCACGGCGAGCACGAGCACGGCCAGGAGCCCCACCCCGACGCCGGGGCGGGAGCTCACGAGGAACGCCTGGAGCGCGCCGACGAGCTCGCAGACGTCGGCGTCGTAGGTGCCGTACCACTCCTTCTCCCACGCCGCCCACTCCTCGGGGGGCTCCCAGTTGCTCTCCGCGGCCCGCATCTCGTGGATCCGCCGGCGGAGGACGACCATCCCCTCGTCCACCAGCCCGCCCCCGCCGCTGCAGCCGAACTCCGCGTCGTCGTCGCGGCGGGAGGACGAGCAGCGGCAGCGCACGGCGCGCGGGGGCGGCGACGCAGCGGCGGGTTTCTTGATGGCCGTCAATGCCGGCGCTGCCGTCGTCAAGGAAGGACGGCGGCCGGACCGGCCGGCTGCCGCGCCGGCACAGCGGGCGGCGGCGGGGAGTTCGCAGCTCGCGAGCTGCATTTTTGTTTGCCGGATTAGTTCAAGATCACCGACGATCGAGTGTGCGTGTCAGGGAAGAAACTGAAAAGGAGTTGAGATCTCTGTAATCGATTGGAACTTGGAAGGGGAGGAGGAAGAGCAATGGAAAGGAGAGCTTGATGCGTGTGACTTGGATTTGGAGTGGAAGCGGAACGAAGAAGCGAAGGATCGACCACGCTGCACGCAAGTCTGGAAGCCATTGGGTGGGCTAGCTACCATTATATAGGCGCTGGCCGGCGTCGGGGTCGTGCTGGCAGGTGACGGGACGAAGATGGCGCGCACGTTCTTGTCTCTCTCGCGCGCGGGCGCGTGGGGGCCGGTGGGCGCGTGGCCTGGTCGTGCCGTGCGGGTTGCTGTTGGCTCGCGCGCGCGCGCGAGGCTCCGGGCGGCGCGCGCCGGTCAAGCGCTGGGTGGGAGTGGGACCCGATGGCCGTTGCCGTTACTTACCTGTCAGCTGGTCGGCACGGCACGCCTACATGATGTGTATGGTGACGTCGACCCACGCCGTGCCAGGCCAAGCCAAGCGACGGCCGCCGGCTAGCCAGCAAGTGCGGCGGCGACGGTGCCGGCGCGTGCCGCCGGGAAACCCGGCCGGCCGGCGGCGGCGTGCGCGCGAGTTCTACGGCACCAGCTGGATCGTGGCGGTAACGGTGATTAATTTAATCCACGTCCCACGAACAGATCGATCAGGCATGCATGCATGCATTCATGCATGTACGCCGCTGTCGACTAGGAGTCGGTTCGTTTCGACGCGGAATCCATCAACGCCACCATTTAATTCTCTGCGCGTCGTCACTGCCTACGAGCGAGTCCAAGCTGCTGGCTCCGGCCCGTGCGGTGCGTCGTGTTGCCCCGATCCGGCCCGGTCCTGGGAGAAACGGGCCGGCCGGTTCGTTGACGTCGTCGGCCTGCCCGGCCGGTCGACGTCAATCATGCGCGTATGCCTAGCCCAGCGGCCTACCATCGCACCGCGAAACCACACGCAAGCGCGTCTCACAGTAGGGAGCACTAGCGCGGGTAATGGAGCCGAAGGCGCGAAGTGAACGGACGGCGGGCGGCCGGCCGGCCGGGCGGGGCCGATCTCTCGCGTCGCGGGCGATCGAGTGCTTCCTAGCTAAGTTAGAGCTATCTAGGGCTAGGAGATTCTGTTCTTCACTTCTTTCTCGATCGATTGATTAGCAATGATATACTAGTGGAGTAGCTCATCTCATCAGGTGGATCAATGCGGTGACAGCGACAAAGAAGAAGCTTCGTCTTAAGGAAAACAGATAAGAATTGAAAAAGGGTGACCTCTTCGCCTCAAAGAAAGGAAAGCTAGCCCTGGTATTGCTTGGGTGACGTTGCAATCGACATCGGTGACTTCGTTAATCTCGAGATTCGCCGACAACTGTCTTGGTAGACATTATGTTGGTATGTATTTGTGTGTTTGCACTGGAAATAGAGAAGAAAACAAACTTACTGGATAAAGTAAAAGGAATATAAAAGAGATTAATGGCACACAGTTTTTTTACCAGCAATAAAGGCCGATACATCTGAAACTGCCGGGTTCATCGGCAGGAAGTAGGGCGCGGCGTTGCCCGATCCATGGCGCGTCGTTTCCATGCTCTTTCCCGACGCGGTCAGCTGATGGCTACGTAACCGAGTGTGGTTTTTCACGGGTTTCGTTCGAATCGGGCGCCGTTTTTGGTTCATCAGGTAAAACGGCTGTACATGCAGCCGACTCGATCGATCCGTCGATTCCTAGCCGCAGTTTTTGAAACGCAGAACAGTAGCTGGCCAGCTGCGATGCAATCGACACGTCCGCTGACGTATAACCTGGGGGTTTCTTCTGGGAAAATCCGCTGGTTTTTGTTTGAAGGATCGATCACCGACGTGCGTGCTGAAGACTGAAGCCGAACTTGGACACATGGCTTCCCTCAGCGTGAAATGGATGGCAGGTTCATGAAAAAGAAGAGCAGCCAGAGGCCATCTCTGAATTGAAAGGGATGTCGTTTCCTTTTGGTTCTTTCAAACTGAACAATCTCCGGTTGCATTACCACTAAGGAATTTCCTCCAAGTTTCCTCTGAACGAGATGGGGAGAAATGCATATTTTTATGTCTTTTGTGTGCCAAAATCACGCGCTCTGAGCCTATCCCTGGCTTTATATATATTCAAACATTATCACATCATTTGTTTATGATTTATGAGTGAGAGTAAGACAATTAGTGAATGACTATTGACTCGGATGGGAGTTGGCATCATCTCGAGTCAAACATTTGAAAACTAAAAAGAAAATCTGAATCCTACAGAACTTTCCATCTCGTTTCTTTTCGCCGGTGTCAGCTTCAGAAGTTCTGATGCTATCCGAAGACTGCATTCGCAATATATTTTTTTCTAGAAAAGATGACTGCATGTCTGCATTAGCTGGCCATACTATCCGATAACTGTATCAGCTGGGAGCAGAGGAAACGGTCAGTTATTTGGATCTCCCAACCTGGAACAAAAAAAAAAAGAAGATGAAAGATGAGTTTTGAAAACGGCCAAAAAGGTAAAAACAATTGGGAAGAGATGGGTTCCGGAAAAATTATTATGCTATGTCAATAAGATGTATCGCCCTTTAGCATCATTATACTCCGACATTGGAGCTCCTCTGTTTGTCAGTTCAGTAGCTGCCACAGAATACAGCTCTGCACAAATTCCATTCCACTCGGTACGGCTTCTATACAAAAGCAGTAGTGCTGCTACATTTTATTAGTTCTACACCTAAACTCGTTTTGAATGTCTCGAATTTAGGATGTAATCATGTAACGCTTTACACTGCTAGTCCAAAACTGGAGTACAACTCGGGCATTAACTAAGGAAAATGTGGGCGTTCAAAGTCAAAAACCGATCTTGGGTGGCGAGATCGTCGACCTCCCCCAATTTTCGAAGCAGATTTCAGTCAGAATTGCAATGGAGATTGCGATCTGTCAAGGCTAAAGAATCTTCATATATCAATCAATCCGGCTGCAAACGAACTACGTACAAGTCCACAACAAGCTATGTACGGGACACATTTGCCCAAATGACCGCCTGACTCGATCAAGATACGTGGTGCACGGACTGCAGGACGGCCTCGGCCACCGCCGCCAGGTGGTGCATCGCGGCGGCGGCGGAGACCGGCACGCTGCCGAGCACGAGCGCGGCGACGGCGATGGCGACGCTGGGCCTGGTGCCCATGAGGGCCAGCTGCAGCGCGCCGACGATGCCCGACACGTCGGAGACGTAGGCGGGGTAGTACAGCTTCTCCCAGGCCGCCCACTCCGCGGGCGCCTCGTAGTTTGTCTCCGCCATCCGGGCCTCCCGGATCCGCCGCCGCAGCACGGACATGCCCTCGTCCACCAGCGCGCCGCCGTACTGGCCCCGGCCGCCGCTCGTGTTCCGCCGGAAGGCTGCGCAGCGCGCCGCCGACGCCGGCGATTTCCTCCTCGATGGTAGCGCCGGGCCGTGGAGTGCCCCGCGCCGGAGCGTGGCCGGCGTCGTCGCCGGGAGCGGGAGCGAGAGCGAGAGGGAAGAAGCAGCAGCCATGTCGAATCGGCTCAAGAGCTGATTGATCTTTGCACCTCAGGCAAGAAACGGAGCACTTCGCAGTTCACGATCGCACCACAGCAAGGGATCGAAGGCAAGAAGAGCCAATCAAAGCTGATGCATAGGGGGAAAGAGGAATCAATCGAAGCTGATGAGAATTTTGAGCCCAAATGGGCGAGCATTTATAGGCACCGGGGGGCTTCACGCGTCTGAGGCAGACGAAGCATTAGTTTAAGAGCGCAAACGCGTGATTAGTTCTCGCTCCAGCCAATCGGAGGCCGACGCGTGGACAGATCAGGCCATAGGAAACTAGTGCCACTACCAGTGCTGGTTCTTTGGACGGTGATCTGGAAATAGTATATTCGCATCGGCATGGCCCAGGCAATCATGAACAGAAACAGCGCCTCTGCTGCCGCCTCGAATCATTGAGCTGACTTCAACTGTCAATGTAGAAAACCATCTGCGCGGCGGATTGTATATTGCTTCGTCCATAATGCTGGGATCCTCTCATGGCCAGATGCTGCGCAGAAGCATGGCGGTGCAGCTTCCGTCTGGTAAAGAAGACAAGGGTTAAATGTGAAGGGGAAGTAGATGGTAAAATATGGCCTCAATTGGGAAAGGATTTGTAATTTTGATGGATGTATTCTTTTTCCGGGTAATTTTGATGGCTGCATTTTTTTTTTCGCAGGTAATTTTGATGGCTGTTGATCAATGGAACAGATCACGCAGAAAATTGGGTTAAGGCATGATCAAGGAGATATTAGCATATGTTTCACGATATAGCTACCAATACCTGCTACACTATCATTCAGTAGGATTTGGTGTATTTTGTATGCCACCAATGTGTTTTAATGCAAATATAAGGTACAGAGTACGCCTCCACTAGCAATACTTCACCAGTTCAGCAGAGTCCTATGAGATACGCATATGTATCACACTTTTGCTTCGATTGCTTCAGGATTTGGATTTGAAACAACAAGGGCCTAAGGTGGGTTTTCAAGTTATCAATGTGATCTAAACAAGTAGCCAACAATGTGTAATGACCAACTAAACTGTAGCAATGTAAGAGAAGCATGACTTCACATACGTGGCTAACAAGGTTAATCTCAGTGGGCCGTATAGACCATCGAGCTAATCAAATTGTTGTTGACAACTATCCTCAAGCCATTTCTTGACAACAACAGCAAACAATAGAGAGTGACCAAACTCTGATAAGAAACTCTTACCAGGGTGACGTAAAGGCAGCAGAGACAGGAAATGACTAAGAATGGAAAGGTACAGGATCCTAAGTCTCATTGTTGCACTATGATTACGTTGCTAATTACGTCATATTCCCAGAGACTTTTTTTATCGAAGTAGGGCCATTAAAAGAAATGATTGATGCAAAGATGCCCTACCTTATTTTATTGTTAGGACAAGTCTCCGATGAGACGCTTATTCCACCTGCTGCTTATGGTGATCTTCTTCCAGTGGGGGCAGGACTGGCTGATACTTTGGTCTGTTTTTCTTCAGAAGAAGGTAGGTTGACCAGTACCAGAACATCAGAATCCTACCCTGTGCAACTAGCGTGTCGGCAATTCGAATTCCTCCTAATGAAAACCTCTCGAGGGCCTGCCACGTAAAAGTAATGCATCAAAACTACAATAGTTTCTTCAAACAAAATTATAAATTTTTTATGGCAGTTGCTTCGAGCTAAAAGAATAGATGGTAGGTTGACCAACATCATCAATTCAATCTACAGTATTTTTTTCCATAAAAAGTAAATAAGCAGTATAATTTGGGTCCCGCTTGGTTCCGGAGGGCTAAACCTTAACACCATCACATCAAAGAGAATCTTGCTATTTAGGAGTATTAAATAAAATCTGTTTACAATTTTTTTTTCACAAATGGGTGCTAATTCGCGAGACGAATTTAATGAGCCTAATTAATCCATAATTTGCAATAGTGAAGCTACAATAACCATCCGCTAATCATGGATTAATATAACTCATTAGATTCGTCTCGCGAATTAGCCTAGAGGTTCTGCAATTAGTTTTGTAGTTAGACTTCATTTAATATTTCTAAACGATAAGATTCTCTTTGATGTGACAGGGCTAAAGTTTAGCCTTCCAGAACCAAACACGCCCTTGGAGTTATCATGGAGTTCAAAAATACCCACAATAATTCTATCTATCGACATCAAACGACATGAGTCATTTCTTTTAGTATACATAACAAATTTTCAGGCTAAGTAATTTTCCCTTGCATTTGACCAATTTCCTTCTTTTTTTTGTTAGGGTAACAATTTTGTTTCTGGAGACTAATCAATACCTGTTCACCAGTTTGAATGTCATAGGAATGTTGTTGCTGAAACTGCAGACCCTTGAACTCATTAATGCAAAGCCCTTGAAAGGCCCTGAAAATTAATGACAAAAGAACAGAACCCAGTTGTTAGTATGCTCACTATGCTAGACTGAACTAGGTATCAGAAGAACAAATGAAGAATACCATCTAATGAGCGATATTCTTGGGATCCACCGAAATATGACTGGAGTATTGTCAGGGTTAACATAGTATCCTCCAAAGACAATAAACACTGTCATAAGGGATGGCCCAAGAGCCATTGCAGCTTCAGTTGTAGGAGCCATTGCTCCAACAGTGAGACCCATCGCTGATGCAGCAAATGACTCTACAGTCACAATACCACAGAATTTGGCGAATCTGATAGAGTTTGAAATATTCTTTAGATAATCATAAGCAAAACTGTGATAAATATGCATGACATGATTCTGAGCATTGCCAGATAAGATTCAGAGTTACACTGACCTAGAAAATGTAGGATGGAGTTTAGCCATTGGATAGAGAATCGATCCAAATATCAATGGAAATGCTGCTCCAATGGGAATCTCAGCCAACAACTTGGATGAAAGATATGGTCCAAGCGCATAGGAACCTTTTGCACGTTCTCTGTCAACTATAGTCCGTTCTTTTGGGAAAACTCCCACAGTCTTTGTCAGTGCAGCCATTGCTGTGTTTATGGCAGCCACCTTAACCCAAATATTGAAAAGGAAAAAGATCAAACTCAAGAGATGTTATACAATCGAAACAATAATACGAGAACCTAGAAGACAATGAGTATACCACATATATCCTGAATGCAAATTATGTACAAACTAGCAATTCAACTCAAGGAGCCATCAAAGGTTCACAATATGCTACCTGAAGTAGTCCCATCCTATCTTGTATGGACGTTTGAGATTTTCCCATTCGCCAGAACACTGATCCAAATATAACTGCTGAAGCAACAGACATTCGTGCTCTCACTTTGTTTGTCGGTCCATCACGAAAAGCCTGAACACAAAAGGCCCTATGCATCATTAGAAGCAACCAATGACAAGAGATAGTCAAGCTTCACCCTAACATGCGTACTCAACTGTCCCCAAATATCTTATAGCTGTGCAAATACCAGATTTCAGGTTCTGAACATTAATGCTTCTCCAATCTCATTATTATCATGGGTTTTCTGTCCCATTTATTTCATGTGAACAATAAACTGTATATAACATAAAAATCAGAATTATGTAATAGGTGGATATTAGAGATATTTGAGGCATAGAATATGAAATCATGGTCAACTCAAGTCATATGCTAAACCGGAAAATTCTGAATTGGTAGTCTACAAAATTGAATTACTTAGGCTAAAAGCAAATGTCAAAAGAGTACCTAAAAACCATCACACAAAAAGGTGAAAGTGTCTACTTGTGTCAAAGCAGCAATACAAAAAGAAATAATCAACATAAAAAAAGGGTGAAGCTGGGAAACGCAATGCAAAGAGAGAGATTTATTGAGATGAACCTGCATCCATGCTCGCTTAAAAAGCAAGCGAAATTGCCTCCACCAACCACCCCTTTGCTTCATGCTAGACTTCCGTACAACTTTGGAAGAAAATTCAGATTCCTGTGGTTTTGCAATTGAATCGTTACCTTCAGTGACCAGAGCTTTATTAGAAAACGTCTCAATGAGGTTCTCGATCCTCTTTTGCGATGATTGCACACTGTCAGCTGAACCATAATCAACGGAAATGAGATCAGCCAAGAACTCAGCAGGGTTCATATGATCTGGACACTGATACCTGATAAAGTATCAAAATTCAAGTTATTAATGGTCCATAATAACAAATCTAAGATAAACATTATGACATATTGACCTTATACATAGCAAAAAAAAAACAGTCGCCTTAAGTAGACAAAAAGGCCAGAAGCATGCTGCATGACATAAACAGGCAATCATCCCTTTAAAAGTTCTAGCATAGCTAATATTAAATCTTGATTGCTACAATGACAACAAGGATGAATGCAATAAGTTTTATTGGAGCAAATGCACACATGATGCCTAACATATTGTTTTGTTATTTTCAAAATAAAATAGGTTTGAGTAGGAGTGCTTGTTCACTGTTCAGGATAGAAAAAGGTGAAATTATTTATTATGCACGACCAGGCAAGTAAAAAGGTGAGCACACAAAAATATGCAGGGCAAACATTCAACTCAAGCAGAAATCATGATAATGCATACTTAAGAATACATCAAGAAAAAGACTGAGAAGGGTATAGCATAACAACCCTAATGATGCGAAGTATGTTAGAGGTTCTTCTTTTGCAGGCCCCATGTATACAATTTCTCCCTCTGACAGTAGTACAACGTCATCAAATTTGCCATAGACTGAACCTCTAGGCTGATGTATAGAGCAGATAATGGTGTGCCCATCCTCAGCAAGCTGTCTAAGAGTCTCCATGACCTTCTCTGCTTGGAAGGCATCAAGGCCTAAAAGACAAATCACAAACATGCAAAAATTTATAACTTCATATTTGGCATTTCCATCTTGTCAAATGGCCAAATAGATCTTGATGGCTAATTTTTAAAATGGACTTCTAAATTTAATGCTAGCTCCCATGGAAATACAGACAGAAAGACTGTACAGCATTCAACGATACTACGATAGGATTGGGTGGCCATGTCTCAAGATGTTAGAGAGGAACAAACTAACTCTGAATAATAACAAAAAAATATGATGCAAAACTCTAGTCAAAGAAGTAATATTTTGGTTAAAAAAGTAAGTTAAGCTCTTTACGATTCGCATTTACATATTTCGAGCATCTTCAACATAAATGTTTATGATAATAATGACAATTTATTTTCATCTGATCTGGGGATCATGTATTAGAGGAATTGTTGGATTTGTAAGCGTGATAAAAAATAGAACATATAGCTACATGCAAAAAGTTTCAGGTCTAAATTCAATCCATAGTTAAGTGATGAAGTGAAGCCTTATTCAAGTAATGAGGGCAAAGGGTAAATAAGGTAAAATACCTGTTGTTGGTTCATCCGCAAAGATGACTGAAGGGCTAGCAATCAGTTCACATGCGAGTGAGAGGCGCTTCTTCTCACCCCCACTTATACCACGAACTTTCGCATCACCAACAATAGAATCAGCACAATTGACCTATGGAACAATCCAACCATTATTACTGTTCTCGAAACTGCTTGCTTCAATTTCTTGAAACATCAACCAAAACGGCCGCACTCACCAATCCCAGACGAAACAAAAGATCATTTACATAGCGCTCCTTCCTCTCAGGAGTCCACGTGTCAGGAAGCTGGAGTTCAGCAGCAAGTGAGAGCGTCTCCCGCACAGTAAGCTGCGAGAAGAACAGGTCTTCTTGCCTCACGAAAGCAATCCTTCACAAGGGAACAGGCATCAGTTCTTTTCCATGAACAAGAGCGGAAATAAGACCCCAACTGCAAGAAACATAACTTACTTATAACCGCTCTTCGAGGTCGGCCGACCATTGACATACAGATACCCCGAAAGATGCAGGGAAGGCGATGCTGTGAGCTGCCCTGCCAGCACATTGAGCAGAGTTGTTTTGCCAGACCCGGATGGCCCCATAAGCGCTAGCAGCCTCCCTGGTTTGGCCTCCCCAGACACATTTGACAGCAGGAACCTTGCCTGGCAATTGACAAATACAATGACGTCATAATCGTAAAGTAGAATGTGATTATCTACTCCAGATACTTCGACTATACGAATCATGCAATTTGTTCTACCGCAGGAGCGACGGTCAACGAGTCAACGGCCCAATTGCAGCCAACCATTAGCGTACACGTGGCTCTTCACTAGCAGCACTATCACTAAAGTGCAAACCAAACGAGGGGAACGATTGAGGCCAATGCGAGGGTTTCGTGCGCGCGGCGCGGCTGCGGCGACCGGCGAGATTGGGGACGAGATGGTGCCATGGCGGCGGTACCGACTCACCACTTCCCCGCGCTTGTTCTTCAGCGCGCACGTGATGCGGGCCCAGCGGATGGCCACGGGCTGCACTCCGCCGCCTCCTTCCCCGCCGGCCTCCGCGTCGGTCTCGTCGTCCTCCGTGTCCTCCGCCGGCGGGAGGAGGGCGGGCCCGGGCCCGGCGATGGCGCGGACGAAAAGCGCCGCGGCCAGCGCCGCCAGGAGCTGCCCCAGACCCCTGACCTCCATCGCCCTCGCCGACGCCGGGGACGATCCCCCCACAATCTGGAATGTTCCGGAACGCACGGGGAGGCGGCGGAGAGCGACGCGCCGACGCAGAGCGGTGGCAAGTGGCGGTGGGGGTCAGAGGGGGTTTAACCTCTGCAGCCTGTGGGGTGCGAGCTGCGAGGTGAGGAGCAGTTCGTGTGGTGGTGGTTTGTTTGTTGCGGCATCAGCACGAGATGGATGGATGGTGGAAGGAGACGGATGGGTGGCTGAACTGGGCCATTTCTGGTGTGGGCCATGGCTGTACGTTTTAGCTCGTTGGGCTGGCTGTGAGGCAGTAGTGGGCCAGGGTTGGGTTCTCAGGTTGGTGGCAAGGTGGGCCAGGATTGGGTTCAGGTTGGTGGCCAGGTGGGCCTTCGACATAGACTAGAGTTCACGTTTAAGGCTCCGTTTGTTCCAAAGAGCTGACTTTACCCCCTATCACATCAAAAAAAATTTTACTATTTAGAAGTATTAAATAAAATTTATTTAATTTTTTCACATATGGGTGCTAATTTACAAGATAAATTTAATAAACCTAATTAATTCATAATTTGCAATAATTATGCCATAGTAACCATTCACTAATTATGGATTAATATACCTCATTAGATTCGTCTCATGAATTAGCTTAGACGTTCTACAATTAATTTTATAATTAGTTTTTATTTAATAATAAATACTTATAAATAAAAAAAAGTTACGTGATAGGGCTAAAGTTTAGCTCTCGGCCGTGATCGATAGAGTTATCACATCACACACAGCTCAGTTCGTAGCAAACTATTTTCCGTTCTTGGACCATCCCGATGTTTTTTCCTTCCGTTTCTTGGACTGAGCGAATACGTTAAGAAACGTAAAGAAATGATGGACATTTAAGGTGATTTGGGGAGGATAATAGTGATTCGTGCCATCTGATCCACGTCGGGATACATATCACACATCGACGGTTCAGGCGTGCCTGCTGCCTTTTGTTTTGCAACATGTGAAAAGACTGCGAGGTGCACTTAAATTACGAGAAAAGATGCTAAATTTGAAATTTCAATTATGACTAAATCGCCGATTCGCCGTCTATGTCAGTGTACTTACAGTGATGATAAGCTCCCTTTTTAAGTGTACCTCGCTTGAGTTTGGACTCTGTGTAAATATGCGTCATCTTTTGGTCTACAGAAGCCAGCACATCCTGTGCCTGCAAGATTCTAAGTACTAGCAGCCTGTAATGTGGATCCGGATTATGAGCTGACTTCCTTCCGGGTCGCCTGGCTTTAACTAGATACCGTACGAAGTCTTCTGCAGGTAGCTTCTCCTGCTCTCTAAACCGCCAAAAAGAGGAAGCAAAGTTAGTAGTGTGCAGCTCAAGCAAGCAAGGTGCTCAAACGGAAGCTTCTTCACTATAACTACGCTTCGCTAAGCGTGCGGCAAAGAGGACAAGGCGCGGGAGATTAGCGAAACTAAAAAACCCAAGCTGACGGTGACGCCGCCGCTCTCTAGAAGCGGCAGCGGCGCTGCTCGCCTGCGGGGCTGGCCTCTGTCAGCTGGGCCCCACCAGGTGGACTCACGTCAGCGGCCGGCGAGCGAAGAAAGCTCCCCCCTGCTCCTCCTTCCCACTCTCCCAGCTACCCCCGCGGCCGACTGTTACCGCGTGCCCCCTGGCCCACGCGTCAGCGTCGCGTGACTGGGCGGGCAGGTGCGGGTGAGGCGAGGGCCGTGAGGGCGAAGCGAGCGCCGCATCCGACAGCTGACTCCGTGCACACTGCCGTTCTGACCCGCGGGACCCGCACACTGCCCTCCCCGCGCGACCCACGCGGGCCTCGCCTACGTCGCCCGCGTGACTCCCACTGACTGTGGGCCAGTCTCTCGTGGACCCCGGGTGCCAGCGACGCGCCGGCGGCAGCGCCGGGCCGCATGGCGGTTCCTCGCGTTGCGGTTGTACAAAGCGACAGGCGCCTCACGCTCGCGTACCCTCCCCTCCTCCCCCTGCCCCCCCCCCCCTCTCGGCTCGGCTCCTTGGGCCTTGTCTTCCCCGTGCCAAGCAAGAGAGAAACGCACGCACCCGAGAGCGAGCAGAAATACAAGAGCGGCCGCGCGGCGGCATCCCGATCTCGCCATCCCCCCCTCCCGTCCCCCGATGCGATCTCGCCAAACCCTAATCCCCCGCCCCGCCACGCGGCCCGCGCCGGAGCCCTAGCCTCGAATGCGGCGGCGGTGACGCGCTGGGGTAGTGCCGCCCGCCACCGCTTCCAGAGCGCTCGCGCGCGCCCGCCGGCCCGGCCCCATCCTGCCGGCCGCCATGGGCGCCGCCGACAAGTGGCTGCTCCCGCTCGTCTCCGTCTCCTTCGTCTCGCTCCTGCTCTTCCTCTCCGCGCTCTCGGGCTTCTCCGCCTCCTCCTCGCTCTTCGCGCGCCTCCCGCCGCCCTCCTACGTGCGCCGGGGAGCCGCGGCGCCGCCCTCCTTCGCCTACCTGCTGGCCGGCGGCCGCGGGGACGGCAGGAAGCTCCTGCGGCTGCTCCTCGCGGTCTACCACCCCAGGAACCGCTACCTGCTCCACCTCTCCGCCGATGCGCCGGCCTCCGAGCGCGCCGAGCTCGCCGCGGCCGTCGCGCGCGCCGCCCCCGCCGTGCGCGCCTTCGGGAACGTCGACGTCGTCGGCAGGCCCACCGCGGGCACCCCCATGGGGTCCTCCGGCCTCGCCGGCACGCTCCGCGCCGCCGCCGCGATGCTCCGGCTGGATGCGGAGTGGGACTGGTTCGTCACGCTCAACGCCGCCGACTACCCCCTTCTCACGCAGGACGGTAAGATTCAAATGCTCGGCTTCCATCAGTTAGCTTGATCTGTTTGAGCAAGGGGCGTTTTTGCTGCACGGTCTTGTCCGGATCTAAGACAAATCTGAGCTCTTTACTGCGCCTTATGCAATATAAGGAAAGCCGCTTCCTCAAAATTCAGTTTGGGGAGCCTTCCTATTCTTGAATTGGTGGCAGAGCACGCTGTACGAACAGATCAGGAAACTGCAAGGGGATCAGCCGCCACTGTTCGGTTGAGGGGTCGCTGTAGCTAGGAAAATCAGACTTGTGTTCTTCGCCATGTTGCTGACTTCGTTTAAATTGGTTTTTAATGCTATCTGTCAAGTTGCATAATTCAATGCATAATTATGCCCCAAAGGACCGAGGCACCACTACCCCACCAGGATTTGGAAGCCGTATGCTGTTGCTGCTTCGGTTAGGTGATTTTGGAAGAACTTGCTTGTTTCGAATCCTGTTGGACCGTGGTATGGTAGTTGCCTTACGTGGAAATGTAGTACAGCTACTATATTGGCATGCTGCCTTCTTCATTTTCTATGTTCCTACCAGCTCAACCACTCTGCGACTAGTTTCTGCTCCCATTCTTATTCTGAAATTACTCAATTAGGGTTCGTCAGCAATGAGCTATGCAACTCTTGCTGTGGCTTTGTTTCTGTCATCTTGCTGTGTGCGTCTGTACACATGTGTCTGTTCAATTTATGTAAACTATGAGTGTACATGTCTACTCTAATGCTATACACTGCCAAAGGATGCTGATTAACTAGCATCAGGGAGTCCTAATCTTATTTGTGTGGTAGGTTAGCTAAAGTTCCATTGGAGAATTGCAGTTAATTCTCCTCTTGGAAACCTTTTTTTTTACCCTTTTTAAGGGCAATCTAAATCCTTTTCTTTTGAGTTTCATAGATATTGAAAAGCTAGCAGTGGTTGCTGCACTAGATTCCAAGTGAACCGTACTATGGATTTGCTTGATGCACTCCATCGTAAGAGACAAACTGAAATACATAAGAAAACATGGAAGAAATCTACATATATCATTTGCCGTTTGCTGCTCTATATATAGTCATGTTATGTACTTGTTCCTTGACCTTGTGTGGCATTAAGCTTGGCATGTCAAATTTCATACATTTATTATCAGCCATAATGTACACTTTGAGTGAGTTTGGG
Source organism: Panicum hallii (assembly GCF_002211085.1). Taxonomy (NCBI): domain Eukaryota; kingdom Viridiplantae; phylum Streptophyta; class Magnoliopsida; order Poales; family Poaceae; genus Panicum; species Panicum hallii. The sequence goes on from NC_038046.1 coordinate 53,955,253, forward strand.
GGTCTGCTGGTCTTTGGGCACAAAGGCATAACATTTAAACACATTAACCATAGCATTTTAGACGGTATCACAGCAACCAATTAACCCTTCATTTTGTAATTAACAATTAAGATAGCTTTAACCAACAAGTACATAACTGAATTATCAACTCTGCACACCCAATCTGATACTCTAACTTACGTGGTATTTTATTCCTCATTTCCTCTTATTTTACCTGTACATGGTAAATCCTTCAATTTCATCTGTGTATTATGTGCTGCTTCCACTATTTAATATCTAGTTCCATCTTTGTATTATGTGCTGCTTACACTATTTAATATCTAGTTCGCACTGTTTCTTATTGAAGTCTGTTTTTGTTTTTGATAAATTCTGTTATCCAGGTGTTGGTAAGCACTACATGTTGTTCATCTGTCAGCATGTTCAGATTTTGCTTGTTGCTTGTGTATTCCAACTGACAACTCTTAGGGGTTCTTGACTTTTCTGCTCATGATTTTCTCTTTGTCTCTTGCTGCAGACTTGATTCATGTTTTCTCCTCTGTTCCAAGGCACCTCAACTTTATTGATCACACCAGTGACATTGGATGGAAAGAGTATGTCCTATCTGAACATAGCAATAGTGAATGGCACAGTTGACTGCTGCTAGTCTCACCAATAAACTCTTTTGCAGGTCTCAGAGAGTGCAGCCGATTATAGTAGATGCCGGAATATATTTGGCAGGGAGGAATCAGTTCTTCCAAGCCACAGAGAAACGGGATACTCCAGATGGTTTCAAATTTTTCACAGGCATTTCTCTCTACTTGCACTTTATTTTTCAATCGCTTGATGAAATAATTTTCTAACACATGCATTCCCTTTCTTTTAGGTTCTCCATGGGTCATTTTAAACAGACGCTTCATTGAGTATTGTGTTTTTGGTTGGGAGAATCTCCCTAGAACACTCCTCATGTACTTCACAAATGTGATGCTACCTCTGGAGGGGTATTTCCACTCGGTTGCATGCAACTCGGACTTCCGCAATTTCACAGTGAACAACGACTTGCGGTATATGGTGTGGGATGACCCTCCTCAGATGGAACCCCATTTCCTAAATGTTACACATTATGATGAGCTAGTGGGGAGTGGAGTTCCTTTTGCCCGGAAGTTTAAGGAGAATGAGCCCCTGTTGGACAAGATTGATGATAAAATACTTCGACGTTGGCGTCACAGACCTGCTCCTGGTGCCTGGTGCACAGGCAGAAAGAGGTGGTTTAGTGATCCTTGTTCCCAGTGGAGCAACGTCAACATTGTAAGACCTGGCCCTCAGGCTGAGAAGTTCCGCAAATATATAAACCAGATTTTAGAAGAATCAAAGTCAAGCAACAACTCCTGCAAGCAATAGCAGTAGCATCCAAGCATGAGGCTTCAGTTCCCGCAGTTGAAGGTTGAGCTTGTCTCATTTTGCATAGAGGGGCTCTCCATGTCTCGAGAACTTCATGGCTTCGGGTGCAAGCATTTTTGCACCTGGGGTATGAGCACACGGCCAAGGTGAGGGATGGGTTTATTCTTTCCAGATTTTTTGGTTACTGTCATGGCTTCAATGGCTTAGTGCATAATACAAGCATTGCGGCTAGCCAAGAGAGCTTACAGTGGGAACACGAAGCTAATAGGCAGTGTAATTAGTAGCAATCAGTTGAATGACTTGTGCCTTTGTTTATAGAACTGATGGAATTCTTGGGGCTTCCATACAAATTGAGAAACAAAGAATGGAGGAATCTTGTTGGTTGGTCATGGTTGTTGTGGACGTGTGGTTAATACAATGCTTACAGATTTTTTTTTCTTGACATGCAGTTATTCTCATTATCTCATGCTTCCTTCTGGTGTTCTGTTCTTTCATCTCGTCTGTGTATAAGTACTAATAACTCTGGTCTCTTGCAGTGATGCAGCACCAGTCCTTTTGCAGGGCTGTAGTGAGCTAATGAACTGGATGTGAGCAATGGCAATATAGCATCCCTACCCCTTTTAGGATCTGTCCTATTTGGGGTGAATTGTGACCTTCACCAGAATCCAAGTGCAGTGTGGTAGTCTATGACTATTTCCAGTCAAAACAAGCTAAAATACATGAATGAAAATGGATGCATTGCCAGTAGATGTTCATGCAGCAATCTATAATACATGATTGACATATATTGTGCAAAAGCTTGTCAAAGATTTGACAAGTAGCAAACGGACCTACCGATGGATTTCGAGTACTGAGGACACTGCTTACAGATTAAAAGCAGAGATCGAAATAGCACATGGCTGGCAGTTTAACCTCTTATGGAGCATCATTTCAAGTCTTTCTGGAATGCAAACGTTGCATACGAATTTTTGGAGTAGTTAAACTTGCACCATTTCAAGCCTGTCCAGAATGCAAAAAAATGGATGCGGATTTCGAAGGAAAATATTCTAATTTCTTGCGAAAACTACGGTAAACCCCTGGGGGCTTCATTTCAGGTGGATGAACACGGGGATGTCCTCCGGATGGGAGTCCCAGATGGCGTTCGGGACGAACAGAAAAGCGCTGGCTTGGTACGGCCTGTCGAACCGCTCGACGCCCTTGGTCGGACCGGACAGTGAGAGCACGCCGTCCTTGCCGACCACCTCGATCCTGTACTTGAGCTCATCCTCAACCTCAAACAGCTCGTCCATGAGCCACACGATGGACAGCGAACGGCCCCCCGGCACGTCCGTGCCGGCGACGAGCAGGAGCTCCGCGCAGTTGTCGAGCCACAGCATGCGGGCCTGCTCGGACGAGCGCATCCTCAGCGCCGTGAGGCAGCCAGGCTTGACGCGGGTGCGGTGCACGTCAGGGTGGTCAACCTGGACGTGGTCGACCAGGGACTTGCCGGCGTAGCCAGTGCAGCTGGGGATGGGACGGTGGCAAGGGGCGTAGCGGCACGACCCCTCGTGGGCTTCCTTGCTCGCGTAGGGGATCATCTCGGCGCACCCGTGCTGCCGGAACGGGCACGGCACGGACACGCCGGCGAGGACGCGCTCCATGGCGCGGCAGCGGGTGGCGGTCTCCGGCTCACGGCACATCAGGCACTCGCACTCGTCGGCCATAGCCCCGTCCGTGCAGCACCCTGAACATGAGATGTGGCCTTTCGTGCACTGCATGCCAACCAAAAATATAAGCAGAAAGCAAACCAAACGAAGTGTCATTGAAACTGAAACGGCATTGGCATTGTAGGGATTTAGGATTACCAGTACGTCGTGCTGGATTTTATCTGTACTTTCTACAGTGACAAATTCATTTAGAATGCTTGAGATTCTGATGCCAAACATGTTTTGTAACCATTTCTTTATGCAATGAAATGTTCCTGATGCCATTTATACCAAGCATGCCTTTTAACCATTTCTTTTTGCAACAAAATGTTCCTAACCTTTCATGAAAATGTCAATCAGAATCAGTGGTACAAGGTAGTCAAAAAGGTGTTCAGAGTATCTGCAGTTTATTCAAAAAAGAGTATCATACCAAGGAGTAGACACCGCAGATGCCAGGTGAATTAATACTGGTATGACAGTGTGTCAGAAATCCTTCTTATTGGCTGATTGTTATATAAGAATGTCTAATCAGATTGGATGTAAAGAATTTAGGGCATGAAACACCATGAGATTAGCTAGGACAAACAAACGTGGTGAACCCATTTATTTTGTACACTCTACATTGCTAGAAAATTCAGGCAAGAGACTCAGAGATACTGAAAAGTTAGGGATGAACATATTGCCTTTTTCTCTTTTATAGATAATAAAAAGACATGAATGATTTGCAACAGGTGAACTTTTAAAAAACAAACAAGACGACCGCATGCAAAATGACAATAAATCAAGATTCGCGAGTACTGAAAACATTGATCATGAGAGATTGATTCCGCATATATATATATACCTGGAAAAGGGGCGTGGTCAATGGACCAGAACAAACACAGCACTGCAGCAGGTCGGCGTCCACGGCGACAGTGATCTTCTCCCCTCGGCGTTGGCTCGTCACGGTTTCAGTCTCATCTTCCCCCCTGGTCCTCTTCACGCCGGGAAGCCGTCTGAGCACCTGCGGCCATGGCCTCTTGTCACCCATCTGCGCACTGCCGTGTATCAGGATTCAGTAATCTGTGCAGCGATCAGCGTTACGGTTTGTAAAATGCACACAGCAGCGGAGCATATGATCTATCATCTATCAGAGGTTTCAGTAGCCTAATCGAAACTGCGATGTACTGGCCGCCAATCATACTGAAGGCAGCATATGTGACGCATGCGTATGCATGTCGTATCGGATTGCATACTCCTGTTCTTCACACACGTACGTCGATGGTCTGAATTAGGGTGAATCGTGTCTGCTGAATGTCCTGTTTGCTTCAAAAACAGATCACCCGAGCCAAAATCATCGTCGATTTTTGAAGAGTCCTTTCAATTTTTTTTGAAGAATCCGCATGAATAACTCACACGACACTATCTGCATTATTCTACTTCCAAAAGAACAACCAAAATCTCAGGATTTCTACGCGACTGCCGCGTGCTTGCGAACTTCATTTCGAGTTCGACAGGTAGTATATTTCCCTCCAAACAAACAAGCGCAGACGAGAAAACAAGCGCGGCTCTTGGATCTCTCAGCTCCCTCCCTCTCCGAACCGCAGTTCATGGATCCCCGCCTGAGGATTCCCCGGAACCTCCATGACCCGCAGTCCCCATGCGTCCTAATTGGCCGCGCAAGGCCGCGGCAAAGGGGATCGGAACACGTAAACAACTTGATCGGGTTGCGGCGGCGACGAGAGGACTCACCTCGACGGGTGGATGGACGATCGATCCCCCGGTTCGCCTCCTGAGATCGGCAGCGCGTGCCGCCGCCGCCGCCGTGCGGTCCGGCCTGTTCTTCCTTCAATGGAGTGCGTGTTCTACTGCTCGACGCTGTGACCAAGGAGTACTTGGTGTGAGATCAACGATGATATCTCGGCTGGAAGTTTGGAAACGGATGGGGAGAACCGCCATGGCTGGCTGGAGCCTGGAAGGCGTGATCTTAATGGGCCGGGCTTTACCATAATCCGGACGGCCCATCTGAGGCGATTTGGGGGATTGCCGATGTTCTCGCTGCCTCGCGGGACCCACGCCCATAGCTAAACCCCTCCTCCTACAGGCGACGATTGCAAATTGCAATTTGCAAGTTCAAAGTCTATAGAACGCAAAAAAATGTGTACTGAACAATCTAACGAGCGAGTTCAAATTTCAGCTTGATGAACACAGACAGCACGGCACCGGACCATGGCGGCTGCGGCCTCTCGTGTTCCGCTACGGCCTCGAGCGGAGCCTCACCGTGGACATGGACATGGACATGGACGAGGGGGCGCAGCGGCCCTGGCAAGTCTTCTTCGCGCCGGAGGACGGGGCCGTGTTCCTCATGTCGCTGGGCGCGGGCGCCGCGGGCGGGCGAACCGCGGCGACCCCGCGACCCAGTGCATGTGCAAGGCCGCCCTGGAGCTCCCGGGCGGCGGCAGTGATGGCCATGATGGTGTTCAAGGTGCGTGCTGTCGGAGCTGGGGAGCTGCTGGCCTTGCAAACGGTCTCGCTCAAGGCACGCATCAACCCGGTCCAAGTGCCTGCGGCAGGTGCCGCTGCCACCACCGTTGCTGCCGCCTCCACGCCGAAGTAGGCGCCGGCAGTGCCCGCACGGACTAGGCTGTCCAAGTAGTCTGCATCCGAAACATTTTGGGTGTCTGCAAATGCAGTGCGCTATGCATGGCGACAAGGCGTACAGCTACAGCCCGATCGGTCGTCCAACTTCTGGTTGCAATTTGCAAACTCTGCAGTGGTTAGCAATTCAGCGGTTAAAGCATCTCCACGAGAGTTGCTATTTCTAACTCTCTATTTGACTCTCAATTTCATTCTGACATTTCCATAGTGAGTTGTTTACTCCAACAGTCTCTTCATTTTCCACTCACCAAATCCCAACTACTCCTTCAACTCTCCTCCTCCACACACACTGACACGTAGATTCCATGCGTCATCCCCTTCCTTTCCTCTTCTTTATCCTCCACGGCCTCACCCTCTCCTCTCCGCTCCGACCCCTCTGCCCGGCCTCACGCTCTCCCTCACCCTCTCCTCTCCGCCCACGGCGATGGCAGCCGGCCCCTCCCCGCCCTTCCCGTTCCAGCCTCCCTTCTCTTCTCCCCCCTCCGTTCGCCCCTCAACTTGTGCCTGTGGTGAGGAGCAGCGGCGTCCATCGGCGGACTGGCGTGAGGTGCTCTAGGTACGTCTCCCTCCCCATCTTCTCCTGCGCCCGACACCTGGCGCCACCTCTCCTCCCTACCGACCGTTCCCGCACCCGTTGGCTAGTGGGGCCCACACTTGGCAAGCCAGTTTGGCTAGCGCCACTGGCTCGCTAAGGTTGGCTAGCCGGAGGTCCAATTTGGAGAGCCGGATGGGATGGAGAGAAGGATGGAGAGGCTGTTGAAGACTGATTTTACTATCGAGCAGCTAAAATTTGGCTAGACGAGCCATTTAGCTACTCTCTTGGAGACGCTCTTACTAGGACAGTATGCATTACAAGTTAAATATTGACAAACTCGTATCATATGTAGCAAGGGACGGGGATGGTGTATCCTTTTGCAGGTTCGGTTCTTGGTTAGCTTTGTTAGGGTGGTTAGGTTGGGTGTGTCCTCCCCTCCCTCCTTGCTGCTTGTTCTTGTTGTTGTGGTGATTCTGGCTTCCGTCGCTGCCGGATGTGTGTTGGTTGTATTTTAGTATTATTTTATCTTTAATCCTTTATGTTCTTATGTTGGCCAAGTCATGTTTGGCTGCATCAAAATTTATTTGTAAACTGCTTTTTAAATAAAATACGTGCTAAAGCATGTTTAAAAAAATAAAAAATGAAGAGGCACAGGCAACCAGCATGCTGCCGGCAAACCGACGAGGCAAGGGGAGCGCGTCCTGGACGGACTAGGCTAGCGGTGGCTAAGAAAAATTATGAACAGTAAACACTTGTTTGCCGACATAAAAATATCCGAGTCCCTTTGATTCTTCGTGGCTTTCTTTGCTTACGCTCCTCCTAAATCTCCTTTTAAGTTCAGAAAGAGGATCATTTGCGTCGAATTGTATTCTGCGGATTCAAAATGGAGGGCTTCTCGTGAGGCAACTCGTCAGCCCGAGGCGATGAGCAGAGCGGCGAGGTATGATGATACCGGCCGCCGATGGCAGAGGATGACCACTGGATGGCATTGACGAGACGAGCAAGAGGACCAGGCCTTTCACATTGTGGAAGGGAAGCCTAAAAAAATAACGGACCTCACTAAAAAAACAGGCATCGGTCCTTATATGCTGCAATATTCAGCCATCACTGGAGGACCCACGCCTGGATCTTGCAACATCAAGTTGGGTGACCTGTTTACACAAGAGAAGAAATTTTTATTCAGTTGACCCCGGCGCTTGTACATTCATCGCTCCCAAATTTTCTAGCACCGGCTTCACTAGCTTTAGTGTGTGCACCTGTATCTAAAGTTCCTCTCTCCATTTGAAGCATCACTTCAGGCTACCACTGCGGAGGGCCTATAATGGTGATGGAAATGGATGGCTAATCTTGCACAAGTCCAGAGAAAACCATGAAGTTATGTGATGAAGCTCTCGATTCTGAATTATACTCAAATAATTGTTTGTCTAGCTATAGCATTTGTTTGCATTATGACAGCACACAATTTTTTTTGTTTTTTAAGATATGTAATTTTCTAGAATGACGATAAATCGACAGTTCTAAATCCTGAACATTTGTGCACGCAAACAGGTAGATCTTGCTGTGATCGTAAAAACCAGTGTTGGCTAGGTATCCCAACTCTCAACTACACTTCTCAGCCAATTAGGAGTAAAGAGATGTTTGCTTCCGAAGGACTAAACTTTAGACTTGTCACGTCAAAATGAATTTTATTATTTAGAAGTATTAAATAAAATATAATTATAAAAGTAATTGCGGAACCTCTAGGGTAATTCGCGAGATGAATCTAATAACGTATATTAATCTATAACTACCGGATGGTTAATGTAGCATCACTGTAGCAAATCATAGAATAATTAGGCTCATAGAATTCATCTTGCGAATTAGTACCCATCTGTGCAAAAAGTTTTGTAAAAATATTTTATTTAATACTTCTAGATCGCAAGAGTTTCTTTAATGGACATGGCAAAACTTTAGCCCTCCAGAACCAAACAAGACCTACTTCTGGTATCCCAATATTTATGAACCTCCAGAGAATCAATTAGCATGTGGTCTTCTAACATGTGTTGGTTGGAGGGTCTAATTGGATTGGGACAGTTCGACCCAACTGGAGCCACGTTTGGTTTGAGATTCATGGGTTAGATTCAATCCCGAAGTGATATATTCCCCTCGGATGCGGGTCAGAGTAGTCCGCCAAATCGAGTGGACCACCCGACCCACTTGAACTCCGTCCCGATTCCGTTCGCGGGGGCGTGGGCGAGGCCGAGCTCGTGGGCGTTAGGGCTGGCGGAGACACGGGCACGAGGGGCAGGCGGAGGCGCGAGCGAGCTCGTCGGCGCGGGGCGAGCGGAGGCACGCCGCGGCCAGCGTGGGGAGCGGGCGGAGGTGCGGGCGAGCGGAGACGCAGGTGCTAGGGGCGGGCGGAGGCACGCCGCGGCCAGCGTTGGGGCGGGCGGAGGCGCGGGCACGCTCGCCGGCGCTGGGACGGACTGGCGGCACATGGCGGGCGCAGCGGGGCAGATCGACGAGCTGGGCGCAAGGATGCGGAGGAGCGGGGCCGCACGGCCCACGGCACATGGCTTGGCGAAAGGAGTAGGGCTCGCGGATTGGGCGTGCGGCAGCCGGCGGCGCGGCGCATGGGGCAGGCACATGGCGCCGGCCGAGCGGATGGCACGGGGTAGCACCGGTGGGCAGAAGTGGAAGAGAGAGGAAGAAGAAGGTGATCCGAGAGACTGATACGTGGGTTCCACAAAAGGCTGCCTAACGGAGTTACAAACGTCACTCCAACCTATACACGTAGACTTTGAATCAAATAGAAAACTAGAACCAACCCAACCCTTTAACCAACCCTTTAACCAAACACCAGGTTGTTGAACCTAACTGAAAAATAGTGATGAACCAACATATTTTCAAACCAAACACATGCCTAGTATTCCAAAGTTTGTGAACGTTTGGGAGTACTCGTTGGAGGTGAGAGCATTTCTCCAAAAGTGCCTAAAAATTAGAGTCCTAAAATCAGCATTTTGAGATCTTGCTAAAAACTATTGAGAGGAAAAAATAAGTCATTCACCAATAGTTTTCAAAAGTTAGTTCCCAAAAATTATCATCTATTCGTGAGCCCATCATTTTATATTTTTCTCATGATTGCCCCTCGCCTTTCCCCCTCTTCGTTCCCAGCAGGCCACCGCTGCTCTTCTCTCTCTTATATTCTTTGTTTTTCAAATCAGCAACGGCTCGATCTTCCTATCCTCCGAGCTTGGCCAAATATCACTATACTTCTTTCTCCCAACCAGACCACCCAATCGGCAGCTAGCAGCTCTCCTCTTCCTCTCTAATCCGAGCTCCACAGCTACAAGAGCCCAGCATTCCTGCTCTTCATCTATCTCTATTCCTCTTTGCACTGCTTCCAAATCAAAGCAGCTAGCCAAGCACTAAAACCACCCATGCCATCTCCCTCGTCTGGATTACTTCCAACCAAAGCAGCTCGTGCTCCTCCTTCCCTCTATTCTTTTATATACGGAAGCAATCAGTGGTTTTAGATCGGAAGTCATGCCACATCTTCCAGACCGAGCGCCCTGCGCCAAACAGGCAGCCAGCCGCGGAGCAAGTCAAGGGGACCTCTCTTCCGCACCAATCGTCCTCCACCTGCGAGCCATGACGGCCTAAGCAACGTGACGCTAGCATTGCCCGTAGAGGACGGATGACCCTTTTGTCGGCATCACCCTAGAGCCTTGCGTGCTTGCAGAAGGAGGACGAAAAGGGAGAAGAGAAAATAGCGTGTAGGGAAGATATCACGTAAAGTCGCGGATGGGAGAAAAACCGATGGAATTGTCCAATTGGAAGCGCAAGCTAGTAGCGTAAAAATAGCTCGGTTGGCCGCTACTATTAGGCGCGCAAGAATATTGGACACCGTTTTTTGCATCTGTTGGAGCTAATATTTTTGTGTTTGGTTCCAAAATTGATTTTTTAGTAATGCATTTTGGGCATTGTCGGAGATGCTCCGAGGAGTCGGAGACTCGAAGAGCTTTCCAACTCAAAAATCCCTGGTCGAAGTGTGACTCTGTCGTTCTGCTGTGCGGTGAGATTCCTGTTGCAGGTAGACGGCAGGTCTGCAGCCCAGCCGATGGAGAAACTCGAGCAGCAGAGCACCGTCAAGAAGGCGAGGTTGGAGTTACCAATGGATGAAGTGAAGCAAAATGGGCCGGAAGTAGAGGCGACCGGCGGAGCCATCGGACCAGCGGCAGCCGCCGCGTGACCAAGCTCCACTGCCCCCGCTGCAACCACCCCTTCAAGCCCCCAATCTACCAGTTCCTGGTATGTATGCTTCAGCGTCATCGGCACCAGCTAAATCCTTTGCTTGTTTTTGCATTCTCATGGCTACTCGAGTTTATTTGTGCAGTGCGATGCCGGGCACTTGGCTTGCAGCAACTGCCATGGCCGGCTCCCAAAGGACAAGTGCTACGCGTGCGGTCATGACGGCGCCTACCGCCGCAACACCACTCTGGAAGACGTCGTCGGCTGGCACAGGGTCCTCTGCCCCAACGGCGCGTACGGCTGCCAGGCCTACGTCCCCTACCACGAGTGCGGCGACCACCAGCGCGAGTGCCCCTGCGCGCCGTGCGGCTGCTCGGAGCCGGGCTGCTCCTTCGTCGGCTCGCCGCTGATGCTCCGCGACCACATCAGGGACGCGCATGGGTGGCCCGTGGACAAGATCCACTACGGCAATCCCCAGGACCTCTGCCTGCCGGAGTCGCAGCGGCGCCGCCTGCTCGTCGCCGAGGAGGACGGGCGCGTGTTCCTCGTGGTCGCCGTGGGCGCGCCCGGCTAGTGCCACGAAATCTCGCTGGCGTGCCTGAGAGCGAACGCCGCGGCGGGGCCGCAGTACACGTGCAGGATGTGGGCGATGGGGAAGGCCGCGGGCGCCGCCAGCGCGCTAAGCGTGATGATGAAGATGGAGGTGCCAAGCTGCCGGGTGCCCGGCAAGGCCGCGGTGGTGCCCCTGGTTGTGCATCGCAAAATGCTTCACGGGGCCTCCTTGGAGATCCACCTCAGCGTTCGCATCGAAGAGGTGCAGGCATGAACGCAATAAAGCAAATTTCAAGCGTTTTGATTAGGGTGCTAGAATTCGGTTCTTTTGTCCATGGCAATGCAATAACCTGATTAGATCTGATAACTGCGTTCTGTCTTGTGCGAAAATGCAGGAAATTGACTCAAGATCCAACGAGCTTGATGAGCTACCTTTGCAAAGGGATTACCACGGAAGGGACCAAGACATTGGAAATGTTTGTGATGGTTTATTTTTTGCTACTCTCACGTTTTCTCCCATTAAAAATGCTGAAGTTTGGTTTCTCTTTGCTGTTTCTTTTTGATTGCATGATACTTCTCGTTCACTTCTCATACATTTGTCTGCATAATACAGTTGCATACAGTTTAGCACTAGAGGAATTAGGGTAAAAAATGCAGGGAAGCTGTACAACTTTGTATCTTCTTAGAGAAAGAGAAGGAAAGGATCCCCCTAATTTCATATGAAGAATATTATGAAACAATCTAGTTGATGGTTATTCCTAAAAAAGCAACCAAAGCCATGGGTTGGTGAAAAGACTGAAACACTGCTTAGTTAACCATACTTCTAACTTAAGGAACCACAATGCAGGCGCTTTAACCTTGTGCGGTAGAATAACAAAAGCATTTACTTTGTTGGGATACAATGATGCTGTTGATGAAATGCATGTTGCTGTTTGGTAATTTCCCTACAGTATACTGTTTGGAAAACTTAGCTCAGGCATCTGTTGTTGAATGCAGAACAAAATTAAAACTAAGCATCCTAAGACGGTGACATTGGAGCAACATAGGGCCACTGCCCATTGGTCACATATTTATTGTTTCATGATATGTCATTTCTTCAGAAACTAATCTACACATGTTATCATGTGGAAATACAGAGGGACAGCTCTAGAAAAGATTCTCAATTTACAACAGCAACTGGATGCCAAAGAGAATCTTGATTTAGAAATACAACAGTTGCAGGGAAAATTGGAAGTTGTGAAGCATCAAGGTTTAGAATCAAAGGAGAAGATAGATGTACTGAGTCAGGAGCTGAAGGATATGTATGGTGAAATGGAAGCATTGGAGTTGCTGAACATGATTGCTTATCACGGAAAGGAAAAGCAATGATCAGTTGCAAGATCCTCGGAAGGAGCTGATAAATGTAAGTGGTCTCATTGATTGATAAACTATCCGATATTAGATTCCCTTTTGTTGTTCAAACCAATGGTGGCACCTACGAAATCCATTGCTTTTGCCTTCACAGGGCTTTAGCGAGCTTGATGTTGGCCGAGGAAATATAGGTATCAAGAGAGTGGGTGAGCTTGATTTCGAAGCATTCAGAATCGCTTGCAGGAAAAGGTCATCGGAAGGGGACACAGAAATCACCTCTGCTGTCCTTTGTTCAAAATGGCAAGAAGAAATTAAAAATCCAAGCTGGCACCCTTTCAAGGTTAAAATGGTTGATGGAAAAGAAATGGTACACCCCTCGAGCACTAACACTTATTTTCGTGCTTCCTGGTTGTTTAATCTTGAGCCATCTGTTTCGTGGAGGACTTGCAGTTTTGCAAGTGTTTCCATGCTACATTGTTGTATCTGATGGGCATTCTCTGGCGCAGGAAGTTCTTTTAGAGGATGAGAATCTTCAGAAGCTAAAGCAAGAGCACGGCGAACAAATCTGTGCTTTGGTAACAAAGGCCTTGGTTGAACTCAACGAGTACAATCCTAGCGGTCACTATCCTGTACCGAAGCTGGGGAACTATGAGAAGGACCGGGAGGCAACAGTGGCTGAAGCCATCCATCACGTCATGAAGAAGCTGAAGACTCGTAAGAGGAAGCATTGTCCCCGGTGAGTTCTTCTGTCAGCGCTGTCCTGAGCTAAACCTTACTAGACCTGGTGTTGTTATTTCACTAGTTCGTCGGTTCTTAGATAATGATGGGTGGGTGTACTATGATCACCTGCAAACGCTAGTATTATCGTTCGGTTGCAGGGTTCCATCCCTGGAATTTGCTGTTAGCATTGACATGAATGCTGCTATATTTTCAGAATGGGAACCACCCCATGGATCTGCTGCCGTACTTGCTTACCAGAGTAGGGATGGCAGCGGGTGAGAAACCCGGTGCTGGGGGGTTGGGGAACGCATCCGCCCCACCTGGGTTGAAATTCCCCGCCACCTGCCCCACGACCCATCTTGGATCTCAATTTCCCCATATCCACCATCCGTGTGGGTAACGGTCCGTGTGGGTAACGGGTACCCATTAGTGATCCACTCCATATAACAAACTGATCAGTCAGTAATTTAGTATATCAAATTTTCAATGCACAAGCTAACAGCACAAGATCATAATTTCATAAATAAACAAATATCATCCGAATTATCATGCAACATCCAGGCATCTATCAAATTTAAACACCACCAAGGCATCAAAACTGCTACATAGCAGCCTGAGCGCACAAAATATAAGGGTTTAGAAGCTGGCCCATATGTCATACTATAAATCAGTGTCCCATCAGGTAACGGGTCTGGGATCCGATAGGACGCATCCACATCCGTTTCACCCGATGGATGAGGAAAAACCCCATTAGCAAATCCGTGGGGGTAGAAAATGTCCATGCATCCTAATAGGTTTTTTACCCGCGGGTTGCGGGTTCCCATTGCCCCTGGACCAGAGGCGTGTAAAGCCTTTTTTTGTTTGCCGATGACTAGAAGGTTTGTAATTTGGGCGATGTTTGGTTGCAATTGGTGATTTCACTCCTGTGGCACTTTTTCGTTGGACGGCTAAAATTTATACCTGGTGTCCACCTGGGAAATTGAAAAACGAAAGCAGATTGCCTGATTTGGATGGGCCGGTATTTCGCATGATTTCGGCCCATCCCAGTCCGCTACGGCCGGGTATGGCCTGCGGCCTCGGCCGTAGCGGATCTTGGCCACGGGCCAGGAATGCGTGGTGGTTTTGGAGCATCGGCGGCAAGCCGACGAAGGCGCACCCGGGCTGGGACACGCGCGCTGTGCTTGGCGGCGGCGTAGTAGTTCACGCGTCACGTAGCTGCGGGAGCCGTAGGCGTCGTAGGGGGCACTGGATACTGGCCGAGTGGACGATGTCTTCCAGCGCGGTGCGGCGGCCATAGGCGCCGGCGTGGGAGCACGCGAAGCGCCGGTAGTTGTTGGGGAGCTGGTCTGGTCATGGCATACGTCGCGAGCCAGGTGCCGCACCGCGCACAGCACATGGACAACGCTTGGTGATAAGAGCCTCGTCGGGCAGGAGGATCGGAGCCTGGTCCTCGTGTCGCTGGCCGCGCCCTGCTCGGACGACACCGCTCCGGTACTCGTGCAGGCTCGCGCTGGAGCTCCTGGGCGGCGAGGACGAGGAGCGGGAGGACGACGACGGCGGGGTGGTCGTGATGGAGTGCAAGGTGCGCAGCAGCGCGCGCGCGGCCGGGCGGGACCCCGGCGCTCGACCAACGAGCGTTCTTGGGGCTGCACCAGCAGCTGCAGCCCGACGACACGGTCGCGCTCAGCGTATGCATCAACAGCCTCGAACCCGTCGGTGCCGCTGCTGCGAACGCCGAACGCCGCCACCACCGCCGGCAAGCCTACAGCGTAGCCGCACGAGCTAGCTAGGAGCTCCAAGAACCACCGCCCGCCTCATGAGTCATGACGCAGACTAAACGCCGTGTAGTTTGAGGGAGCTCCGAATCATGAATTGTACTCAAATAATCGTTTGTTTAGCTATTTTGGTTTTGCATTGTTACAGCACACAAAATACAATTTTTGTATTTTTTAAGACCTGTATATTTCTGGAGTATTGTGCAAGCAAACTAGACCTTGTTGGCTTGTTGTGATAGTAGTAAAATTCAGTGTTGACCACATGACCCAACTCCCAGCTACAATCTTGACTCTTGAGGCTAGTGGGAGTAACTTCTGCCACTACTAGTCCCTCAGTATTCCTGAAATTATGGGAAATTAAGTGGGCGATCTACTAGAATTTCGAAGAGCTTTTTAATCAAACTAAGTAAAGCCCGTGCGATGCTACGGCACACAATTTTTTAACAAAATAAAATAATTTTAAAGAAATATCGTGATAAGATAATAGATAAATTATCTAAGCTATAAATTTTTTTAGCAAAATACATGTTAAATTAGTTCTAGATGAGACACTGTAGAGACAAAATGGACAGGAGACCCTGCATTTTTAGGAGGCCCCGAAGAAGAAAGGAAGGAAGGAAGGGGCAAGCACGACGAAGTGGACGGGAATTTGTGCGACCCAGCCCGAGTCGAACGGTCGGAATCCGGTCACCAGATCGAAATCGAATGCGTCGCTGCGGTCTCCATCCTCCGCGGCTCCGCCGCAACTGGCTGGTCCGCTCGCTCGCCCGTCCATCCTCTTTTTTTCAGCAACCGAGCATTGGCTGGAGTTGGATTTGGAAGACAATCATGTCTGGATTGTGGAGGATCACCACCACAGATCGGCTAGCTCAGCCAAGTTCTTTTGAGAGAGAGAGAGAGAGAGAGAGAGAGAGAGAGAGAGAGAGAGAGAGAGAGAGAGAGAGAGAGAGAGAGAGAATTCGAAAATGTGAAGGCATCACCGAGAGAATGTGCCTGGGATGGATGAGCCACATCCCCGGACATAGGTCACCATATCGCTAGTTACAAAATCTGAAATACCACGTACACTTGAACAACTTTAGATAAAATTGATAGATGTAGTAGATAGGCCGCCAATGGTTTAACATCAAACAATCAGCGCACTGCACAAGTGTGGATACAAAGAGATCCAACTCGATTCACACGCATGCATACATGCTAATAGGGCTACTTCATTTCGATTGTTCTTCCTGTAAGCATCACTACTTAAACATCAACTTGACATCCAGATGAACAAACAAAATGACCAAGGTAATTCCTATATCTTGCTCTTGCCCATGTTCACTTGTATCCGATGGATCATATGTCTGCAGCAAGGAAGTTGCCAGACAAGGAAACCTACCACAATTGGAGGAAGTGAGCATCTGAGTGTTTTAAAGGCCGTAAGGCGAGGCGAGGCGAGCTGGGTACGTCTGACGCCTAGGCGACAAGGCGGGGCTATAACCCAAGGCGAGCTGGGTCCGCCTGGACGCCTAGGACGCCTAGGCGACGCCTTAAAAACACTGGTATCTGGCATTACAAATCAGCATACAGACTACAATTGATATTTTTGATCTCCTCGGTAATCTGTAATTTAGGAAAGAAAAATACAACTCGTTACCTTCCCTCCAGGCTTGTAAGGAGGGAGACCTCTGTACGGACAGGTGCCACATCGAAAGGCATCACTCAACCCACACTGCAAGAATCATTCAGAAATCACCGGAGGCAATATCAGTAACCCGGGTGATCATTGCTGCATATGATGGATTCTGCACAGGAAAGGACTAATGGCACTGTAATTCTGGAAGCAATACTTACACGGCCACAAGCTGACTGAGGATTGTTGAGCTGCTCGGGAGTGAACTCTAGCTTCTCTACTTTTGCCTCAGCCTTAGCCCTGCCACAAGTACAGTTCTAGCATGCCTTCCTTGTTGCCCCCACTTCACAATCCCCAACTGGTGAAACCCAAGAGGAACTTTTAGGACCTAAACTTGAATTGAATATCTTTACAGATATCAAAATAGGTTGAAGGGTTTATGATTGTACCAACTGGAAGTTGTGGTTTCTTCAGGCCTTCCTCAGTCAAGAGGCTGTCTTCATCAATAAGTTCTGAGTCATCATCAATTTGAATCTTAGGAGGGGCCTTTGTTGCTTTCTTAAAGGTGAAAAAAGAACCCACACTGTAGCACGAGTACTGTTTATACAGGTCTAGCCGTTGATTTTAGTACGTCAATCTCAGTCCCTTCCATGGTGGACCGGAACAGGTGGATCGTGTCAAAAAAAAAAAGAAACAGGTGGATCATAAAACATGATTCCCGGATTGAAAACAACGCGTGTTCCTTTGAGCTCCGGGCAGTGGTCAACTGTTGCTTCCTGCTAGGCTCGTCCCGTCTCATTCTCATGTCAGAATGTCAGACCTTGCTTGCAAAGTTCACGCGGTACAGACGTACAGTACTCGTATGTGAACCGCGAAAGGGAAAAAACAGTAGTCATATACGTTGTTTTTTTAAAAAGAAGTCATATAGTATTTGGAGTGCCAAAATTTGCAAACAGTTGACTCTTTGATGAATGGAAAGGGTAAATTGTTAGCAGTTTTGTAGCCTTTCTCAAGATGTACTAGAATTCTTGTTTTCCCACGTACCTCGTCGTCTCATCTGACCTCAGTGGAACTTGGAAGAACGGGTAAGCCATAGCAAATGACGCGTTTATCCCGTGATCAGCAGATCCTCGCACTGTACATTTCTGCATTCTTGTGTGTGCTCCGGCCTCCATTCCTCCATCATCCATGGCCATGCAGTGTCCAGGTCAAACGCTCCTGGTCCTGTACTGTTCAGTTCCTGGTAGGCTGGTACAAACTGGTTCTTCAGGAAAAGGGTCCTTTATTTGTGTGCCCATTGCCCACTTCCTCCTTACTCTCGGCGCTCGTCCGGATAAGAGGATGGCAGAGCAGCAGAACAAGAGAGGCTCGCCGCTGGACAGTAATGGCCGGCTGACCCAGGTCGCCAAGAAGCTCAGGGAGCAGCAGGCCATAGTACCCAGCTACGTGGTCAAGCAAGAACAAGAAGAGCTGGAGGAAGGAGAGGTCAGCCCTGTCGGCGTCAGAGCGGGAGCTGTGGCGGCGGCGGCGGCCATGGAGGACGAGCCGCAGGTCAAGCTGCGGTTCGGATTGTCCCTGCTCCACTGCCGCGCTTGCCTCCGCCCCCTCAGGCCTCCCACGGTCAAGGTGACGCGGTTCAGGTGCACGCTCTGGGTGCAGGACGCGCGCGGCGGCGGGAACGTGGCGAGGGTCACGTTTGCGGTGCCGAGCAGCGACCTCTCCCGCGGGTTCGTGGCCGCGGAGCAGGGCATGTTCCTGGGCATGCCGCCGGAGCTGCTGCGCGACGCGCCCGGCGAGGCGCCGGACCTTCATGGTCCGCATCGACAAGGCGGCGTCCGCTCGTGCGAACTCCATAACTCCACCAGCTTAGCTGCCCGACTTTTGTGTAGCCGCGTGAGACCACCTCCTGATCGCAGTTTGATGTGTACTGAGATCACCAAACCAGGGATGGTTTTGCATTGTACGCTCCCTAATGGAGAACTGTGATTAAATGATGTTACAATGCTAGCAGTCAGTTTCCTTTCTTCGCACCGCATCAATTAAAATTAGTTTATCATACCAAAGAGAATATTACTATTTAGAATACTTAATTAAATCTGTTTATAATTTTTTATATGATAAAGCTAAAGTTTAAATTCTTTTATATAATACGGCCAAAGAGGCACATGTTTTGGAACTAGGGACAACTCTGCAGTCAGCATTGTTATAAAAAAACTCTGCAGTCTGCACATCGTCAGGCTTCCTTGAAGCCTAGCGGCCGGCCTATCCAGTCTACTAGTACTCGCCTACTGCCACAGCTGCTGCAGAGCTATGCACAGTCCAGGGAAGCTCAGAAGGCAGGCTGAGCAAATTCTGACCGGCTTCCTGCGAAGCCTATCGGGCTTTGCTTGACGTGTCCCAGTGGAGAAAAGATATATAGGGCCTGTTTAATTCCTTCCGCGAAAACGCAAAAAAGCTGTAAACGCAAAGATGCCAAAAGAATTTTACTAATTTGAAGTACTAAATGAAGTCTATTTGCAAAACTTTTTGCATGGATGGGTTGTAAATCGCGAGACGAATCTAATGAGCCTACTTAATCCATATTTTGCAACAGTGATGCTACAGTAACCATCCGCTAATTATTGCTTAATTATGGATTAATTAGCATCATTAGATTCGTCTCGTGATTTACAACCCATCCATGCAAAAAGTTTTGCAAATAGACTTCATTTAATACTTTAAATTAGCAAGATTCCTTTGCTACAGTAAAATTTTGCAAAAATGCAAAACGATCTAAACAGGCCCATACTCATACTTGCCTTGTCTCCTAGTAACTTGTTGTCGTTCTGTGGTTGACATTACATCTGAGGTTCCAATTTAGACCTTATTTGACGTAGCTTGTTAAATAATATAAGGAACGGTTTCGCTCGAAGCTATACCAAATTGATATATCAATTTTTGAACCGTCCTCGGGCGTGAAATTATCCATAAATCTCATTTCAGTTTTAATGACGGGTGGAGCCATAAAATGTGGTTTCGACCGGATTCTATAGAAAAAGTCTGCTTCGCCAAATATTTTTTAAAATAAATTTAGCATCATCACATAAGCTGCTTCAGAATCCGTTTTACATGAACCTGAAACCGTACGAAAAGGAGCCGCATATTTGCTATGGCCTACAGCCTCTACGATTTGTGCCTCAGGGCCCGGCTAGTCTTTATTTGTCCTGCACTTGGATGGTGGTGGTGCCCTTGGCCGGAGCAGGAGTGAGCAGACGAGCTGCGGCTTGGCAAGAACAATCCGTTGAAGCAGGACTAGCGCTGGGTGTGAATCCAATGGCCATGAGCCGCTTAGAGACGAAGGAGAACACAAGCAGGTGCCCAAGGCCTAGCCTTCAGAGCTTGGCAATATGGTTTGCAGTGCCGAAGGTGAACCTGGCAAGTTGTGAGTATATGACAAGCGCGATTATATGGCACTTCAGGTGACATAATTGCGTTGTCACTGAAGGAACCGGCCCACGAGCGGCGCGACCACGAATCACACCTTCATCTTCCTCCCCCGCGACGCCGGCCATCTCCGCCTTCCAGGGCTCCCGCCCTCGCAGTCGCTAATGCCAACCCTGCTCCCCCTTCCCCCTCGGCCACCTCCGCCCACCGTCGCCACCATAGTTAGTTTTCGCCATCGAATCCACCGCTGCCGTAACCTAGCTCGGTCGAGCGTCGGGAAGCTCATCGCGATTCCCCCGCCACGTTCACAAGCCACTGGTTGTCCTCAACAGCCCGCGGTAAGCGGCTCCCTGGGCTGGATACCGCGACAGCTTCTGGGTAGCGAAGCAAGATGCAAAGGTGAGTGAACGTACCTACTCCACTACTAAAAGCTACTACAGACGATAAAATCAAGAACATTTGTGAAATGCATACGCGTGCTACTGTTTCTCTTTTTTTCCCCTCAGGGTGGTACTTGTTTACATGCCCTGATTGCCAAAGTTTTTTCTTTACGGTTTCTTTTGAGAATAGTTTGCAAGGACATTTAGGTTTCGTAATGCTCTTGGCATGCAGCACCATAAAACCCTCACCCATCCATCCAACCAGACCATCTAACAGCTTTTAGCAGTGTACCGCGTAGGTCTGTGGGGGGAGGAATCGTACAGCCGATTTGTCGTACGCAGGAGTCCACTCGTTGTGCAGCACGCTTCGTGGCTTTGCCTGGGTGGCTGGGTCCTCGTCCTGAACTCAGGGCCAACTAATAAGCAGTAGCTCGTTGATTTGTAGGGTAGGAAATGATCAAAGTTCGGATAAGAAAAGGCCAGTGAGGAACAAAGGCTCAAGAAAAATAAAATAAAACCTTTGAGAATGAGAGAAAATACAGTTGGATTAAAACTTTTGAATTTAAATTTTCATCTTATATTGAACCTATTGTATGTATTGTCTGTTACATCATCTTACGATGACGTGGCAATACATAAGATCATCTATTAGACTAGATCAATATACTTTCCCTTACGTTACTGGCATTGGAGATGTAATTGATCCACATGTCATGTGTAATCTGTCTTACAAGGAAATGGATCGATCAAATATATAATAGAACAACCTGTTTGCCTGTTTGCGTCTATAGAAGTAGGGATTAGCATAGATTACAAACAGGCCAAAAGGATGGCACTTGAAGAGGAAGAAAGACTATCACATCTAGAAAAACGACCTTTCATCTTGTAATAAAATTAGTACCGGTCACTCTTTACCCGATACTAAAGGTGGCATAAAACTATTTTAGTACCGGCTTTAAATTCGAAAGTCTCCGGAACCATTTTAGTACCGGACGAAAACAACGACCGGTCTAAATATCACCCTTTAATACCAGATGGTGTTCTGGCCAGGTACTAAAATGGCGTGGCTACTTAGTACCGGTCAATGACACTACCCGGTACTAAAAAGATAACATTTAGTATCGATCGGTGTTTTGTTCCAGTACTAAATGATCCTTCACAAGGTACTTCAAAAGAAAACCATCTTCCATCCAGTTACATGTGATGCACAGGTGGGATGGTAACGAAGTTACATGCGAGACTAGAGGTTATGGGTTCAAATTCCCACGGCCGCACGCGCGCATTTACACGTGAAAAATTCACGATGATGCGCATGTGCGGACCTCCGATTCTCTATGGCTGTGTTCTGGAGAACGGCGTAACAAGAGAGGCGCCGCTGTTCTGGAGAACGGCGAGCGCGGCCGTAGCGGCAAGAAACCGAGGGTGGTCAAGCAAGACGGTAGAGGAAGGAGAAGTATTCAGCCAAGAAGGAAGCGAGGGGTAGCGTGCGACGACGGTAGTGGAAGGCATGGACGAGCCCCAGATCAACTTGAGGATGTCGGTCTCCTTGTTCCATTGCGGAGCTTGCTTTTGTCCCCTGAAACCTCCCACGTTCAAGGTGAGTTTGATCTAAGTGGTCATTCGAGATAGGATGACTGGTGCAAATACAGTAAATTTTTGAAAGTTTCGAATTGTTTTGAAATGTTTGTAGGACTATGTGCTGAAGATGCTTATTTCAGAAAGCTACAAATATTTTGGTATTGCGATGCACGTACTACAATGCAACTTGCTCACCATGACATCATAGGCCTACCCCCCATGGTAATAATAGAGGGTTTTTCTTTTTTGAAAGTTGTAGTTTGTGCAACGTGATGCTAGAATAGATTCAGTTTTTTGAAATGTGTCTCAAAGGTTCTAGTTTTGTTTAAACACAAAACATGTCAAGATAGTTATAGGTTTTGGAAGTTTTTGTGCGGAACGAGGTCGTAAACATTTTTCCAATCTATCGCCGTGATAAATGGTCGCATGCAAATAAATTATGTGCGTAGCATCACTGTAGCAAATTATAAATTAATTAGACTCATTAAATTCATCTCGCAAATTAGCACTCATCTATGAAAAAAATTTATAAATAGATTTTATTTAATACTTCTAAATGGTAAGATTCTCGTTTGATGTGACGATGCTAAACTTTCATCCCTATGAACCAACGGGCCTTAATATAAGATTTGCTACAGTAATATTACAGTAACCATCCACTAATTATGGACTAATATACCTTATCAGATTCGTCTCATGAATTAGTCTAGAGTTCTGCAATTAGTTTTATAATTAAGGAAGTGTTTAGTTTCTGCGGGCTAACCCTGTAATATCAAAAATAATTTTATCATTTAGAAGTATTAAATAAAGTCTTCATACGGGCTAACCCTGTCACATCAAAAATAAGTTTATCATTTAGAAGTATTAAATAAAGTCTAATTATAAAATTAATTGCAGAACCTCTGAGCTAATTCGCAAGACGAATCTAATAAGGTATATTTATCCATAATTAGCGGATGGTTAGTGTAATCACTGATGCAAATTATAGATAAATTAGGTTCATTAAATTCGTCTCGCGAATTAGCACCGTCTATGAAAAAAATTTAGATAAATTTTATTTAATACTTCTAAATGATAAGATTCTTTTTATATGATGGAGCTAAAGTTTAGCCTTTAGAAACCAAACGGGATCTAATTTATCGTGAGAGGCATGTGATGGTCTAACACCGTGAATCGCGAGAGGCAATCCAAACATCCTAAAGTTTCCATTTATGTGTTGGCTCAGTTTGGTTTCGAATGGCTAAATTTTAGCTCTGTCAAATCAAACAAGATCATGCTATTTAGAAGTATTAATAAAAGAAGTATTAATAAAATTTGTTACAAATTTTTTCACAGATGATGCTAATTCGTGAGATGAATTTAATGAACCTAATTAACCCATCATTTGCAATAGTGATGCTATAGTAACCATGTGCTAATTATGGATTAATATATCTCATCAGATTCGTCTCACGAATTAGCCTAGGATTTTGAAATTAGTTTTATAATTATATTATATTTATTATTTTTTAATATTTATAAATATTAATATTTTTATATGATATAGCTAAAATTTAGCTCTATAGAACCAAACACATCGTATGAATCATATAGTTTTTCACTTTAGAGCGCTTCGCTCTACCATATTTCTGTGTTTTTTCCCACTCCTCTATTTTGCATTCGTTCTTTCGAAACAGGCCCTCAGAGTTCAGTCCACTCGACTCCACCAAGTCCACCCAAAAGGACGTTCTCAAATAAAATGTCCACCCAAAAGGTCTCGGCGTTCCCCCTTGGGCCTTGGCCATGTCTGAGCAGCCGAAGCGGGTTTCCACGCCGGAGAACGGCCACGGCGGCAAGAGGCCAAGGGGGCTGGCCGCACCCGACGGCGGGGTCAAGCAGGAGCGGCGAGAGCAAGGGCAAGCGGAGGCGAGCCAGGGCGGCGAGGGAGAGGGGGCCGTGGTGGCCGTGCAAACCATGGAAGAGCCGCAGATCAACATCAGGATCTCCGTCGCGCGTCTCCACTGCCACGCCTGCCTCCTCCCCCTCAAGCCCCCCACCTTCAAGGTCAGTTTTCTTCTCCTGCTGACCGATGCAAAGATTTGGAAGAGGAAATTTTGGTTCCTTTTCGGTGGAGAGGGTTTTCTGCGAGGAAATCTCGAACCTTTTTTTCTTCCTGGATGGAAGGGGTTTTCTGCTAGGCAATGAAGAACTTGTTTTGGATTGGGGCTTTGTTCTGCGAAATCTTGAATCTTTATTGGACGGGAAGAATCTTGTGCAAGGAAACGTTGATTCCATGATTTATTGATTCTTTCGAACTGTCTCCGTGGTTTTTGGTTGCAGTGCGAGGCCGGGCACATCGTGTGTTCCACCTGCCGCGGCGGCCACGGCCAGGTCTGCGACCGCGCCGCCACCCACACCGCCTGGGTCGAGCTTGACGACATCGTGCGCGACGCCAAGGTGCCCTGCGCCTACTCGGAGTACGGTTGCACGAGCTGGGTCGTCTACCACGAGGCGGCGGACCACCACCGGTCCTGCCGCTGCGGGCCCTGCTTCTGCCCGAACCGTGACTGCGAACTCCTCACCTCGCCGGCGAGGCTGGCCGAGCACCTTGGCACCCACCACGCCTGGCCCGTCACCAAGATCGCCTACGGGAAGCCGTGCAAGGTCGCCGTCCCGGGGCCGCAGGGCGGGCAGGTCCTCGTGGGCGAGACCGACGGGTGCGTGTTCCTGGTGTCCCCGTGCGCGCTCGGCGCGGCCACAGCCGTGTCGCTGGTGTGCGTGAGGGCGAGGGGCGACGCGGCCGCGGGGGCGCCCCAGTTCCGCTGCAAGCTCTGGGTGGAGGTCGAGGGCAACAAGGAGAACCTGGCGCTGGTCACGTCCATGGTGGCCAGCAGCGACCTGTCCGGCGGGTTCGTGGCGGCCGACCAGGGCATGTTCCTGGCGGTGCCGCCGGAGCTCCTGCACGACGGGTCCGGCGAGGCGCCCGCCCTCATGGTCCGCATCGACAGGGCCGCCGCAGCCACTGGCGTTGCCAGGTCCCCGTCCGCAACTCCGCCGTTGAGGCTCGCCAAGAGGCTGCAGTAATGGGAAACGGAGACTAGGCGGCAATTTGATTGGTTTCAGCAGTGCCTTCCCTGTTCCCTCTATTGCGTGTGTATTGGCAGCTAGAGTTTCCGAATGGTGGCATGGGTGTGTGTTCTGAATACTCTGATGTAGCATCCATGGATCATCGACCTAATAAATGTGGTCTGCTAGTACTTTCACGTCTTAGGCTGTCTCCAACAAAAGAAGTCATTCGGAATAGGCAAATACACGTTTTGCCTATCGGTTAGGAAATAGCTACGGTAGGTATTTTTTCTAATCTCCAACAGCATAGGCAAAAAGTATATCATACTTCATTCCACTGGTAGTTGGCTTCTGCCAGCGGCAAGAAATCTCTCTCCTCCCGAACCGGTGAATTCTCCCTTGCCGCACAACCTTCTCTCTCCTCCCGCCCAACTGACCGTTGGTCGAGCCGCGGATGGCTTGGCCTGGCAGAGCATTTATTTTAGCTTCCCTATCCCCTGCTAGTCAAAATACCTTGTCTTTATGCCTACTCTGTTGGAGACGGATATTAGTGCTACAGTGCTCCTACAGTAGCCATTTTGCCTTTGCCTAACCAAATGGCTCGCCTGTTGGAGACAGCCTTAAGGATCCATTTTGGATTGTGTGAATTTCCTGTTAGGAGTTTGTTTTTGAGTTCTTGATGGGCCGAGAAAGTTTTGCACTCTGAAATCAAGTAGATTGTGATCACAATTCACAAGGGGAAGCTGAATCGCAAGATAGATGTACCTGTACCTGGGTAACACCATTTCTATGTAGAAGTAGAACCTGACGTGCAGAGTAACCAAACCTTTTGCAATCTCTCTATGCACAGGTCCAATGGAGAGGACCATGACTTACTGATCCGTGCTAGTATCATTTGCTTGCTCCTTGAATTCCAGTTTGAGGGAGGATAGGTTCAAACAAATGCTGAACCAACCTGTGGACTGCGTTCTTATTATATCCAAAGGGAAAAGAAACTGTGAAAATTGTAGGACATATGTGGATTTTCAAAGAGCCCCCTCAATGTTAAATTTGAGATGTACACTGAAAAGTGAAAACTCAGGGGAACAAAAAACTCACCTTTCCGTGGTAAAAACACTCAACACTGATGCGGTGATAAACTGCTCTTCGCTTCAGCATTGGTCCCGTCCACTTCTACGGATTTGCTACTCATCTACGTGCAAAGCTAGCTATTTGCTAATTTTGGAAGGGGCACGAGAAAAGACTCCGGTACCCCTGCTTTAACCGAGTCTACGGTGCTCTTTCCTTCTATTTCTATGACCAGTAGGGCCCACCCATCTTCTTCCACCTCATCTTCTTCTTCCACGGGTATGCACACACAGCAGCTCCTCCCGCTCCGCCGCCACGTTCAGGTCGTACAGCTCCTGCTCTAGCGTCTTGGTCGTACAGATCCTGCTCTAGCGTCTTCTGCTCGCCCGCCGCGCTCTCCACGTCCGCCGCCGCGTCAGCCTTTCTGGCACGCATCTCCGCGGCCACGCGCTCCGCGGCCGCGCGCGCCATCCACGACGCGACGGTGAGCAGCAGCCTCGCCGGGCGTGTGCGTGCCATCGCGACGCGGAGCGAGACGCGGGCAGCGACCACGCCGAGGCCCACCGCTCGGAGCGCTTAGAGCGTTCAATGCGAGTGCCTGGGATATTCGGCGGAGCATGTAGCACACGGAGGATGCAAACACAAAGCTATGGCTTTCCCCATTGAGATTTGGATCAACATGCCAAGAACCAGAGCGAGTTTTGCTTCTAGATGCTTATATACTAATATTCTACATGCGCAGCGGCGGGAGCAGCGCCTGCCGGCTCGACCGCCGCACCGCGGCCTCGCGCTGCTCGACAGCTCGGCGAAGCGGCACACGAACTGGAACCGCCACGACAGGCACCGAGACGCCCCGCACAGCTCCAGGGAGCCCAGCCACGTGCCCAGCAGCCACAGCACGCGCGCACCAGCTCCAGCGCCTCCGGAAGGCACCTCCGCGACATCAGCTCCGCGACCTCGTCCGGCACGGGCGGGTCGGCGGCCGAGGCCAGGAGGAACTCCTCCACGACCTTGTCGCCGCCGCCCCCGCCGCGGCAGTCGTCCTCCTCATGCGGGTTCCGGCTGCCCGTGGGCGGCAGGGACGACACCAGCGCGCCGCACAGGGCCGTGAGCGCGGCCATCTGGGACGACCGGAACGTGGCGGCGGAGCGGGAGGAGCCGCTGTGTGCGTACCCGTCCAAGAAGATGGAGGTGGAAGAAGATGTGTGGGTCCCACTGGTCATAAAAATAGAAGGAGAGAGCGCACCGGAGACTGGGGAAGAGAAAGAGAAAGAGAAAGAGCAAAACTTTTGTTATTTTGTATTTTTTTTTGCACTTTTGGATTCAAACATGATAAAGTGTAAAAGGACAAGTGCTACCGTAATTTTGCTAATTATAGATTAATTAGGTTTAATAGATTCGTCTCGTCATTTAGTCCCCATCTATGTAATTAGTTTTTTAATTAAACTATATTTAATACTTCTAATTAGCGTCCAAACATCTGATGTGATAGGAGCAAAAATTTTACCATTTACCCTTTTGCCGTTTGGGGTGGATCCAAACACAGTCTAAAGTAGTAGGGTACCGAAGTGTTTTTGTGCGCCCCCTAAAGTAGTAGGGTACCGAAGTGTTTTTGTGCGCCCCTTCCACGTTACCCACCTGACTTGACATGCCACGTCAGTAAAATTAGTAAAGTTTCGCGCGTGTAGGAGTAAATCTGTAGAAGGTAAAAAAAAACTTTTATTACAGATGACAAATATTTAAATACCCCGCTCCTCAGCTGCTTCCTTTTTAGCTCAAGGGCCATCCAACCCAAACGCAAAAACTTTCGTCCTTGCCTCGATCCTTGGCACCTGTGTTAGTGATGTCTGAGAAGCAGGAGAGGAAGAGGGGCTCGGCTCCGGGGGACGGCGAGCCCGGCCGCAAGAAGCCGAGGGCGCAGCCGCAGGCCGTCGCGCCCGGCGGCGTGGTCAAGCAAGAGCCAGAGGAGGAAGGAGACGCGACCCAGGGCAGCAACGAGGGAGAGGCGAGCCAAGGAAGCAGCGAGGGAGGGGGATCCGTGATGGCCGTGCAAGCCATGGATGAGCCGCGGGTCAAATTGACCATTGGCGTGTCCTTGCTCCACTGCCAGGCTTGCGTCCTGCCTCTCAAGCCTCCCACGTTCAAGGTACGATTTTTTTTTATCCCAATAGCCAATTTTCTGTGGAAATGCGGTAGCAAATCTTCAATCTTTTGGGAAAGATTGGTATCTGTGGGCTATGGCTAGTAGAGAATCTTCAGTATGCAAGTTCTTTGCCGTTTCTGTGGTTGCAGTGTGAGGCCGGGCACGTCGTGTGCTGCTCCTGCCGCGGCAAGCACGGCCAGGCGTGCGGCCGGGCCGCCACCTACGCCGCCTGCCGCGAACTGGACGCCTTCGTGCGCGACGCTAAGCTGCCGTGCCACTACGAGGAGTTCGGCTGCAAGAGCCTGGTCGTCTACTACCAGGCGGCCGACCACCACGGCGCGTGCGAGTGGGCGCCCTGCTCCTGCCCGGCCCCCGGCTGCTACTTCTTCACCTCGCCGCGGAGGCTGGTCGAGCACTTCGTCACCGACCATCGCTGGCCCGTCACCAAGGTCCGCTACGGCGCGGCGTGCAAGCTCCCCGTGCCAGCGCCGCCGCAGGGCTGCCACGTCCTCGCCGGAGCGTGTTCCTCGTGTCCCAGTGCGCGCTCGGCGCGGCCACGGCCGTGTCGCTGGTGTGCATGAGGGCCAACGGCGCCGCGGCGGCGGGGGCGGTCCAGTTCAAGTGCAAGCTCTGGGTGGAGCTCCCGAGCAACAAGGACAAGCTGGTCCTGATCAAGTCGGCGGTGCGCAGCAGCGACCTGTCCAACGGGTTCCCGGCGGCCGACACGAACATGTTCTTAGCGGTGCCGCCGGTGCTCTTGCACGACGCGTCCGGCGAGGCGCCTGATCTAATGGTGTGCATTGACAAAGCCTGTGTGCTCGGCGGTGCTACTGGGCAGGAGTAGCAATTAGGTTCTAGCAGCGCCATGACCATTGGCCTGCATAATAATTAATAAATGACTAATTTTCTGTGGTGAAGCACTAGGTAGATGGTGGTGATGTAGAATGTACTACTCCACAGTTCTGCTTTCTGCTTGTGATTCTAACAAGATTATGGTACTTGTACTCTCTAGCTAACCTTTGTAAGCTGTGGACTTAGGGTGTGTTCGTTTCGCATCAGAGGGGTCTAAAACATACATCTATAAATTAGAGGTATAAATATTTTAGAGGTATATTAGAGGGGTGTTCGTTACGGCCTCTAAAACCACGGCACGGCCGGAGCGCCTAACGCGCGCACGCGGGGGGAGGAGCACGCGGCGGGGGCGGCGGGGGAGGAGCTCGCGGCAGGGGCGGCGGCGCGGGGAGGAGCAGGGGCGGAGGCGCGTGGGGGGAGGAGCAGGGGCGGCGGCGCGCGGCGGGCGGTGCGGGGGAGGAGCAGGGGCGGAGGCGCGTGGGGGGAGGAGCAGGGGCGGCGGGCGGTGCGGGGGAGGAGCAGGGGCGGCGGCGCGCGGCGGCGCGGGGGAGGAGCAGGGGCGGCGGCGCGCGGCGGGCGGTGCGGGGGAGGAGCAGGGGCGGCGGCGCGCGGCGGTGCGGGGGAGGAGCAGGGGCGGCGGCGCGGCGGCTGTGCGGGGGAGGAGCAGGGGGCGGGGGAGGAGCACGGGGCGGCGGTGCGGGGGAGGAGCACGGGGCGGGGGAGGAGCACGGGGCGGCGCCGGTGCGCGGAGGAGCGGGCGGCGGGGGAGGCGCCGCGGCGGATGAGGAGCGGGCGGCGGGGCGCGGGGGAGGAGCAGGAGCGGCGGCGGGAGGAGCACGGGGGCGGCGGCGGGGGGGGGGGAGCACGCGGGCGGGGGCGGCGGGGGAGGCGCCGCGGCGGCTGAGGAGCGGGCGGCGGGGCGCGGGGGGAGGAGCAGGGGCGGCGGAGGAGCGGGCGGCGGGGAGAGCAGGGCGGCGGCGGGAGGAGCACGGGGGCGGCGGTGGGGGAGGAGCACGCGGGCGGGGGCGCGTGGGGAGACGAGCCGAGCGGATTAGAGGGCGTTAGAGCCGTCGCGGGCTCTAAAATTTCTGGAGGTCTAAAAGTTACTGTGCGACGGGAATAGAGGGCCGTTCGTTTCCGAGCCTCTAAAATTTAGAGATTTGGCCCCATTAGATAGGGAAACGAACGGACCCTTAATATGATTATGTACTTCAAAACTTCTGTGAAATTTGTTCGTGATCTCAAATTGGGCTCTTAAAAGTTTGCAATGATTTTTCAAAAAAGAAGAAGGGAAGTTTGCACTGCGACAAGGAGACTATGATCATCACATGGGAGAAGGATGCATGAGAAGTTACCCGTATAGTGAACCCACCTCTTAAATTCAATTGAGAAGTTAACAACCATAACGAGATCAGTTGTGCAGAATGAGAGTGCAGATCACCCAGGCCATTCGTAGTTTAGCTTTCTTTTTTTTTTTGAAAGAACTTTGTATAGCTTTCTACATTTCCTAATGGAAAGGATCATGGCTCATTATGTTACTATAGTTACTACTTATTGATAGTGGCTTGTTTCCTCTTTGATAAATACTTCCTCCCTTTGATAAATACTCACTCTATTCTAAAATGTAGTTTGTTTTAGTAAAATATAGGTTATTTTAATTTTTTTAGATTTATAAATTTTACTATACATCTGGATATATATTATATCTAAATATATAACAAATACTATATATCTAAAAATTTTAAAACGGTCTGCATTTTGAAACGGAAGAGGTAGGATCGTGAACTGGAGGGTGAGAGTGAGAGATGCCTTGATCATTATTGATCGCGATGCACCCACCGGTGCTTGAAGAACATTGGCTGCGCACTGCAAAAGCGTGTCAGATTTCCTACCACAGCGATGGGAGATTGGATTGTGATCCTCCTTGTTGCTTGGCTCCTGTAGCACTTTTTTTTTGAAGACTAGGCAGACTCCTGTAGCACTTTGGTCTTTGGATTTTGGCCCGAGAGAAACAACAAAAACGTTGATCCAAGCAATGCAGGACATGTGAAAACTTGGCATCTGATGTCTGAAATTTCAAAATACTTACCATTCTACATGCATGGTTGCAACTCGGACTGAGAAATGATGTATCCTGAATGTTGAAAAAGAAAACTCTTTTACCGTGTTACAGGCTTTATGTACCCAGTAAAAATCTTTTATCCACCCTTTGTCGTGTACTCCGCTTCCACGGTTGCTCCAGGAAAGTGAACTATAATCGCAGGACTTGAAGCTGCAGTCCTTGTGCAGCATGTGCACGGAAAGCAGCTTCAGAGCTGGCCCAAAACCAGGTGGTTTGTGCTGGGTAAGTGGGGAGCGGCCTGTTTTTCTTTCCGAGTTCTTCCAGTTCATTGGAGGTTTGCCTCCTTTTTTTAACTCTTCAATATCTTTTTCTTTGGCTTCACTCAACTGCTAGTGCTAGGTGTCGGATTTTGCTTCCTGACTCCACGTCACTGGAATTTGGACCCAGATAAACTTAACAGTACAGGACATCAGAATTCAAAAGGAGAACAAGGGAGAAAGAATAATGAAACAGTTCTAGGGCATGTGAGAACGTTCAAAGAGGCCGTCCTGCTGCTGTGCTGAACTGCTGCTGATCCGTGATCCCCGTCTCAACACTTTGGACGCACGCAGCGTCTCCGCGCCGCTGACTACTGTGCTGCCTAGTGCAACACTAGTGCAACAGAAATCCCAGCCTAGTGCAACAGAAAAAAGGGAGAACCAGAAAAAAGGGATAAAGCACACTAGTGCAACAGAAATCCCAGCCTGTTGGAATCGGTCTAGTTCTGCTGCTGCTTTACTGTTCCTTTTCAAAAAAATTCAAAAAATGGTCTGCAGAGCTCTGCCGATCCTTTAAGGAGAGTGGCAAGCCAGTTCTTCCAGAAAAAGAAGTATTATATAAGGTTAATCTTAATAGGAGTTTTATCACAATAATTCTATGCTATATCGTCAATTTTGCTAACATATAAGGAGAGGGAGGAAGTTTTTTAGGACGAGAGAGGAGTTTCATTCCATAAAACTCAACTAGCACAGTTAACTAGTTCTCTATTTTAATAACTATGCTATAAAATTATGCACTGAAACTGCTTAACTGGTTAAACAACTCGAGAGGTACTCGAGTGATCTACTTAGCATGACAGTTGATAACCAAGTGATCCTGGGCTTCCACAAACCATCTTCCACACGAGTCATCTTTTCCACTTTTCCTTCCTCGGGTCGGGTTCCTGCGTCCACGATGCTGATCCTTGTGATACCTCTTCTGCTGATACCTCGCACCCGTACAAGATTACCAACGATCTGACTAGTAGAATTTTTCTCTTTCTGGTGTCAAAAAACCTGTTTGCTTGACCTCGGTGGATGGAGCAGTAAAAGACTAGACTAGTGCCACCACGGCCCACCACTCAACCCTTGAAATTCACAGGGAATTTCCGTCCGTGCCACTGCCACCGATGGCAACGCAAGCCACGCGTCCTGCACACAGTGCTTTGCTCCTCGACTTGTCTGTCGCTGCCTCGCTGGGATCGTCCGTGGGAAAGGGGATGGACGGAGGGAGTACCGAGTCGGGGTTCCCCGAGTGGGATTGGTTGTCTTCGTCATCCTCGGGCCTGCCCCCTGCGTTTCCAGGCTCTAGCTTGCCCACAAGCGGCGAGCCGTCGCCCATGGAGAACGGCGAGCGGAGCAGCGCCAAGAGGGTGAGGGTGCCGTCGCCGCCCGGGAATCGCGTGAAGCAAGAGGTGCCGGCCTGGGAGGAGGAAGCAAGCGGAGGAGGCGAGACCGAGGCGATGGATGGCGCCGCCGCTAGGGCGGAGGTCGTGGTGAGGATCGACAAAGAGATGCTCCACTGCCCGATCTGCACCCTCCCGTTGAAGCCCCCGATCTTCCAGGTCTGCTCGACCACCTCGTTCTCTAGTATCAATTTCCAAATCCATTGCTCGTTCTTGCGTTACCGTCGCCATGGAGGAAAAAAAAACTGAGTCCTTTTGCAGTGCGGGGTCGGGCATACGGCCTGCGGCAGCTGCCACGGCCAGCTCCCCACCAACCAGTGCCACTCCTGCGACGGCGGCGGCGGCGGCCTCTACGGTCCCTGCCCGGTCATGGACGCCTTGGTCGCCAAGGCCGTGGTGCCGTGCCCGCACCAGGCGTACGGCTGCCGTGCCTCCGTCGCCTACTACCAGGCCTCCGAACACGGGAGCACGTGCCCGCACGCGCCCTGCGCCTGCGGGGAGCCCGGCTGCGCCTTCGTTGGCTCCCCGCCGGCGCTCCTCGCTCACCTCGCCGCCGCGCCGCACTCTTGGGCCGTGGAAAACTTCCGGTACGGCGAGACGCTCCGCCTCAGCGTGCCGGAGCCCGAGGCGCGGCGCCTGCTCGTCGCGGATGGGGACGACGGCAGCCGGCGCGTGTTCGTCCTCGCCGTGGGCGACCGCGCCTCGCGCACCGTGCCGGTGTCGGTGGCGTGCGTCCGGGCGCCCGGCGCGGCGGCGGCGGGGCCGCAGTACACGTGCAAGATGTGGGCGACCGGGGACAAGGCCCCCGCCACGGGCAAGGTGGAGAGCGTGCTGGTGGACATGGAGGTGCCGAGCGCCGCGGCGGCCGGCGCGGTGGCGGCGGACGACGAGAAGGCCACGTTCCTGGGGGTGCCCCGCAAGATGCTCCGCGGCGCGTCGAGGCAGATGCTCCTCAGCGTCCGCATCGGCAGGGCCTCCGGCTGACGCCCATGCGCTGCTGAATTCACTCGAGTATTTTGATTATCGATCGACGATCGCCTAGGTCATGCTAGCATAATCTGTTGTTTTGTTAGGCAAGTGCTAGAACATTACATTGTCTGCTACTCAGTACTTGTGAAACTCTTCTCTATGATGTTCTGATGTTCTCAACATGCTGCATATTTGTTGAAATGCAGTTTTTTTTCTTTTCTGATGGACATGTTGAAATTCAAGTTGAGTTGTTCGTGGTGCAAATTCATGAGTATCGTCTGCTGGGATTATTAAGGTTTCTTCCAGATCCAACCATGATCGCCTGCTCTGATAGTGGTGTGAGACATCTCTTTCTGAACAAGCCCTTATGACTTTTTTTTCTTTCTACAAGATTGATTCGGGACTTCGGGTGATCGCAACGACCATTAGTTTACGATGGATAAGGCTGCCTCCAAGAAAAGAAGTTATTCGGAGTAGGCAAACGGAGTAGGCAAATATATGTTTTGCCTATTGGTTAGGAAATAGCTACGGTAGGTATTTTTTCTGGCCTCCAACAGCATAGGTAAAAAGCATACTGCATTCCACTGGTAGTTGGCTTCCGCCAGCGGTAAGAAATCTCTCTCCTCCCGAACCGACGAATTCTCTCTTGCTGCACAACCTTCTCTCTCCTCCCGCCCAATTGACCGTTGGTCGAGCCGCGGATGGCTTGGCCTGGCAGAGCATGCATTTTAGTTTCCCTCTCCCCTGCTAGTCAAAATGGCTTGCCTTTATGCCTACTCTGTTAGAAACGGATATATAGTGGTACAGTGCTCCAGTAGCTATTTTGCTTTTGTCTAGCCGAATGGCTCGCGTGTTGGAGACAGCCTAACACATAGCATCCTAATAGTAACATTTTGGTTGCTGCCGTGCTGCTTGAACATTATCTCTTTTTTACGCTATAAAATTACAAAATGCCTTGCACGATGTAGGGGGTCAAGGGGACCCCCTAGTTTCTCAGTCAGGACTAACCACAACTGTGACGATTCCTCACTCGCAAAAAAAAAAAGACTGACGATTCCTGTTTGGCCATGGGACTTGCAAATATGAAAAGATTATAGTAGCATACCAAATACAACTTTTGGTGTTATGCGATTAAACTTGAGACATACTCCAGTGTTATGCAACGGGAAAAAAATTCCCTAGGTCCTAGAGTATCTTTTACATGTGCCCCAACTCCTTTTACGTGAACCGTAGGAATTAGGAAGGGTAAAATGAGAGGCCGCTCTGCTGCTCTGTTGGTGGGTAGGGGTACGCCTGCGAATTTCTCCTCAGAGGGCAGCCACTCGAACCTTCACAGGCTTTTCAGTTATTGTTCCTCCCTCTCATCAAACCCTTCTTCTGCGGGTACAAACCCTCCTCTTGCGAAATAAAAAAAAACTCCTCTAGCGCTGCTCCGATCAATCCCTCCTCGCTCACGCTCTGCCTCTGCTCTGCTCCGAGTCCACAGATTGCGCCCGCGTCTACTCCGACGTCGAAGGAGGGGTAGGAGGGGTTTTTCCATGGAGGAAGAAGAGGAGTGCGAGTACGAGTCAGAAACGGAGTCGCTCCGCTCCGAGGAACGGCGCCAAAAACGGCGAGTGGAGATGGGGAAGGAGGCGGTAGGAGGAGGGGGTGGCGGTGGAAATGGAGACGGAGGAGGAGAAGAAGCGGCGGGTGAAGCGGGGAGGCCGGACCGCGAGATCTTGGTCAAGATGGACTCCCAAGTTCTTGACTGCACCATCTGCTTCGAGCCCCTCCGGCCACCAATCTACCAGGTGATCACCACAGCAACCGCACACAACATTTGTTGCATCTACTGCTTCTACTTCTACTGCTTCCATATGGTAGGCTGCATCTTGTTCAGTCCCCTTCCTGGAAGGGTAAATGTGGTTTCTTTTTTGAATGCTGAGGTTGGCCTTGGTAGCACAGAATGAATAAATGGGGAAATGATGTATTTGGCTTATTCGATTGTTCGGACATGACGAGATAGGTGTTATTATGGATGTGAATTGTCAGTTTGGGTAGAGATTAGCTCTGACCTTTAATTTTGGCTCTGCGCTGGAGAGGGAGAAGAACACATTGGGGTGTGGCCTATTGATACTCCACAAATATTGGTTGGTTCAGTAATCCAGTAATGGACAAGCAAGTACAGAATCAGGTAAGGTGGAAGTATTTTCTATAAAATTAGAAATAAGGTGACCCATGTTTCTCTGTCCCTAGAAGTTATAAGATATCTTTCTTTTTTTTTTGAAAGACAGAAGTTATAAGATATCAATGCATTGATTTTTGGCTGTCATAAGGAGCTTTATTACTGCAATTGTTCCATTACTTGCTTGATCGCTGCTTTTCCTACAACTTTTAGGATCCTATTGCCGGTGGCCTCAACACACAAGTTTTGCCCTCGATTTTCCTTAAGGTTGAGTAAACAGCAGATGAAGACCATGTTTCTAGCCTAGTGTGTTCCAGACTTACGGTTATATGCTATAATTGTTGCCTCAGAAAAGAAATCACAATATTTTTTTTGGTGTGTATACATTTAAGCAAAAAAGAGAAACTTTAACCCTACGGAACGTGTTGCAATTTGACTTTTCAGACATTAATAGCATTTTTATGTAAACATGCTTAGCACTCTTGCAGTGTAGGTATAGATTATTAATGCTTTTATGGGGTCATTTTTTTGGAAAGGACTAAAGATCACGAGGTGTTGCATTCTTTTTTGTATCTACCAATCTTTCATTCTGCTTGTCATTTATACTTGTTTGCTGTCGGACAACAGATAAATAGCTGCAAAATAACATATGTGACACAGTACATGTACAAGTCCTTATATGTGTTATCTCGAATCTTTTAATGTTGAGATTGGCCATAGTGGGAAAATAATATATTTGGCCTATTTGATGATTTGTGGTATGATTATATAGC
The DNA here is from genome assembly GCF_002211085.1 of Panicum hallii. Classification (NCBI taxonomy): domain Eukaryota; kingdom Viridiplantae; phylum Streptophyta; class Magnoliopsida; order Poales; family Poaceae; genus Panicum; species Panicum hallii. The sequence goes on from NC_038046.1 coordinate 53,991,891, forward strand.
TTGGCACAATACAAGTCCTTACATGTGTGACCTTGATTCTAACAAAAGACATCATGGATGACAATTATCAGTTTTAATTCTGCACCATAGATACAACAACAACAACAACAACAACAACTTAGCCTTTTGTCCCAAGCAAGTCGGGGTAGGTTAGAGATGAAACCTATAGAAAATAAGAATGAGAAACACAAAAAGGGCACAAGCCAAAGGAAGAGTTAGGGTTAAACAAAAAGTAACAAAGGTCACGGTTCAGATACGTTAATTGCTAATCTCCAAGCGCTCCTATCCATAGCTAATTCCTTAGCGATATTCCACTCCTTAAGGTCTCTCTTAACCGTCTCGTCCCAAGTTAGTCTAGGTCTACCTCTACCTCTCTTTTCATTATCGCCCCGCTTTAAAACTCCACTACGCACCGGCGCCTCGGGAGGCCTCCATTGTACATGTCCAAACCATCTCAACCGATGTTGAATCAACTTCTCCTCGATAGGTGCCACCCCGACCCTATCTCGAATCTCTTCGTTCCGGACTCTATCCCTTCTTGTATGCCCACAGAACCAACGCAGCATACGCATCTCTGCTACACTCAGTTGCTGGACATGTCGCCTTTTTGTAGGCCAACATTCAGCACGGTATAGCATCGCCGGGCGAATCGCCGTCCTATAGAACTTACCTTTTAGCCTCTGTGGCACCTTCTTGTCACAAAGGATGCCTGAAGCCTGCCGCCACTTCAACCAACCGGCTGAAATTCTATGTCTAACATTTTCATCAATGTCTCCATCTTTCTGAAGCATTGATCCTAGATACCGGAAAGTATCCTTCTTGGCAACCACTTGACTTTCGAGGCTAACGTCCCCATCCTCATGCCTAGTCGGGCTAAAGTCGCACATCACATGCTCAGTCTTGGTCCTACTCAGTCTGAACCCCCTCGACTCTAACGTGTGTCTCCACAGCTCTAACTTCATATTAACCCCTGCCCTACTTTCGTCAACTAGCACCGCATCATCAGCAAAGAGCATACACCAAGAGATATCACCCTGTATATCCCTTGTGACCTCATCCATCACCAAAGCAAATAGATAAGGGCTCAATGCTGACCCCTGATGTAGTTCTATTTTAATTGAAAAGTCACTGGTATCGCCATCACATGTTCGAACACAAGTCATCGCATCCTTGTACATATCCTTGACGAGGGTAATATACTTAGTTGGGACTTTATGTTTTTCCAAGGCCCACCACATGACGTCTCTCGGTACTTTGTCATACGACTTCTCTAGGTCAATAAAGATCATGTGTAAGTCCTTCTTCTCCTCTCTATATCTCTCCATCAACTATCGTACTAAGAAAATCGCCTCCATGGTCGACCTCCCAGGCATGAACCCAAACTGGTTCTGGGTCACCCTTGTCAATCTTCTTAGGCGATGCTCGATAACCCTCTCCCAAAGCTTCATCGTATGGCTCATCAGCTTAATCCCCCGGTAATTAGTACAACTTTGAACATTTCCCTTGTTCTTGAAAATCGGTACTAATATACTTCTCCTCCATTCCTCCGGCATCTTGTTTGACCGAAAAATTAGGTTAAAAAACTTAGTTAACCATACCACCGCCCTCTCGCCCAGGCATCTCCACACCTCAATGGGGATGCCATCGGGACCCATCGCTTTACCTCCCTTCATCCTCTTCAAAGCCTCCCCGATCTCTGCCTCCTGAATCCTCCTCACAAAGCGTCTGTCGGTATCATCAAATGAGTCGTCCAACTCGAAGGTAGGACCCTCATTTTCCCCATTAAACAACTTGTCGAAGTATTCTCGCCATCTGTCCTTGATCTCCTCATCCTTCATCAGAAGTCGATCTGTCCCATCCTTGATGCATTTGATTTGGTTTATGTCCCTTGTCTTCCTTTCGTGGGTCGTAGCTATCCTATAAATATCCTTCTCTTCTTCCTTCGTACCTAGCCGTTGATAAAGGTTATCGAAAACCTGACCTTTCGCTACACTTACAGCTCGCTTTGCAGAGCTCTTCGCTAATCTATAACTCTCGATGTTGGTTGCGCTCTTGTCGAGATGAAGGTGTTTGAAACACTCCTTCTTCTCCTTAATAGCCCTTTGCACCTCGTCATTCCACCACCAAGTCTCTTTCACTTCCTGCTTGCCTCCCCTACTCATACCAAACACTTCTGAGGCCACCTTCCGAACACATGTCGCCATCTTTAGCCATATATCATCTACATCTGCTCCTTCTTCCCAAGGCCTCTCGCCTAGCATCCTGTCCTTAAACGTTTGTGCCTCTTCCCCTCTAAGCTTCCACCACTTCGTTCTCGCAATCTTGGCACGTTTGTCCCGGTGGGTACGTACCTGAAAACGAAAATCCGCCACCACAAGCTTGTGTTATCACCTTACAATCTAAGCAGGCACGTCTATCCTCTCTCCTAGCAAGGATAAAATCGATTTGGCTCGAGTATTATCCACTATGGAAGGTCACTAGATGGGACTCTCTCTTTCTAAAGAGGGTATTCGCTAACAGCAGGTCGTAGGCCAACGCAAAATTCAAAACATCCTCCCCCCCTCGTTCCTACTACCATACCCGAAACCCCCGTGTACTCGCTCATATCCTACATTAGTCGCACCTACATGGCCATTGAGGTTTCCTCCTATGAAGAGCTTCTCACTGATAGGCACGGTACTAACCATGCTATCAAGATCTTCCCAAAACTGACTCTTGAAGCTCTCACTAAGACCTACCTGAGGGGCATAGGCACTGATTACATTCAGAACCAAATCTCCAATGACCAACAGCACTAGAATAATCCGGTCGCCTTGCCTCTTAACATCTACAACTCCATCCTTAAGGCTCTTATCGATCAAGATGCCTACACCATTCCTACCCGAAGTTGTCCCCGTGCACCACAGATGCAAAAGAAAAAAAGAGGAAAATACTGGGGCATACCGATTCCATGTTCCACTAAATGTAGCCATCTAGGTTAGGTTGATTCCAACATCCAACTGAATTGATAAGCAAGTACAAAATTAAGTGATATGGAAGTTCTTTTCTTTAACCTAAGAACTAAGGTGGCTGCGTCTTCATATGTCCCTTGAAGTATTGAGACATACATAACTGGATCGACATTTTCATGACACAAGGAACTTTGTTACTGTACTTGTTTCATCTACTTGCTTTGGCTGCTGCTCTTCCTATGATGCCCTACTGGCAGATTTTGGGATCCCATAGCCAGTGCCTCTAAACAGAACATTTATAGCCTCAATTTTCCATGAGATCGAGTACACAACCGAGGAACAGCCTATTTCTAGCCTAGGCTGCTCTAGACTTCAGTTACGTGCCATAGTTGAAAGTTCACTCTGCTGCCTTAATAAAGAAACTAAACATATTTTTTTCTCAAGGCACGTACTTTTCAAAAAGAAAACAAAAGTAAAACATTGACCTTGTGGCCATGTAAAGCTTTGATTTTTAAGGCATGGTTAGCAACCTTTTGTTTATGAAACCTTTAATAGGGTGTTATGAACTGAAAGTACTAAGAAGGCATTGCATTCTTTAGTATATATTCAAATTCTGTCATTATCTTTTACTTGGTGGGTGCTGTCGGATAACATGCTAATTTTCTTAATCTTCAGTGCGAGGTTGGACATGCTGTATGTCATGTATGCCGTGGAAAGCTTGGCAATACATGCCCGATCTGCTGCAGAGGAATTGGCTTCTCCCGCTGCTTTGCGCTTGAGGATGTGGTTGACACCGTCAAAGTGCCATGTGCAAACACGAATTATGGATGCAAGCAGTTCATCATATACTACCAGAAAGAGAAGCATGAGAAGACATGCCTGCACGCTCCATGCTTCTGCCCAGAGGATGGCTGCTCATTCAAAGGATCAACAGGATCGCTCCTCTTGCACTTTGTCACCGAGCACAAATGGTCACCCACATACTTCCATTACGACAAGGCCCAGTGGATCTCCATCCCACGGCACTGCCAGTTCACACTCTTGGTTGGAGAAGAGGACCTGTCCATGTTCCTCGTGGTGAACACTTTCGTCCACGTGGGCAATGCTCTCACCATGATCTCCATCAGGCCCCATGAAGCCTCCAGGTCATGCTATTCGTCCGAGATATCCGTCCACGATGGTGAATCTTACAAAGGAAGGTATGTGCTTCAGATGGATCCTCATGTAGGGGGCAGCTCGCTGCATGACCGGGCTCAGTTGGGAAGGTTCTTCCTGATGGTGCCTCCTGAATTGGTCGATGAATCAACCGACGAACTCACCATCAACATTCGCATCGAGAAGATCCAGTGTGACGTGCATCATTGATCGCATCGACGTATTGGCAAGACGTGGTGGCCTTAGACTTTTGATCTTGCAGCAACTAGACTGAAAACGGGGGGACAGATGTTGCTCTCTGCTTATTTTCATCTCATCTAATGTTGTAGGTAGAATTTGCAAGACTTAAGAGCCGTATTGAGCTATTTCTGCTGTGATAGCAGAAGTTATCTGCTCTGAATGTTAGCTCTGCAACTTTTGAACTGATGGGCGTTGCACGTAATGTACTCTATGGCAGATTTGCAAGGCACTAGCTTAGTTGAACTATGAAGCAAACTCTTGCTGTACTTGTTCCTTTTTCTGGATGAATACCAACAATCCCCCCTTGTCATTTGCTTTCGGCTTTGATTCAACCGTGTGGGCGCTTGATCCACTGATCAGCTGCTCCATGTAGTATATGTTTTTCGTAGTAGATGGGCCTGTACCACTATATGGCTGTTTCAGGAGCCATCAGAGAAGAGAGTATTATGTTGGGTGGCTGCGAGTCTGTGATGGGCGAGTGCAGTAGGCAAGCCCATAAAGCATCGGCTGCCGTTGGTCCGTGTGACATCATGATTTCTCTATCGTTTGAAGCCCCTCTGAAATTTGGACCCTTCGACATTATTTTCGTATGGTTTGTGTGCGAACAAGCCATAGGCGCGGTCTGATCCAACGTTTCTCTGCAGGTTGTCCAAAGCAGTGCGAGGCAAAAGACTGGACGCAGGCTTTTTGGACGATCGCTAGCGATCGAGAAGCGTAGCAGCGTGATTGGTTGGGTGGCCACAGCGTAGCAGCAGCACAAACTTCGCCGGCCGCGGCCGGCAAGGTCCGGGACTCCGGCCGGCACCGTGTTCCGACTCCCGAGCCCCGAGGCGCTCGCAAATCTTTTGCTTGCGTTGCGCTGGCCATGTCCCATCGTCTCCATGGCTTCAACTACCGATGTACTAGGCCTTGTTTAGATCCCTTCAAAATTCCAACTTTTTACACTCTCTTTCCATCACATCAATTTTGAGACACATGCATAGAGTAGTAAATGTATGTAAAAAAAATAACTAATTGCACAGTTTAATTGTACATCACGAGACGAATCTTTTAAGCCTAGTTAGTCCATGATTAGATAAAATTTGTCAAATACAAACGAAATCACTACGGTAGCAAAAAGAGCCAAAAGTTATAAAAAGTTGGAATCTAAACAGGCCCTGGGTGACACAGGGCACAAGTAGCTAGCCTAGATCGAACTCCACGCCTCTGGTGCTTAGACTATCTCCAACCGTCCTTCTCTATATCTTTCTCTATATCCGTTATTTACAGACTTCTCTACAAGATTCTCTCCTCTATATCTCATTTCTCTCCAACAACGTTCTCTAAATCTCGTTCTCTGTACATTAAACCCTATATTAGAAACGTATTTTATTCCAAATTTTTGTACGTACGTATTTATCATACCTCAAATGCTATGGACATATTTTATTTTTATTTAATCCAGTGTTTAAAACGTAAAGAAAAAATAGAGAAGAGGAGGCAGAATCTCTATATGTACAGGAAACATGTAGCGTTCTCTATTTTAGAGGACCATTTAGAGAACGCTGCTGGAGCATATAGACAACGGAATCTTCTCAGTAGAGAACGGTTTAAAGTCTCCCGTTGGAGACAGCCTTAACCCCTATTTTTTATTTTTTTACAGGGACTAACTAAAAATAAATTCCCGTAAAATTGAATATCTGATATCAATTAGAAGTATTAAATATAGTCTAATTATAAAAATGGATACTAATTCGTGAGATGAATCTATTAAATCTAATTAGTTCATGATTTGATAATATTATACTACAGTAAATATGTGCTAATGATGGCTACAGTAAATATGTGCTAATGATGAATTAATTAGATTTAATAGATTCGTATCATGAATTAGTCTCCATTTATATAATTAGTTTTCTAATTAAATCATCTTTAGTTCTTCTAAATGGTATCTAAATATTCGATGTGATACGGATTAAAAATAAATCGCTGGATGCAGACACCGGCTCGTGATGTAGGCAGGCCTGTGTCACGTCTTCCGCGATCACGCATTGAAGGGCGGAGATACGGGTCAGGACTCAGGATCAAATAACAGATCTAAGCACAGCACTCTATTTTTCTTAAGGAGATCACTCTGCTTATATTGAGAGCAATAAAAGGGTTCGGTATATAATAGGGAGGCAAGTTTTAACAGTCACAGCTCAACAAGAACTAAACAGAAATCTACCCCTACATCTCAACAATATCCGACGACAGCACATTATTTGGAATGTAGCCACTCAGCCAATTCTTCATCGCCGCCACAGTTTCGGTGAGCTTCACTTGACCAGCAGGTTTCAACAGTCTCCACCATTTTTGCACGAAAGATATACCAGAGTACACCACGTCAATAGGATTGTTAAGGAAAACCTTCTCAATAGCCATCTTCTGCAGATGGACCAAGCAATCCCTGCAAAGAGGAAGAGGCTCAGCCTCAAGTTAGTTTTAAACATGCCCGTGAGCTTGCCCCCCTCAGCTCATCCCAGGTTCTGGGCATCGTCCCTCCAAAGGCCTCGGTAAGGCAGGCCCAGACAAATCTAGAGAGGGAGCAAGTAAAGAAAATATGGGTGACAGATTCCTGCCCCCCACATAACATGCAGCGCGAGCTACCCTTCCAGCCCCTCCGTTTCAAGGCCATTGCAGTTTGCAGTTTGTTGTGAGATAACTGCCAGAGAAAGATTTTAACCTTCACAGGCAAACTTGTTTTCCGGATATTCTCCGCATCCTTCATTTGCACACCCCTGTGCGTAAGTAATCTATACAGGCTCTTTGTAGTGAAGGCTTTGGATTTTTCTAGCACCCATTCGACATCATCCTGCTAGTCGTCGTTCATCTGAATATCCTGCAGAGACTGAATTAAGAGGTCTAGATTGTCAGCCTCAGTCGCTGTCAGGTTTCTTCTAAACTCCACTTCCCAATCTCCATTTCTATAGTAATCAGCTTCCAGAGCCTCTTTGTCTCTACACATGTCATATGGAGTAGGGAACTGCAGTCTTAAGGGTGAATCCCCAACCCAAATATCATGCCAGAAGAAGGTTTTGTACCCATCTTTCACCTTGTGAATTGCCCCCCACTTAAAAAGATGTTCTACCTTGTGCAACCCTTGCCAAAACTGGGACGAACCCTGAGGTCTAGAGGTAAAGAACTTCCCTTCTTGCAGTACTTGGCTTCAAGCACAGCACTCTATTTTACACATATCTATACCGTGGGAGACAAACTAAGGATCAGGATCAGGAGATGTAGGAATGAAATAATGGAAGTGACACAAATTATCTCCTCGCTAGCTGATGCTAATCTCATTTGACATCATTCCAAAAGGTCACAAATCCGGTACTACACTACTTGGCGATCAGTTTTGAGTGATCATTTGGTAATCTTCTAATGGAGGTTCAGGTCCGCAAGACCGGTCGATGCGGACGGAGACGGCCAGCTCCCTGCTGCCGCCCTCGCACAGCATCTCCCCGGGCACGGCGAAGTAGAGCTCCTTCTCCGGCGCGACGCCGGCGCCGTCGGCCAGCGCGCTGCTCCTCACCGGCACGGTCGCGAAGAAGCAGGCCCCCTCGAGGACCGCTGCCGCCGGGCCCGGGGGCGGCTTCGCGCAGAACGTGCACGCGAACCGCGGGTGCCCGGGGAAGCTGGCCCGCACCAGCACCACCGACACCGCCGCGCCGCCGCCCAGCGGGCCCGCGGCCACCACGAACACGGACGCGTCGTCCCCGCGCAGAAGCCGCAGGCCCGCAGGTGCCGCGCCGGCGACGCCGGGGACGACGCCGGCACCGCCGGAACCGGGAGGGAGAGCATGAGGGGCGTGCCGTAGGTGATCTCGTCGGCGGGCCAGGAGTGCTCGCCGGCCAGGTGGGCGGCGAGCGCGCGCGGCGAGCAGACGAGGTAGAACCCGGGCTCCGGGCAGTGGCACGGGGCGTGGCCGCACGCATTCCGGTGCTCGTCGCTGCGGAAGTAGGGGACGAAGCTCTCGCAGCCGTACTCCGCGAAGTGGCACGGCACGTGGAGGCGGCGCCGTCGCCGTCGCGGCACGTGCGACAGCCGCTGTCCGGGAGCTTGACGCGGCAGCGGCAGCACGCGATGTGCCCTGACCCACACTGAACACCGACGCCGACGACCGGTAGAAATTAGTGTACGGACATGGGAGCAAACTTCAAACACGCAGAAATCCAATCCAGAAGAGCATGGGATGTCTCTGACCTGGTAGATGGGAGGCTTCAGCGAGGAGGAGCACAGCAAGCAGTAGAGCCAGCCCCTGTCCACCTGAACCTCCGCCGGCGGCCTTGGCGAGGTTTCAGATGGAACGACGATTGCTTCTGCTCCTTGTGGCGCTGCTTCGGCTTCGGCTCCGACCAGTTCGTGCTCGATCAGCCGGGCGCCGAACAGCAGCGGCCTTCTTTCATTGCCCTCTTGCCGCTGCGCTCGACGCCCTCCGTCGCCGGCGGCGAGCTGGTCGGACCAACCTCTGCGGCCTCCATACTGACCGAATGCCAATACTGGTATCTGGAAGAAAGGAGGCTTCTCTAGGGGGTGCAGGAGGGTTTTGATTTCGGAAGGGTTATTTTAAGCTTTGTTGGATGTTCGGTACTAATTAAAAATATTAAACGTAAATTAATAATAAAATAAATTTTATAACCTCTAGTTTTATTCACGATACGAATCTATTAAATCTAATTCTATAATTAGTTCATGTGTTGATACAGTAAATATGTGCTAATTATAGATTAATTAAGTTTAATAGATTCATCTCGTGAATAAATCTAGACTTATGCAGTTAGTTTTATAATTAGTTTATATTTAATCTTTCTAATTGGCACTGAAATATTTAATATGATAGAATTTAAAATAAACTGCAGAAAACCATTCCAAACATCCATCGGAAGGGATGCTCCGTGCATCACTCAGCTGTCATCTTATCACCATTGTATGCAACACATGTACCACAAACCAAACAAATTTCATGCGCGTACCCGGTTGATATGAGAATAAAACGAGTATACAAATGATGTTTTCTTTTTACTAGTATAGGTTTCGTTAAGAACATACAAATTGTATAGATTTCACGTGTTTGTTGTAGGTTGAGATCAGGTTATTGGTTTTTTGGATCAAAAATATAGTATACTAGTACAGTATAAGTTAGACTAGTTATGCGTAAAGTTGTATAACCATGAGAAAAAGGACGTTTGTGACAAACTAATAGGAGAAACAATGAAGGATCAACGAAACAGTTAAATTTGCAAAGAGCTGCCGAAAAAAGATGTGAGAAATGACAAATTGAAAGATTTGCCCTCCGAAGATTTGGTACCCACAATATCGCAATACTGCATGCTACCGGCTGTGGCAGGTGCAGCATTAAACACGAGCAAAGGCCCCGTCAAACGTGCCCTAGTTTGCTTGCAGCACCACGTAAAAGGGATTTGTACTCCTTTTGCAGTGTAATTTTGTGATTTTCTTATATCCGATACGAAATGAAACGTATACTTTTAAGCAGTGGGGACAGTGACCGGGGCCGGGGTAGTTTTCACGCTTCCGGGGCGACGAAACGGAATGGAATATTTTGTTTTCACAGGAGGGCGGAGGCGAACGAAAGGCCACGCGAATTTATATTGCGAACTACCGCCGCCCGGACGTCCGATCAATCGGAGGCTCCGTCACCCCACCGAAACAGGAAAAAATGCACTCCGTAACATATGAAAAAAAACAGCTGCAACATAAAAAGTCAACATGTGCAACATTCAAAATGTGCATCAAAATACACCTTTGCAATCGAATCCAGGATAAATTTCCCACCACAGCATTTGCACCATTTTTCTTGAAACATTCATCAATAGCTGGAGGGGAATATTGCAACATCTAAAAATCATAATTGCAACATCTTTAAAAAATAATTGCAACATCAAATATCTACCATGAGGTACCCATTGCAATATTCTAAAATCTCTACTACAACATCATAAAATATCTATTGCAATATGACCACCCGGTGCTCCCTACCGCAACCTTCTCTGCTCCTCTGCAACCTCTCGGAGCTGCCCGCCATAGCCGCCGCTCTGAGCTCCTCCGGCGGCCAGCGCGGGGGAAGCCGTGGGGGAGCAGCAACTGGCGTGGCTCACCCTCACCGCAGAGGAGTGGTGGCCGGCGCGGCTCGCCCATTGGCTGGGGAACGGCGGCCAGAGCAGCTTCTGCACGGGGGAGAGAAGGAGACAGTGGATGGGGCATCCGATCGATCAGATGCCCTATCCTTAGCATTAACGATTTATATTTAATTAGGATACGTGGGTATATTTTTTTCCAATATACCATACTTTATTTATATACTATATATTATATCTTTATTTTTATCTATTTCTAAAGCAAGTAAGATTTTCACCTTAAATTTTCTCTCTCTTTTCTCTCTCCCCACCGAAGCACGGGTAAAGTTTAGATGGTCATGTATGCAGTCGGGCTCCTAACTCTCTAGATCGTATTTTACCTCATCCGTTACCATCTCCACCCGCACGAATAATCGGGCTATCCAAAAATCCTTTCTAATAAATAAATATATTCTTTTGGTATGTTTCTAAGTTAATATCATATGAGAACACGTTGTACGATTATGTAGAACACTCGCTTGATTCCCGTACCGTACAAGCCGTTTGTTAGGATAAGTAGATTGATACATATCTAATTATCTTAAGCAGTTACATGTAGAACTTCTGATGATGTTCACGAAACATCCACCTCGGACTTGTAAACTGAAAATAAGGGTAATAAAAAGGCTTTCTTACCATTGTTATTGTACGAGTTGTCATTATACAACTTATATTATTTATTTTTATATGAATAAATTAAGGAATTGAGCAATTATTATAAAACAGCTCAAAAAATAACCCATTGTAGGAGTCGTCGGGTAAATCATCTTAAAATTACACAACAACGCATGAGACTACATATTAAACAACACTAATGTACTTACTCTTAATCTTCGACGCGTGTACGATTTTCACAACGACGTGTGAGCAAATTGGCAGCTACCTGGGCTAAGTAACGAGCCCATTGTCTCCTAGCAACGAAAAAATGTAACAGCAAAAATAAAAGAACACTATATGAGTACAGAAAAATAATAGAATTATTATTTCTATTGTAAGCAATGCATGTGCATTCTATTATAGTATATAACACGTCACACTTTTACAAAATTATGTTTAACAGTACAGTGCAATATATGAACCTTGGTCCCATTTTTGCTAGTACTGCATATAATAGTGTAACTAGACTTGATATCGATCCTCAGTTGCTCACAATCCTGGTCTCCTGATGCAGTCCGCGGTACAGTCTGAAAAAAGATAAAAATCAATTAAATACTATAATAGCCTGAGGATGACAGGGCCTACCATTTTACATCACGAACGTCAGCATTGTTGCTACCGAGCGACAACGCCAAACCGCCAATGCGTAACCGGTGGTGGAGGCAGCGATGAGCCTCCTGCCATGACTGCCTCCGCAACTAGCTTCGGGATCATGTCGTGGATCCGTTCCAGTGTCTGCCGCAGCGCTATTGCGAGATACACCGGGACCAGAATCGCCAGGGCCACACAGACCCGGCAAGCGTCCTCGTTGCTCCAGCCACTCCTGCAGTCTTCCAAGTCGACATAAGCAAGGGGCACTGCCGAGTTTCTAAACTGTGGTTTCCTTAGCAAGTGGCAGTATGTGGCACAAACTGAATTTCTAATTTGATTCCTAAGCGACACCTACTTTGTGTGTGTGTGTGTGGGGGGGGGGGGGGGGGGGATTATTCCCCTAGCTAATCTTACTTGAGAGTATCATCCCAAAAGCCTACGATTTGGTGCCAGCGCTTACTGATCAGCTCTCAGTGATCTTCTTCTTGTCTTGGACAGGAGGTTCAGGTCCCGACGAGCGATCGATGCGGACGGAGAGGAGCAGCCGAGCAGCTCCCTGCTGCCCCCGCACAGCATCTCCCAGGGCACGGCGAAGTACAGCTCCTTCTCCGGCGCGACGCCGGCGCCGTCTGCCAGCGCGCTGCTCCTCACCGGCACGGTCGCGAAGAAGTATCCCCCCTCGAGGTCCGCCGCGCCCAGGGGCGGGTTCGCATAGAACGTGCACGTGTACCGCGGGAGTGCCGGAGGGCTGGCCGTGGCCCGGACAAGCACCACCGACACCGCCGCGCCGTCGCTCAGCGGGCCCACGGCCATCAGTAATAGCGACGCGTCGTCCCCGCGCAGCAGCCGGAGGTCCCGCGCCGGGGCCGGCGACCCCGAGGCTGCCACCGCGGGCACCGAGATGGCAAGCGGGAGCGGCGTGCCGTAGGCGACCTCGTAGACGGTCCAGTAGTGGTCGACGGCGAGGTGGGCGGCAAGCGTCCGCGGCGAGCAGAGGAGAGAGCAGCCGGGCTCCGGGCAGTGGCACGGGGCGTGCTCGCACGTGCCCCGGTACTTGGCGCCGAGGAAGTAGGGGACGTAGGCCCTGCAGCCGTACTCCTCGAAGTCGCACGGCACGCGGAGGTCGCCGAAGAAGAGGTCGAGGCCGGGGCAGTGCGCGTAGGCGGAGGAGGCGGTGCCGCGGTCGCGGCAGGTCCGGCAGCGGCGGCCGGGGAACTTCACGCGGCAGCTGCAGCACGCCAGGTGCCCCACCGCGCACTGCACGCCAACAGGAGACGACGACCAGGAACCAAGGAATCGAAATTATGCGTGCAGATTGCAGAGATGGGGGGAAGCTTCAAGCTTGCAAACAGAGATCATGAGCCCGACCTGGTAGATGGGAGGCGTTAACGAGCAGGCGCCCAGCGAGCAGTAGAGCTTGGCCTTGTCCACCTGAACGGCCGCCGGCGGCTGCTTTTCCGGGGACTCCGATGGGACGATTGCTTCTGCTCCTTGTGGTGCGGCTTCAACCACGAGTTCGTCGTCTTTCCCTTCGTGCTTGATCAATTGGGTACCGAACAGCAGCGGCCCGTCCCTTGCCCTCTTGCCGCCGCGATTGATCCTCTCCGGCAGCGGCGGCGGCTGTGGCGCGAGCAACTCGCTGGTCGGGCTACCATCTCCTGCCTCCATGGTTTACCTCCAACTGACCAGACGCCTAAAGAAGACGGTTTTCTTGGATGCTCTGTCGTACTACCGAAGAAGAAAGAGGTTGTTCGACATTTGGATCTCAGCTTGGCCAGTTTTGGCTTTTAGTGGACGACATGCCTGGTAAAGAAACTTTTATATTTTTTTGATGAAAATAAATTTTTTGTTGCACTTAAAACTGTGATGTTAACCTGCACAATAAAATGGCGAGATTGTCTGATGAACGCAAAATTCTTTAAGGAAACAACGGTGGCAAAAAAATAGAGGAAGATTGGATTTCCCTGTTACTTGAAATACTAAATAATTCAAGAAATGATAGTAATGTTTGAATGTGATATAATGAAAAAAATGACAATACCCTTTTGACAGCAAAGGGTTCCTTCAAAGGGGATTGTCCCACTATGACAATTCAAGATTAATGAAGTTCAATACATGGAGGGCATCGGCAGTGTCGTTCCTTCAGCTTTTAATATTTCAAAATTCAAATCATTTAAAGATGAATTGCAAGCCATTCTTTATTTTTTTGTAAGTATCGTATAATAGTAGAGCATAAAATCAATACATACAATACAATATTTCATATTGGACAACTTTTTGAGGGTTAAACTTGAATGTCATACAGTTCATATTTGTTGTGAATCTTAATGGAAATAAACGGACTTGTGGACAATATAGCGATAATTAAATGTGAAGTTCGAAGTAATAATCATAGAATGCCAATGCTAGCTCTTTTATTAAATAACATGCTAGCTCTTTTGACTAATCAAGATAATATGACGTGTAATAAAGGATGAATAGGCTTTATGAAGGTATAAACGCTACACGTGATATTGTGGTGGAGGTACGCCGAGAACTTTTCACCAAAACACCGTGTCGAGCACGCTGGCATGCTTGCCGCAGTGCTGTCCAGCTTTGGTCATCTGAAACTTTCATGTCTGCTTGGCACTTCTCAGAAATTCTATGATATGCTCCATTTGACTTGGATAATAAACTCTATTTTTGCAGCACCATAGTTGTGAGATGATTTAGGTGTAAATTCCTACTAGAACTCAATTCTTTTCCTCGCCCACGGACACATCTGGTGTCTTGTTTAATTTTCAAATACTGTAAATCTCGACTAATTTTATGCAACATTTTAGGTTTTCTGGCAAAAGACAAATTCACATCTAGCAATCCAAGTTCCGTTGTGCCGTGGTAGCAGGTGAAAAGCTGATTTACCTGTGGCCCACCGCAGAGCCCAAGGAATCCTGTTTCAGAATGATCAACAACCCCCCGGCTGGCACGCAGAGGCAGCTGTACTGAAACAACAACAGAAATGGCAGTTCTTGCTGGATGGAATTGCAAATGTCACTAGCATATTGTTCACCAAAACAAATTTTATTCGAAATTTTGATCGTTTCTGATCCCATCACTGCGTCGCTGCAGCCATTGCAAACCTTCCTTTTCCAACTAAACTAGACAACAAATTGAACAACCTTGCACACATTGCATCAAATCAGGCTATCAACGAAGTTGAAACACTAAGCTTTGCGAGATGCTGCGTTAGCAGAGCGAAGCGAGGCCAGAGTCGGATCGACCACGTCGATGCAGACCCTGAGGTGCATCTCCTTGGCCGGCCCGCGCAGCATCGGCGGCGGCACGTACAGCGCCATCCCCTCCTCGACGGCGGTCCCGCCGGGCACCGCGCAGCTCGCGACGTCCGCCTCCATCATCAGGCGCCGCCCCGTGCCGCCGGCGGGCGTTCCCGGCGCGGCCGGCGCCTGCGCCCAGAGCATGCACGTGAACCGCGCCCCGGCCCCGGCAGCGGCGGCCGTCCGGACGCACGACACCGACACGGCGAGGCTGGCCGCGCCGCGCGGGCGCACGGACAGCGCGAACAGGCGGCGCTCGTCCCCCTCCACGACCAGGAGGCGGTGCGGCCCCGCCGCGGGCACGCAAAGCGGGAGGGGCTTGCCGTAGCCCGGGAGCCTGTCGAGGGGCCAGGCGTGGTCGAAGGCGAGGTGGTCACGGAGCCTCGGCGGGGAAGCCATGAAGGGGCACCCGGGCACCGAGCAGTGGCAGGGCGCGTAGGCGCACGCGTCCTGGTGCGCCGCCGTGGCGTGGTACACGACGGAGCGGTCGCAGCCGTACGCCTTGAAGGGGCACGGTACCCTGGCGTCGCCGACGTACAGGTCCAACTCCGGCCCGCAGTGGGCGAAGGCGGCGGCGCTGCCGCACCTGCGGCAGTGGCCCTCGTCGCAGCGGTCGCCGCGGCAGGCGGCGCACAAGAGGTGACCGGCCTCGCACTGCAACCAGAAACACGAGGGAGGACACGGATAAGGTGTGCTAAAGAATCAATCTTTGTTCTTACCATGCCATGGCCACGGCCATCGCAGCAAAACCCCCAAACAAGACAAATTTCTTCGCATCGGGAATCCAGATCAGTGGTGGCAACATAAAATTATTAGTACATGTTTACTGTAGCATCACATAAACTAATCATGAACTAATTAGGCTTAATAGATTCGTCTAGCAAAAAAAGCCTACGGGTTATGAAATTTGTTTGATCATTAATATATATTAAATACTTCTAATTAGCATCCAAATATCCAACGTGAGGGTGCTTATAACAAACGCTGTAGTAACCAAATCTAGCCTTACTCCTATATCTCCAACTCCCTCATTCTTTATTCATATCAAGTAACTATCATAAAGATTATTTTGAATGACCGTTTTATTTTTGCATGGTTTATTTCCAACAGTTATATTTCCAATTAATATATTTTGTACGGCCCCATGTTCCAACGGCCAAATTTTGGATGATACTATTCAAACGACTATATTTTCAACAATTATTTTGAACACCCTATTTTCCGACGGCTGTATTTCGGATGACACTATTACACTATTCACAGCGGCTATATTTTCAAAGGCTAGTATTCAAACGGATAGATTTCTCACATTTATATATATGGATGCCTGGGCTTCTAGCTCCTACACCAAACCATTCTTCCTTCTCTGGCTGAAATGAGCTATCTCTTATTTAGACTCATCATCGTCGTCGTCGGATGATGATAATGAATTCATCCTTTCGGCACTACACATAGCTGTAAAGGATCGATGGACCAAGAGGGGGGTGAATTGAGCCTTTTTCAATTTCTAAAATAAGTTAAAACAATCTTAACCTATGCAAAGCTAGTAAAGCATCAATTCACCAAAAGGATAACTAAGCTACTTACACAAGTTAAGAGAGATAAAAAGAGAGGTAAAGCCTAGCAAGGTAGAGCAAAGTAATGATCTTTAAGACAAGCATATGAATAAATTTGCATGAAAGAAAATGCTTGAATAAAGAAAGTGGACAAGGGACAACCGGATTTTTTCCCGTGGTATCGATGTGTTGGCACACACCTCTAATCCACGTTGTGACACTCACAAAGAGTCTTGTCACCTCCCAAGTCACCAAGACGAGGGCGCTCACTAAGAGTCTCCGTTCACCATCCCGGTGTGGTGGAGATCAAGCCACGTACAATCTTCTTCTCCGGGCTCCCACAATCCTTGGCAAGCTCCGCGAGAAACACCTCGATCACCAAGATCGCCTAGGTGATGCCAATCACCAAGAGTAACAAGCTAAGGCCTTCACTTGAGCAAGAACCGATCACCAAGAACGGATGCACACAAACTTCTCTCTACTCAAGTCCTTAATCTTGCTTCTTGATTGATTGAATGAACAAGCATGTGAAATGATGAATCTCAAGGTGGCTCTTGACTATAGTATGAGTGTTTGGATGTTAACTGGTATCAAGAGTAGCAAAATGACCCATTGGAGGGGTATATATAGGCAGCTCACACGAATAGAGCCGTTGGAGAAAAAGCTGCCAGAAAAACTGCGTAGAGTCGGTTAATCCGACGTACCTCCAATAGTCATCGTCGGTTTAACCGGTGAATATCAACTACCCCTTTTGAAAAACTAGCCGTTACAACTTGAGCAGATTAACCGACGTATCATCGGTTTAACCGGTGAGTGTAGTTGTCCACTGATCAACTGAAAAACCAAGTCTCTGGACAACTGCACCGACGTCCCATTTCAAACATCGTCGGTTTAACCGGTGTATAGAGCTTGAAATACCCTGGAAAAACCAACTCTGGACTAATGCACCGACGTTAAATTCAAACACATCGGTTTAACCGGTGTATTGACTTGTCCAGACTCTGCTGACTTCGTTTAACCGACGTATAGAAAAGTGAGAGCGTCGGTTAAACCGGTGTTAAGGATTTTTCTGATTTTGCCTTTTCTGATTTGAGTCTTGAATGAAATCCAAATATTCTTGAGATATAAGTTGAGAACCACTTATTTGAGCTTCTAGAAACCTGAGTGACCATTGTGTGCATCCATTTTCAAATGACCATGTCCATGCTCAAGTTACTTAGCCTTAACCCCTCTTAATAGTGCGATCACTACAAAATTATAAATCCTATACTAACCTAAGTGTCCTTCTCAACCTTATAACTCTTAGGACTAGAAAGATCCTTAGTCTTGACATATAATTGAGTTGAATGCTGAGATCGCCTTTTTTGAATAACGAAAATTAGGGGCCTCTTTTGACTTATGACCAAATGAGCGATAATGATCTATTAAGCTGCACAAACTCATTAGTCACAATAATGGTTGTCATTAATCACCGAAACATACCTTGAGGGACTAGATGCTTACAATAGCTCACACGCAGTATGAGGGTATCAATGGTCCAAGATGGAGTGGCTCTGTGGTTGGTTGTCAATATATCTATTGTGATAGATTGAGCGGAACGCGGAGGTTGTTCAACAATTATTTTTCGAAGAATCTCTATCGTAGGTTCGTAATTAGTGCATCCAATTTGGTTTTAATTTAGTCAACTCACCTATTACGTAGCGATTCTTATTTGTATTTCTTTGCTCAGGTTTAGAATGGGTCGTTCTCTGTTTATGCGCATAGTGCAAGCTATAGAGCAACATGATGATTATTTTGTGCAAAAGAGGGAGTCAAATGGACGCTTTGGGCTATCTTGTTTGCAGAAGATTATTGCAGCATACATAATGATAAGTTATGATGTACCAGCAGATTTTATGGATCAATATATTTGTATAGATGAAAGTACTGTTTTAGAAAGTCTTAGAAGGCTTGACAGAGGTATTATCAAGGTCTTTGAAGATGAGTACTTGAGGTCTCCAAATGAGCATGACACTGCTAGACTACATGCAATTGGTGAGCGTAGGGGTTTTCCAGGGATGCTTGGGAGCATAGATTATATGCATTGGGAGTGGAAAAATTATCCTACCGCATGGCAAGGTTAGTATACGGGTTATGTTCATAAGCCCACAATCATTCTGCAAGCGGTTGCCTCACAAGATTTATAGATTTGGCATGCCTTTTTTGGTTTGCCGGCTCTCATAATGATATTAATGTTCTTCACTGTTCACATCTTTTTAGAAAGTTAGCTGAAGGAGAAGCTCCACGGTAAATTATACCATCAACAACTATTCAATAGGGTATTACCTTGCAGATGGCATCTATCCGAAATGGGCAACATTTGTGAAAAGCATGAAGTCCCCTCTTGGCAATAAGAAAAAAAATATTTCTACCAAGCACAAGAAGTAATTGAAAAAGATGTGGAGCGAGCTTTCGGAGTTTTACAAGCTCGTTTTGCCATTGTTCGTGGATCAACCCATTTTTGGATAAAGTCACTCCCAGAGATATCATGACAGCTTATATCATCATGCATAATATGATTGTTGAAGATGGGTGCAATGAAGATGAAGACTTCCGCTGTGATAGTGTTGGCCAACTTGTGAATCTATCACCAAGAGAAGTATGCAATGGTACATGTGAGTTCCATGAATTTATGCGAGCTCATCATGAAATCAGAAATGTCCAAACTCACTCTCAACTTCGAGATGATCTCATCGAACATCTTTGGAGCCGTCACGGCAACATGTATTAGTTATTTAACTTGTTTGGTTCTATCCTTGTCATGTACTCTTTTTTCGCAGTCATGTACTCTTGTATCTTAGTAGTGTACTATTGTACTGCAGTCATCCAATAAAGCATAATTTAATATCAAGCACTACCATGGTAGCATGCATTAAATTACTGTAGCATCACTGTAGCAAATTATAGATTAATTAGACTCATTAAATTCGTCTAGCAAATAGCATCCATCTGTGCAAAAAATTTTGTAAACATATTTTATTTAATACTTCTAAATAGCAAGATTTTGTTTGATGTGATAAGGCTAAACTTTAGCCCTGTGGAACCAAACAGACCTTTGGATGGCAATTTTAGTCCGAGTCACATCGGATATTTGGATGCTAATAAGAGGCAGTAAATATGAGTTAATTGTAAAATCAATTGCATAAATGGAGACTAATTCACAAGACGAATCTATTAAGCCTAATTAATCCATCATTAGCATATCTTTACTATAGCACAATATTGTTAAATTATGCACTAATTAGGCTTAGTGGATTCCTCTCGCAAATTAGCCTTCATTTTTTCAATAGATTTTGTAATTAGCGTATGTTACATGCTCCTAATTAGGGTCCAAACATTCGATATGACGGGATTAAAGTTTAGCCTCCAGGAACCAAACAGACCCTTACAGCTCAGGTAAACAAGCAACAACTGAACAACCTAAAGTTAACCCTCACTGGCACGCAACATTCAAACAGATATGTATCCTTGCGTCCACAATCCCCAATCAATTTGGTCGTGCGATTTGCTAAGTCTGTTAAATTTCTTTTTAAAAAAGTATGTTAAGTCAAGATGATAGCTAATCTGTTAAATTTCTTTTTATAAAAGTATGTTAAGTCAAGATTATAACTAATCTATCAAATATTAATGAACGTTTTACTTGCACTTGTACATGCTATACTACCCCATTCGAATTCAGTGACTCGTTGACACGTATCTACACGCACCTCGTCTTTCTACACACCAAAAAGAATTATGGGTAAAATAGCCAAATTGGTCCCTAAACTATGGAGCTCGGCTCAATTTCATCCCTCAACTTATGAAAACATCCAATTCAGTCCTTAAACTAACCGGATTGATCCAATTTCATCCCTCTTCCGACATGGCCCACAATGTTGGATCGCCTCATCAGCACTTAGTCAGCTTAGAGCTTCATCTCCAATTGAAATGACCCATTTACCCTATCCTCGTATTGAATAGAGGAGCAGCATCGAGCCTGACCAGCTCCCTCCCTGCCAACTCTCCACCCCTTCTCAGCTAGCGCCAGTCGCCGCCCCTCGCCCCCTTCCCAGCCAGCTCACCGCCCCCTCCCAGGCCGCATGCCTTCCCCAGCCAGGCCGCTCGCTAGCCCTCCCCGGGCGCCGCGCAGGTCGCTAGCCCCTTCAATGCCGCGCAGATCTGCTGAAGGCCGAGAGAGAGGCTCAACCCGAGCAAGGAGAGGAGTAGCACATGGATTGGATCAAACACAGAGATATTGTAGCGCTTATCTTTTGGAATCCGACATCATTGATTCGGAGGTAAGTGTTTGTGATTCTAGGTTAGGACTTGTGGTTTGTCTGAAATTGAGGGTACAATGGTATAATTTGTGATGAGAATGTTCCATTTTGCCAATTGATTTTGCAGCTTGAACGACTTCTTGATGAACATAGGGAGGGGATGTTGGTCATGACTGGCCGAGATGCCACCATGATCAGTACCCGATCTTGTGTTGTAGCTGGTCGGGTTCAGATGCAGGAACAGGTACTTGGCATGCCCACAAGTGCTGCAGTCATGTCCATTCAAGTACCGGATTGACCAGTAGTTTACTGGTACAGCAAGAAGGGTGATTAAAGACCTCATGTGTATGAAACGGAGCATGACAGAGTTGTACGTGCATTCCTCTGAGTGGCAGGTTTCACATGATGCATGTTTCACACCTTCACGGCGCTTGGGAGGGCCAGCGAGCGGCCTGGTTGGGAGGAGGTGCTGAGGTTCGGCGACCTGTGCTACCTGAAAAGGGAAGATGAGCTGGTCAGGCTCGATGCAGCACCTCTATTCAAAACGAGGATGGGTTAAATGGGTCATTTCAATTGGAACTGAAGCCCTAAGCTGACTGTGCTGCCGAGGCGATCTAATATGGCGGACCACGTTGGAAGAGGGATGAAATTGGATCAATTAGTATAGCTCAAGAACTGAATCAAAAACTGAATTGGACGTTTTCATATGAGGGACGAAATTGAACCGAGCTCCATAGTTCTGGAATGAATTTGGCTATTTTGTCAATTTTGTGCGACGCATCGTGGAACTAGCAAGAGCTGGATGGCTGATGAACTCGTACACGCACACGGCACATCCATCTGTGTGCAAAGCTTAAAAAATCAACACGAACCTCACCGTATTTTTATTTCAAAAAAATCTCACCGTATTTCCCGGATGGAGCGCTGGTCCTGAAAGCTGAGAGGATGTTGGCCCTGACAGGTGCTTTTCTCTCACCATGTCAGGAGACAGAGGTCTGAACCAGCTCTCTCTCCTCTGCGCTCCAACTAATCTGCCAAGATAGAAGTTATTCAAGGCCCAGTGATCGGTTCCTTCCTCTCCGCACCTTTCTCGGTTTCTCCCGACAGGGGCGATGAGGCCGCCGCGGCCGCCGTCGATGGGGAGCGACGGGGCGCCCGGCGGCGAGGGGGCGAAGGAAGAGCAGCAGCAGCCGTTGTACCCCCTAGCGGTCAACAATGGAAGGCAAGAAAGCAAGCCCCGAGTAGCTGGAGTGATCGTTTCGTTCAAAGCCCGGCCAGCGGTGGCGGCGCCGGCGCCGGCGCTTCCGAGGAGGCTGACGACGGTGCTGGTGGTGGACAAGGCCAGGCTCTGCTGCTCGCTGTGCTCCCTCGCCTTGAAGCGCCCCATCTACCAGGTCAGAAACATTGCGACACAATACCCTACTAGCTCTGATATCCCGCCGCCACCCCCCGCCCCCCCCCCCCCCCCCCCCCCAAAAAAAAAAGAAGCTGGATGCTTGTTGACGCTGTTCGATTGGCATCCAGTGCGCGGTCGGGCACTTGGCGTGCGGCGGTTGCCGCACGAAGCTCTCGACCAACGCCTGCCGGACGTGCGGCGACGGCGGGGCCGCCTCCGCCTACGCGCTCTGCCCCGGCCTCGACATCTTCTACGGCGAGCTCCACCTGCAGTGCCCCTACGAGCCGTACGGGTGCAAGAGCTACATCCCCTACTACAGGGCCGCCAGCCACCAGAGCGCGTGCGAGCACGCGCCGTGCCTCTGCCCGGAGCCCGGCTGCGCCTTCGCCGCCCCGCCGCAGGTGCTGCTCGCCCACCTGGTCGACGCCCACTCCTGGCCCGCGCACAAGATCCCCCGCTTCGGCGCGATCCACGCGCTCCGCGTCCCGGCGGCGGGGCCGGACCGCCTCCTGGTTGTGGCGGAGGAGGCGGAGGCGGAGGAGGAGGCCGCGGCGGCGGAAGACGACGACGACGACGCGGAGGGCCCGGCCGTGTTCGTGCTGTCAGTGCGCGCGCGCGGCGAAGCCACCGCCGTCTCGGTGGCGTGCCTGAGGGCGAACGCCAGGGCGGGGCCGCAGTACAGGTGCGTGCTCTGGGCGATGGCGCCCGCGCCGCGTGGCGCGGCGGGGCGCGCGGGTCGCCGCCTGTGCATGGAGACGGACGTGCCGAGCTGCGCGCAGCCCGGCGAGTCCGCCGTGGAGGACGGGATGTGGCTGGGCGTGGCGCCAGTGATGATGCTCGGAGCGTCCAGGGAGATCCACCTCAGCGTGCTCATCGACAAGCTCTGATCCGGCCCCGGGAGCGGCTCTGCCCATCTCCACTGTCGCCGACTCGCCGGCGAGATCGGGGGGACGGGGGGAGGGATTCGTCTATGTTTAGGTGTACGATTAGATAGCTCGTTTTCTAGCAAATCCGTGGATAGCGCTGATGAAACTCTGGTTCCACTATGAAGCTCGCTCCAAACGAAAAACTGAATGTTACCTAGGTTTTTACTGGTTTCTGTGGATGGTTCTATAATGTTCTCTCCCTGCCCTGAAGCACACTTCTATTTCCCTCTGGTGATAGTGATAGTGTGGTATAATTGTGATTTTTTGTGAATCTGTACTGAACAAACTTCCAGAAAAAATTGCACCTAATTCTTCAGAAGAAGTGGACGAAACATCTGACGTTCAGAAACCATGGAAATTTGAACTAATAATCTGGGTGAACACCAAACCATATCAGGAATACTAAAAGGAAGAATAAGACACGGCCTTGGAGAGAAGTTGATCTCTCAGTACTAGTTAGTTGAAGCAGGAAACCTAGGTAAAACTAGTGCACCAGACTTGATGATCGGAGAAGTACCATGTTGATCATTACTTGTTTTTTCCCTTAGCTTGCAACCTTAATCTTAATTCTACTAGTTTGCAAGATGAAGAACTGATGACTGACAGTCGTAACAATCACTAGGTTCTAGAATTAGCAATGTAGTTGAACATTCCATTGAAGGTTTCAACCAGCCGTGCATACGGGCAACCTCGGTGCTTTGCGGTTATGACTACTTGATGCCCTTCCTTGCGCACTTTCACCGCCCACGATGGATGAAGATGACGGAGACGGCATAACCGGTGCTGCAATTTCGGCACGCTTACGCAGCGTGCCAGTTATATCTGAACTCTGAACACGAGAACCCTAGAAGTTGTATTAGGTGATGGGCTCGACTTTCTTTCTATAGGACTAGTGGTCCGGCTCCATGGGATTGGGCCCCTTTTCTTTTCCTCGACAAGATAACTTTAGCCCTATCACATCTAATATTTGGTTCTACACACTAAAATTTAGGGTTTAGTCCCTATTGTATCAAATATTTATTATTAATTATAAGTATTAAATATAGACTAATTATAAAACTAATTGCACAGATGAAGACTAATTTGCTAGACTAATCTATTAAATTTAAATAGTTCATGATTTGACAATATGATGGTACAGTAAATATATGCTAACAATAGATTAATTAGACTTAATAGATTCATCTCGCGAATTAGCCTCCATCTGTGTAATTAGTTTTATAATTATCTTATATTTAATCTTTTAGTTAGCATCCGAAGATTTAATGTGACAACAATTAAATTTTAGTTCTTGAAACCCAACGCCCCTCTCCATAAAAATGCAACTCATACTACACCGTCACAGGACAGACATATTCCACCACCACACTAGTTACATTTGAAACCACTTCAATCAAAAAAGAAAAAAAAACAAAAGCAGGCCCAAACTCCAAACGAAACGACCACAATGCGATTAGCCTCACGGCCACAAACCACTACCATCATCTCTTGGCATAGACGCAGCTTAGCTCCATCTCTGATACTATATTGCGAGATGGTACTATTTTTTTAAAGAAAAGATGGTACTAATAACATGGCAAGATCTTGTGCAAAATCCATGCTGTGCTAGCTTCCATAACCACCAGGCAAGCAAAATGACTAGGGCCTCGTTTAGATCGCAAGTTTGTATAACATTTGGAACTTTTTGCTACTGTAGCATTTTCGTTTGTATTTGATAAATTTTATCTAATCATGGTCTAACTAGGCTTAAAAGATTCGTCTCGTGATGTACAATTAAACTGTGCAATTAGTTATTTTTTTACATACATTTACTGCTCCATGCATGTGTCCCAAAATTGATGTGATGGAGAGAGAGTGTAAAAATTATAACATTTGCAATGCATCTAAACGGGACCTAGCTGTTGATAACCAAGCGTTCCCGCGCGCGGGACAGCAGCAGGCGCCAGGCGGTGGGTGCCTGCGGAGGCGGAAGCAAAAATGGCGCAGCGGCAGGAGCAGCCGCTCCTTTCCGCGCGCTGCTCCCCGAGGCGCTCCTCTTCCGCGAAAGATCTTGCTCGGATATTTAGGTCCGTTCGTTTCCTACCCTCTAAACTTTAGACTCATCATATCAAATAGAATGTTATTATTTAAAAGTATTAAATAAAATCTGTTTATAAAACTTTTTGCACAGCTGGGTGCTAATTCGCGAGACAAATTTAATGAGCCTAATTAATCCATAATTTGCCACAGTGATGCTATAGTAATCATCCGCTAATCATGGACTAATATACCTCATTAGATTCGTCTCGCGAATTAGCACTAGGGTTCTGCAATTAATTTTGTAATTAGACTTTATTTAATACTTCTAAATGATAAGATTCTTTTTGACGTGACCCCTCTAAATTTTAGGCAAACGAACACACAGAAGAGCCCTCGGCTTTGCCAACAGCCTGACCGACCTCGTCTGTCAAACTGAACCTTGCCGAGGTGCCAAGCATCATCCTTCTCCCCAAGCCGGACAAATCGCCTTGCTCTCTCTGGATGAACGAGATCGGTCGATGACCTCACGTGCTGCGGCCGGCGTCAGGCCGAGCCCGGCGCCTCATCGGTCAGCGTCGACCGTCGTATCGGTCCATCGGCGGTCGAAAGTACCCAGCAGGGTGTCACAGCAGGTGCATCGGGAGCAGGAGCTCTACGCCCCTACCGCTGGGTTTTCACCGGCCTATCACACATGTCAAATCCTCATTACTACTGGAGTACATCGAAGCACACATCTTTCCCCGGCCAGCCCGCGCCCTCTCCCTTCGTTCCGGCAACCTCCACTCCACCTGGACCCTTGGCCGGCGCGCGGCGGCGGCATCTCCTATATATAAAACCCTGGCTCTGGCGCCCAGCGCGCTGCCTCACTG
Organism: Panicum hallii; assembly: GCF_002211085.1. Lineage (NCBI taxonomy): Eukaryota > Viridiplantae > Streptophyta > Magnoliopsida > Poales > Poaceae > Panicum > Panicum hallii. The sequence goes on from NC_038046.1 coordinate 54,018,012, forward strand.
CCTGTGGCTTCAAACAGTCTAACGAGAGCCTCACATCAGGACCTCTACTAGCTAGTACGTTGCTTGCTTGCCTGGAGCCCTGGAGTCAGCTCTGGGCGTCAGGGTGAGCAGCGATGGAGAAACGGAGCGGGAACATGGCCACGGCGGCCGACAGCGTCGCCACGCCGAAGAAGGCGAGGACCGCGCTGCGGAGAGCCCCCGCGCCCAAGGAGGAGCCGGGGCACGAGGCCGTCGCGGGCGAGGAGCCAACGACCCTCGACGTCACCCTGCTAGCCCCGGACGCGCTGGAGTGCCCCCTCTGCTCCGCGCCATTCGAGGCCGCGATCTTCCAGGCAAGCCGGCTTCCACGTCGTCCATCTCTTGGTCATTCTTCTATGTTGCTGTGCTGATCCATCCGTGTTTTTACTTTTTAACCTGAGCAGTGCAAGAACGGGCACGCCGCGTGCCGGGGCTGCTGCGACCGCGTGCGGGGGACGTGCCCGTCGTGCCGCGCGCCCACCGGCGCCATCCGGTGCCGGCCGCTGGAGCGCGCCATCGCGGCGATGCTGTTCCCCTGCGCGTTCAGCGCCGCCGGGTGCGAGCGGCGGCTCCGGATCTCCGAGAAGCGCGCCCACGAGGCGGCCTTCTGCCAGCACGCGCCGTGCGCGTGCCCGGTCCCGGGCTGCGCCTACGCGGGCCTCTCGCTCCATGACCACATCCGCCTTGCGCACCAGGGCAACGGCGACAGGGACGCCGGAGCCGCCGTCCGCTTCGTCCGGGAGGCGACGGTGACGCTGCACCGGAGCATGGTGTTCCGGGTGCTCCTCCAAGTGCCTGACTCGCGCGTGTTCCTGCTGGCTAACAGTGGGAACGTCCCCTCGGGCCGCTCGCTCTCGCTGCTCTCCCTCGGCCCGCGCCCCGACGGGGACGGCGTGCTGGAGTTCACCATGGTGGTGCGCGCCGGCGGGGAGACTGGCGGCGCGCTCTCGCTGTCGGCGTTCGGACCCGTGCCGTGCGCGCGCCGGTGGGCGGGGCCCGAGCACCTCCCGGCCGAAGGCTTCCTGTTCGTGCCGGACGCGTACTGGAGCTCCTCCGGCAGCGTCTCCGTCACCGTCCACGTGGGCGCGGAAGTCGGCCGTGGCGCGGCGCACGGGAGGAGTCCCCGGAACAGGTAGCTCCGCGCGGCGTCGTGCGCCCACGTAGCCGCCGCTCTTCCGTGCGGTGTGTCAGTGGTCTCCCGGCGTTCTTGACGTCCGGCGAACTCACAATCACAGCACAGGAACTCACGCGAACACTTGTAACACAGAGTGATTTTGTGCAGCTCTAGAACTAGCTGCTTTTCTGGGTGTCTTTCTCCTTTTATTCAACTGATTACAGAAAAAGAGGAGAGGCCGGTGGATCTCCTAGCATCTCGCATGAACGTGTCCATCCCCACGCCAGCGCTAATGCACCCAGTCCGGGCACTCCCGGGTCGTGCGCGAGCTATTCTCGCCACGCCCACCTACGCGCACGGCAGCCACAGATCGGTGCTCGTGCGCATGCAAAGCAAAAAAAATGGGAAAAACTAACTAACTAACACATGCAAGGATTACTAACAAATTCTCCTCCTAAGCCTTGCATATGTTCTGTACGCTGATGACTCCAAGCTTAGAACGAAGTTCACAGAACCGTTCACGACCCAGAGCCTTTGTCAAAATGTCAGCCAACTGATCAATTGTCCCAATTGACTCAACTGTAACCCTGTTCTCCTCAATGCACTCCCGAATGAAGTGATATCTGACATCAATGTGTTTACTGCGATCATGGAAAGCAGGATTCTTGCTCAGTTGGATAGCTGCCTGACTATCAATCCTCAAGTTGATGGCACTGGGCTTCCTGCCTTGGAGCTCTGCAAGAAGTCGTGCCAGCCAAACTCCCTGGCATGCTGCAGCTGTAGCAGCAATATATTCAGCCTCACAGGATGACAAGGCCACTACCTTCTGCTTCTGAGATTGCTAGGTTATAATGTTGCCTCCCAAGAAGAATAGGACGCCTGAGGTGCTCTTCCGTGTGTCAATGTCTCCAGCAAGATCACTGTCGCTGAACCCCTCCAACTTTGCTCCTTTCTTCCTTTGATAGTGGCAACCACAACTTTGCTCCTTTCTTCCTTTGATAGTGGCAACCAAAATGCAGAGTCCTAGATATATACCTCAGTATTCTCTTCACTGCCAACATGTGTTCACTGGTAGGACTCTCCATAAATCTGCTGACATAGCCTACAGCATATGTCAAGTCTGGTCTGGAATTCACCAAATAGCGCAAAGAACCAACAATAGATCTGTACTGAGTAGAGTCCACAGCAGGGGCAGAACTAGACTTGCTCAGTTTCAGCCTGGGCTCCATTGGAGTATTGCTTGGATTACACCCTGTCAGACCAGCATTTTCCAAAATCTTTGCAGCATACGCTCTCTGGCTTACAGTAATCCCTCTTTCAGATTGTACCACCTCCAGACCAAGATAGTACTTGAGCAGCCCAAGATCACTCATCTGGAAAGTATCTTTCATCTCCAACTTGAACTTGTCAATGTCAGAATGACTGCTCCCAGTGATTACCAAATCGTCGACATAGACTCCAACTATAAGCCGCCGTGTCTCAGGTCCCCGCAAGTACACGGCATGCTCAGAGGTGCTCCTGGTAAACCCGAGTTTAAGAAGTGATGCATCCAGCTTCGAGTACCAGGCCTGTGGAGCCTGACGGAGACCGTAGAGTGCTTTGGTCAGGTGAAGTACCTTGTGTTCTCGCCCCTTGAGCACAAAACCAGGTGGTTGCTCGACATAGACATCTTCCACTAGTTCACCGTTGAGAAATGCTGACTTGACATCCATGCGGTGTACTGCCCACCCTCACAGGCAGCATATGCCAGTAGAAGCCTCACTGACTCAAGACGAGCCACTGGAGCAAAAACTTCATCAAAGTCAATGCCCTGCCTTGCACATACCCCTTGGCGACGAGTCTTGCTTTGAACTTGGAAACAAGTCCTGCTTCATCCCGCTTGGTCTTGTAGACCCACTTGAGCCCAATTGGTCGCAGACCAGGTGGGCGATCGACCAGCTCCCAGGTGTTGTTGGCTTCAATGGAAGTGAACTCGTCGAGCATGGCATGGCGCCAGTTTTCATGCTCCAGCGCCTCCTTGAAAGTTGCCGGCTCAGCCTCGCTAGCCAGCAGCAGATGCTCCTCCAGCTCTCGTGCAGCAAACCCAGGCGGTGTGCTTGGCCCCAACAGATTGTTGACGTCGCGGTACCGTAGTGGAACGTCTTCGTCATGGTCCGCATCCAGGTGCTGTGAGGCACCCGTGCCAGGTGGCGACACGAACTCGACTTGTCCCGTGTTCTGCAGCACCGGCGTCCTGGGCGTCGCGCTCCCTGGAGAGGGCATTGGCGATGCCGGCGCTGACATTGCTGGGGAAGCATGTGCGCCTGGTGCTGGGGAGGCCGAAGGAGAAGCCGGAGTCGGGGTCGCGGTGCTCGTCCTTGTCGTCGTGGTGCTCGTGATTGTTGTGGATGGCGCCGAGTCGTGGCCCTCGATGACGAAGTCCGCCGCCTCTGTGTCCTGGCTCCCCGGCCAGCTCCACTGCGCGTTCTCCTCGAACACGACATCGCGGCTGATGTGCACGCGCCGCGACACCGGATCGTAGACGCAGTACGCCTTGGATCCTGGTTCATAGCCGACGAAGATGGTACGCCTGCTTCGGTCCTCCAACTTCTTCAAGTTCGGCGTCGTCACCTTCATGTGAGCCACACAGCCGAATGTGCGCAGGTGCTGAACGCCAGGGACGCTGCCGGTCCACAACTCATAGGGGGTCCTGCCCCTCGCGCCCTTTGACGAGGATCTGTTGAGCAAATAGACAGTCGTGGTGACTGCCTCGCCCCAGAACTCGCCCGGAAGGCCCTTTGCCTTGAGCATGCTTCGGGCAGTCCCTACCACGGTCTGATTCCGGCGTTCAACAACGCTGTTTTGTTGAGGGGAGTACGGCGCCGTCAGCTCGCGACAGAGCCCCAGCTCGGCGCAATACTGCTCGAAGTCCTTTGCCATGAACTCGCCACCACGGTCCGTGCGGAGTGCACGTACCAGCTTGCCGGACTTTCGCTTTGCCGCTGCCTGGATGCGCTTGATGGCCGTCGGGGCTGCGTCCTTGCTGGGAAGCAGAGAGAGCCACATGTACCGGGAGTGGTCATCAACAAGGAGCAGAAAGTACCGATTCCCGCTCGGCGTTGGTGGAGAAATTGGGCCGCAGAGGTCGCCGTGGAGGAGCTGTAGGACCTCAGACGCTCGGCCGCTTGCATGCTGCGGGAATGGCGAGCGTCGGTGCTTCCCGGCGAGGCAGGCCTCACAAACTTGCTCCACCTGAGTGAGCAGAGGCATGCCGCGGACCAGCTCTTCTCTCCCCATCTTGCGTTGCGCATCGAAGTGGAGGTGGCTGAATCTGGCGTGCCAGGCCCAAGCCTCCTCCTCTCCTTTCGCGGCCAGGCACACCAGGCGTGCAATGTTGACGTCGAGCACGTAGAGTCGCCCCGGGTTGCGGTGGGTCTTGGCCAGCAGACACCGCTGCTCGTCGCGGACCCGCATCACCCCGTCTTCGATCAACACGGAGTGGCCAATCTCGTCGAGCTGGCCGACAGAGATGATGTTGGCGGTGAGGCGAGGTAGGAAGTAGACGTTATTGATGGTGCGGTGCTCCCCCGTCTTGCAGGAGAGCAGCACGGTCCCGATCCCCTCGATGCGGGCGAAAGAGCCATCCCCAAAGCGGACGGACCCTGTGACGCCGGCGTCGAGGTTGGAGAACGCCGCCCGCGCTCCCGTCATGTGATTGGAGGCGCCTGTGTCCAGGACCCAGCGCTTCGGGTCCCGGTCGCTGGAGTCGTCGAAGGCGGCGAAGACCTTCTCCTCGACGAGGTGGAGCTGGCCGCCATCGTAGATCGGCGACGAAATCGCCGGAGTCGAAGCCGGCGGCAGCGCTTCGATTTAGGGGAAAATCCCCTCCTCCTGCTGGACGCTGACGGCAAGAAGGAGTGTGGGCTCATCGTCTTGGGCCACATGGGCCGTTTTCCTCCACCTTGAGCTTACCTCAGCAGTGCTGGGCCCAATGGCCCTTCTTCCCACACCGCTTGCAGATGTCGTCTGGACCGGCCCGCGGGGCACTGGTGTTGCCGGTGTCACGGGAGCTCCCGCCGCCACGGCCGCGTCCCCTGCCGCGTCCGCGGGACTTGCCGCGGCCGCCGGAGCCGGAGCCGCCACGCCCTGCATCGGCGTTCGGCTTGTACCTCTCCAGCCACTCCTCCTGAGTGAGGAGCAGCTTCCCCATGGAGGAGTTGGACGCTGGCGTCGCCTCCTCGTCGGCATCGTCGGAGGACTTCAATGTCCCGGTGATCTCCTCAACCGAGAGCTTCGAGAGATCAGCGAAGGCTTCCATGGAGACAACGAGATGTTTGTACCTTGGTCGGACGACGCGCAGGTACTTCTTCACGGCTTTCTCCTCCGGCTCTGGATCACCGAGGTCTCCGAGGCGCTGGAGCACGCCGGAGAACCGGAGCGCGAAATCCTCGATTGCCTCGCCATCACGGAGCTTGGTGTTCTCATACTCCTTGCGGAGCGTCTGCGCCGCCAGGCCCCTCCGCCGTTCGTCGCCGATGCGGAGAGTCTTGATGGCCTCCCACGCCTCCATCGCGGTCTCCTTGACGGCGAGCATGGGGATCATCTCCGCGGGCACGGCGCTGCAGATGGCGTCGAGGGCGCTCCGATCGTCGCGGTACCCGCCGTCGCCGTACTCGATAACGTCCCAGAGGTCCCGAGCCTGGAGCTTCACCTTCATGCGAAGGGACCACTCGGTGTAGTTCGTCTTCGTCAGCTGCGGCCAGGTGCCGGAGCTGCCGGAGTCACGGACGACGCGCTCGACGACGCGCTCCCGGGTCTTGTCCGCGTCATGGTGGCGCGAACCGCGGCGACGAGGAGGAGATCGACTCTTCGACGGCTTGCGGCTGGACGACCTGCGCCCAGGCGTCTTCTTCCCTTTGGCGTCGCCGGGCGTTCCCTTCGGCGGCGGCGTGGTGCCCGTCGGCTTGGGCGGCGGCGTGGCCATGGCGTGCGCTGCCTAGGACCAGCTTGGCTCTGATGCCAATTGTCAGTGGTCTCCCGGCGTTCTTGACGTCCGGCGAACTCATAATCACAGCACAAGAGCTCACGCGAACACTTGTAACACAGAGTGATTTTGTCCAGCCCTAGAACTAGCTGCTTTTCTGGGTGTCTTTCTCCTTTTATTCAACTGATTACAGGAAAAGAGGAGAGGCCGGTGGATCTCCTAGCATCTCGCATGAACGTGTCCATCCCCACGCCAGCGCTAATGCTCCCAGTCCGGGCACTCCCGGGTCGTGCGCGAGCTATTCTCGCCACGCCCACCTACGCGCACGGCAGCCACAGATCGGTGCTCGTGCGCATGCAAAGCAAAAAAAATGAGAAAAGCTAACTAACTAACACATGCAAGGATTACTAACACGGTGTTCTGCTGCGCGTCGTCGTCCTGTTCAGAGTTCATGTCTAGCTGGCAGTCTTGTTTGTTCGGTGCTCGACGCCATGGGTAGAGCTCGTGCAAGGCGATTCGGCAAGCACGTCACCTGTTGGCTGTTGCTAAGGTATGGTTCACGTCGTAACAGGAGCCGTTCCTCGCCGGAGTCTCTCTGTGTTCGGGGCCTTCAGATGTTGTGGGAAGGGGCCGTCTCCCCGTAGATTTTGTGCATGCAGTAGCATCCTAATTAGAGGGCACCATGCTCGTTTGTATCCTGCCAGACATGTGAACAACACGAGTGGGGATCATTCAATACTGAACGCACATCGAGGGGTAACTTCCATGTCACGTCGAATGTGAAGTATTAAATATAGATGGTTATAAAATTAATTGTATAGATGGAGGCTAATTTACGAGACGAATCTATTAAATCTAATTAAAATTTAGCCTTTGTAACCAAGTACCCTCGAACTACCCTCCAAATAAACTTAGCAAAGTACAGAGTGATTAAAGGGGCAGTTTGGCCGGACTTCGGCGCTCCGGCTCCTCCCTCTGACGCGGCACTGTAGCGCACATTGGTGTTAGAGGAGCTGGAGCCGGAGCAGCTACAATTCATGGCTCCTCCGGCTCCTCCTCCGGCCGTGAGAGGGAGGGAGAGGGGAGAGACTTTTAGAGCCAGTTTGGCAGAGCTCCCAGAGCTGATTCTCTGCTGAATCCAGCAAGAGCTCTGCCAAACAGTTTTTTAGAGAGAAGTGATACTCTGCTGATTCTGTGAAGTGATTCTCTAAAATGAACTAAGAGGCTGGAAGCTGGAAAAAGTAGCTTCTCCTGATTCTGTGAAGTGATTCTCTATCCTGATTTTAAGAGTTTATGCTAGAGAATCAAAGAGAATCACCTTCAGCCACAGAATCACTTCTCTTAGAGAATCAGCTCCCACAGAGAATCAGGATCAGTTGGAGCTCTACCAAACTGGCCCTTACGGAGGAAGAGTGGAGAAAAAATAGGCTCCCGTGAACAGTTATGTTACAGTAGCGCGTCATGTAGGTGTCAGGTGGAGCCGGAGCTGCTGAGAGCTGCACCAAACACGCTCTAAATCCTCTTGGCAGCGGACTCTGATGAATGCAAACTATAGTATCAAATGTCTGAAGAACTGGAATGAAATGGATGGAAGCTGGTAGTCGAATTTTTATTGACTGCTTTGCTCATCAGCCTTTTTTCTTCTTTTTGGTGGTGGCAAGGGCCTTACGTCGTTAGTTTAACCGTGGAGTGGCATAATTCGAAGAATCAGCAGGCAAGACCTTTCCTTTTTTGGGAAAAACACGCAAGAACTTACTTTTGAATGAAATGAAAGCTTGTTTATTAACGAAATGTGTAGTTCTTTTCTCCTTGCCTTTTTCACGGTCCATGATACTTGCTGTTGCAGTACAAACTTCTTATTAGTAGCATTCAGATCAAATGTTTCAAAAGATGGTGACATCCTAGCACCATTCAGATCAACTATCACTGGTGTAACAATTGGAGTCCCTAAACCATCCATGGTCTCATAGTGCTTACAAGTCACCACAGGTCCACAGCCAGTGCAGCCACTGCTGCATCAACATTAACAATTTAACATAACTAGTTGTTTATACATGCAAAAGATCAAACGTACTGCTAAATTCTGATTGCTGCCTGGTCCCCTACGCTGTTGCGACCAGCTGTCTGCCGGAGGACCTCGCTGCTCGAGTAGGGGTGCAGTTTGCGGCAGCGCGGCCGCTTTGTCGATGCGAACCATCAGGCCGGGTGCCTCGCCGGAGGCGTCCTGCACCATCTTCGGCGTGACCGCCAGGAACAAGCCCTGCTCCACCGCCGCGAAGCCGCCGGACAGATTGCTGCTCTCCACCGGGAACACGAGCATCGCCATGATCCCGCTGCCCCACGGGTCCTCCATCCAGAGCATGCACTTGAACTGGGCGACGCCCGCCTACGCGTCGCCGTTCGCCCTCACGCACACCACGGACACGCATGTCGCCGGGCCGAGGGCGGACGACGACACGAGGAACACGCACCGGTCCCCCGGCCGACGAGGACGTGCAGGCCCTGCGGCGGACGCGGCATGGCGATCCTTTACGGCTTCCCGTAGCTCACGTCGGTAACGGGCCAGGACGGGTGGCCTGCGCGGAAGTGCTCGAGCAGCCTCGGCGGCGAGGTGAAGGCGTTGCAGCCCGGGCAGTAGCAGGGAGCCCACGGGCGCGTGCGCTCGTGTTCGCTGGCCTGGTAGTAGACGACGTACCTCGCGCACCCGTGCTCCTGGAACGGGCATGGCAGCTTGGCGTCGCGCACGAAGGCGTCCACCTCGGCAGGTCCTACACACGATGTGCCCGGCCTCGCACTTCAGATAAAAATCAAATATTTTGTTTCACGGTCTCATGAAGAGGATAAAGTAGAGCGGATTAGGATTTCTTTGCAGCCTGCGAACAGATAGATGCAGACTCACCTGGAACGTGGGAGGTTCGAGGGGAAGCTGGCAAGCTCGGCAGTGGAACAAGGCGAGTCCCATCCTCAAATTGTTGAGCTGCGGCTCCTCAATGACTTCCATCGCCACCACAGCCCCGGCACCGCCGCCTTGGCCAACTTCTCCTTCCTCTAGCTGCTCTTCTCTTCTTCGCCCTCCTTCTGGCAGCTCGCACTTGACCACGGCGGTGGGCGAGGCCTGCGCTCTCGGCTTCTTGCTGCTTTGGGCGTGCTCGCCATTGTCCAGCGGGGATCCCCTCTTGTGCTGCTTAGCCATCGCCTCCGATCCTCTCACTCAAGCGCCAAGAACGACGAGAGGAAGCGATCGACTAGTGTTTGTGAAGAAACACAAAGCAGTGACCCATACGGCGCATATAAGCCCCTTGCTGGTTGCTGCTGCGGCCAGGTGGGAACGCGCGCAAATGAAACTGAGTCGTCGTCTAGTCATGCGGTGTGAACAGGAAAAAAAGCATGCACACGCTTGACTGTTGCGTCCCCCGACGAGGAGACGAGCATGCGATCCGCCGCAGGCGTTCTCTCCTCGAGCGCTGTTTCCCAATATGACCTTCTGGACGAATTGAAGGGCCCTGCTACCCTTGACCACCGCGTCGCGGCGGCGGGCAGGCACATTGAAAAGGAGTCCATTGAAAGCTTGCCAGGACCAAACCGACCAAGGAGCAGCGTGCAGCGGCTGCCCTTCGCCCCTTCACTCTCCTTTGCCCTTCACTCTCCTTGCCGGGCAAATCCGCTCACCTGCCGACTGCCGACTGCAACGGCAGCTGGCCTGCCGTCTATGGACAGGACAGGACCACTTCACTGCAGTCAGGTCGATCCGTCCGACGATCGGCGTTGCATTCTCTCCGGCATCCGTTGTCGGCGCATCGGGACCGAGCGAACTCTTGTGCGTCTAGCCCTACCGGTGCAAATGCACCGGCCTATGCCGCCGCCACGTCTCGTCCCTTCATGGCGCCATTGCCCATTTTCGGGCCTGTTTGGAATCCTACCTAAGGCGCCATAGCCTAACCCTAGGCGTGCCAAACCCTGTTAGGCAAGCGTTTGGCTGCTATACTAAGGCTAGGCGCGCCACACTTTTGAGGCGGGGCGTATGCAGCTTGCCACACGAAAACGCGCCGCACCTGGGGCGCTCGATTTGGCCGCCACAGACGCGAATCGCGCCGCACCGCGCCCGTTCGCGTGGATCTCCCCCGCCGCCAGGTACTCCCCCGCCGCCGAGTGCGCCCCGCGCCGCCGCCCCCCACCCCCACCCCGGGCAGAACAGGCCGCCGGCGGGAGCAGGACGCTAGCCCGCTCTGCGGCCCTCCCCCCCGCGGCAGAGCAGGAGCAGGACAGCCCGCCCCCCGCCGCCCGGCCGCGCGGAGCGGTTGAGCCCCCCCCCCCCCAATCCCCGGCGGAGCAGGCCGCGAGCCAGGCGCCCCCCCCCCCACCCCGCCGGCGGAGCAGAGCCCCCACCGCGCAGAGCGCCCCCCCCCCGCGGAGCAGGCAGCCGGCGGAGCAGAGCCCCCACCGCGCCGGCGCAGCAGAGCGCCCCCACCCCCCCCCCCCTCCATCTGTGTGTATTTCTCTAAACATTTTTTTTCTTTTTCCAGGAATAATTCTCAAGCAAGACCATCATCTTTTGTTGCAAGGTACAACTATCCTTTACATTTTACTTGTGTCGTATATGTTGTATGCATTCTAAAATAGTTCTTATGTATAGATGGGTGCAATGAAGGATTATCTAGAGTATTATTATTATGATTATAACATTCGAAGAAGAAGGTTGCTTGTTTGCATAGCCATCTGTGTTTGTATATTGTGGTACAAGTTACAAGAAAATAGATTGATGAGGAGGCCCAAATATGGTTCTTTGTTAGAAAGAGATTTGGAAAGAGAAAGGAGGTTAAACCGTTTATATAACGGGACTGAGGCTAATTGTATTAGTGAGTTACGCATGAGTAAAACTGTTTTTCACCGGTTATGTTGTTTTTTGAGGTCCCGTGGATTATTAGAGGACAGTATTAATGTGTCAATTGAAGAACAAGTGGCTATGTTCTTGAAATTTGTTGGTCATAGATGGACAAATAGATCAGTTGCCTTTGAGTTCTTGCGGTCCGGAGAGACAGTTAGTAGATATTTTAATGCTGTTTTGGAAGCTTTATGTGTCTTGTCTCGTGATATCATTACCATGAGAACCACGGAGACACATCTAAAGATAACCACCAGCCCGGGAAGATTTTACCCATACTTTGAGGTAACATATATATAATTGGAATTCATCCTTATATTAATTTGTAGTACTCAATAACTGAACCACTGTTTTTATGTGTTAGAATTGTGTAGGAGCACTGGATGGCACGCATATACCGGCATCGGTTCCTATATATATGCAAGATAGGTTTAGGAGGAGAAAGCACTATCCAACGCAAAATGTATTAGCTGCCGTGGATTTTGACCTTAGGTTTACATATGTGTTGGCTGGATGGGAAGGATCAGCTCATGATTCCTTTGTGCTCCAAGATGCATTATCACGACCCTCGGGCTTAAAAATCCCAGAAAGTACAAGTTAAATCATTAATATATTATATTTTAGGTGACAAGATGATTAGCTAATGGTAGTTCAATCCATTGTAGGTCACTACTTTTTAGCTGATGCTGGTTATGCTGCTAGAACTGGCATATTACCTCCATATCGAGGTGTTCGGTACCACCTTAAGGAATTTCAGGGTACTAGACGACCGGAAAATCCAAGAGAATTGTTCAACCTTCGTCACTCTTCTCTTAGGATAACAGTTGAGCGGGCATTTGGCACACTGAAAAACAGATTTAAGATACTTACAAGTCAACCATTCTTCCCGCTAAAAACACAAGTGAAGATAGTTTTGGCGTGCTGCACTTTGCATAACTTTATAATTGAGAATGGTCCTGATGCTTATGTTTATGATGATGCAACATGGTTTCAAACCCTTCCAAGAAGCACTCGTTCCCATGGTGACATGAATAGGGACAATCAGCAATGGGCAACCATGCGTGATGAGTTAGCTCAAAAAATGTGGGATGAATGGGATCAAAATTCATGTATTGTGTTGCTTTTAGAGTATTGTTTTCAGAACCTGTATTATTGAATTTCAGAACCTATTGTACTGAATAATTATGATGTTTCCAGAACACTGTTTGATTCAATTATATGGTTGTATTGTAACTCTATTTACTAAATAATGTGGCTGATTGTTATCCTGTTTTATTGAATTATATTGTTGATTGAGGTCATGTTTTATTGGATTATAGTGCTGTTTTAAGACCCTGTTTTCCTAAAATATAATAGTGCTATGTTGAGATCCTGTTTTTTTTATTATAGTGTTGTTTTGAGATATGGCTAAGGGGAAGGAAAAGGTTGAAGGTGATGGCTCTGCTCGTGAGAGGACCATCACATGGGATGAGGATCAAACTAAATTTATGCTTGGTTGGTTTATTGACTACATAAAGGAACAACATGCTGGTTTTAAGCTCAAAAAACAACATCACTTCAAGTGTTCAGAGGCATTGAATAGGCAGTTCAACATGGGGGTAACTGCCACTCAAGTTGAGAGGCATTTCAGGCATTACAAGGAAAACTGGAAGTTCATTGCAACAGCTTTGGGCAAGAGTGGTAACACATTTGATGCTTCAAGATCTATGGTCATCATATCTGATTTAGAGAAGGTTAATCTAAAGGTATGCACTATGTTTCAACCTATTTTTGTCAACATTTTGTGAACTTATTATTAACATTTAGCACTATACTTAATGCAGGATAGGGCAAGAAGGCTCCTGTCCAAACCTATCAAGTTCTTCAGTGAAATGCAGGAGCTATTCCTTAATAGCAGCGCTGATGGTTCTCTTGCCATGGACGCCAACACTTGCATGAATGAGGCTCAAGGTGATGAAGAAAATGATTATGATGATGATTTATGCAATGACTTATCCAACTATGCCCAAGCTGAGGATGATCTAGGTGATGATTCTGACACTTTACCTTCTCCTTTAAGTGGTATGGCTAGCATGGGATCTCAAGTGGCTGAGCAAAGCTCATCTAGCTCGGGAGTCAAGCATCCAAGAAGTGAAAGCAGGCCTCCCAAGAGAGATGTGAGACCAAAGAGCCGGATGTCCAAGGTAGGAGATATGATCGCAACTACTTTGGTGGATCTTCAAAATGAAATCAAGAAGCCAGCACCTCCACCACCAATTATACGCAATTCTGATGAAATAGTGTGGGAAAGACTTGAAAAGATGACTCTAACCACTGGTCAAAAGGTTATGATAGGAGAATATCTAGCACACAAAAACCAAAAGAGGATGCGTGGTTTCTTATCAGCCGCATCTGAGACAACATTCGAGTCATGGATCTTCAAGTTCCTTAGTGACCAGGGGGTGTGAGTTGGTTAGGTGTGGTTCGCTGCTCCTTTTTTGTCAGGTAATACATGCTATATTTCAACAATCCTTGTGATTATTATTTGCACTTTGCTAAAAAGATGTATTTCGCACTGGTTATAGGCTCATCGAGTACTCAGCTGAAGGATGGTTGTTTTGCACTTGTTCAAGGCTGATTGGAGCACGGTGGATGGTTCTTTTGCACTTGTTCTCATGCATCAGGGCTGATGGAGATGCATGGTGGTGGTGGTAGCTGCTGCACCACCCTTTTGTTAACTGAAATTAGAATCTATTTACAGTTAGTGGGTACTCAAACTCATGTGAGCCTCTAAAGTTATTTATATTGCTGTTATAAACTTATCTAGCAGCTGTTTGTGGACTTATATTACTGTTACAAATTATCGTTAACATGCAATGCATAGTTGCTGGATTTGTGCGGATGTTATATTGATTTGTTACTTTTTTATCTTATGACACAGCCCAAAACGCTTTATTAATTTGTATGGTATGAATGAAGTGAAGGGTGGTGGCAATTCAAACAGCTGCCACATATTTTTAGGTGTGCCTAACTTGAGGTGGGGTATCAATCCAAACAAGTGCCACACTTTTTCAGATTTGCCTAACTTTAGGCGTGGCAGCAAACCAAACACAAGCCTAGAGTGAGCTGCCTTAGGCGCGCCACAGGTGTGGCACATGCCTAACCTTAGGCTTAGACAGGTTAGGCAAGACTCCAAACAGGCATACTTCCTCTTGCCTCCTTTCGTTTTCTCTTCCTTCCTTCCTTCCTTTCTTCTTCGACCCCTCCCTCCTCAGCTCGCGTCTACAAAACGTCCAAACCAGCCGTGGTGCCAATACGAGTGTTGCCTTCTCCAAGATACTTCTTCCCTGGCCATCTTTTTCCCTGTTCACACGTTCTCTTCTCGTCAGGCAGCCGGAGAACGATGGAGAAAAGGAGCGGCGCCAGGGCCACGAAGGAGAAGGAGAACGCCACGACGAAGAAGCCGAGGATGCTCCGGAAAGCACCCATGGCCACGAAAGAGCAGCAGCAAGACGAAGGCGAGAAACACAGGACCCTCAGCGTCATTCTCGACCTCGACACGTGCAGATACAAATCACTATACAGAATGTTGGGTATTACGCATCTTGTGGTTCGAATCTGTCTAAATTTTGTGTTCCTTGCACCTTCGAGTTCCTGATCTCGGCATCTCCTCGTCTAAACTTAACACCTTGAATATACCTCTCGATGGGCAGCCGGTAAAACACCGACCATACCCTCTCTGCTTCTCCCCGTTCGAAGCATCAATCTTCCAGGCAAGCCGGCTGTTACTTGCAGATAAAGTTCAATCAAATTAGTTGCGTGCGCTTGCGCGGCAGCAATGGGGAATCTGCTTGTTTCGTGTGCTGACTCGCCAGTGCAAGAACGGGCACGCCGCGTGCGAGGCCTGCTGCGCCCGCACCCACCGGGTGTGCCCGTCCTGCATCGAGCCCATCGGCGACATCCGGTGCCGGCCGCTGGAGAACGCCATCGCGGGCATGCTGGTCCCCTGCGCGTTCGCCGAGCACGGCTGCACGCGGCGCCTCAGGTTCGCCGAGAAGCCGGTCCACGAGGCGCTCTTGTGCCAGCACGCCCCGTGCGCGTGCCCCGTCCCGGGGTGCGCCTACGCCGGCCTGGAGCTCCGCGACCACATCCAGGACGCGCACGCCGCGGCGGGCGACGGCGACGACAACGACAACGACGTCGTCAGCTTCGCCGGGTCCGCGGCGGTGACGCTGCGCCGCGGCACGCCGTTCCGGGTGCTCCTGCACGAGACGGACGGGCGCGTCTTCCTGCTGCTCAACGGCGGCGGCGTGCCCTCCGGGCGGTCGCTGTCCGTGGTCTGCGTCGGCCCCCGCCCCGGCGGGAACAGGTCCCTGGAGTACACGCTGCAGGTCGGCGGCAGCGGCGGCGGCGAGCCCGGCGCGCTCGCGCTGTCGGCGTCGGGCCCCGTGCCGTGCACGCGCCTCTGGGCGGGGCACCACCCGACCGAGACGTTCCTGTTCGTGCCGGACGCGTACTGGGGCTCCTCCGGAGCGTCTCCGTCACCGTCCATGTCCGGAAGGTGACCGCCAACAAGGCCTGATTGCTAGGCACTGTAGTTAGCCGCCAAAGCTGCCAAGACCGCAGGCAGCATCAGGTGGTGTCTTTTGTTTTGGTAGCTCTGATAGCTGGAGGCCTTGCATGCATCCACGAAGGGAGTGAAAATGATGTTGCGTTTCTGCAACGAAGTGGATGCATGGAATGCCTCCAGGCTCCAGCTTTTGCTTGTCGTGGGCTCGTTACTGTCTTGTTCAGCTTCAGTTCCATGTCCAATTGGAAAGCTTCAACTTAAAATCAATGGCGTGGCTGAAAATTCGATGCTCACATCGCCTGATTGCCGGCTTCGGTGGCTGGAAAGCCAACAAAAAAAAATCATTTCTCTCTCCGCTTTTGTGTCTGACATGTATGGTCCATATCCGATCGCCAATGCGTTCGGTTCGCTTTTTTCCATCGCCATGGTTAGATTTTCACGTACAGTCTGATCATCAGAGCTGCTCTTTCGTTGCCGTAAAGATGGTCGTCTGCATTTTCCTACCATTGATTTCAAGTCTACCAAAACCCAATTCACCTTGGGCCAGGCCCTTTCGTTTTTATCTCTCTTTTCCATGCATGACTGCCAAAAGCCCAAAACTCTTTCTATCTGGGCCGAGCACAGCTAAACCAGGCTGGCCCATAACTTCCCCTCCCTCGGTTCCAAAGAAAAAACTACTAGGCACTGACTCGCGGACCCCAGGCGTCATTCCCTTTCGTCTAGCCACGCCGCAACCGCTCCTCCACACGTTCGCCGGCGCCGCCTCGTGCTCCTGCTCCTGCACCCGACAGGGTCCGCGCGGCAACTTGAGTTCGGTCAAGGGGCGTCAAAGAAGAAACCTGGCGGCTGTGCTCATGTACACGGCCTGGACTCGCGGTTGGAAAGGAATCGTAGAGTTTTTAAAAACAAACAACTCACTCCAAGGAGGAGATCACGAGCGTGGATTTTCACGGCTACCGGTCGGGGCAGGTAACTTTGGTACCGTTGATGCTGCTTCAACTTTCGTGCTGGATGATGGGGTGAATAAAGCTGGTCCCACTACTTTATCGTGGGACCCACTTTGTGCCTACCAACCTGCCTCACGAGACACACATCTGCCTCACGAGACCAAATACCAGAGTCGAGAGGTGACCAGGCATATTGGTATTTTGGTACTATCCGTCTGGCGGCCGGCGGATCCTAGCTTCGTCGCTCGCGCAAGATTGGTCATGGACAGGAGCTCGCCTTCCGAGATCCTCCATAAATTTGGCAAGATGGTACTAGCGCCCGGTTGGTGCCGCCAGCAACCACCTCAAGGTCGGCGTCGCCCCATCGTTCAGCAACTACGGCGTCTGCAAATCCATGGAGTTCGTCTATGGAATCGCCCGATCCGGGATAGGAGGGCCCTAGATCAGGTTCAGTTCGCGGCGTTGCAGCCAGATCGAGCCTTATCATACCGCACCATGGCTGGATTCGGCCTCTCCCTTTCCCTCTCTAGTGAGTTTTAGTTTTTTCCACTGAGTTCTTGGGTTTTCTACCGAGTTATTTCTTCTTGATTCAATTGTAATTCGAGTTGGTTTGATTTTAGTAATTGCTTGCGTCACCCCTCTTCCTCATCCCTAAATCCGGAAAAAATCCATAAAATACGTCTATTGGAAGGCTGAATCTGGTCAAGAAGGGACCTCCCCCCAACTTAGTTGATGTATATGTTATGGTATCGATGGTGTATGTGCTTTGTGACCTATGGTAACTGAACTTAGTAAATGTAGATATATGACTGCAAATTGTCCATGACCAACTGGTACGATTCGACGCAATTTGGGATTCATTGTCATTTCAATTGATAAATATAGTTGCGCCCCTGTCAGTTGGGCAGTTGGCCATGATTAGCCGGTAGGGCTATCCTTTCATGGTACCTTCGTTTTTCAGCTTCCATTCGGCTACTACACATGGTGCGTGATTTACTAGCCTGAATATTTGATAGATAAGTTGTGATTGGATAAAAGAGCACCAAATTTATTTTATTTTTTCATGGTATATGAATCACGCATTAGAATATTTATGTAGTATACGTGAATAGTTGGTAATTGGTACCAAAATTGTGGTAGTTACTGATTTATTTTAAACTAGAACAAGAAAATGACTGATTAGAATATTTATATTAAATGGATCTTACCTTTCGGCTTTTACTTTGCCCATAGTACTAGTACATCTAGGTTGGAGTCATTCTCTGTATTTTTCAAAATGAATCTGGTATCTGAACAATAATCACTGCCAGATATTATGATGGCACGAAAATGGTTCATGGATTTTCTATAGTAAGAACAGAATGCAGACAACTATCGTATGGTTCTGCGCCAAATCAGAGCATATAGTTTCATGTTGGTCTCCTTTCATTCCAAGCATCCTGACAGTATACCATGTTCTCTGAATCTACTTCAGTTTACTATACTAATGTGTACTAATGAATAGTAGTATGTAACCTTCTTGCGCCATTTTTTACCATTTAGATTGTTTGAGATATCTTCTTTTGGTGCTATATACATTCTGTTACCATAAAAAAAAAATACAAGAAGAGATGCACTACACGCCATGATACTAGAATGCAAATAAGTTCTGGTTCAGCAAGCTCCAACATATGTACAATTACAATAAGAAAACAACATATAATAATAATAGGTGCTAGTTCAGCGAACCCTGGCATACACACAATATGTATTAGAATGCAAACTTTTGCATCGAGAAAATAGATGAATTACAATAGGATGCACTATAGATAATATAAGATCATATATTATTCGTTTGAGTATCTAACATCTCTACATATGCAAATGCCATAGATCTTTTTCCAATGTGGTTTTCATCCTGGGGCATTTGGGCATTTCATGATGCTACATTTATCTTTGGTAACATAAGGGATTCTTGGTATACATGATTAGCACTTACCTTTTTTCAAGAGTACATAAAGTTGTGAAAAAAGAAGAAATGTTTGTCAACGGTAGTTTCAGGTGGCCATACAGGTCGTTGCCATATTGCTATTTCTAAAACATTGATTAAAAAAACTCTAGCATGCAAGCTGATAACTCTCTTAGTTGCACTCTTATATTAGGATATTTGTCGTTCTTGCTATTTCTTCAAACAAGAACAAGTTATGCACACCATTTCATTCTAACTCACACAATTTTATATTTTTTTCTTGTTCTTTTCTTTTTGTTCCCAATGCAAATAGACATTGAACCAACATAAGTCACTGAATGTTACGATACATTTTCAATGTGGAATGTGGATCTCTCTCCCGTGGATGCTAATTACTTAGTGTGATCTTCACTTAATAGTTTCAAAACTGATGACCAATGTATTGGAGAGTTCAGTCCTCATGTTTACATATCATATTATATGCCCCTCTCTTTTTTCCCCTATAGTTTTAATCTGAGATGAATGGTTCAAAAACAGTACATATGTTTGGTTCCAGAATATGTATTTGGATACCAGAAAAGAATGTGTGAATATCTGAAAATATTTGAATATTTCTATGTTCTAACAAAAATGAAGCATGTGATATTTGATTATTAACAAAAATATGTGATAAACAATGGATGTATGTTGAGATTGAGGGGGGAGAGAGAGAAACCTACGCAAAGAACGAGAGAGAGGGACTGGCATGTAGATTTGGGTGGGTGAGGCAGTACGCTCGGTGAGTGAGGGAAAAAAAACACCACAGGTCAGAATAAATATTAAACAATAGAACAGGTGGCCCAGCGCACAGATCCCATCATGCTGCATCAACGGTAGAAAAATTGCTTGCCCGTACCGGTGCCGGCGGTATATATTCACCCGGAGATCACCATGCGTATAGCTGCCTATGGTGATCGAGAGATTGATGGTCTTTCTTTTTCTTAATGTTAGCAAGTCTTATTTCCTTGAGTGTGCTTTTGTTTCTTTGTAATACACAAACTATTGTAAGACTGTTTTTACTTATCCTTGTATGATCTAAGTAGTGCTCGTGCTTTATTCTTTTAAAAAAATAGGGTCCGCGCGTTCGTGCGCCTCAACGACGGTGACCTACTGGTGGAATGTAGGGCCGGAGCTGCAGCCAGCCGTGGGATTCGTCGACCCCGACGACCACCGGCAAATCTCTTTAAATCATTGTGCTTATACCAAATGCTTATATCAAATGATAGAAAATCAAGATTACTACGCATCGAACCCGATGTTGAAAATTTCTTTAGCTTCGCCCCTAGCGGAAAGGCGGGGCTGCCACTGTCCCTGGTGTGTGCCTCGGCCCGCTCCTCGAGGAGGACGCCGACGAGCCGTAGTACGCACCGTGCAGACAGTGGCGGAGGGCTCGGTAGGGTCAGGTATGGCGGCAGATTTTGGTGACAATACATACTCAACGTTGGTATGAATTATTTTGGCATTAGCATAAGTGCTATACTGCAGCCATTAGCTTCATCAATCCAACTGTACCATACCTAAATTCCTATCCGTCCTCCGCCACTGCATGCAGATGGAGGTGCGCAGCGCCGAGGCGAGGCGCGCTCGCTCTGTCGGGGTCGGGGCGTCGAGCATGGTGCCGTGAGTCCGCCGGCTCGACCGCTCGAGGGGTTTCTCTTCGTGGCGGACGCGTACTGGGGCTCCGCCGGCACCGTCTCCGTAGGGTTCGTGTCCTCAGCAGGGCCGCCCCGTTGTGCTTAACTTGCGTAGTTGCTTGCATGGCAGAAATTGTTCGCATTGCTCTGTAATTGTTAGCACTACCCTGAAATTGTACATCTATCTCAATTATTAGCATTACTTCCTTCAATTCCCTGGGAGCATGGCTTACTGGTTCCTCCGTTGAACTGTGTAGCTGCGGTTCAACGTGGGCAAAACTTGCAATTATATTCATATATGCTGGGACCTTGCGATGCATGGAGCAAGACGGACAGCTAGGTGAATGTGTTTGATGAAAATAATGTTTTACAAATGTAACAGCTAAAATATAGCCTTTGAAAAAAAAGATCACTTCTTAAACCATGCTCATGATAGTTGCTTGATATGAATAAAAATAGGAAAAAGTTCATAATACTCTCCTCAACTATCACTACCGGAGAGGCCCGATTTGCCGAGGGTGAAAATTTTGCCGAGAGCTATATTTCGGGCACTCGGCAAAGAAGTAATTTGCCGAGCGTCGCTCTCGGCAAAAAAAACCACTCGGCAAACATAATATTTGCCGAGAGCCTAACCCTCGGCAAACGGATACACTCGGCAAACAGATACCCTAAACCCTAAACCCTAAACGCCGTTATCTTTGCCGAGTGCTACATTTGTAACACTCGGCAAAGGGTGTATTTGCCGAGTGTCAGATGACCGACACTCGGCAAATAAGATATTTTATTGGCTGGCGGAGAGGTCCTGGCGGACTGTCCGCCAGTACTGGCGGACAGTCCGCCAGGACCTCTCGGGGTCAGCCAGCAGAACTTATCATTTTTGTTCCATCCAACTATCTCTTCGTGGGCCCATCGTGTTATGTCCGTGGGAGGCTGTCCAAAACCCTCTACACCTCTTGGATGAAGCTCCTCTATCTCTCTTCATCCACATAACACAACTAGCCCCTCTCACTCTCTCTTCCTTCCCCACGGACAACACCCCCCATTGCCCCCCATTGTCCGTGGAGCCAAGGATTCGGTTCCTCCGCAAGGTCCACGGCGAAGGAGCCCCTCCACAGGCTGCAAGAACCTTCTCCCCTCGTTTCCAATCCTTTGGAAGCACTTCCATTCATCCTAGGGCAAGAACAAGGTATATACAATCCTCCATCGATCTCTCTACTCGATGCATATCTTGAGGAATGCTTTTAACTATTGTTTCCTGCTAGGTAGAGGATGCTATTCCTTGAAAATCTTGAAGAATGGATGGCTAAATCTTTAGTTCACATGTTCATGTTCATTTCATAACCTAAACCTTTATTCAAGTCGATCTCCCAATCTATCCACTCATTGTTGTTCAAAATTTAAGTCTAGGCTTCCATTATCATCTATAATGTGCCTACAAAGTTTGAGCCCCATTGGATTAATTCTTGACATCACATGTTTTCGCGGGAACATTCAAAACCGAGAGGTCCTGGCGGACAGTCCGCCAGTACTGGCGGACTGTCCGCCAGTACCTCTCAGTCTTGATTTTTACTGCATAATCCTTTGTTTGTATCCACCCGTTCTTTTATTACTTCTAATCAAGCTGTATACTTCCTATACATGTACAGATGGTGCATGAGAGGAGGACCAAGTTCTTGCATGATCCCGTCTCCAACTCCGATTCCGATGAAATTGAAGTCGTTCCTCCACCTAAGCGCAAAAGGAAGCCAACGCCCAAAATTTCAATGAGTCGAGCTGCGCAAATGGGCGGTCCTAGCCATGCGGCACCCAGGCGTAGCTACCAAAGAGCTGCTCAACCACAAGGTGATGTGCCTCAAGTGGAGGTTCCTATCTTTGATGAGTACCCTCCACTCCAACCCTACCGGAAGTATATCATGCACAGACCGGAGTACACAAGGATCAACTTCGGTGACCCTGGAGTGAAGCGAGTGGATTACACCACAAAGCAAAGAGGTGCTGCATTTAAGGAAAGAAAGGAAAATCCTTATGATTATGAGAAGTACATCACGGATAGGAGGTTTTGGAGCAAATTTCAAGCTGATTGGTACATATCCGTCTTTATTGAGAAGAAGAATGCTATCACCGTCTCCAAGTACATCAATTGGGATGAAATGAGTGAGAAAAATAATCCAACCTTTGACTTGGTCATACGTGAATTTGAGAGGAAACACCTCTATGAATTCTTGGCCCTCAATCAAGATTGGAACAATGAGTTGGTTGCTCAATTTTGCTCCACTGCTTGGTTTGAAGGTGAGGGCAAGAATTCCTTTATTCACTTCAATCTTCAAGGGCGCGCCTTCTGGGTTTCATACAAGCAATTTGCTACTATCCTTAAGCTTGATGACACTCTAGATGAGATGGAAATTCACGATGACATCAATCCAACGGATGAAGCTCTTATGACTCTCTATCGGGATGAGGATCCGGATATAGCGACGACTCATGGACTACGTCCATATATGGAGATCATGAACAGGCTATTCCGGGAGACCTTGACTCCCAAGAGGGGTGATCGCACCAAGATTCATGGTACGGTCAAGAACCTTCTTCTAGCTATGGACTTTGATCACCCGCTCTTTAGTGTCTTTCACTTTTTCTGGACGGAGTTGAGGTACATGCTCCATCATGGCAGTAATCCAGTTATCTATGCTCCATACATTCAAAGGATGATTAATGCCGTGACTGGAATGGAGTTTGGATATGATGCGGTCCATGCCCCATATTGCCCACAGCCTCCCAAGGAGCAAGAGTTTCCACCAGAGGGCGAGTCTCCCCCATCAGCTCACTCTCCACCCCAGCCCACTATGGATATGCCCTCCACCTCGGCGATGCCTTCCTCTTCTAGGACTCGTCCTCGCAGGAAAGGCAATGCCTTTATTTCTGGCTTGAAAGCTCTCTTCAAAGTATGCCGCAACACCAACGATGTAGTTCGTGCTCACGCTCGGGCAAATCAGCAGAGTATCAACAGGATTGAGCGCCACCTTGGCATTGAGGAGACGGATTGGCCCTCATTTCCGCCTTCTCCTCCTAGGGACTTTCCAGCTGCGTGGGAGCATTATGATGTAGGTGCTGATGATGATGATGATGATGATGAGGATGATGAGTGATTACTGCTCCGAGCTTCCATTTGTCTTTTCTCTTTTTGGTGTTTGATGCCAAAGGGGGAGAAGATTGTATCCTAGCATTCCTAGCATTCTTATCTTTCCATCCTTTAGAGTCGTTGTGCGACTTTGGATCTATGTGAGACTTGGCTTGTATCCTATTTGAACTAAGTTGGCTTGTAATTTCTAATTTCTTTTTATGGATGATGTTTGCATGGTTGTGATCTTATTGCTTTTCTATGTTTGTGAAATCATGTGATATTACATTATCTTGGTTTTATCTCATCATGATGCTTTGACTTTATTTGGTTTGCTCATTATGAAATGAAGCCAACCCATGCCTTGAACAGAAAAATGCGAACCCGACGATTCGTTAAAATTGGAGAACGGTACCAGTTCAAGAAATGTGGTTCAAGCGAAGATAATTCTTTGTTTTATATTTTCTTTAGTCTAGGTATACCGTACTATCAAAGGGGATGTGGAAAGTGTGTGGTAGAACACAAATAAACCAAATCCGGAACCCATGCCTTGAACAGAAAAATGCAAACCCGAGTGGTCCTGGCGGACTGTCCGCCAGTCCTGGCGGACAGTCCGCCAGGACACTTAAAAACAGCCTAACGGCTAGTTTTTAGTGAGGCTCTGTATATATCCCTTCGACCCCAACGGGAAATCCACCCTGCCAAACTGCATAAGCTTAGCCTCAAGCACCTTCTAAGCACTCCAAAACTCCCCAAAGTGAAACCCTAGCTTCCCCACTCCAAATCCTTAGTTTAGGGTTGGGTTTGAGCAAGATCCAAGCAAGATTCAAGTTCTTTCCCAAGAGATTCACCAGCTTTGCCGAGGGAGCAAGATCCAAGCAAGATTTAAGCGATTGTTATCACTTTTTAAGCCATTGTGATCGCTTTGGCTGATCAGCAAATGAGGAGTCCAAATTTCTTAGCCTCAGTAGCCATGGAGGCCCAGGCACCCCGCGCACGCGTGCAGCAGGAACTGCCGCAGCGACCAAGATGCTCATGTTTTTCCATCGACGTCGCGTTAGCTAGATGCTTCCTGTGCGTGAGAGCTTTTGGGTAAAGGGCTGCTCCATTTATGGCTTTATTATCACAATATTTCCTGATTAACAACGCCCACGCTTCTATCGCTCCTAGTAACAGATGAGTGTGAAATTCACCAGTGACACGGACAAACTTTATTCATTGCCTGGATAGAGAGTGTGATGTTGTGTTGTGCAACTTGCTTGCCAATTGGATGCTCACGTGACAAAGTTATGACTATTTTTTTCTCGTATCCAGTCCAATAATATATATATACATATATATATATATATACATATATCACAACGGACATCACATGCAGTTTATATATATATATATGACAATACACATTACACACATTTCATATATGACAATACTCATACAAGTCCATACAAATTCATACAAAGTTCATACAAGTTCAAATGTCCCGAGCCAGCATAAATGAACATATACAGTCCATACATGTTTGGAAACTTTCATACAACTCACTGGGTCGGCGGCGGCGGCGGAGGCGGTGGCGGCGGGACAAACCCGTAAATAGCTTCTAAGGCATAGTCCTTTGCTTCAGAATCTTCAAGTTTCAAGAATATCTGACGCTGCTCCCAATTTAACCTGCATAAATTTAGAACAGAACGAAGTTCTTTGCCTTTGAAACCACACCTCATAGCTTTGTCACAACAATTTTCCATACTCAGTCGACCCATGAAGAGTTGTGCGGCAAATTCTTTATCTTCCATCAGGTTTGAAAAACGTTCACCAAAGCTTGAATCTGACTTGCCACTACTGGTGGACTCTGCGTTGCATGTCATCTTCATCTTCATCTTCTTTCTGGGATTAGGCTCATTGGCTACATTATCATTGTCTACAAAATGTGTCGGCGGGGTCTCGACGACATAGTCAGGCGTAACATAGTCAAACACTGCTGCATATGTGAGCCAATGCTCTGAAATATAGTGCTCACCCGCCTGCATAAACCAAAAAAAAACTTGTGGATTACACACAAGGGTATTAAGATTAAGCTAAGTTTCGGATTATGATATGGATTGCAATGCTTACCAAATGGAGTTTGACATCATTTTCCAATGCAGTAACATGTTCTTTTATATCATCGATACTCAAGTTGCAACTCACAACTTGTAGAGTTCGTGCAACTTTTTCCAGTACATCAGGATCAGTAGCTCTCCACTGATCGTTACTATCCGCAAACTTTATGTTATGCAAAGAAAGAAGGATTCTTTTTCGCGTGTCCATCGGATCAGTTGGAAACCTACAATTTGTAATCCAGCTTACTTTTGACTTTTCTGTTCAAAAATAATTATAAGGATGCAGACAAACTTACATTTCATACTCCAGCTCTATCGGTCCACTTAATAATATAAAAAAAACTTGCGTCAGAACTATTTGGAAATGTGCAAATAATTTCGTATACAAATTATAAGGACAACTAAACCTTGCAGGTGAGCTTCCACATGATTCCGACTGGGTGTTTTCCTTAACCCTTGCAGGTGAGCTTCTTTTCGACCGGGTGTTCAACTGAAAGAATGAGTCAATAAGTCATTGGGAAATTTGTATGCAAAAAACTTGTTGGATATTTGATTTAGTCCCGCCATGAATCAAGGAGGCTGGACCGATTAACTTTGGAACACCTCAATTCAACTAAAACAAACCTGTGTTGGACTGGGCCTTCGAGCTGAGAGCGGCGGTACAGGCGAACACGATTCCTCAGTTGACACTGAACCGGACATACAATGGCTAGTTGTTGAAACTGATGGAACGAAGTCCTGCCAAGAAGGAAATAAAATCCATATACATTATGGATCAATGCACAAAAAAAGAGATGTCTTATTTTCTAAATACATAGCCGAGAATAATATCAATTGCATATGATACAAGTTTTTATGAACAAAACAACGTGTAATGGCGTAGGTCGAAAACACAGATTTAGGGTCTCATATGGTCGAAAACACAGATTTAGGGTCTCTTATGGTCGAAAGCTTATCAGCTCAAAATTGTTTGCCCCCCAAAAAATACAAGTAGCAATACCTATATATTGAACAAGTACAGAACACAGTCCCAGATTGCTCTATTCTCCCAGTTACTCAAGGTGTAAGCCAACCCTACTTAATTCTGGAAAGTCATCATGTAGTTGGCCACAAGGAGCACTCAGCTGATATCACAAGTGCGAAAGGGGTGTTAATTGTTGACTTTAAGCCCCAAGACATGCCTATGGTAAGTTTCTTTCGGTCTCACAAGTTACGAAAATTGTGAGAGCAACATGACAGCCAAAGGTAACAGACAACAAGCACTCTCTGCACAGTACAAAGAAATAGCGGTCAGTCAGAACTGAGGGGTCCTGGCGGACAGTCCGCCAGGCCAGGCGGACAGTCCGCCAGGCCCTCTCAGTTCTGATTGTTACAGCATAATACTGTGTTTGTCTCCACCCGTTCTTTCGTTACTTCTAATCAAGCAAAGAGAAAATAGGGAGATTATTAAAAAAAATCAACATGCCTTGGTTACCAATCAGTCACTGAATAATATAGCTTCTTGCTGGATCAGCCTTTTTAGATAATCAACCTGAAATCAACATGCATAAGGTGGGATGCGAGTGGTAATGGAGAAACAAGTAGCGAGATCTTTAAAATGAATGACTTGTGTGCAACTACATTGAAAAGTCAGAGGCAGACATTCTCAGCACACGCCGGGGGCGGGGCGGCGGCGGCGGGGGCGTAGGCCGGGGGCACGGCTGCGGCGGGGGCGCCGGCCGGGGCCGCGGGGCGGGAGAGCGGCGGCGGCCGGGAACGCGGGCGGGGGTGCGGGCCAGGTGGGGCCGCGGCGCGGGCCGGGCGGGGGCGGGGGCGGGGGCGCGGGCGGGCGGGCGCGGGCGGCGGCCGGGAACGCGGGCGGGGGCGCGAGCGGGGGCCGCGGGGCGGGGGAGCGGCGGCGGCGCGGCGGGGGCGGCGGGGGCGCGGGGCGGGGGCGCGGGGCGGGCGGGGCGGGGGCGGGGGCGCGGGCGGGCGGGCGCGGGCGGCGGGCGGCGGCGCGGCGGGGCGGCGGGGGCGGCGCGGGCGCGGGCCGGGCGGGGGCGCGGCGCGGCGGGCGGGGGCGCGTGCGGGCGGCGCGGGCGCGGGCCGGGCGGGGGCGCGGCGCGGGCGGCGCGCGGCGCGGGCGCCGGCGGCGGCCGGGAACGCGGGCGGCGGCGGCGTGGCCGGCGGGACGCGGGCGGCGGCGGCGCGGCGGGGCGGCGGGGGCGGCGCGGGCGCGGGCGGCGGGGGCGCGGGCCGGGCGGGGGCGCGGCGCGGCGGGCGGGCGGCGCGGGCGGGGGAGCGGGCGGGCGGCGCGCGGCGCGGGCGCGGGCGGCGGCCGGGAACGCGGGCGGGGGGGAGCGGCGGCGGCGCAGCGGGCCCGGGGCGGGGGCGGCGGCTCAATCGAAGATAGCGGGGCCGGGGGCGGGGCTTTGCCGAGTGCCGCGGATCGGAGGCACTCGGCAAACAAGCGGGTTTTGCCGAGCGCCAGATCTAGGGCACTCGGCAAACAAGCGGGTTTATCTCGCCCGCCGCACCGCACGCCTGCCCACGCCCGCCCGCACGCCGCCGCCCACGCTCGCCCGCCCGCCGCCGCCCACGCCCCCGCCCGCCGCCCACGCCCACGCCCACGGCCGCCGCCCGCCGCCGCCCGCGGCCCGCCGCGCCCGCCCGCCCCGCCACGCCCGCCGCCCACGCCCGCCGCGCCGGCCCACGCCCACGCCGCCCGCGCCCGCCGCCCACGCCCACGCCGCCCGCGCCCGCCGCCCCGCCGCCCACGCCCGCCGCGCCCGCCGCCCGCCGCCCACGCCGCCCGCCGCCGCCGCCGCCGCCCACGCCGCCGCGCCCCGCCGCCCACGCCCACGCCGCCCGCCCCGCCGCCCGCCGCCCGCCGCCCACGCCCACGCCGGCCGCCGCCGCCCGCCGCCCGCGCCCGCCGCCCACGCCCCGCCCGCCGCGCCGCCCACGCCCACGCCGCCGCGCCCGCCGCCCACGCCCGCCCGCCGCGCCCGCCCGCGCCGCGCCCGCCCGCCCACGCCCACGCCGCCACGCCCGCCCCCACGCCCACGCCGCCGCGCCCGCCGCCCACGCTCGCCGCACCGAGGCCGCTGGCTCGCCGCTCCGAGGCCGCGGGCACGCCGCCCCGAGGCCACCGACGCCGCTGCTCACACCCCGACGCCGCTGCTCCCACACAGCAGTCTTCCCAACGCCGTCGTCTCGCCGGGGAGCGCTCCTCGGGTGCTGTCGCCGACCGTCCGTCCGCCGCCGGCAACGTCGCCTCCAGTCTAGGTGACGACCCCGCCTTGCTAGTACACTTTAATTGTATTCTTGTCATTGCCTGAATTGTGGTATACCGTGTGGTGGTGCTCGACTAAATTGCTCCTATTACTTTAGTGCTCGACTCAGGTGCTGTAAAGGTTTTTTGGCTGGCTGAGAGGTCCTGGCGGACTGTCCGCCAGGCCTTTTTGGCTGGCTGAGAGGTCCTGGCGGACTGTCCGCCAGGCCTGGCGGACAGTCCGCCAGGACATCTCGGGGTCAGCCAGCAGAACTGATCATATATATTTGATATTAACTAGTTTTCGTTGTCTATAGTAGAGGATGGAGGACCGTAGGTGGATGTACACTGGTCACCGTAGTAAGAGAGATGTGAGCCCTGAGTGGATTAAGAACACCAATGAATTCTTGGAACAGGCGTGGGGCGAGAATGCTAAAGGAGCGGCTAGAATTTTCTGTCCATGCAGCAAGTGTGCTAACAGGAAAAGACAAACACAGGATGTCATGGGGGAACATCTCTTCCTTAATGGATTTACGCCAAACTATACCCGGTGGATCCATCATGGTGAAGGCCATCGTAGGAGAGAGGACGTGGTGAGACCACGTGTCGAGGATTGTGATGCTGAGGCTGGTGTAGTGGACATGTTAGATGACTATCATGAGGCACACGTTGCTGAAGAACTTGTAGAGGAGGAGCCTGAGGGGTCCGCAAAGGCGTTTTACGATATGTTTGCCTCAGCACAGAAACCCCTTCACGGACATACAAAAGTTTCTCAGCTGGATGCCATTGGACGAGTAATGGCGTTGAAGTCGCGGTACAGCCTGAGCAGAGACACCTTTGATGGTATAGTGACAGTTATTGGCAGCCTGCTTCCAGAGGGTCACATCCTGCCAAAGAGTATGTACGAGTCACAGAAACTTCTTCGTGCACTCAAGATGCCGTATGACAAGATACATGCCTGTCCGAACGGATGTGTCCTGTTCAGGAAAGAATACGCGGAAGAAAAGTACTGTCCGAAGTGTAAATCCTCTAGGTTCCTGGAGGTTGACTCTGGTGATGGCAACAAGAGGCAGCTTGATATCCCCGTGACAATCCTACGTCACCTGCCGGCCATACCGAGGATCCAACGGCTGTACATGACTGAGGAATCCGCGAAACAGATGACATGGCATAAGAAAGGGAAACGATACAATCCTCACAAGATGGTACATGCATCAGATGGTGAAGCATGGACCTACTTTGATAGCATTCATCGGGACAAAGCCAGTGAGGCTCGTAATGTTCGTATTGCGCTGGCAACTGATGGATTCAATCCGTATGGAGCGATGGCTGCCACATACACATGTTGGCCCATGTTTCTGATTCCCCTCAATCTCCCCCCAGGCATAGCATTCCAACGACAGAACGTGTTGTTATCGTTGATTATTCCTGGACACCCGGGGAAAAATATGGGTGTGTTCATGGAGCCGCTGATTGATGAATTGGTCCATGCTTGGGAGGAAGGGGTATGGACATATGATCGGGCCACAAAGACCAACTTCAAGATGCATGTTTGGTATCAATACTCTCTGCACGATTTTCTGGCGTATGGGGTCTTCTGCGGGTGGTGTGTTCACGGCAAATTCCCATGTCCGGTATGCAAGGAACGTCTTAGGTTCCTTTGGTTGCAGAAGGGTGGTAAGTATGTTGCGTTCGACAAACATCGACAGTTCCTACCTCTTGACCATCCATTCAGACGAGACATCAAAAACTTTACAAAAGGTGTTACAGTGACAGACCTCGCAAGTCCGATGAGGACTAGTGCCGAGATTCGTCAGCAGATAGATGGTCTCTTGATCAATCCAGAGGGTGGCTTTGTGGGATATAGTGAGCAACATATGTGGACTCATAAGTCGGGCTTGACTCGGCTCCCGTACTATGACGACCTGCTCCTTCCACACAACATTGATGTGATGCACACTGAAAAGAATGTTGCTGAAGCACTTTGGGCAACAATCATGGATATTCCCACGAAGACAAAGGACAATGTTAAGGCTAGGTTGGATCTAGCAATATTGTGTGACAGACCAAACTTAGAAATGAGGCCTCCTGCACGAGGAAAGACATGGAGAAGGCCTAAGGCCGATTATGTCTTGAGCAAGCCCCAAAGGATAGAAGTACTACAATGGATCAAGGCGTTGATGTTCCCTGATGGCTATGCAGCTAATCTGAGTAGAGGAGTCAACTTGTCTACTTTGCGAGTCTTAGGTATGAAGAGTCATGACTACCACATATGGATTGAGCGGCTTCTTCCAGCGATGGTTCGAGGTTATGTCCCTGAGCATGTCTGGCTGGTACTTGCAGAGTTGAGCTACTTCTTCCGCACACTTTGTGCAAAGGAGTTATCACGGACCTTAGTTGCAGACTTGGAAAGAATCGCACCGGTGTTGTTATGTAAGTTGGAGAAGATCTTTCCACCCGGATTCTTTAATCCGATGGAGCATATGATATTGCATCTCCCGTATGAGGCACGAATGGGGGGTCCCGTGCAGGGTCGGTGGTGCTATCCAATTGAAAGATGCCTAAAGGTTATCCGAAAGAAATGTGGAAATAAAAGCAAAATTGAGGGTTCCATTGCCGAGGCATACATTCTGGAGGAGGTGTCGAACTTTACATCAGTATACTATGGTGACAACCTACCTAGTGTGCATAATCCACCGGCTCGTTACAATGCTAGCGAAAATGACTCGAGACTCAGCCTTTTTCAAGGTCAGCTTGGAACTGCAAGTGGTTCGACCACCAAGAGGTTGAGTCATCAAGAGTGGTGTCGGATCATGCTGTATGTGTTGACCAACCTTGACGAGGTGACACCGTACATGCAACAATTTATTCAAGAATTCTGGCGTCAATCAAGGGATATCACGGAGCAGGAATTAGATACCCTGCTCAAACAAGGTGCAGGAAATGGATCACCCAATTTTATTTCTTGGTTCAAACAGAAGGTACGGTCCAATCTAGCCCGTACTTAGCTTTTCACTCTAAGTTGTTTTTACTTAGTTTGTCCAATCGTACTTGAACTTGCAGGGCGTTAGCGATGCGACCTTGAGTGCCGAGTTGAGACAGGTGGCCGGTGGCTTTGGATATAAGGTCAAGTCATATTCTGGTTATGACGTGAATGGATATCGTTTTTGTACAAGCAGTCATGAGGATTGTCGACCCAATCGAAAGACCACAAATTCTGGGGTGTTTACTCCCGGCCTTGATGGGATTGAGTATTATGGAAGAATTGAAGAAATATACGAACTCAGCTACTATGGTTCGAAACGACTTAATCCCGTGATATTCAAATGTCATTGGTTTGACCCTCAAGCAATGAGACGGACGCATTCTAATGTTGGGCTAGTCGAAATTCGACAGGATTCAGTCATGACCATAGACGATGTCTATGTTGTTGCTCAACAGGCTATACAAGTTTATTATCTCCCATATGCGTGTGAAAGCAAAGAGCATCTTAAGGGTTGGTATATTGTGTACAAGACATCACCGCACGGTAGAGTACCTGTCCCTAACGATGATGATTACAACTTAGATCCAAACATATATGACGGAGAGTTCTTTCAAGAAGAGGGGCTACAAGGGCGATTCGAGATAGAATTAACCGAGGCAAACGAAATGGAAGTTGAAGCAGTTGATGATGCGGGGGAGGAGGAAGAGGTGCAGAGCGTTAAGGATTTACACATGCTAGAACGACTACAAGTAGACAATGCAAATGAAGACACCGAGTCTTCTGATCTTATTGGTTACGACATGATTGATAGTGATGATGAGGACTATGATCCAGCTAATCCCGACTACGATGAATATTTTTAGTCAATGTAAGACTATATTATTACGTATTGATGTTCTATTTTCTTCATGTATTTATCTATAAGTATGTATTATATATTTATCTGTACTTATTACGTAATTATGGTTGTTGCTATAAAGTGGTAAACTTTTTTTATGTTGTCTTGAAAACTGTGTTTTAGTTGTCTTCTGCTTTGTCTCATATACATCCAATCATCCCTCTAAGATATCTTAAAGTTTGGATCAATCCCTTGGAATTAAAGAAGGTTTTTTGGCTGGCTGAGAGGTCCTGGCGGACTGTCCGCCAGGAATGGCGGACAGTCCGCCAGGACAGATCGGGATCAGCCAGCAGAACTGATCATTTTTCTTTCATCCAAAGTATCTCTTCGTGGGCCATCGTCTTATGTCCGTGGGAGGCTGTCCAAAACCCCTATACCTCTTGGATGAAGCTCCTCTATCTCTATTCATCCACATAACACAACTCGGTTTTGTTTATGTGTTTATCTTGGATGAAGCTCCTCTATCTCTCTTCATCCACATAATTATTATGTAATTATTTCTATTTTCTTTATGTATTTATCTAAGTATGTGTTATATATTTATCTGTACTAATTAATTTTCTTTTAATTGCAGGGGATTCACCAAAGATGGTGGGCCGCGGGATGAAGAAGAGTGTAGCGGCCCTTCACAAGAGGTTTTCGGGGGGGAGCAGTGAGCCGACGTCCGGGGCGGCTGAGGGACCGTCTTACAGGAGGAGGAGGGGGAGTGGCAGGAGGGCGATGACACAGGCGCCGCCGGAGGAGGAGCATGCGCTCCCGGAGGAGGAGGTGCCTCCCGGAGGAGGAGGTGCCGCCGGAGGAGGAGGAGCAGGCGCACCCGGAGGAGGAGCAGGCGCTCCCAGAGGGGAGGACGAGCAGGCGGACCAGGTGGTCCACCAGGAGGGGCCAGGGGACGACGAGCAGGCGGACGAGGAGGGCACGGAGGCCTCTGCTTCGTCAACCGTCTACCAGCGAGGTCCGGCGAGTCTCCCCCAGCGACCGATTCCTGAAGCAAAACGCCCGATCATAGCTCCCCAAGGGGATAAGTAAGTAAATTTACATGTTTTCAGTACATGTTTACGGTATAATTTCAATTTTGTGGTAGAAAATAAAATTTTTTATCAATCACCTGTGCAGGAACTGGATAGTTGTGGAGAGGCCCGTTGGTGCTCACAGACGCCATGTGAATGGCATCTTGGGTCTTCTGGTTAGGGATCACTTCCCTGGCCTGGTCACGTTGGCCGGAGAGCCATGTCCGGCCTATACGTGGGAGCACTACCGGGCCGTCCCCGACATGCGGGATGTTGCCGGCAGACAGTGGCCCAACTTGGCTGAGCGAGTGAAGGGCGAGCTTTGGGTAAGTGATCAATATATCGCATTCGTTGCACATCCTTGATAATATGATTGAAATAATGATATCGTGTTTATTGCAGGATTTCTACAGACTACAGGCCGGGATGGACGCGCAGGCGGATGTGGTTGCCGAGTATCGCTGCAAAAAGCTTGTTACCGACATGTTCTACGAGCAGCGCCTCCAGTCAATCATCAACTACCACGCCGTCGTCCTTGGACAGAAGGTCACCAAGGCGCAAGCAAGAACTATGACGTTGACTGAGGAGCAGTACTTGCAGGTAAATACCAAAATTTGATTTATTTGACCATTAAGTTGGCTTAATGTCCTCTACTAATATGTCTTCTACTTGATGTCATGTAGATGGTTCCTCATTGGTGTGCCCACTTTCCTGAGTGCTGGCAGCAGATAGTTGCTAAGTGGTTATCCGACGACTGGAACGCTGTGCACCAGGAGCGTCGTGAGCACCGTCTGACTATGGCCGGTGTGCCACACCACCAAGGCAACCGTAACCTGACCGAGTACGCCCAAGCATGGGTACGCGACTTTACTTGTTTTGTGGTTATTCAACTATGCATGATTTCTCATCATCTTGTTTCTCGCAGTCGGCGGCACATGGAGGGCAGCAGTGCAACAAATTCATGGCGTATGCTCTATCCCACAAGGGTAAAGCGACATCCAGCGTCAGCTACAACGCGGAGGACGGGCCCGAGGCGTACAGCAACCCGAGCATCTATACTCGCCTCAATGAGTACACATCGATGGCGAGGGAGGTGCACGGCCAAGAGTACGATCCGACCCAGGAGGATCTTGACGCTGAAATTGTCATGAAGGTCGGAGGAGGAAAGAAGCATGGACGGTACTGGATTTGCGACGGCGCGATCGACTCCTCTTCTACTCCGACTCTATCTCAGATAAAAGCACGGCAAACGAGCTCGAGCGCAGGCATCCGACCTCGTCCGGACAGTTCGACGAGCCAAGTCCAGGCACTCCAGGTTGTTGCTTGTTCATACGTTTTTTATCTATTATATTACATAACTTAGCTTTTGTATTATTGTAAAATTGGGGTAAAAATTTTGCAGGCTCAGCTGCAAGAAGAGAGGAGAGAACGTATGGAGTTGGAGGCAAGGATGAGGGCGGAGATGGAGGCCGAGCGGGAGGCTGACCGACAGAGGATGGCGAGCATGTTCGCGTACATTCAGAGTCTTGGCGCAGCGACGGGTCTACCTCCGCCACCTCCCTTCGTCACCCCACCTAGACCACCCACCGATCCGTTTTCTACTTCAGTGAGTATGCAATGTTCAATATGTCGTTTATTTTGTCGTTTCACTCATACATTTCATCTATATGTTGCAGAATCAGTCGGCGGCCTCCAATGATCCGTATATTTCTCCAAATCAGACCAACCAGAACAACTAGCCACCTTCGGCATAGATGATGGAGTTATTTGCATTTGAGACTTAGCTAGACTGAATGCATGTACTTTGATTGTTCATTGTGTACTTTGTGATATACTTGGCTAAAGTGAATGTACCTACAAAGTTTGAGCCCCATTGGATTAATTCTTGACGTCACTAGTTTTCGCGGGAACAATCAGGCCTGAGAGTGCCTGGCGGACAGTCCGCCAGGTCTGGCGGACAGTCCGCCAGGCACTCTCAGACCCAACTGCTACTGCATAATATAATCCTGCCTCTTTGCCGAGAGCCGCTGGAGGCAGCTCTGGATGCCCTCTTTGCCGAGTGCTATTGACCGGGCTCTCGGCAAAGAAGGCGTCCAGGGTGGGCGTTGACGCGGTCCTTTGCCGAGAGTCTGACGGCGACACTCGGCAAAGGATCCGTCCACGGTGGCGCGCCGTGACGGCTACTTTTCTTTGCCGAGGGCCGCTTTTGGCTCTCGGTAAACATTTTGCCGAGAGCCCGTGGAGAAGCTCTCGGCAAAGTATCCTTTGCCGACCCCGGCTTCCCCGGGAGCCCTTTGCCGAGTGGGGCTCTCGGCAAAATGTTTGCCGAGTGCCTTTACGTCTTTGCCGAGTGCTCGGGGCACTCGGCAAATCAGCCGCGTCCGGTAGTGTATTGTCAAAGTCAGGATAATCCCTAAACTATATTTTAGTTCAATTTAGCCCCTAAAGTATATCATTTGGTGCAATTTACCCTTTAATAAAATTAATCTTTTTTATTTATCCATGCACAAGAGAAGTCTTGAGTTAAAATTTTGCAAGATGATAGCAGACATCATAACATGTTTTAGAAAAAATATGTCAATAATTTTTCATCGTTATTTTGATAGGGCAAGATATTTAATAATAAATTAACTCTGATGCAAAATTATAAAAAAATAATAAAAAATCATGATATATTTTTGACATAAATTGTGATCCCCCTCTAACCTGCAAAATCATAAATTAAGATTCCACTTGTATGTGGAGAAATAAAATAGACAAATTGTATTATAAGGTAAATTGAACTAAATGATATATTTATGGTGCAAATTGAACCAAAAGATAGTTAAGGGAGTGATTTGGACTTTTTCCAATAAAATATGGGATAGTTGAATATAGAGGGCCAAATATGAGAGGTTTGTTCAAGTTCACTGTAAAATAGGAGAGAAACTAGATGAAAGATCCTCATAATGTTGGAATAGGGATCAAAAGTAGGGGGTAACTGGAGTTGTCCCAAGGTCTCAGCCTTGGGTGATTCTCAACTCGTGGTCGCATCTTTGTTGTGTTGCTGTGTGCTGCCATGGTCGTGTTCATGGCTGCTCTATTTACTGTTTTACTTTTATGCATGCAACATCCGTCTTATCATCATGTGCTCATGTGGACCCTATGTGGGTTTGAGCAAACACAATAATGTCATGGATTTTTCAGTGGTTAATTGAGCTTGATAATAAAACGTTTCTAGGAATTAGCTTAGCTAGATGCCTTGTCGATCGTGCCATCTCATGCTTTGCCACGATACTCCTAGGAGTGCCACAGTACCATAATATCCCAGGAACCAGGATTCTATATTACTGGTCTAAATTTCTGATGGGGTTGTTCATATCTTCTGATTGGTGCATGTTTGTTCAGAATCAAACGGAATTTGAAACAAACCAGCAATGCATGGAAACCATATATTACTTGACAAATATAGAGTCCTTGATGTCACGGGAAAAAAACGAAAAAAGTCCGAGATGTAATCCTTTCCGGAAAATCAGTACTACTTATCTTATCCGCCACGATCTCCTTCGAAAACCGATCCGCTATCTCCAGGAACCCGGGCTATAAAACCTCCAGCACCGGCGAGATCTTCCTCCAAAACATCAAACCCCTCGCGCCAGCCGGGAGCGCGAGCGATCGAGACGCCGAGATGAGCATCGTCGACGGCAAGGACCGGAGGCCCGTCGCCTCGCGCTGGGACGGCCCCGCGCGCAGGCGTGGGAAGGCGAAGCGCGACCGCGACGTCCTCAGGTCGCCGTCGTACCTGGCGCTGCGTAACCATGGGGTCGTCAGCGACGGGGGGAGCGACCGCCGCAGCCGCAGCCCCAGCCCCGCCCGTAGGCGTGCGCGTCCCAGCCGCTACTTCGACGGCAATGTAGATCGTCGTCTCAGCCGCAGCCCCAGCCCCAGGCGTCGGCGCGCGCGCTCTAACAGCTACCGCAGCGAGGAGGACGGAGACGAATCAGATCGCCCCAGCCCTAGCCGTCGTCGACGTGCGCGTTCTAACAGCTTCCGCGGCGGGGACGACGAACCAGATCGCCGCAGCCGCAGCCGCACCCCCATTCGTCGCCGTCGTGGTCGCTTTAACAGCGACCTGGACGAGTACGACGAGCAAGCAGATCGCCGCAGCCGCAGCCGCACCCCCAGACGTCGGCCCGCGCCTAGGAGTTGCCGCAGCCGCAGCCGCAGCCGAACCCGCAGCCAGGAGTGCGAGGACAGGGGTTGCTGCCGGCCGAGGCCGGCAGACGACGACGACTACAGGCCGCCAGACGAAGACGACTTCTACGTGCGCATCGAGAGCCCGGACCATCTGTTCAAGTGCGTCCGGTGCCGCGACCTGCTCTCCTCTCCCGTCTACGAGGTGGCCCATCGATCCAAACCATGCCTTATTACTATTTTTAGATTTCTTCCTCATCTTCCCTGACCGTCGTGTCATCGTCGTCGATTTGCAGTGCGCCGCGGGGCACGTCACCTGCGCTACCTGCCACGACTCTGCCAACGGCGGCGGGGGCGGCGACCACAAGTGCAGCCACTGCGGCTCGTCGGACTACACCCCCAGCCGCGCCGTGGCCGACTGGCTGAGGTCCGTCCGGTTCTCGTGCCCGAACTACGGGCACGGCTGCCCGTCCTTCCTCCCGAGGCACGAGATGGAGGCCGCTCACGAGGGCACCTGCCGCTACGCGCCGATCTTCTGCCCCGACCGGAGCTGCTACTTCGACGGCTGCCCGCCGGACGAGCTCGAGCGCCACCTCACGACGCGCCACGCCTGGAACGTCGTCAGCTTCCGCTACGGCCAGCCGTTCAGCGTGCGCGTCCAGCCGTCGCGGTCCTTGCTCCGCGCCGAGGACGGCGAGATCTTCCACCTCCGCTCCGAGCTGGCGCGTGGCGGCACCGCGCTGTCCATGATCCGCATCCGCCCCGAGAACGCGGCCGCGGCGGAGTTCACCTACGAGCTGAAGACGCCGGCGGCGGCGGGGCTGCAGCATCGGATGCAGATGCAGTCGACGGTGTGGGCCACGTCGCTGGGGCACGGGGCGGAGGACGCCAACCCCGTCAGCGTCACGGTGCCGGACGACATGTTCCCGCTTGAAGGCCCCGAGCAAGACTCCGTCGAGGTGCGCGTCCACAAGGTGGCGCCTGCCCCTGCCCCTGCCAGGGACAACTAGTTTGGCCATGTTTAGCACGGATCATCTCGCATGATTCATCGATTTTTTCTCTCAATCTACACATATAGAAACTTAAATATTTAAGTTAGGTCCAGTTTGAAACACGTTGAAACTTTAAAATTTCTTCAATTCATGTGAGAATTCAAATGTCTCATCAAATTCCTATTGTGCAAATGCACACTTGTTTCAAACTTATATCAGTTTTTTTTTCCCACGTTTGTAGTTAAAAGCCAATTTGTCAAACTGATATCTTTTTTTATGTGTATTCCAATTTCTGTCCAAATTTCTTTCATCACACACTGCTAAGGGGAAAAAATGATAGTATGCCCGTTAGGATTGTTCTGGTTCTAACCTGAATTCAGAACTTCCAAATCGAAATACTGTAACACAACTACTCAAATTTCTAACATTCAGGTTGCAAAGGAAAAACTAATCATGAAATCGGAATTCTTAGCTAGACAGGTTATTCGAAAGTCTCAATGGAACAATTCTTTTCAGTGAATGAAGGATTA
Source organism: Panicum hallii (assembly GCF_002211085.1). Lineage (NCBI taxonomy): Eukaryota > Viridiplantae > Streptophyta > Magnoliopsida > Poales > Poaceae > Panicum > Panicum hallii. Next base: position 54,057,165 of record NC_038046.1, read on the forward strand.
TCTTGCCAAACAATATTTTTTGTTCCAAACCGTGTTCAGAAACTTCCAACTCTGATTGAAATATCATGAAACTTAAAACAAAATTCAAATTCCTAAATTTCGGTTGTAAGGGAAACTTAATCACAAAATTGAAATTACAAATTAGAAAGATAGAATAGCACTTCTATAACATAGAAAAAAGTTGTCTATGGTACCAACCTCATGCGTAGGAGATCGGCTTACAATATTAGAGCTACAACTTATCCATCCTCCTGCTTCGCTTTCACACTGTCAGTAGGAGGTAGGGTGACTCTTTGTGGTCTAGTTTCCACAAAAACCGACCAAACTACAATAGAATTAGCACATTTCCCACCAAACAAATATAATCTAGAACGAGGTTTAAATACCAAATTGTTAAAAATAAAATCAGCCTAGACCAATACCAGCTTTAAATCATAGACTATCCAATTCGCACTAGATAAATATATTGGTACTGTCTAATAGGTGGTCTCATGATATGGCACGTAATCTTAAGACGATCAACAAAAAATCTCTATAGTGGGTTGTCCTTTAAATTGTCACATATAGTAATTGCCCAATTCCTCAATTTGTACATAAATAAAGGAACATTATGAGTTGTATGACTAACAACACGGGTAATTGTGAGAAAGTGATGAATCCCTTCGCGTAATAACTATCTATTATCTCTTCATCCTATTTCGAAAGAGCGCAACAGCAGGTTGTTTAATCGACGATCACATACTGTCTTGGAGGTGTTGGACTATCAAATCAAAGATCCTCCTCTGGGTGCAGGCCGGCGCAGCTAGGTTAGGTTGTCTTAGGAGTGAGTAGTACTTATTGTTGTAAACTTAGGCCATTGTTCTTTGGAATCATGGAGTTTCGCCGAAGTGGTCTTGGAAGGGTGTTCCAATTTGTAAAACTTTAAAGTTTTTTCTCCTTCCGCAGCTCTCCTTCATATTCGAGGAAAAAATACTACTTACATGTATTAAAATCGATTTTTATTAATTGATATGAAAAGGTGGCAAATCATACGCGTTGGCGTGTTGTGACCAGCATCAATCCGTTGAGCATGGCGTTGCCGTCACTGGGTCTTTTAGGCTATGGCGGGCTGTGAAGAGAGGGCCATAGCCGATAAGAGGCCCACATCTACAGGGCAGCTAAGCCATTTAGCGTCAAGAGCACCAACTTGTCCGACGGGATGCTGTCGGACTCGGACTCTCGGAGGTCGTCCCGCTCGTGCTGCCCGATCCTTCTAGCCGGTGGCTAGCCAGGGGCGGCGTGCTCGTAGTCACCGTCAAGAAAGCCGTTGCCCCGGCCGGCGGCCTGATCCGGCGTGCATGCTCACGCCATGGCTGACGCGGCTCCGTCTCAAAGGGATCAAGATTTTTTTTCCATAGAGAGCTGTAGATCTTTGTTTCAAGTTCCAAGCGAGATATGGGTATCTTTGTTAGGCTCTGATGCTCTCTGAACCTGAGTTTGTGGACTTGGTATAGCATGTACGCTTCCTTTGACCGAATGTTCTTCTTGCCAAAAAAAGAGAGAGAGAGAGAGAGAGAGAGAGAGAGAGAGAGAGAGAGAGAGAGAGAGAGAGAGAGAGAGAGAGAGAGAGAGAGAGAGAGAGAGAGAGAGAGAGAGAGAGAAGAACTTCACATTTGTGCTATTTTCATGTAGTCTGTTTTTCTCCTTATAAGGCGTTCAATTATGGAAACAAAGTTGAACTATGGCAGTAAATTTGGAGCAAATTTACATTCCGCTCTCATGATCTCATCTGCAAATGCAATCGAATCTTTTCTTCGTCCACGGAATTGAAGGCTTCTTTACTCTCTTCTCCACACGCTGACACGCCTCCTCCCTCCCCATATATAATAATCAGGAAACATTCTTCCGGGCTCCCCGGCAACCCCAAACTGAAGGATCGTGCGCCGTTCGTATCGACGGGCTCATGCTCATCCAGCTCGTGCGCCGGGTGCTCAGGGGCAGTTCGGAGGCGAGCAGCAGCTCCGCGGAGAGACGAAGCAGAGGGCAGCTGCAGTGAGCGGAGGTGGAGGAAACGGGCGGCACCATGAGGAGCGGCGCCGCCGCCACCAGCGTCACCTTGGAGCTGGACGTCCTCGACTGCACCGTCTGCTGGCTGCCCTTGTGCCGTCCAGTATTCCAGTATTACATTCGTGAACCCCCAAATTCCCAAAATCTTGGTTTTCTTTCTCTTTTGCTTTTAAGTGCCGCAATCTCCTTGTGGTGCCGGTGCAAATTTTGAGTTCTTTGGAGCGTTGATTTTTTTATGAGAGTTTAGTTAGGGCTGGATTTGGTTGCTTACTGAAATAGTACTAGCTAGGCTAGACAACAATACTGTCGAGGTAAAAGCTTTTTTAATTTCTCTTTGTTTTTTAGGTTCGTTTGTGTGCTGGATTTAAAATCCCCTTTTCAGGATAGGCTCTAGTTAGACTCCAACCAACCATATGTTACTATGTATTTGATGCCGTTAGTACAATCTGCCATTGTTTTGACTTTTGAAAAGGCAACAAAATTTTGATTCATGGTTAGTTTTGATGACCGCATTATCGATGCTGCTTTAGAGTTTAAAGAATAGCCAACAATTTCAACATGTGCCAGAAACCCATGACTAATCTTTTTCTTTTTTGAATGAGCCATTCCTGTAAGAGTAACAAAAAAACATTATATTTTATACAAACTAAATACAGGTAACAAGTCTTGAAAAGAAAATACCACTTTGATTCACCTAAAGACCAATATTAGATATTGGTGTAATGCATTTTATGCTAGTTCCATATATAGCGTTTATCTTGAATCTTAAACTTAACTACTTGACCATTCAGCTACACTATATATTGCAAGTTCACTCGGGAATTGAGTTAGATGTGTCTATTTCGTCAAAAGACAGTGGTTTCAGTTATAGCAGAGAGATGTTCATAGCTCTAGCACTTCTGCTATTTAAAGTATCAACAACTGACAGCTCTATGCCTCTATTGCTAGGTACCCACTACTCCATATGACAAACATTGCCATCTATGAAATCTTTTTTTCAAGGAACTATTCTAATGCCATACTCCTACTTAGGAATATGAATGTAGATGCTCACCATTGCAAAAAAAAAAGATAAATAATGTTTTGGAGCAAATTTGTCGATTATGATCTGAACAGAATAGGAGCCATTCCAGTAACCAAATAGAGCTTACAACAAAATTCTATCTGATATGGGCACCCAGTTCCATACTTCCATGCAACTAAAGTACCAAATGTTTGCTGTCCTACTGGATTCTCAACATGGGAATAACTTTGTATTTTGTTCGTCCAAGGTGGCTGTGCATCTATTGTTACTTTATGCATTACTACATGCTTAGGAGTTAGGATGTGAGCTCATATTGTTTTATCTCCATTCATTTGTCAGTGTGCCGTGGGGCATCTCATACGCTCATCCTGCCTTGCCAAGCTCCCAAACAGGAAGAAATGCCACACCTGCTCCCGCAAAGGCTACTACAACCGCTGCTACTCCATGGAAAAAGTCCTCGGATCTATGCAGGTTCCTTGCTCCAACGCCAGGTATGGCTGCACCGTGAAGACCAGCTACCACCAGAAGCAGGACCACGAGGCGACATGCCCCCATGAGCTCTGCTTCTGCCCCGGAAGCGGTTGCGACTTCAGCGGACGATCACCCGCGACGCTCCTTCGCCACTTCACCGACCACGGCTGGCCCTCCACCGAGTTCAGCTACGGGGCCTCCTTCCGCGTCGCCGCGCAGGAAGAGGTTCGCGTCCTCGTCGGCGACGACGACCACCTGTTCCTGCTCGCCGTGGAGCCGTCGGAGCCGTCCGGCTGTGTCCTCGTCTCGGTGGTCTCCGTGCGGCCTCGCGACGCCAAGCCCGAGTTCCGGTGTTCCATGTACTTGGGCTCCTGGAAGAACCGGAGCCGCACCGAGTCCAAGTTCCAGGTGCCAAGCACGACGTTCTCTGGCGGGATGGGGACGCCACAGGACTGCGTCATGTTCAGCGTGCCCAAGTTCTACCTGGAGAAGGACAGCAAGATCAGTGTCATGTCATCATGCACAAAGACCACGGCTGAAGCCTCTCTAGAGTGCTCAGCGGTGGACCAGCAGATCAGCTGATCTAATCAATTGGGAACTAGGCTGTCATAGTATGTTTTTATTCCCCTTTTGGATGCTGATAGGCGTGTCAAAATGTCACCTCGTCTAAGCAGTAGTGTTTACTGTTTAGTTTCAAGTACACCAATAGTCAGTAGCTTGATTTTCGTGTTGTCTAACAGACAAGAAAAACCAAAATACAGATTGCGAGTTACGTCCACTTTAAATTCCGGTAGCCATTCCTGTGATCAGTAGCTATAAATACTTTACACGGCCGATTACTAGGATTTTTCGTAAGCCTGGAATTTCTTAGAATTTATTTGAAGTGGCTCCTTGTTCTTTTTAGGGAAAAATTAGAATATATAAATCTCAGATAGCGGGCCGTGTCCATCCCTCTCTCCAGCCCCACTCATCTTTTGCTTCTTGGGCTCTTGGCCCATCTTCACCTTCACTCTATACTTGGCCCAACACCAGCGGCCGACGCCGCCCGTGCGGCCAGTCCCCTCCCCTCCACCCCACCTCCGCTGCACCCTCCTCTCCACGCTGGGACGCGACAGGAGAACGGAGATCACCGCGGCTGCGTAGCCGCCACCGGATTGCCGTAGTTCCGGTGAGCAAATTCGCACATCACGTTGCGTCGCGCTACACCCTGTACTAGCTGCCGTATCCAAAAATTGATTTTGTTCTTTTTCTCCGTGGCCGTAAAAATTGATTCTTTTCCTCTTCCGGCCCTATCACCGCCGCCGTGCGTCCCGTGCCCCTCGGTGAGCAGCTCGTGCCTGATTGGTGGGTTTCGGGCGGTTGAGGGATGAGCGACACCGCCCCCGGTAAACGAAGAGCGGATGCGGAACCGCAGCAAGAAGAGAGTTGCCGCAAGAGGAAGGATGGCGCCGCCACCAGCGTCACCGTGGAGCTAGAGGTCCTCGACTGCCCCGCCTGCTATGAGCCCCTGCGGCCTCCAATATTTCAGGTGCATTCGTTGTGCCCCCCAAAGTCATCACCAGCTTTTCTTTTCCTTTGTTGCAGTATCCTTTCGTTAATGGTCGGAAATTCAGACGAGAGTTCATTGAATCTTTTGGTCTATTTGATAATATAGTGCTAAAAATGCTTTCTGACCATCTGATCTATTGGTCTTCAAAAAAGAAGACCATTTGATCTATTTGACTATGTAATTGTTGCACAAACTAAGCATCATTAGGAACACATTAATTTCACGGTAAACTATTGGTTTGAGGACTTCTATAGATATGCGGCATAATCTCCCTTTCCAATTAGGTCCTAATATTTTGAGTAAGCAGCACAACTTTGGACTGGGTAGTAGGCTTCATAACCTCCTTATTAATGGTGCTGTGCTTTGATCTTAAGATATTAGAAAACGACAAGAAGGAAAGCTAGAGTTTAGTTTAAAAAAAAAAAAGAAAGCTAGAGTTAGTAGCGTCTTTCTTTCGAACAGGCACGGCAGACCCCCTATTAATAATCCGATCTGTGAATGAGCCACTGCAGAACCCAAAGTACATTTTAGACAAATATTGAGTGCACAGATAAACAGGTCTTACAGAAAAAAAAAAATGGTGCATTAAAGAAATACTACTTTGATACACCTTAAATCCACTATTACCATTTATCAATCTTCATGTAATTCACGTATGCTAGTGCCAATGTGCCATAGCACCGATCTTGAATCTTAACTTCTTAAATGTAACCGTGTAAGTTGTTGATCGTTCAATAAATAATATATTGCAATTTCATCCAGAAGAAAAGGCTATGTTGAGTTAGATGCTTTGTGGTCCTAGACAATACTTTTAGCTATAACAGACCAGAGCTCTAGTACTTTGGCTAGGTACACATAACTGACTGCTAACTGATAGAAACTTGATTCTAACATTCTACCAAATAGAGACCACACTGCTAAATTTAGCCTCTTGAACCTACAAATTTTGTGTTGAAATTTTTCTGCTGTAATTTATGCTCCCTCCACAAGCGATGTTAGAATTCCCCACTTCTCTGTATGCCTAAACATCGCCCTTGATGAACTTTCTATTTCAAGGAACTATTCTAAGGTCATACTTATGGACCTATGTGATGCCCTTTGTTGAAAAGAACACCATACGATGTTTTAAACATGTATGCTATGATCAGAACAACCCAGGAGTATCCTACTCTCGGCTTGCATTTCTATCTTCTATGCTCATACCTACTTATTAGTTCGAGCGTATGACTAGCAGTTAAAAAGCAATGTGATGTGCTTACTGCAATCTTTTTAAATGGGACCAAGTTCAGTTCCATGCAATTTCAAGCACCTGATATTTGTCGCCCTACAAGTTTATCAACCAATAAGTGCATAATAAATGAATTCTACTTGTTCATCCATGTTGACCTTGCATGTATAGTTACTTTGTGCATTACATATATGATCTGCTTAAGTCTTCTAACTACCAACCTTAGTTACGTTGTCTCAGAGCCGTTTGGCTGTGTCATCTCGGTGTTCTGCGTGCGGCCTCATGTCACTGACCTGAAATTCCGGTGTGCTCTGTCCTTCAACTTCCAGAAGGGCAACTTGCGCCATTCCCAGTATTCAGACTTCCATGTGCCTAGCACGACCCCCTCTGATGGTTTACCAAGGGATTGCTTCCTGTTCATTGTGCCCAAGTTCTATCTAGATGAGGACAGCAAAATCTGTGTCATTATCAGGAAGGCTTGACTTGAGCATGAAAAACCTGACTCCCTGCCCTCGGTGCTCGCTGTCACATGTAATCCTTTTTTGCTTCGGGACAAGTGACAGCTATCGTAGTGATGGTTTTATCAACCACCATATCTAAACTTCTCGTGTTTAGTGGCAAGTATCCCTATTATGTACCGGTGTTATTTTGGTCGAATATTAGGCGCTCTGGTATGGATATAAAGTTGTAACAGCACAAGTGTCAGTTCCGGCTTGCTAGTGATACTCTTGGTAGAATTACGTGAAGATGGGGTTTGGTGCACAAGATCTCTATTTTATTGCATTCTTGTTTACTTATACTGTTTCCGCGAGTCGTTTATGCATGTCTTTTGTGAAGGATGAGAACTAGTAGTTCTTTGACTTTGGTCTTCTGAGCTCTGCATTTCTTCAGTTACGGCTAATTACTGAAGCAGCTTTGGTTTTGTGCATTTATGCATTTGCTCGACTTGCTCCTCACCTTGGTTAACAGGCATCTTCTGTCAACCTTTTCAAATCTTGAACTTTTGAATTGAGTAGAAACGTTTTTCTGCTCTTTCAACAAATAGTAGTTCAATGGACTGGATTCAGACTTCCAGATAATGGTAGGAAATGCAAACATGTGCAATTCAGAAAATGTGGACCGGCTAACTTGGACTCGCTGCACATAATGTTTGGAGGTGCCCATGTTAGCGGGGCAACTGCATAAACTCCGGGAGACTTGTCTAGTAATTCAAGTGATGATGATGTGCAGGAGATAGAGAACAACCCCTTGGATGTCAAGTTGTCCACATTGCAAAACAAAAAAAAGAAGAAGCGCAAGGCCTCTTCTTCTTGTAATGAAGAGAATGATGATAAAAACACAAGCCCGTTCTTGCGGTTATACAAGCAAACTTGCAGCAAGATAGAAGGAGTGGAGAAGATAACCACAAGTGTTGAAGCTTCATCAGCTCCTCCTATGCATAGCACAGTTCCTCCTATGCATAGCACAGTTCCTTCAATTGCAGAGACTATGAAGCTGTTGAAAGAGTGTGGAGTGGAAGAAAAAACTGCACTTATGCATACATCCGCGATGCTCATCATGAAGCCTGAAATTAGAGAGCTCCTCAACTCATTTGAAACGATCGAAGGGAGACTTGATTGGTTGAAGAGGGAACACGAGATGAAGCAGCTGCCATGATCCTTTATGTTTTCCCTTTTTTTTAATTATCTATCATGCATAAACTATTGTGTTTGGAACCATTGTGGTTGGAACTATTGTGTTTGGAAGTATTGTGTTCCTGATTGCTGATTTGGACATTTTGGCCATTTGGTGGGCTGCATGCAGGATATGTTGAAATATTTTGTCTCGTTTAAGCTCTTAGTAGAACAATGCTTTGTTTGAAATGAGCTGTTCATTCATGTTTAACTCAAAATGACCTACCTAGTTGTTCCAGTGTCCCCGTTCATGTTACAATTTCCAATAACCTCGTAGTAGACATGAATGTATTTAAATCTTTCATGTAAGTCGTGCCCCATAGCAACATCAATGGTGGAGGTTTAATTATGTCAATTCTAGGTTCAACTAGAGATAGAACAGGGAGTGAATGATTCAAGAAGCTATATTCAAATTTTAACACTTCCCCCCTAAATACAAAACGTAATTACACCTCGTCTTAATATTTTGGCAGATTATTGTTTTATTACTAAGGGTGGTGTAGATTTGTTCCATAACTCTGATTGACCTCAAACTTTGATAAAATATAAAATAGATAAAATTCTTTAACTAATCCAACAAGAATCACATCAGTCTGACTTAGATTATGAGATATATATCAACTTTGCAAGTTAACCGTTTGAAATTGTGATGAAAACCAATTCAGCCTATCTTTGAGATGAAACAGTAACAATAGGAACATAATAAGCAAATTAAACTTCTTAAATCGATAACGTGATGACATAGCAAAGATTTGAAGGATTAAATGAAGCATAAACTAGCTTGAATGCAAGAATTTAAACTAAACCTAAAGATTTGGATCATGAGTGGATGGAGAGGAACGAGATTATCATTCAATAATCTTGCAAAAACGTGGTCTTTATTATGAAGATAATGTCCACGTAAAGTTTCGGCCCCGTAATGGTACACACATTCAATACAAAAGGAAAAATAAAAGAAAGAGAATGAAGCAACATAGGGTTTCAAACTCATAACATAACTACCTATCAACCCGCGTTCCATCTGCGGAGAAATAGCTTGACATTGTGGCTCCTATTCTCTTATACTACAAATAAAGTCCTCAAAACTCCATCGTAGGATCTATAGTTCAGCTATGAGAAAATTCTAATCCAGAAAATAATGTAACAGGGAAACATATATATTTAATAGGAAAAAGTCCGGTTTACACCCTCGAACTATCACAAAAGTTCGATTTTCAACCTTCAACTATAAAATTGGGTAATATAAGCCATCCAACTATCAAAACCATGCAAATTTGGCCCTTTAGGTTTTATATTTTAAAAAATTAAAAAAATTCTTATTAGATCTAAAAAATAAAAAATAATCCATTTTAAATCAGAAAATATGAAACTAGTATCAAAATTTTTCTAAAAATATAGCCTATCTACTATTGCTCTATTTGAAATTTATTTATTCAAAAATAATAGGCATAACTACAAGCAACCAAATACTATGAACATAAAAAATTGGATCCGAATAACTGACCAGTAGAGTGTCAATAGATAGGTTATATGTTTAGAAAATTTTTATACCCATTTTGTATTTTTTATTAAAAATAAATTACTTATGAGTTTTTTAGTTTAAAATTGTATATTTTTAATTTTCACAAAATGAAAAACCAACTTTCAAACCACCCAAAGGGCCAAATTTGCACAGCTTCGATAGTTGGATGGCCTATGTTACCCGTTTTATAGTTGAAGGTTGAAAATCGGATTTTTGCAATAGTTCGAGGGTGTAAATCGGACACTTGGATCCACCTTTCAAACATATGATCAAATTACAAAAGGTTATAGTTTGAGAAAATATCACATATCACTAATTTGATACATCCGCACATGCTCAAAGTGAACCCGTACCAAGACCATCCACACCACGGCTCGATCGAGAACAAGGATGGGACAGATAGTGGCAGATCTACGCAGTAAGTGAATAGGCCAACATCCTCCCAATTCACAAGAGGCCGACGACAAAAAGCAAATGCTAGAGCTGTAGTTGCCTCGTTCACTTTGTTCGTCAAATTCTTTTGCGTACAGGACGAGAAGTAGAAAGGGTTGTATGCTACGATCCTTGGAACACCATTGTTGAGGCTGCTCTCTCCCTTGGGCTGCACTGCCACGCTTCTGGGATGCGATGCATGCTCATTCTAGTATGTTTGTTTTCAAATAATGTTCCTATTTTCATTTTGACTACGTGTCCGTTTTGTTAAGATATGTGGCCCCTGGCCCATCAGCAGTTCAGTTCAGCACTCTTCTCTTTAAACCGCACCAGGACGGGCCAAACGCCGTCCACACGTGTACCCGTGACGAGAAAACCAAAAGTCTATTGAATTCTCGTAGCTCTTTGACTCCTCGATTTACTCCTAGGCAGTAATTAGCACCCCTTTCTAAAAAATAATTAACCGGCTAACAATATGAAAGTCTGAATAGCTTCCATCCACCGGATCCACATGAGCATATATACCTGGAGCTCATCGAGGCTAGCTCCACACAATGCAAGCAGAAGCAGCACCAATGGAGGGAGACGGCAACACCGCCGGCAAGAGAAAGGGAGAAGCTAAGGAACATGGAGGGAGCAGCGCCAAGAGGCTCGCGTGCAGCATAGAGTCGTGCGATTACTGCGAGAAGAAGATCCTGAAGCCTCCAATATTCCAGGTAAACTCATCATATCTTGTTCTTTCTTTTCTTCCTCTGTTTTTTTTTTTTTGAAACGAGCGTCTGAGCATTTAGACTATTCATTTGACATTGTTTTTGTCTTCTCCAAAATCTGCTCTAACGCAAGTCGATCTCTGTACTGTGTGCGCTTCTGCTTCCTTCTGCTATCTAGTGTCAAGAGGGGCACTTCATCTGCTCGTCCTGCTCGCGGCGAGCTGCCAACAGAAGCGAAGTGCACGTTCAGTCGAAAATGCTCCGGCACCCTCGCGCGCAGCCACGGCATGGAGCGCGCCGTCCAGTCCATCCTCGTCGACTGCGGCCCCGGGTGCACCGAGAGCGAGAAGACCGTCTACTACGACAGCCTGCGCCACAGGTCGAAGTGTCCCTACGCGCCGTTCTAATGCCCGGAGCCCAGCTGCGGCTTCGCCGGGACGGCGGCGGAACTCCTGGACCACCTCACCGGCCATCACAAGTGGCCGTCGACGGCGTTCCGGTACCGGGTGCCCTTCGACATGCACGTCGCCGAGCCAGCTACGCACGTGTTCCACTGCAAGGACGACGGGCAGCTCCTCCTTGTGAGCGTGCAGTCGGCGGCGGGGCCGCCCGGGCGCGCCGTCTCCATCTGCCGCGTCCGGCACCGTAAGGTGGCCTGTTGCTCGATCGGTGTCTTTCTCGTGCTCCACACGCCACCGCGGCACCGCGTGGTCTCCGTTGGAGTTTGGTTGGCCGCCGAGATACATCTGTCTTGTCCCCAAGGTCTCGGGAGCACCTGACCACGCTGGCGTCGTGCTCACGATCAACATCCATAGCCTTGATGTGGATGATTTTGATGAAGAAGATGACCCGGACGACAGTAGCTACGCCAAGAGCGACGAGGATGATGACGGTATAGCTCGTGATTGGTTGGTCACTGATGGTACCTTTGCCACCGTCCAGCCGTTGCCGTTCACTATTGGGTCTCTGTCTTGGTGTCGCGTTTGGGATTTTCTTTTTTGGTCATTGGGTGGGTTTCAAGCAGGATATGTTGAGGCACCTCACATGTTCTCGTGTCAGGTAGCAGTATGATCCAGTTATCTCGTGCTAAGTACTATGCTTTGTTTCAAATACAATTGGTTTTTTGCTTAGCTGCAAAAGTATCGTCATGAAAGAGTTTAGTGATCGAATAAGATGAATCGTGTTGAAAATGGACTGAAGTTGTGCTCACACTGACTTTTACGCGGTTCCTTTCCCTGCTGTGCTTGGTGCGCTGTTCAGTGCTCACCTGGTGGATGTTTTTTAGGCTTCGTCAAATTAGGTGGGGGGTGTGCCGCGAGGTTGGCCCAGCTTGCCAGGGCGCCCACTCGCTTCGAAGCCCAAAAACGCCGGCCAGCATCCTGATGGGCCGTGCGGTTTCCTTTGCTCACCGGGATGCCAAGGCCAGCTTCGAATTGGGCCACCTGACATGTGACCCGGTGCCAACGGATCCAGCAGACGAGGTGTGATCCAAGTGGCCGCCTCCCCCCGGCCCGGCTGATCGGCGGCCCCCAACCGAATATTGCTTGCGTCACCGCCTCGCCGGCCGCTGGCTCAGGTCATGAACGCGCCCGCCTTTTAACGCCGGCAACCTGCAGCCGCTCGCTCGCTCTTGCTGCCATGATGCCGGCCAAAAGCACGCATGCCACCCGGGCGCATCCCTGCCGGCTACCGCAACAGCATAGCCGTGCCTGCGGGCTGCCTGCCTCGCCAGTCGCCATTGGAAAAGCTAGCGGTGGCGGGGCGCGCTCCTTGACGGTTGCCGGTTGGATTGGATTTGACCGCATCATGACGTCGCGGGGGCCGCCCGCCACCCAATCGCGAACGCCCGGCCGGCCGGCCGTCGCGTCGCGCACCGAAAGCGAAAGGCGGGAGGGAGAGCCGGAGAGGAAAGAAAGCAACGGCGACGCCGACGCGCTCGCCGGCCGGCACGCCTGCGTGCACAAGCCACAAAGCCTATCTAGTATACTCCTATACTAGCACCGAACAGTGCGTCTCAACTCTCAATGCTACTGCTAGCCAAGCCACCTCCATCTCCCCACCCACCTTCCTACTCCTACGGCCGGCGTGCTCCTACTAGCTACTACCACCCGCCCGGCACAAAGGACAGAGACCTGCCCGGCGCCCACACGCACCGCCTTCCTCCGTGACCTCACCGGCCTGTACGCGCACAACAGGGGCGCGCGTCGTCGTCGCCGTCCCGTCGATACGGGCGCGCCGCACGCACGTACGCGTACGCATGTCGCCGCCGCCGTCCCGTCGACCCGGCCACGGACGCATACGCATGTCGTCGCCGGCGTCGTCGCATGCTGCCGTGCTGTTGCAATCACACACGAGGCAAGTACAGACACAGTAGCACGACGTGTGTTCGACGGGGGCGGCCATGAGTGAGTGACCGCTCGGTCGACAGCGCCACGCCACGCCGAGCCAGGTTCGCGCAGCGCGGCGCGGCGCGGCGCAGGCAGGCAGCAGGGGCGTCGGTTTCTTTCTTCGTACCGCGGCCCTGCGAGGGGCGCTGCACCTGCACGTCGTAACTGTGTCGAAAAGACCTGTGCATGGCCGAGATCTCTCAAGTCCTTTTGGTTTGCTTGCTAGTTGCTACAGGGCGCTAGAGAGGCGGACGCGGCGTCAGCTGTCACGGATGGGAATGGCTACGGCCTACGGCCTAGGCCAGCGAAACTTGCTTTGCATTGCTCCAAGAAATTTTTTTTTGAAAGGCATTGCTCCAAGAATTGAGTGGCATTTCTCACGGTTTAGATCGCAAATATTTATAATATTTGAAACTTTTTGCTACTGTAGCGTTTTCGTTTGTATTTGACAAATTTTATCTAATCATGGTCTAACTAGGCTTAAAAGATTCGTCTCGTGATGTACAATTAAACTGTGCAATTAGTTATTTTTTTATATACATTTACTGCTCCATGCATGTGTTCTAAAATTGATGTGATGGAGAGAGTGTAAAAATTTGGAACTTTGAATGCATCTAAACGGGGCCCTAGACATGTTTTTCAAGGTCCAAAATGGGGAACAGATTACCGCCCATGGTGATGCTAAGCACGCTCTTGCCTTCCAAAATGACAGTGGCCTGGATTGCAAGTTTTTTTTCTCCCCTCAATCGCCAGGACTCCAATCTTGTAAGTACTCCTCTAGCAGTGACTGGCCTTGTTTAGATGCACTTCAAATTGCAAATGTTATAAATTGGAATACGCTTTGGTTTGATGTGATCTAAGCAGCCCCTTGGCCAACCAACTCCAAAAAAAATTCGTTAGAACAGGGTCTACTAGGAGTCCGGGAGAACACCAAAAAACGTAGCCTACACACGCTCTTGCAGACTCGCAGGGGCGCCCACGCTCCTACCGATGCGAACGTGACGTCCGTATGAATGTTGCTGGAGCCTAGGGTGTAGAGCTGCACGTGTTGCGTGCGGCATCTGCCTCTCATCTCCATGTGGGCACTGGGCAGGGCAGTGCCACTGTTCGGGGCTGAGCTCACTGTATATCTGCTCTGCTCACTTCAGTCTGCGGACACGCTACTACTGGGGGCGAGCTCGCGGTACTTGCTGTCTCTCTGATTGACTGACGATTGTGCACGACGAGCACGTATGATGCTACCGCAAAAATGTTTTACCTTAGGCTGAACACGAGTAGTATTAGACGATACGGTAGACAAAACCAGACACCTGACCGGCAAATGTCCAGCCATTTGGCGAAGTGCCCAGCAAACGGCATCGACGACAAACATGCACACCCTTGTATCGAGATCGAGACGAGACATCCGCCATGATGCTTCGTCTGAATCTTTGTTATCCTCAGCTAAGCCGAGACCCTCAGTCACATCGACACGGAGAGATCAGGGATCAGAGGGAGCACGACATCTAGAACCTCAGCAATCCATCCCATCAACAGCACGGACGGGACTGCCGTTTAGTACGCGCCAATGGAAACGAAACGAGCGCGCCCAGCTTCGCGCAGCAGGCAGGTATGCTCACTGTTGCGTCTTTTCAACAGGACCCAGGCACATTACCCACTCCCACTCTGGCACGCTCACCTGCCTTCCCGGCGTCCCAGATCGACACTCCAACTCTGCAACTGCGACCCTTTCAAATCACCTTCAACTCCCCGGCAACCGGACAAGAAATCAATCCGGGTTTCTTCAAAAAAAGAAATCAATCCGGCAACCAAGTTCAGAGAACCAGCTAGCTGCCCGTGCCCGGTGGTAAAAGTGATTGCTGGCTTCCTGCAGGTTGAATCACACATCACCTCTGCAGTCGACTAGCCAACCGAACCCAGAAAACAGGAGCCTTTTCCTCTGATCAAAAACATTAACTGACTAACACCAGGAGTTACCAACCATCCATGGCACGCGTTGTCACGGACGACATTCTGTGTGTGTGTGTGTGGTCCGAACAGGGGGATTACGAGAAGCCGTTGCCGGTTGCCCCGCCGCGCCGTACCACGGGGGAACAGCCCTCTGCCCAACTGTTGGCTCGCCCTCACCCCGCCTGCACGGCGAAACCGGCCCGGAGGCAGGCCGTGTCGGCACGCGCTTGTGCGGACGCGAGCAATGGCGCGGCCAACGGGGAGACGCCAAGGGCGAGCCCTGAAATACAGCACGAACTCGCTCGCTCGCTGTTGGGTGCTGTCACGGGCCCTACGCTGCACGCACTGCAAGTCCCTCTCGCTCGCTCCCCATCCATCCAGGGCCGTGCCCCCGCTCGCTTTTACCCTCCCCTCCGTCGGCTTTCACCGCCCCGGGAGGGGCAGGCCAGTGCACGCGCAAAGGGCGGCACTGCAGGCAGCCGCGTCGGCGACGGGCGGTGGCTGCGCGGCGCGAGGACACGGACGACAGCTAGCCGTCATTGGAGGCGCGGCCAGCGAGGGGCCCCAGGGCTCCTGGTGGGCTCCTGCCGGCTGCCGCCGCTGCGCCCTTTTACCCGTTGGAGGGAGCAGGGCACTGCCGATCGATGCAGGTCGAGGCTGCAGCCAGGAGCAGGAGGAGCGGCTGGCTGATCAAGGAGTTTGGATCGCCCGCCCGTCGCCGGCACGCTGCTGTGGCGCCAGTGCCGGAGCAGTGCGGCCGGCGCGGCGCCCATGCCGCCCTCATCCACTCCTAGGCTCCCAGCCGTCACGGCCTCGCCTAGTCGCCTTTGCGCATGCACGCATCACGCATGCATTGGAGTGGAGCGAAGTGGCATGGTTCTGCGATGAGTGTAGGGTTGTACACCTGGCAACCTTCACTGGAGGAGACAGTTATCCGATTCAGAAAAACTGGAGGGAACAGTTTTTTTTGAGCAAACAGTTGCGCAGCAAAAGTGGAGGATCGAGGGCTGCGCTGGGGATCCGCATCGAATTCTCACCAGAAACTCAAGTGCCTGTGTGCAATTCCTTCCCTGCTGCGCATCTATCTACACAGAAATCTTTCGCAAACCAAGGCAGCAGCGGCCAGCAGCTGCTGCCGAGAATCTACGGTTCAGCGCGGTACAGCGGCGCGGATCACGTTCGGTTTCGTTTTACGACTCCCCAGACCCAGAGCATTTAACGCGAGTTCACCGGCGTGCGCAGATGCACCGGGAGGTCGATCTCCGAGGCACGATCGATGCGATGCAGATGAGCAGATCCTTGCTGGGCTGGGCAAGGCAGTGGCAGTGGCAGTCATGACTCCTGAGTCCTGAACCCCCTGCGGCCCTGCCTGCATCTTCAGTAGCGTGAGGCAAAGATCTACGTGCAGCAGCGGCGTCGTGCCCGCGGGCGCCACCGGGGACTGGGGCGAGCGGACAGCGGAGGTCATCGTCGCGTCGCAGTTCGCTGGCTTCTGCCTCCCAGCTTTCAATTCCTCCGTCCCCTTCTTCCCCTTCCTCCTCGCCTCGCTGGAGCACCGGCTCTCCAAATCCCCTCTCGGTATTAAACGTCCCCATCGCCCACCTGCTCTCCCACCACCTCTTTTCTCTCTGTACTCTCCATGCAAAGCTCACTGCACCCAAACAGTGAGCTGCGAGGCACGGCTACTGTTCCGCGGCCGACACGTGGGGCCACGTTAGTATCCCCCGGCGTACGTGCGCCCTGTTCTCCACAGTTGCCGTCGTGCGGTGCGGACGGGACGACCTTGCATTGCATGGCTGCGTAGCGCGTACCTCCAATAAATCGCGTACTGTACGCGGCAACATGCAATTTATGGAAAATGCAGCAACTTGAGCGGAGCGCCATGGTTGTTGGCTTGTCTTTTTTGCTTTCTGAACATGCAGCGGCATCGATTTGGAGTACGGTTTTCCCCGAGGACGATGGCACGAGTCTGAAGAAGATTGGGCAGCGGCTGGCTGCTCACATCACAACACATGCTAGAAAATCTTGGTATACTGTACAATACGTTTAGCAGAAGTAACACCCTACCTAACAGTAAATGGTAGTACTGCTGTACCAGCACCATCTTCTCATCCACGGCGAGCATAAAGCCTGCGGCTATGGCAACCGCTATAGCGTGTTCTTCTTCACCGGAAGCTAGTCAGAGAGCGCCAGAAACTGCTACTGTTTGCAACACTTGCAGCTGAAAAATGCTGTATCTTTCAAAAAAAAATGCTGAAAGGGGGAAAACGTTAAAGCAACAGCAAAAGATAAAAACAATATTTTCGTTCGCTGGGCCGTGGTGCTCCGCGCTCCCTCCTCCTTGGCCTCGCTTTTCGGATACAGGCAGCGGTATACTTTTGGTTTTTGCTGCGGGAGCCCAAACTCCGACGCGCAGGCGCAGGCGCAGGCCTCCCTCCCATCACGCACACACGCGGAGACACGGCGGCAAGCCGAGGACCACGTCACCCTCGTCGCTCCCTGCGCTCTCCTCTGACGGGTTTGCCATGCGCCCACCGCCCTCTGCATCGAGCCTCGCCAGGGAGGGGGAAGGGAAGAGCGCTCGCGACGCGAACAGAGAGAGCTGGGCACTGGTTGGTGGTACGTGGCACGCTCGCAGTTTCCTCCCTCCTCGATGGCCACTTCGCAGTTCGCACCCCCCCTCCCCCTCCCCCTCCTCTGAAAGGTAGTAGTGCACTTGGAATTTCCAGGCGGGTATATAATAATATTATATTATGCAGGGGGGTCCCTAATGATGAATTAGCCTGCAAATCGCACGCGCGCTCTGGAGTGTGACCCTCGCGCGAGACAATGTCCTGGAGGGGCTACAAAGGCCAGGTTTCACCGCGCTATTCTATTCCAGCGGGAGGAGAGAGGGAGAGACAGTGGAATGGCCTGCGATATTTTCTACCCCCGGCGGTGGGGCCAGGGCAGGGAGGGCGTGAGGGTGAGGGAGGAGAAGGCCAGGCCGGGCCATGTGGGTGGGGGTGCGGGAGGGAGGGTGAAGGTCAGGGAGATATATAGAAGTGGCAGGACCGACCCCAGGCCCCCAGGAGAGCGAGAGCGAGCGGTAGAGGAGTGACCGTCACCGTCTGACCGAGCAAGCGAGGAGCGGGGGCAGGGGAGGAGCCAACCAGCCCGGCCGGGCTCCCATTCTTAAATGCGGGAGGGAAGTGAGTAGGAGTGGCTTCTCCTGCACCGCAACGGCACAACAAGAACCACCACCACCACCACCATCACTCCTCCCCCACTCCTCCACTGAGCCACCGCTGCTGCTGCGAGCTCGGCTGCAGCCCCAGGCCTCCAGCCTCCTCCTCTCCTCCTCCTCCCGGCAGCCAGAGCAATCTCTGTGGACGGTGCAGCGACTCGCGAGCAGTGCCCCGCCCGGACAGAATGACCAAAGATGAGGAGTTCAAGCTGGTCAAGATCCAGGTCTCTTTCCCCCTCCCTCCCTCCTCCCATTCCTTTCTTTCTCATGCCAACATGTGGCTTCTCGAGTGAGAGCTGACCGAACTGTTCTTGGGTCTTTGCCTTGCTTCTTCCTTCTCGCAGAACCATGTGCTGAGGGTGAACATACACTGCGACGGGTGCAAGCACAAGGTCAAGAAGCTGCTTCAGAAGATTGAAGGTACTCCTCCCCTCCACTCTCTCACATGCACACCCTCAGCTTTGCTGTTTCGCCGTGCCCCATTTCTCGGCCTCCTGCAGAAGAGCGCTCTCTCGCTCTAAGCTGGTGGTTGGTACTTGTTTTTTTTGAAGAAATTGTAGGTACTTGTTTTTCAGTTCTCCCTTTTTCTTGACACGAGCACTTTACTGGAAATTTTCTTTCTTTCTTTCTTTTTTCTGTCCTGCCATAAAAACTGAAGACTTTGTCCACTTGCAACTGAAAGCACCACCCTGTGTCTTGCTCAATGCGTTGACACGACAAGAAATCCCGGCTTTTCATGTACCTCGCACATAATGTTCAGACCAAAATCATGTCCTGCTAGTATTGTAGTTTGGAGAAAAACAAAGAACAGAACTGATTAAAACCTTGCTTGCCACTTCACCAGCTTGTGCTGATGTGCATTTTACCGATAACTGTGGTAAATAGGCCCTGGAGTTTTACCTCAGGTTGAGGTGAAATTTCCTGCCAATCTTTCAAATATGTGACATGAAAAGACTCTGGATCGCAACCCCACTTGTGGCTCACCGCACAAGCCACACATCTTGTGATCCCTATAACGTAATAGGTGACCAGTACTTGGTAATTTACCGTGGCTCACGAGCCGCCTGTGAACCATCTCTGTTGCATCTCATGCAGGCGTGTACTCGGTGGCCATCGATGTGGACAACCACAAGGTCTTGGTGACGGGGGACGTGGACGCGGAGACCTTGATCCGGAAGCTCACCAGAGGCGGCAAGCACGCCGAGCTGTGGTCGCAGCAGAAGTGCGGCGGCAACCAGGGCCACAAGGGCAATAACCAGCAGAAGCAGCAGCAGAACCACCAGCACCAGCAGCATCAGCAGCAGCAGAAGCAAGGTGCCAATCTGAGCAAGGATGGCCACAACAACAAGAACAACAATGGCGGGCAGAAGGACCAGGGCAAGCAGGGGGGAGGGGTTGGAAGCCTCATGCAGGGCCTCAAGGCGTTCAAGAGCCAGCACAACAACAAGCACCAGCTCCCTGACCTCAGCTCCGAGGATGATGACCTTTATGATGATGAGGATGACGAGTTCGATGATGACTATGAGGAGGAGCTCCGCTTCCTCGGGGACAAGATGAGCCAGCTCGGGTTCCACAGCAATAACCACCACCAGAACCAGAACAAGAACGGCAACAATGCGGCTGTCAACAATAACCATAACAATGGCAAGAAAGGTAACGGCGCTGGAGGCGGCGGAGCCAATCACCACCAGAACCAGAAGAATGCGAATGTGATCAACATGGCAGCGGCAAATGCCAAGATGGGTGGTGGCGTCCAGAACCAGAAGAATGCGAATGTGATCAATATGGCGGCAGCAGCAAACGCCAAGATGGCCAATGGTGCCCAGAGGAACACTGGTGCCATGTCCGGCATGCTGGGCCTGAGCCATGGCCTGGGAGCGGGCAATGCCGCTCCTGGCTTCCAAGGCTACACAGGCTTCAACCATCCGTCCTATGCTGCTGGCGGCTATGGAGGTCTTCAGCAACAGCACCACCTCCAGCAGCAGCAGAGCAACAACCTCATGGCGAGCATGCAG
Organism: Panicum hallii; assembly: GCF_002211085.1. Classification (NCBI taxonomy): domain Eukaryota; kingdom Viridiplantae; phylum Streptophyta; class Magnoliopsida; order Poales; family Poaceae; genus Panicum; species Panicum hallii. The sequence continues at coordinate 54,077,398 of NC_038046.1, forward strand.
GGGTACCATCATCACCCAGCAGCGACGGCGGCGATGATGAACAATTTAAGGGGCCTGAACAGCAATATGATGATGATGCATCAGCCCCAGCAGCAGCCGCAGATGATGTACCACTCCTCTCCCCAGATCAGCCCCTACACTGGCTACTACAACCCTTACAACTACTACTACCATCCCCATCCTGGCAGCGCTGGTTACCCGGCCAGCAATGGGGATGTGGAGACCATGTTCAGTGATGAGAACACCAAGGGATGTGTTGTCATGTAGGGATGTTGCTAGAATCTAGAGGTTGTTGATGAAGGATGGTTAATGGTGATGCAGTCCTGCTACCTTTTCTTTTCTTTTCTTTTTTTTCCTTTCATTATTTTTCTGCTCTTATGGTTTCGCCTGTATCAAGAATGAATCATGGTGTTGACTTAGATGTGCTGTTGAAAGTAGGGGCAACTTGAGAGGGTGATCAAACAGTGTAATGTAATACCTTTTACTGCCTAGTGCTTTGCCCTGACTGGCTTGCTATAATTTGTATATTGTACATCTGGTGTGGACTTGTATCCTGTGGCATGTGATCGGTGATCATGGCATCAGACTAACAGTGGAGAGGTTGAACAACTGTTAGCAGTCAAACATCGGGGGTGATGTATTACTGGCAGAATTTGTCCCGCACCACCCTACAGATGGTCATGGCATTGGAGTGGAGCTGGTGAGCGTGCCATTTGAGGAGAATTTAAAGATTAACTGGCTAATTAAGCATAGATGACTTGTGAGTTTTTAAGGCCTGACACCATACTTTAGGCAGCACAATTTCCCATAGTAGCGTTTTAAGGTTGAAAATATTGGGAGAATAGACATACATATTGCAAATGGATTTCAAGAACCAAAAGGGGAAGGTTGCAAACATGTAACACTGGATGCAGTTTTCCTTGCAAAGAAATAAAGCTGTGAGCCTGCGGAACCCAAAGATGCCAACCATGATCAAATTCCATGATGAAAGTGTATGCTGGTAAAGGTGGTTGAAAATGAATGCGCATCATAATGGTTGTGGCTCACTCCATTGGTCCCTAACGAAAATAAATTCTGATTTCTCATCAGTCCTCCTTACCACTTTTGACAGACTACAGTACAGATACCATAAAATGCACCCAGACATATAGACAATTGATAACTGTTGAGATAAAAAAAATAGAAACGCTGGTACTAAAATTGTTATTCTAAAGGTCCTGGTAAGTTCGACTTCCCAGTATTATACTACAAATGGAATTTTTGTGACTGAGGTGAGCATGGCACAAAAGGTGGAATGAACAAACCTACCTGTCCCTGTATTTTTATTCTTAAGAATTCCATGGACTTTTAGTGCCACAGTTTATCCAGTTTTCAAGTACAGTTAGCTAACTGTACGAACTGCAAAAGGCAATACTTTTGTGGTGCATACAGTAGGCAGTTCGCCCACTTCACATGTATAAAGTATGTATAGGATTCTCGGAAAGGGGAGGTCGGCAGACATATGGCTTGTTTATTCTTCCCTGGATGGGTGGAATGGTTGATGTGTGTATAATATTGCAAACACTTGCAGGGGGCGTGCGGCATCTCCGCCTGCACGGCTGCAGTAGCAATGATGGTCAACTCAATGCAAGATCTTGATGGATAGTGCAATGCAACAGCAGCTGAACCTGTAAGGTGCAGATTAACCTGCAGGAAAAGGAAACACATAAACTGGACTATTGGAGTTGAAGTGCACGGATGGAAGCTGGAGTCGGTGTTTTTACCACCAACGTGGTGAGTCCGTGTTTTTACCACCAACGTGGCAAGGTAGGTGATTATTTTACGAGGGACCGTCGAATCTAAATTTAAAGGTAAAAATGAGAATACATGATACAGGTTTATACAGGTTTGGGTTGCCAGAGTATCATAATACCCTACGTCCTATTTGAAGTATTGTATATTATATCCTGCGCTTGGGTGGATCTAGGCAGTTAAGTTGACTGCCCTTCTTTATAAATCTCAGAGGGTGGATTTCTAGTTGGTTATAATATAGGAGTCTTAATAGGATTATATAGTAGAGTTCTAGTAAGATTAGAGAAATTTTAGTAGGAGTCCAACTTTATTTTTCCTGCGAGCAGCTTCCACGTGTATGAAACAAGAATTAGGATGCAGGTATGCAGCTTATTTCAGCGAAAAAATAAATATGCACGGTAACAAGCACATTGACCCAACAAGTATGCATAAATTAGTAGATCGATTTTCCACCAAACTAATCGTCCTGAATGGTTAAAGTGAAATGGTCAAGGACAAAGACATATGCGGCCACCAAACAAGCCAAACCTGGATCACCACCCAGTTTTCTTTCCGTCAGGAATGTAACTAGGGCTACGTGCCCCTTGCCGTATTGATACCCAACACACTAGCTCTGTGGAAAAGAGGTTTTTCCCCAACAGAAAAAGTTGAGAGAGACACTAAAGCAGCCAGTACATCATGCTAGTGTTAGTTGAGATGAGGCTTTTCTCCATTTCAGTCAACATCTCTCCCTTACACACACATATGCACATTGTGTGTGTGAGAGAGGTACTCCAACAGCCATGTGAGGCTGAGGCATGTACAGCAGACCTCTCAGCGAGCTTGGCAGTGAGGACTGAGGAGGGACCAGAACACAGGGAGCAGTGGACAAAAGCTGGAACACAGCTGAGGGTATGGAAAGCCATGCACAGCAAACTATAAACACAAACGATCATCTTTAGACTTTATCAAGCAGCTTTGGTATATAACTAGAATAAAATTGATGCTTGCTTTTAGTACAAGGGATTATGATGACGGGGGAAGCATTTAAAGGAAAAAAACAAATTTGTTCAAGAAAGAGGGAGCTCTGTCTGTGACGGCAAGGCCTGAGCAGGGGCACCATGATTTTTTGACCTGCATGAGTGAAGCACAGTGAAATGGTGCTTGCAACAACCAAGAAAACTTGGCCCCTGCGAGATGAACAAGCGAGCAGAGAACCATTGGGAGAGGTGATGAGATTCTCTCTGGAATGCAACATTCACCTCAACAGACATGCCAGCCTTTTGATTCAGAGCTTTGGTATTTGGGTGATGTTTCCAGTTGTATAATAGTGGAACTTCGGAATTTGGGCAGTTTAAGCAGTATGGGGACCTTAACTGTAAAAGCAGCTGCTGGGGTCGTGTCATTTCTGAAAAATTTAAGCGATAGCACTGTCCTAAAGAAGATCAGTTACCATAACTCATTACCATGACTCGAAATATTACTATATTACCAATGAACAACTGGAATTCTAAAGAAGCTCAGTTAAAACTCAGAACAAAGCTTCAACAATAAAAAATCCTTTTATAAATAAACATAAAAGAATGATTTGCAGTTTCAGGGGTACATACCTTATTTTGAAGAAAGCATTACTTGTTCAACACGAATAAACAGATCTCCTGGGTTCAAAGTAACTTGCCTTTTTGTCAATTAAAAACCATAGATGAATCCTTGCTGTACGCTATTTGTTCGCCGTCTTATTGTATACTTTTGGTTTAGCTTTATGTGAGTAAAAGTGGAAGATGAAACTTTATGTTCCCAATGAAAGAAGTCTGAAAGCCTACAGTGGATCATTAGGTTGTGGAGCCAGCCAACTACAATACTCAAAGGGAAACTTCAGCAGTGGATGCTTTTAACTTCAGAAGTGGATGCTTTTCAGACCGACTAATAGCGTTTCAGCAGTAGCAACAGGTTCAAGAACTTTAATATTGATCCGTCACCCATGCTTCCAGATAATAAACTAGCACAGTGAATCTTATAATTCTGATCGGCAGCAATTAAATATGAGCAGAGCTATAATTGAGGCGAGATGGGTAATAAAGTAAAGATTAACTAAAGTACAGCAACAAGAAGCCCACCTGCATGATCCAGCAAGAAGCTTCCTTTCCTTTGATCTTCCTGAAAAGGAGAAGTGAACAAAAGAAGGTAAATTATTTGCATGACACACTTTCATAGTCCCAAGCACTCCAGATCAAATATACAACAAGCAATCGTTTTTCAAACCTTTATGCTAACATCGCAACTTCTCATAATAAATCCTTGTGCTAGGTGGTACAAAATAAAGGATGCCATGCCACACCAAAAGTTTGATGGCTTTGTTGGCACAATATTTTGATGCAAATCTGTAACCTTTGGCTAGCTTAGTTTTGTGCTCAGTTGTGGTTGGCACAAGAATCAGATCCAGCCAGCATGATATGCAGGGTTTAGCGACCATGGATTGCTCTAGAACAAATTAAACTTTTCAATATGCAGGCTGAATCTCCAATTTATCAAAAAACAGGTTAGTGGAATGACAGCATTAGTCTTTACACGACAATTACATTAGTAATAATCTATTATATGGATTACAAATAAAGTGGGTAACCATAGATCATATTTCAGTGACCAAACATCCAAAAAAAAAATGTTGTTTGCCATAGGATCGACAATTATTGTATGATCTTCCTAGAGCATAAGCGTACTACATGGGACAAATAAAAAGGCCAAAAACCCAGTGGTAACCAGTCAGTTTGAAACAAGTCCGGAACAAGTCACTGAAGTCTAGCCAGTTACAGGTCACACCTGGATGGTAAACATTGTAAGGATGGTTTCAATTGGTTTTGACATAATCTTAGTATTAATGTTTATGAAAGACCAAACAAAAATAATATTTTGAGAAAAAGATATCATTGCATAATACAGAAGTAAACAACGAGATGTAAATGTAATTCTGCTCATTTGCATGCATCTGCACAAGTGCATTCAAACAATACGAAGAAACAAATTTACATCCATGGAACTATTATGGAAGATAAACAGATAGTTTGTAATGACAACAGAAGGGAGAAATGTAGATAGCTAGTAGGTTATACAAGTCTGCAATGTAAAGCCTGACCTCCATAATCCTCACTTCCTCAGTCAACCAACACCAAGTCAGCAAGTACTACCACAAAGGTTACTGATAAATCTGTCACTGTAATACTATAGTTGATCCCACTAACATACCCTGTGAGGCTTTCGAAGGACATTAGTTATTCGTGTCAAATGCAAGAGAAGCTATAAAAAATCAACAATTTGAGAATATCATCTCCTCCCATGTTCCAATCCATAAAAAAACGATTGACAACATCAAGATAGTCATGTGTTGAAGAGTGAAGAGAATAGAGAAACTTCAAGTCTGACATGAGTTGCAGACTAAACTCGCATCACTCGTGTGAATGGACAATCACTCCCTGCTTCTTACTGAACTTGGATAGACTACGCAATCCAGAACTTCTCTAAATCGCCAAACAGAACAGACATCAAATGGGAATCATACGAACATATATGGTATTTGTAAGTGCTTCTGCCATACACTACAGATAATACATCTACCATCTGAAGAAAGCATTCAGATGATAGGAAAAAAAGATGAATACATTACAATGTACGATGTCAGCTCAACGTCTGTCATTTTTCCTCTTCCTTGCTTTTGCTTTCTGCCACTTTTTCCTAGATACTAACTTACTCTTTGGTTTTAACTTCAACTCTGGAGAAAACTTGAAATTTGGGTCCCTCATGCGTGCTTGTATATCCTTAAAGAACTGTATATTGAGCTTTTTTGGTCCACCCTCCCGCAGCTCTGCATATTCTGGTCCTGAAACAATATTCTCAAATGCTCCAATAAGGATATCTATATCAGTGACAACATCGAATACGTTAATGTAGCGTCCATCAGGGCCTTTCTTCAACTTCTTAAGAGCATTTTCTACGGCAAGTTTTCTTGCTTGCTTTCCTGGAGACAGCTCTGGTGGTTCATTCTCTGCTTTCAACAGCTCTGAAATTGTGCGGTACTTTGGTGACTCATCAAATTCAAACACCTTATCAATATATGAATCGCTGCGTTCACTGGGATGTGCCTCGGAGGGAATATCATCCTCATCATCGTCTTCACTGCCACTCCAGAGAGTCATATCGTCTTCATCACTCTCAGGGCATATGCTTCTTAACTCATCACTGTCATCAGCATCAATAAGATTTGCATTTTCCTTGGCTTGCCTCTTTACTTTCTTAATTTCCCTCTCCAATTTTGTATCACTATCTTCCTCATCATCGTCATCTTCACTACCTGTCCACAGGCAGTCTTCCTCATCAATATCCTCTTGCCAAGCTTTTCTGAACTCTTCATCCCCCGGTCTTCTTTTACCAAACAGATCGTAGTGTGAGCGATTGTCGGCAACGTATCGTGTTCCTGGACAAAGAAGATCCCTTCAGTATAAATTATACTCCTCAAAGGTTCATTCATCCATTGACACCAAAACTACACTATGTTCATTCATCCATTGACACCAAAACTACACTATTCTAGACTGATCAAATATGAAATATCTATTAGTTGCCTCTACAGCCACTTTAATATTATCTAATGCTCCTTTTATTAAATCAATTTACCATTTGGCAAGTTATCATTCTTTAACTGAAGCAGTGGAAGATTTCAAACAAATTCCTTACCTTCTGGAGCTGTGGAGCATATGTAATGGCCAATGAATGGCAATATTATAAGCTCCTGAATTTTATAGCGCATTGCGCACATATGTACTATCTCTATGCATCAACCACCCAGTACTTCAAAAGAAATAGAGCAGGGAAAAATGCACTACCAAATAACTTACAAGCGCAGGTAATTGATATACTACAAGCAGTGTAAATCCATTTTGCCAGAAAGGAAGAAAGTGCTGAGGTTTACTAATGACGTATTCCCCATTTTAAACTTGTGATGTGCATATATATGTTCTGTTACCTTTTTTTTCATCTTGCCTGGGAAATAAGTCCAACATTCTGTTGTCTTAAAAAAAATACATAGAGTCATTTTCTCCCCAACAGGGAATGTACAGTCTAGAGTGAGAGTTTCAGACTTTCAGTTGTATAGCATCTTTTCCCAAATTAGGTAAACACAATGTAACCAACCACATAACTTCGGCATGCACTGAGCACACAGCAACTAAGCATAAAGCCCCAATCAATAGACTCAACAAAACTGATTTTCCACTACACGATTAGAGTTTAGGGTTTAGGTGGTTTTCTGTACAGAATACAGTTGCTTTTTGAAGAAAAACTATGGGGCAATTTCACACGCAGAACATCATTTTACAGATTTTTAATATGTAAAAAAGAGTAAAAGCATGTGCAGAAAAGAAAACAGAAAAAGATCAGACTATAAAATTGTTTCTAGCCATTGAAAAATCTGAGGTCTAATTTCCTCTCCAACTCAGTGCATCTGGAGCACTACTTGTTCATTGAATTTCACAACCCTACGATCATGACTAACGCTGCAATATAGATTTCCATGAAGAAAGGCAGCAGGCTAGAATTTCTAGTGAAAATTATTCCCCTATATGATTATCAGCAACATTAGTCCATTGAAAACCCAAGCAATGTGCAGGCAGTTTCAGGTGCAGGTGGCGGCAACGATGCATACGTCTACTGGTGCTCATCACACTAACTCACATGATTCATCACCACAAGAGGTTAAAGAGGGAAGAAGGTGGAAGTGGTCAAATTCGAACAACCCGCACCTTGAGGCGCCAGAACTGGAGAAGACGACGGGCCAACACAGCGCGTAATCATGCCCAGAGCCAGTGGTGGAATAGGCAGGGGCCGCGGCGCCTGCAGGCGCAGGTGCGGGAGGAAGTGGCGCGCGACGAGGCTGCGAGCCATGGATAAGAGGGGTCCTGACATCGGTACTGAAAGTGGAGGAAAATCGTGTCATGAATGGCGGACCCAGGATTTGAAACTAGGGTAGTCCTGGTCAAAAATTTCAAAGCGCAATCCAGTATAATCTAATAGCAATTCAATAAGAATACAGTATATAATAACCAAATTTACAATAACATAGTTAGAAGGGCCGCATAATATGTTCAATTCAACAGATTGGTTCGGAACTCGAATAAATTACAATATAAAGAGTTGCAATACACACCAATTCATCACTGAATGTATGAATTCAGAAGTGAAATTAAGATAGAGCAGAGAGAAAGAGGAACAATACACACAAGTGGATTTGCCGTTGTTGTCTTGCTGATTGCTATTGGGCGTGCCCCTGCCCCTCACGCGTGCCGTGTAGTACGTGCGCCTGCTGCAGTACTGCTGCGCGTCGGGGACCACTGCTCAGGGCAGGAGGCAGCAGGCGGCGACGCCGCGGCGGGAGGCGACGAGCGGCGCCGCGGTGGCACGCGGCAGCCTGGGCCTCCAGCCAGCGCGGCCGCGCAAGGCGCAGGTGTGCAACTGGGCCGGCGGCCGGCAGGTGGAGCCGCTAGTAGGGCGCAGGAGTAGGGGGAGCCGGGAGGGAAGTGCGGCCGGCGCCCGGCGGTGGCCGGCTGGTGGAGCCGCCAGTGTGGGCTTGGGCCGGGGGTGCCAGGAAGGGGAGGGCGGCTGGCGGCTGGCGGGGAGGGGACTCGAGGTCGAGCGGAGGCGACTGGCGAGGAGTGCGGTCTGCGGCTGCGGGGTCGAGGCGTAAGGCGTCGCGAGCCCCAGGGTGCGTTTGGTTAGCTGTAAAAAAAAGTGCCGCCACGCATGTATGGCGTGAAAAAGCTGACAAATTTGAAAAAGCTGCTTGGTACAACCTAATTTCAAATTTGTACTGTAGAAAAGCAGCTTTTTCAAAGCAGCTGCAGAAAAGCTGAACCAAAAGGGTTCAGCTTCTGCTTTCAGAAAGCTGAACCAAACACAGCCCAAATTGGGTTACGATTAGTTTGTTGGACTTTTTTTTGCCAAAATTTAGGGTAGTTCTGGACTATCTTTGAATCCACTATTTTAGGATGGAGGATTGGCGTAGATGGATATAAAGGGGAGCGGAGGCGTCAATCCTTCGTCAATTCTATCTGGTTTCCGGTAGCTAGATGGTTATTTGGCTTCCGCATGCTTTAAGATTCGTGCCCGAGATAGAGGTCGTATGATCCCCTTCTTCTCTTTCTCTCCTCTTCTTCCTCCTTTTCCGTGGTGCGCTGCCTCCCGCACCGCTGAGGAGTCGAGTCCTGGGCGATAGGTTGGGGGAGCGGCCGGCGGCGCCGGCCGGGGTGGTGGTCGAGGTCGGCGGGGTTAGGGTTAGGGTTTCTGGGTATCCGGGGAGGGGGGAGGGGGGCTCCAATGACTGACGGTTATAGAGGAGGAGGTTGGCGGCGGCGGCCTGGCGGTGGTGGCGGTGCGTCCGACGACGGAGGCGAAGCAACACGGTGGCCGGTGGCGGGCCGAAGATGGCCGGTAGGTTACGAAGGGCGAGTAGGCGGGCGGGGACGGTTTGTGGGCGGTCGGCGCGGCAGCGGAAGTGGGGGGGTGCAGCTCGTTGGGGAAGACGATGGGGAGACGAAGATGGGCTGAATGGGCCTAATCCATCTTCACTATTTGGCTTGTAGAAGCCAGATGGTAGCCCCCTCGATTCTTACCTAGGTTCTCCGGTAGCTTCAGGAATCAGCTGGAGAGTTTTTCTGGCGGCGGGTGGCGCTGTGGTGGCCACATCAGTCCGTGTCGGTCTACTCGTGGTGGCTTGGCGTCCGGCAGATGAGGAGGGTGGGGGGTGGGGAACAAGTACGACGTCTGACAAAGAAGGAAGGGATAGAGAGAGACGGAGAGTTGAAGACGCGCCGCAGCCCGCATGTGGCAGGCCGCAAGCTGAAGTGGCGGAGGGTCTTGGATTACGGGAAAGAAGCCGTTGGACCGATGATGATGGACTTTACCCATTTTTTTTGCTAATGGTGATGGTTTTTTATCCATGGTGGTGAGAACTTGCATACGGGCCTGGCCCATGGATAATTATCTTTTTTTCTTCTTAATCTCCCATTTTCACCATTTTTTCCCTAAGTGGAATGCAGGTTAGAAATAGCTGAATATTATGTGAAATGCTAAAATCAATTCTCGTATTCCAGCGATTTAGAAAACAAAACGATAATTTGTGTTACAAACTCACCATCCTTTAATGGAAAGATCAAGCAATGGCCGCTCCAAGGTTCCACTTTAGTAAATTCTAGAGACAATTTGTGTTTTTTTTATAGTATGTGATCTGTGTTTCTTTTGATACAAGGCTTCGTTCAGCTGCTTCTAAAAATATCCATATCGCAAACATAAAAATAGAGACAAACTAACAAGCATGTTTGTAGTGCAGAGAATTACTGGACCCATTGCTGGGAAAGTAGCAAGAACCTTGCTGTATTTATCATCTTCGATAGTTCCATCAAGGGCTAGATAACCTACAATACAACAATGCAAAAGCCCTAAATAAAGAGGCAAAAGGTCAAGACAAAATCCCAAGCCCCCATAACTATAATACACAAACATCATAGTATCTTTTTCTAAATGAAACAAACGTCACATCCTCCCATATTATTTGTCTCTTTGTTAAACTATTTAGGATAAAACGCACCAAACCAAGAGCAGGCACCACCATTTATAGTGTTGCTATAAAAAGTGACTCCTCGCGTCCCGTGAGTTGCCCATTACATGTTTATTGTTGCCACTCGTTCCGGTTGCAACCTCATTGCGACATGCTATATTAAAGATCTTAGCCATGTAACAAAGTCATCAACGTTTTTTCCTCAACCTAGTTGATGCATGTGCCTCTTATATAGTCCACTTTACTCTCATGTGACTCTATTTCCTTTTCCAAAATTAAACTATTGAATGATTCTAGTCATTCAGCAATCAGCACAACCAATCATGCTTGCATTTAGCTTTCATTGCATGCTAAATGATTTGTACAGAAACGCATAATTTTAATTAGTGAAAAAAGAGGGGCACATGCTAGCCACTTTTGAGTGCATCACGGTACAGCTTCATATAATGTATTTTTGGACAAAATCGTGTCGAGTCCAATCAATTCCCATTCCATGAACTTCCTGTCTCTCACTGAAGTGCGGGCCCACTCCTCTCGGCCCCACCTGTCATTTACAACAATAGAATTGCTATACGGAGCACATTCGTTCGTACACACAGATCACCCCGGTAACCGTATTACCACCTCGGCCTCCACTCCGCCGCTCCCGTTCCGTCTCGCGAGTCGCGACCTCAGATCACGCGAAGAAAAAGGGGAAGGGAAAAAAATGGCGCAGCTGGTGGAGACGTACGCGTGCTCGCCGGCGACGGAGCGCGGCCGTGGGATCCTCCTTGCCGGGGACCCGAAGACGGACACGATCGCCTACTGCACCGGCCGCAGCGTCATCATCCGCCGCCTCGACGCGCCCCTCGACGCCTGGGCCTACCAGGACCACGCCTACCCCACCACCGTCGCCCGCTTCTCCCCCAACGGCGAGTGGGTCGCCTCCGCCGACGCCTCCGGCTGCGTCCGCGTCTGGGGCCGCTACGGCGACCGCGCGCTCAAGGCCGAGTTCCGCCCCCTCTCGGGACGCGTCGACGACCTCCGCTGGTCCCCCGATGGCCTCCGCATCGTCGTCTCCGGGGACGGCAAGGGCAAGTCCTTCGTCCGCGCATTCGTGTGAGTAGAAACCGTAGATGCTCTTCCTGCCCTTCCACCTCGATCTCGTTTGAAGGATTTAGTGGTAGGGAAAAAAATCAACGACGCCTCCCTTTTTGTGGGATGGTTGTGATCGGGATTCGGATGCGAACATATCAACCGTTCAATGATTATAATTGGGATTGGCCGTTGCCTGGTGATCTGGCAGTATGAGGTCGTTTGGGGCATGTTTTCTATTAAGTGCTTTACAATAGGGATAACGGAATAGCCTTCGTCACCAGTAGTTCTTCTGGTGGAAATGAATTGTTTGGGCTTTTGTGAATTGGATGAGGTATTTGATGAAATCTGGCTGTTTTGATGGATTCTGCACGATCAAACTGTTTTGAGCAAAACTGGAACGTGAAACTGGACTACTGGAGCCTATCAGTTTTAGAGACCAGAGGTAGATTAGCCTCCTGCCACCCCGAGGAACGTGGTATGGGGACCGAGATTTAAATCCTAGCCGGTCCGTCCCACACTATACCAGAGACGCAACCCGCGGGATTCGAACTCTGGTCGCCAGCCTCGCACCCACGAGGGCGGACCAACCGAGCTGAGCCCCACTCCCGAGCCTATCAGTTTTAGTCCCTGACAGTTGACACTTCCATATGTTCCTTGTCTCATTTCGTATAACCTCCTCAGACCAGAAGGATAATTGTCAATTGGTTTTAGTTTAGACTATGCACGTATTTTTGTTTGTTTGAATATGATGACTTGGTTGGAATTTAGTGCAACATAATACTTAATTGTATAAAAATCCTTCCTCATAGGAACAGGCACAGGCTTCGGCCGTAACAATTTTGTCTTGTGTGTTTTGACTTGTTTTATACTTATTCAAGTTCTCTGCATTATGTAGGTGGGATTCTGGCAGCACGGTTGGTGAGTTTGACGGGCACTCAAAGAGGGTTCTGAGCTGCGACTTTAAACCAACACGGCCATTTCGCATCGTTACATGTGGTGAAGATTTTCTGGCTAACTTTTACGAAGGACCACCATTCAAATTCAAGCATTCCATAAGGTCAGTAATGACTGCTGATTCATGGACCTACTTAACAGTGTGCTGCTGTTGCTCTTCTGGCATATTTGTTTGCTTCGTTCTTCCTTGTGTTTTGCAATGAACTGGATATATTCACGTGATATGTCTTACCATACTACATTAGTTATCAATTGTGTGAATCAAAAACTTCATTTGCTTCTGTATCAGTCATGCATTCATGTCTTGACAGAGGGTGGTATCTACCAGAATGGCAGAATTACTTCTGTTCTGCATCTGCTTACAATATAACCTATCTCAATATAGTTTTACCTTTTTATTTAATTCTTTTTGTCTTGTTTTGGATAATACTATGTGATCTTTATGACTTTGCATATATGAAGCTGAGCGATTAAGAGAAAAAGCAATTGGAATCTGACAACATGTCCTGAGCACAGATTTTGATTACTGCAGGATCTGTTTTGAACACCTGTATGCTATAGCAATGTCTTTTTCCATTCATCTTTACTTCTTGGGCTATGTAGAATAGCAATTTGATTTTTGCAGCATTAAGGTTTTCAACACCTGTATGTCTGTAGTCGTGAACTGATTGTACGCTCCAGTATGGTAATTGAAGCTGATACAGTGGAATGACTGGAGTACGTAGAATTGCTCTCCATGCATTTAACGAGAATGTACTTCCTGTTGTACATGCTTTGTAGGAATAATGTTCGCTAGTTATTTCACAAGCATTTCTTTTAGTTGTACATGCATCATCTTGTAGCATTAATTACTTATAGCACTCATTGCGATATATTTCACATTTCCCTGTTCACTCTGAATTTCAGGGATCACTCGAACTTTGTTAACTGTATCCGGTATTCTCCTGATGGAAGTAAGTTTATCACTGTGAGTTCTGATAAGAAGGGTTTGATATATGATGGCAAAACTGGAGAAAAGATCGGAGAGCTTTCCGCTGAAGGCGGTCACACAGGGAGCATATATGCTGTTAGCTGGAGTCTTGACAGTAAACAAGTAATTTTATATTAATTGTTCATCTGTTCTCTGTTTTTCTTTATTGTACCATAATACTAACGTCCTTATTTATGGCGTGTCCAGATTGTCTTGGGTTCGATGTAGAATTCTTTGTTAGGCATGATTGAGGAATGACACATGAATTCAGAAAACACCCTTCCCAAAATGGCAAAATGTAACATTGTTGATGGTATAACATGATCCACCTATAAGGGTATTGGATCATCTATAAAGTATTTTCTTTCAACAGAGATATAAGAATTATCTAGCCTGTATATTACAAAAAAATCTTTGAATATGCATCATCTCATCTCTAGATGGAATTATTGTCTGCACAGCTTCTAGATTGCATGGAACTAAAGCCTTGTAGTCCCTTTTCAATGGATATTTGGTGAAAAGGGATATTTGGTCCGCGTAACCCATGCATGTCTATCTAAGCACCTTCATCCCTTTGCAATGGATGTTTGGCACAGATAACCCTTGTACGTCTATCTAAGCAACTTCATATGATTGGCGATGTGTATCCGCTTCTAATGGTTCTCTCTTCTTTTATTGGTGCGTTTAGGTTCTAACTGTTTCTGCCGATAAAACTGCAAAAGTATGGGATATCATGGAAGATGCAAGTGGGAAATTGAATAGAACTTTGGCTTGTCCTGGTACAGGAGGTGTGGATGACATGCTTGTAGGCTGCCTCTGGCAGAATGATCATCTCGTGACAGTCTCTCTTGGTGGGACATTTACTGTGTTCTCTGCAAGTAATCTGGACAAAGAACCAGTTACGTTTGCAGGACATTTGAAGACTATTAGTTCTTTGGTTTTGTTTCCTCAAAGTAGCCCAAGAACTATACTTTCTACAAGTTATGATGGTGTCATCATGAGGTGGATACAGGGCGTTGGATATGGTGGAAGATTGATGCGCAAGAACAATACCCAGATCAAATGCTTTGCTGCAGTCGAAGAAGAGCTTGTTACCTCAGGGTATGATAATAAGGTAAGTAAAATCAACAGGCTGTTCATATACCTAGAGTTTATCTGAATATTTAATGGATATAAACGCATTTTTTTATCTGGGGTTTGTTTGGATAAACAGTGATTACACTAGTTCCTTCATTATAATTGTTTTCAATACCCTTCTAATTTGAAGGGTTTTAGCTTACCCGTACCTATCTAAATAAGATCGACTGCTTCCTCTTGATGGTAATGGTATTGTAGGTTTCAATCCAAGGTGGTGATAATTTGTGTGTATGCTTTTATATGCTAGGTTTATTTAGTATCATGCCTTAGCTTTTTAGCTTATATGAGAAATTTTGTAAGAGGCTAATATGTACAAATCTCACTATTGAAAATTGATTATTATCTAACTTGGAAAGTGCTAGGCGGAAAGTGCAAGTAATACCTATGAACCTTCTGTGAGTTATCACTAAATAGTAGTAACTTGAAATAGCTAGAAGCTCTATCATTCTTTAAGACTATATTTACATGAGTGCATCTCTAGTCAGGACACGATGAGAGGTATCTAATTAGATGTTTAGCAATTTACTTTAAATCCTGTCATGAGAAGAATAGAATGAAAGTGTGTTTTTGAAGTATTATCTTATTAACACTTGCGAAATCAACTATTGAGTTTAAGCTTCGAGTGCCATATTTCCTTTTTGTTTTAATGGTTGAAACATGGTTAGACTCAGTTACTATGGGCAATTTACAGTTTTCCCTCGAAAGCAGGTGTTCAGAATTCCTGTTAATGGAGACCAGTGTGGAGATGCCGAGTCAGTTGATGTTGGAGGTCAGCCAAATGCTTTGAACCTTGCAATTCAGAAACCTGAATTTGCACTGATTACCACAGATTCCGGGATCTTACTGCTTCAAAACTCCAAAGTTATTTCTACAACAAAAGTCAATTATACTATCACTTCATCTTCTGTTTCTCCTGATGGCACTGAAGCTGTTGTGGGTGCACAAGATGGGAAACTGCGAATATATTCCATCAATGGGGATACAGTTACAGAAGAAGCTGTGCTTGAGAAGCACCGAGGTGCTATTACTTCCATACATTATTCACCAGATGTTTCTATGTTTGCTTCTGCTGATGTCAACAGGGAAGCTGTTGTGTGGGATCGGGCAAGTAGAGAGGTAATGCCAGTTTTCAACTAGTTCTTTTTTCAGTTGTTAAATAATGAATATTGGACTCCCGAATTTCTTGTTACTTATGAGTTTATATTTGGGACATGTCCAGTAATGCACTACGTAGTGTCCACATTATTTGTTTGTTGTTAGTGACTTAGTTCATTCATAAAACTTCATACTCCTGCACTGCCATTTTCGCTGTTTTTTTTCCCATCGCTTTATAGTTTGCTGGACTCCGTGCGGATATTTCTTTTGGTAAACACTCCTCATGGTTAGGTACACCTTACTGTGCTTTGTTGTGTCACATGAACTGAAATTATAGCTATCTCTTGATTATTAATTTTGTTCATCACGATTTCATAACCATATAATAGTTGCTAAAGTAAATCGAAAATTTGTTAGGCTCTTTATCTAAGGAGAGGTGGAAGGCTATGTGCCCCTCGTACGATTTTCATTTGGGTCTTTTCATTCAGTTGCATAGCAGTTGTTGTCTATTGGGATTGCGATAAGTTTAATATATAAATATTTTTTTCTTGAGCAGATCAAGCTGAAGAACATGCTGTACCACACAGCTCGGATCAACACCGTGGCCTGGTCACCTGACAGCCGTTTGGTTGCCACTGGCTCCCTAGACACCTGCGCTATTGTCTATGAGATAGACAAGCCAGCAGCCAGCCGCATCACCATCAAGGGAGCACATCTTGGTGGAGTTCATGGTTTAACCTTTGTCGACAATGATACTCTGGTGACTGCCGGTGAGGATGCTTGCATTCGTGTCTGGAAGGTGGTGCAGCAATAGGTTGCTCTTCAATCTGGTGTGCATTGAGCATGTCTTCCCTATTGATTGGAATAAATGATTTTTTTTGTTTACCTTGTTGGTATGATGCTTGTTACTCACAGGCCATAGCATCATGCTGCCTTCTTTGCATTCAGAGTTTTAAGTTTGCTGTACAATTCGTTTTGAGTTGTATTCTTCCCCTGGCTTTTCAGGAAGGTCTTCTTTGTAAGTGTATCCCTGCATCTGATTTTGTTAGAAGCTGAGAATATAGGGATACTTATTGTTGTTACTTTCGTTTCCCCCTGTCCCCGGACTAGATGTTAATAACTGACTTTTGCGGTGCCGCGAGCTTTCATGAATGGTGTGGATGGTGCTTTTCCGCTACAGATTGTACCTATACGCTGCCTCTGGGTGACCATATTTCTACTGCTATTTTCAACCATTTGCTCGTTAAAATGGAACTGTCAAGAAGGCTTTCTGCCTAGCAAGTGGAATATCCGTATTTTCCTTTTGCGTGAGAATACAGGAAAGATGTTAGCTGTGGCAACAAGTGGTGTATGGCTTTCAGCCTAGCGAGTGGAATAAAACTCTCTTTTTTTGTTCTTTCTTTCTTTTGTGTAAGAATACAGGAAAGCCGCTGTTTGCCGCACGTAAAACTCTCGTAAATGAAAGGGCAAAGGAAAGAACATCAGCTGTTCTTTCAAGAGGCTTGTTGGACTGGAAGTTATGCCGGCTTCTTTCCCTCAAAAACACCCTTCCATCCGTGCCCTTCGATGTTGCGCCAGTACTGGCCCTTCCTTCCAGAATCTATTGTCGATGTGTATTGCATAATCTGAGTTCACCTTAGTTGCACAAAGATGTGAACCTCCTATGTTGACATGACTGTATTGTCACAACTCACCACTCTTCAATCCAACGAGCTAATCTGAGCTTGTTTCTAGGGCACTACAATTGCAAATTGTAGACCGTTTAGTTTTGTTCTAGGTAAGCTTTATTAAATTTATAAAAAAGTTCACCGACATCTACAAGATCAAATTGGTGTAATTAAACCCATCATGAAATATGTATAGGTTACTACATCTATTTGGTATTGTTGATGTTAAAATATCTTTTATAAATTTAGTTAAAGTTAAAGACGTTTGATTTATGATAAAACTAAGACGATTAAGACGATCTACATTTCGGAGCAGTGGGAGCATTTAGCGGAGGAGTTGAGTGATTGTTTCAGTTGCATTATACTAGGCAAATATGACCATGCATTGTTATGGATAAAGTTGGTATAAGTATGTATAATTGCTCGTATATGAATTTGTAGGGTTCTACGTGATCGAGTCGTGGACGGAGGGCTGGTCCGACTCGCATACGAAATGGACTAAGGTCCACCTGTCAATGATATAAGGCAGACCAACCAAAAATTTAGATGGAAACCTTACTTGCTTTAGAAATAGATATAGATATAGACTAGCTACTAAAATATTATTTGCTCATTTTTCTTCACCACATTGTAGTGTGAATTCATGCCTTTTAAGGTCAAACAAACGCATTAGAATCATCGTGTACGATGCATCTGGATGTAAAATATACTCAATGCACACGAGTATGAAGCTAATTACGATTTGAGCACAGTCGATTGGTACCGGACCGTTGGCTCCCAAAAATAAACCGTCATGGTGCGAACCGGAACCAGCCAATCCGACCGGCGAGCGAACCGTTTCGTGGATCTTGGTACTCGGCCCGGACTACAGTCTCCAGACCTTTCTCCGCCCGTTTTCCTCTCCTCCCGTTTCGTGTTTTGTGCAGCTGTGCTTTCCTTTTTTTTATAATTGTTATACGGTTTCTTTTCTTTTCGTCTTTGCGCAGCTCGCCTCGCCTCCGCTTCCACCTCCTCTCTCGCCCGCCCCGTCTCATCTCCTCTCACCTAGGGCACGCGCGCCGACTCGCCGCCGCCGCAGCCGCCGTCAATCCCCGCCGCTCCGATCGCCCGAGGTCAGTCCAATCCCCTCCCCAGCTGCCTCCCCCCTCGCCCCCTCCTTATCGATCGCTTCCGGCTTGCCGGGGTTTCCCGGGGCTCCCGCCGCCCCTGATCTTCGCATGCCGGTTCGCGGGTGGGCAATCCTATACTCGTCGCGGAGCACATGTGCCGGCCGATGAGGTTTATACCCGCGTCCCGATTCGGTTCCGGCGAGTGCGGCGGTCGCCGGAGCTGGATGGATGGCCAGTGGGACTGTCGCCGCCGGCGCAGATTGGTTGCGTCACGACGGGTGGGCGGCTGGTCCCTGTGGGCTGGATTGGGGTTTCGTCGGGAACTAGATGGGCGGTTGCTTGTTTGTCCTCTTGATTCCAGCATATTCGTTGCGTGCAAAGTTCCCTAATACTTGGATTATAATTCGGCAAGGCCAATGGCGTGCCGCGTTTATGGATCGTTCTTTTGATTAGGATTGTCAAATAGAATAAGCACGAAATATATGAACCTCTGAGCTCTTCCAGTATGGGCACCTTGCTTGTAGGGGTCCTCCTTTTTGTTAGGTCGCTAGTCTCAGTTCGTGCTTTTAATGCATATTGTTGAATTATAAGCAATATTTATGGTTCCAAAGTCTTCAACTTACTTCTATCTGGTTCTTGGTGAAATACGCCATCCTTCCTCTCTATACAACTCTGCATCAGCAATTATCCAGTTCACCAATCATAGTTATAACACTGGCTATTTACATGTCTAACACTGTAATTTGAGCTTCAGTTTCTGAATCAAGAATATCCTATCCCTTTCTAATTCCCTAGCTGTAAATGTTATTTATCTTCATGAATTAAGTTATTCACATGTTTGAAGTTCAAAAGTTCTTTGATGATTAGGAATTAGGATAATTTAAAACCAATAAAGTAACATATACTACTTGCCACTGAATTATTCACTTAACTCCACTCTGTCTATATACATTGATTTAATGGATTCATGTATTATGGGAGTCAGGTCCTTGCGTATTACATCCATTCCACTGGTGATACTGTTCCTTGTGCCGAGGAAAAGTACATTTTTTTAGGAAACTAGGTAGTGTTGATCCGCATGCTTTTGTATAATTTAATGGCAGCCAATCATCGATGGGCATGTGGTTGCATATGTTATGATTTTTAATCTATTTTTCCTGTTCTTAACTGAATCATGTTTTATGTGTTTCAGTTGAATAGGCTGCTCGGTTGTTGGGAATCTACTTTTACAGTTGGCTCCAAGCATGGAAAACCTACCAAATGGCTCAGCAAATACTGCTGAGCATAACCAGGAAAACGAGAAGTCCATGGATGCTAGTGAGCCTGGAGTTCCAGATGTTTTTGTTTACAGAGAAGATGTTGTCAGCTTGAAGTCCAAGGAGGATGCCCGTGGATTAGTGTTGGAGGTCGCTGGGGAATATGATTCTGAAGGTAGCATCACTGATGATGATGATACAGATACTGAGGAGCATGAACACAAGGCTGCTCGTGGGGCTGAAAACGGTGGTGCCGATGGTGATAATGCCAGTAACGGAGCTGAAGTCGACAGCCAGTGTTCTTTGCCTGATAACAAAGTTCGCGTGTTATGGATAGATGGTAGTGAAAAGACAGAAGATATTGACGATGTAGTTGTAGTTGACAGAAGTTTCCTTCATGGAGATCTAGTTGCTTCTGCTTCGGACCCAACTGGTCAGATGGGGCTTGTTGTGGATGTCAATCTTGTGGTTGATTTACAAGTTCCTAATGGAGATCTGATAAAGGGTGTATCCTCTAAGGATTTGAGACGAATCAGGGAATTCAATGTGGGTGATTATGTTGTCTCTGGTCCATGGCTTGGTCGAGTTGATGAAGTGCTAGATAATGTTAATGTGTTGTTTGATGATGGCTCTGTCTGTAAGGTGAACAAGGCAGATCCTATGCGCCTAAAGCCAGTGTCAAGCCCAATTCACCCGGATACAGCTTGCCCCTTCTATCCAGGACAGCGTGTGAAGGCAGTGTCATCATCTGTTTTCAAAACATCAAGGTGGCTTAATGGATTGTGGAAAGCAAGTCGTCTTGAAGGTACTGTTACAAAAGTGGAGAGTGTTGCTGTTATAGTCTACTGGATTGCATCTGCACACTTTGCAGAACAGCAATCTGTTCCTCCGGAGGAGCAGAACCCAAAGGACCTGACTCTTTTGTCTTGTTTCTCATATGCAAACTGGCAATTAACTGACTGGTGCCTTCCCTACCGATACACTTCATGTGCTGATGATGCTGTAGCTGAAAACTCAGAGACAAAAGAGTTAAACTCGGATGAGCATACAGGAAACAAGAGTACATGCTCAGAAATCTCAGCTCTACTGTCTGATATTCCTGAATCTCAAGCTGATTGTAAGACTGAACAAGATGCAAATTGTAGGCAGACAGATGTTGATTCTTCTGCTGATGGATTGAGCATGTCAGATGGGGATAATTCTTGTGTAGCCAAAGAATCTGAATCAGGAACTAGCGTATCAGCCATCCCAAAGGAGAGCTCACAGGACTATAGAAAAAAGTTTAGGAAAGTGTTTTTAAAAAAAGACAAAAGAACAAAAAGAAGAGATGAGAGCTTCAAGCGAGCTCTACTCATAGCAAATACATATACCAAAGTCGATGTAATCTGGCAGGATGGGACAAAGGAATGTGGAGTAACCTCAACATCATTGATTCCTATCCACAGTCCAAATGACCATGAGTTCTTCCCAGAGCAGTATGTCGTCGACAAGGTCACACATGATGTTGATGATTCGGCTGAACCAAAGCGTGTGGGTCTTGTTAGAAGTGTTAATTCCAAGGATCGAACTGCATCCGTATCATGGTTTAAACCCACGCTACACCCAGAGGAGCCGAAGGAGATCGAGTCTCATGAAATTGTGAGTGCATATGAACTGGATATCCATCCAGATTATGATTATTGCTATGGAGATGTTGTCGTCCGCTTGCCATCTGTATCACCTCTGATTGAATCAACCAATAGTGAGGACAAAATGGAACTGGATAAGAAGTTAGATTCATCAGAAGGATTGGCTGCTTCAAATGTGGCACCCCCTGATGCTAGTGCAGATGAACAAGTTTCACAGAAGGAACCCTGTTCTCAATTTACAAGCCTTTCATGGGCTGGAAATATAGTTGGCTTTCAAGATGGTGAGATTGAAGTCATTTGGGGTGATGGATCAACTTCAAAGGTATTTCACAGCTCTCAAGTGCACGAAACCCTCATTTATGTGAACTATAGCATTAGGAGTTTCTTGCTTGGATCAACTGCTGCTGGATGCTTGTCAACATCTTTTTGCTTGGTCAATCTGGAGCTGGAGGCTTGCAACCATTTCCTTATACCACCTCACCTTAGCCTCACCTAACTATTCATGCACTATCTAACCTTGATGATCTCCTGTTATTTCAGGTTGGACCTCATGAAATATATGTTGTTGGTCGTGATGATGATGGTGGCTCACTAGATGATGGAACTGCCTCTGACGGTGCTAGCTGGGAGACTGTTGATGACAATGAAATGGATCTACTTGATGATTCTGCGAAGGTATTTTCTACTGCTGAGTGTCATTATTATTTATTATTCTGATTGGTTATCTTGGAAGCACCTTTTAGTTTCCTTTTATTCTATTTAATGATTCATGTACCCTCTTTCAGGATGATTCACAAAATGTACCCGAGAATAGTATGGAAAGGGAAAATGGTTCATTCAGTTCCCAGGATGGTAGTTCTGTTGCAACGGGTCCCCTATCTGTTGCTTTTGGCTTTATGACCCGATTGGCGAGCGATCTTTTTTCTCGAGGTAGAAGGCATTTAGACGGATCAAACTCAGATGTTATGGATGAAGTTGAGTCTCATCAATCTAATGAGGTTTTAGAAACTGGTGATGACATTGATAAGGAGAATCACGTCGAAATGGCCGAGCATACCACAGATACAGCAAATGATTCTTCTGCTGACAAGACTGTAGATGTGATTATGGCAGAGAGTCCTACAGATTTGGAATGCTTCAAACAACACTTTGATGTTCTGCAATGTCCTCCAGACCATCACTACCTTGAAAGCACAGCACAGGTGAATTCTTTTACACTTGTTTTTCTGATTGTGAAGGCAATTATTCTATCTTTTTCATTGTTAAATCCTTGGTCATAAATAGATGCCCTTTTATGTTGCATGCAGCCAAAGTAAATAAATTTTGACCGTTGGTATGTCTTTGTATATCAAAAATTAAAATTTGAAAATGATAAGTAGACTTGTCTTGAAGATCAGTACTTTTGCGATATCTTTTAAA
This sequence comes from Panicum hallii, assembly GCF_002211085.1. NCBI lineage: Eukaryota > Viridiplantae > Streptophyta > Magnoliopsida > Poales > Poaceae > Panicum > Panicum hallii. The sequence continues at coordinate 54,100,082 of NC_038046.1, forward strand.
CATATTAGAACAAGGAATAGTGGCCAAATTTTTGGCAGCTTTTATTGGTATTTCACTGCTATATTCAAATATATTTCTGTATGAGGTTTATTGCTTACATATAGTTAAACAATGTTCTGACAGGGTACGGGTGGAAGAAAATGGGTCAAAAAAGTACAGCAGGAATGGGGCATACTTGAGAAGAACCTACCAGGTCTGTTGTTACTCAATACAAACGCTAAAAATGGCTAAGGACAATAATTTAATGGTTTGCTGATGTTCCTTTCACTGCAATTGCAGACTATATTTATGTCAGGGTATTTGAAGATCGCATGGATCTCATAAGAGCCGTGATTATTGGAGCAAGTGGAACACCCTACCAAGATGGCCTGTTCTTCTTTGATTTCCACCTTCCACCTGAGTACCCTCAAGTTCCTCCGGTAATTGCAATAATTATGTCATCCTGTTATGCTTTGTCTTGGTTTACATGTAAAAGCTGTAAATGAACCCATTTATCTGATTTTGCTGACATTGCTGCATTTTTCATCTGTTGTCAATTGTGCAGTCAGCATACTATCATTCTGGTGGTTTGCGTGTAAACCCAAACCTGTACGTGGACGGGAAGGTTTGCTTAAGCCTCTTAAATACTTGGACAGGCAGAGGGAACGAAGTATGGGATCCATCATCATCAAGTATTCTCCAAGTACTAGTTTCACTTCAGGGATTGGTTCTCAATGAAAAGCCCTATTTTAATGAGGCTGGGTATGAGAAACAAGTTGGTACTGTTGAAGGGGAGAAGAATGCAGTGCCCTATAATGAGAACACGTACCTGCTGAGCTTGAAATCCATGCTATATATCATGAGACGACCTCCTATGGTGATGCAACTTCCCCTCTTGAGAATTATACTGCATCTGTGCTATTACTTAGTTATAATCTAGTTTGCCTGTGCATTCCTTTTCTAGCAATTACTAAGTTTGTATTGTGTAATTCTCTCACGAAGTCTTAAGCATGTAATCAAATCATGAAAATTGCCATGTTGCATATACTGGTCATTTTCTCGTTGCATTATACCATAAAAAATTAAAGGAGCAACACCTACTTGATACTTATATATGTTCTGATTATTTAAAGCATGATCACTGCAGCATTTTGAAGATTTTGTGAAGAGCCATTTCCGGAAGCGTGGCCACTACATCCTTAAAGCTTGCGAGGCCTATTTGCAAGGGAATGTGGTTGGCACGCTCACTGACGATGCCTGCACCACCGACAGAAGCAAGGAGCACTCTAGCTCTGTTGGCTTCAAGCTTGCATTAGCAAAGATTTTACCACGGTTGATCACAGCCCTGAAGGAAACTGGAGCCGACTGCAACCAATACGAGCACCTTGGGAAAACAGAAACTGTTCGAGAAAGCTGATCTCACGCATAGTGGCTTCTACTTGGATCCTTTTTTTTTTTTTTGGGTTTCAGAAAAGATGGTGTCTCCACCACCCACCGGGGCTGTTTCCGTATAAATGTACATTCAACATTTGTTGTTTCAATTTGGACATTTGGAAAATGTGGCTCCAAATGAGTTATTCGGAACGTGAAACTGAGCTACCCTGTACAGTTGATGTTTTTGTTAAGCTTGCAGGGTTCATTTAAAGATCAGGGTAGCGGGTAGCCTATGATGGAACCAGGAGTAGACTCTCCTGGATAGAGGTTTTTGGTTTTGGTTTCTCGAATTCACACCTGTGCCAGAAATTTGTCTGGCAATTCCTTGTGACCTTATACAAATGCTGGTTTTTTTTTTGGAAGTAACCTGTAGGATTTGTTATCCCTTGCTGCCTAAATGCGCAGTGAGATGAATGTAAGGCCAGACTCGGTGGTCGGTGCGGTGGCACAACCGCGGTGGGGAACGTTCGCGCGCCTCTTTTTTCCTTTTCTACTTTTTTCCCGCCCGCCAGCCTTCTCTCCGACCGCCGGCCTCCACCCCGCCCCGCTGGCCCGCTCCTCCCCGCCTACTCCCTCTGTCCCCAGTCCTAGTTAACCATCGTCGATGATTTTGATGCTGCAAGTTTGACTCGATCGGTAGAAAATACGTGCAATAGTTGTATCTCCAAATAAATTTATTAAAAAGCTAGATTCAAATATCTATCTAATGATATTAATTGTGTACCATAAATGTAATGTTTTATATTAGTCAAAGTTGTTTCTCGAGAAGCGAAAATGACACATATTTAGGGATGGAGGGAGTACGTCGTATATGCGTTCCTCCACGCCGCTGATTTCGTTCTTTTTGCCGGATCTGCCGTGTCCTGTAAGCTATGCTGTGTGCAAGGTATGGTGGCAGCAACGCATCAGAGTAAGCTGTAATCCTGCAACGTGATTGCATTCGGGAACAGAGAGTTCAGACCGCCCAGCCCAGGCGTGGAAGAACTCCAGAACGACGGCGTGGCGCATCCGCCAGCAGACCGCATCGAGCGCCATGGTGACCTCGGCCGCAGCGTGGCGCGCGAGCTGCTCGGCCTGCGACGCCCACGCCCTCCTGGGCGGTTACAGGCCCAAAAAAAGTCACCACGACGTCTTCCGAACAAGCAGCGGAAACAGCAGAAGCCACCAGCGAACCACACGCAACAACAACCAGCAGGAACGCTACCAGGAGCGCAAAAAACACAAGACCAACTGCCTAGTGAAGCGACTAGTCAAAACTCAAAAGCAAGCAACGAGGCTAGCTAATGGAGCAGGACCACTCCAGCATCCTTCCTGCGGGTGGAAGAGAAGGGCCGCCTCTTTCAGCGCTTCAGCGGGTCGGCTCTTCTATACAGGGATAGTATACATGTAGTACTATATTTCTAGCACAATCCAGTTCTAAAAGAGAGCAAAAATCACATGACCGGTCCTCTCGCCAAGGTCGATCGACCTCCAGCATGTACACAAATCTGACCGATATGTATGTACTACGCCTTAACCGGGGAGCGCCACGATCACTGCAGGTTCACACGCACGCGTGCGTATAAACGACGCCGGAGGGCGGGCGTGATCGCAGGGCACCCATCGTGCAAGTGCTCCACCATGCGATTGTCGGGGGCGCTGTGGAACGCGAGGGGTTGGCGGCAGACGAGGCAGCGGTAGTTGTGGCCGCGGATCAGCTCTCCACCCTATCGCCACTGCCCAGAAGCTCCAGCACGTGCTGACGGCGCGGCAGCACGAAGAGCTCCGGGTGAGCACGGAGCATCATCCCCATCCGGGTAGGCGACAGCAGCCTCCGCCTCCTCGCGGTGGAAGGTGAGACCCCTCTGCAAGTAATCTGCAACTTCGAGCCAACGGCCTTCAGCAACCAGAAACTCCAGGACAGCTGTGGCTTGTTCAGGTTCCCCATATATACGCACAAGCATCCTGATTAACACATCATGGTGAATGATCGTCAGGTAAGCACGCAGTAATACAGTGGTACCGAACTCAACTGCACTAGTATATATATCAGCTAGACTAAGTTACTCATCATTCTACTTCCGTGCCTATCATGTAAGGCCAGTAACCTGCCGCATACATTTAGAAGATTCTATAAGAATTTGAAAATGACAAGAGAGAGGAGTTGTCGTGCTTCATGGCAAGACAAGAATTCTCTAGAATTAGATATTTTGCATAGTTAGATAAGGATAAGAAAAATTCTCATATTAGATATTTTGTAGAGTAGAAGAGTGTGGAAGTTGCCACATGGCAACATCACAACACCCATGAGCACCTATAAATAGAGGTTTCATGTAGGAAGTGGCATGGTAGCCATTATGTCATGGTAAGCTAGCCACGTAAAGAGTGCAAGAGACTTATGTTATACTGTTATAGTGAACAAAGAGTTGAGTTCTCTTATATAGAGTTGGTCTCCTGTGTTGATGTCTAGATGAAGGTCTTCTCGGTGTAGTGTGTGTATAGCGTCCGCAAAAGAAGTGGTATCATACTATTTTGGTATCATTTCTCGGAAGTCGGTGTTAGGATCAGGAGCACTTATTTCTCAACATAATTCATAATATAAAATGAAACCTATAGATGGATTGATCTCAGCGGACTAGATGGATGCACACATATCCTAGAATACTAGATGATGGTATGGACTCGATCGGTACATCTAGCTAGCTATTCGTAGTTGACAATACAATCTATCAGTCCATGTTGCGATAGATCAAAGTGGGGGCGACAGCATCGGCCGAGGAGGCATCCCTATCGTCAGCCATCGGTCGGAGCACTTGCGATGCGCCGTGAGATGGCGAGAGGTCGATGTGGCTCGCCTTTTTGCTTTTGGGGATAAAAAGTTGGAGAGGGATGAGAGAAAGAGAGAGAATGCAAAATGTTTTAATCTGTTTGTTTGATCTGCCAATAGCCCAAGACAAAGGCAATAATTGTTTACCATCTTCTCTCCCTCCCATGTTGTGCTGCGCGAAGCCTCTAATTCGAATGTGGGTAGCAACAAAAAACACCGTATACCTGTCTCTCTGGAATGTGGCCCCACTTTCTTGCCGACACTGAGCAGTCCAACCTGGCAGTCCGGTTCGGTTAAAATTTGTAAAGCACACTATTTTAAATTTAGCCCAAATTCCAGGGTGACCGGTCTAATCAGTTAACTTTTGAATCACATTGAAAATCTCTAACATGTGTTACTTATTACAAACGGCCATACAAGGAATATTAGCCTCCTAGTCCCTACATCCCACAAATAATAGGAAAAAGTCTATATTACTCCTCTCACCAATCCATATAATTTTTAAATTTCTCAAACAAATAATTAATATAAAAGCCAAATAACTTATATGCCCTCTAATTAAGTACGATTAATTGTCGTAATAGCACGAGTAAACTCATGGGCGGAGCTGTTTATCTTATTAGGGTCATAATAGCACCAGCTGAAGAGGGGAGGATTAGGTTAAACTGCAGAATTCGAGAACTTGCCTAGATAAGCATTTTATTAAGAAGGTTGAACTACAGAACTTCGTTAAGTGGACGAGTTCAGTGAGAGTCGAGTATCATCGGAGTTGATCGGCACCCCTGCTCCCATTCATTCCAGACGGGTGCACGTACGAACAGTTCTCACACAATGACACAAGCAAAGCAACATCGTGCCACACGCTTTGATGTAGCAGCTACGCGCGCGAGACACACACACAATGCTTCCATTAGTTAGTTAATTACATAGCTCATCACCAGCTTGTTAACAATAACCAAGGCATCTTCTGATTAAATGAAACAGTAGTACGTATCTTTTTGCTTGAGGGAGGAGCGATCGAGAGGTGACCGGTTCAACTAGCTAATGGCACGAGAATCTTGATTACTTGGAATCATCATCTTTTTTTTTCATTTCTTTTTCCCCAGTCTCAGTCTCAAGCAAAGCCGCTGCTACGCGATGAGTCTACGCGTCGCAGGTGACGTGCATGCAAGTACACACCAGCAGCTGAGGTTGCCGTGCTACAGTCCCCTTGAATTGCTTAGCCAGCCACGCGATCCATGTAGGAAAATACGTTGCGGGGGCCACTGCAATCGCACGACGGCTCCTGAGACCGGCCCACTTGCTTGGTTGTGCCTCTCGCATCGTCGTACGCATGGTTCGTTGCCCCTGCTATTTACATGGGCGGCCCGTACCTGAGCTTTCTGCAGGTCAGCCAGACGAGCTTACTCGGGCTTCTTCTTCTACCTCTACGGCTTTGCGAACAAGCATACCCCATCATCAACATCTGATCACCGGTTTGTTCCTACTCATCTAGCTAGTTGCCATTTAGTTGCAGTTTTAACTTCGTTTCCTCGCATAGATACGATACGATACATGGCGGGTGTCTTCTATATGATCATGCCATGGTGCATTGTCCAATAATTGAAAAGCTAGCTAGCCAGCCAGTGTCTGATTGATGAGATCGATGGTGCATAGGTAGTGCGCCCGAATAGACTGTTGTTGCATTGGTTCTTTCAAATAATCTGTTTGCTTTCGAGAGCAAATGAGGGTGCTGTTCCAATCATCAAACTATGATGGCCTTTTAATAGTTTGGTTGTTACGCTCCACACCATTGATTGATCACTCGCGCTAGCTAGTGCGAGCTCCAGTTCGTTACCTGACTAAGTTAAGGGCTTAAGGGAGGTGCTATATATCCTCCGATTGGCGTCTGCTCAGCCAATGCGACGTGGGCCGTCCGATCGCCATCGCGTGGCCTCCAGCTCCTCCGTCTCCAGTGCATTTTCTGCAGAGTTCAATTCGAGGATCAACGAAGTGGGACGATGCGCTGTTGCCAGACGAACAAGCAAGGAAATTAATCATCCGTTGACTCTGGTGCACGTACGTACGTACGTGATCGTACTATAGTTTATATATATTCAGACAGCTTCCTAAACAGTTGCGCCTGATAACGCTAAGAATTTCAGTCACTGTGGTGTGATGAATAGGTACGGCGTGAGTGCGAGGACGTTTTCTTCTCCAGTAAGTTTCCTCAAATCTCCTATGCTTGCGAAACAGTCAACGATATTGTGTTGTGATATGCGTAGAGATATGCAAGTCTTAATTATTATTGTGGGTCGTTGGGTCAGAGAAAAACTTGATAAGATGGACTGAAATGGCATTCCGCAATAATGGTTTAGGAGGGAAAATTATCTAGAATGATAATACTATCGTAATTATTCAGCTGACGCAGAAAACATCATTGGATACACATTTGCATGCATCGCGCAAGATTAGTATCTTGGCCACGAAGATATATAGGTCGGTCCAGTTTTTTTTCTCTCTCCCCAAGTAGCTAGGAGTACCAAACTTCTTCTTGCTCATGTAAGCCACCTGCCATCTGTGTATTCATCGATCGCACTGGTAAAAATTAAGATTTGATGCGATGTGTGGTGTGGATGTCTCCTGTGCTTTCAACTAGTTTCCCTAAGACGAGGGAGTGTGCTGTCAGCCTGTCACCAAAGTTTAAATTCTTGAGGTTGTTTTTGGTGTATCGACACCAAACCTTGTGGTAATGTGGTGTGCGAGTGCGTACTTGTTTGTGCGTCATTTGCAACAGAAAAAAAAACTTTCTGCCCTGGAAATGGATAGCACTTTCCATGGAAACACGTTATGATCTCAAAGAGACCGATCAAGCGTCTGTTAGTTGTATCCAGTGCATGTCCTACCATCATCCCTTCAAAAGCTGCCCAATTTCTGCTTGAATTGACGTGCAGATCGAGAGTGCGCTTGAGTCGGTTGTTCGCCCTTGTTTCTTTTGCTTTCCAGAGGAAGCCTGGTCACCCATAACTAGAAATGCTTGCTCCATTAGATGTCTTCGTCCATGCACGGCTTAATTAGCAAGTTCTTCTGCCCAAAACCCTAGTTGTGTTCTGCCTGTGAGTGGGTACGAACAGCAAATTGTTGCATACAAGCAACACCCAACTACCACTCTACCACTAACTACTAACTTATTAGTCAGCGTAGTGGCAGCTCCACATCATCAGACATCTGGAGTAGGAGACCACGATCTTGATCTGCAAATTTGTTGGCGCACGCGTGCATGCTCGCCAACATGTACTACTAGATCGCCGCTAGTGCTCATCCCAAAAGGTTCTTCTTTTCGCCGACCACCGATCGGCGCACGCAGAGATGGCAGCACCGGGATCCCAAATGATGAGCTCCGCGCCTCCGCGCACTAGTCGTCCTTCAATCCTTGTGCAGTTGTGCGTCGCCTTCCATTTAGACGCCATCCAGATGCTATATTAGTGTGCTCCTGTCTTGGCTCTCTGCATGCAGATCGAGGCGGCAAGCAACAGCTAGTAGCCGGCCGGCCGAAATGGTCCCGGTCAGAGCAGAGGTCGCCGCCGCTCTTCTCCTCCTCGTCGCCGCCGCCGGCGTTGCCGCGGGGTTCAGACCAGAGCCGCCGGTGTCGGAGGATACCCTCGAGAAGGTGGCCGCCTCGCTGGATATGTACGTCGACGTGCTCCCTCAGATGCCCAGGGTCCTCGGCTACTCGCTCAAGTACGGTCGCCCCGCGCCGGCGCACCTCAACATCGGGATGTACCAGAAGAAATGGGTACGCTTCATTTCCTCAATCAAACATGCTTTCGTCTCTCCGATCTCCGACGTGATGCTTCAAAAATCAAAATTGATCTTTGTGTTTGTGTATGCATAATAATCGCAGAAATTCCACCGGGACCTGCCGGCGACCACCGTGTTCGCGTTCGGCACGTCGGCGGAAAGCGCCACCTTCCCGGGCCCCACCGTCGAGGCCCTGCAGGGGGTCCCGCTGTGGGTGACGTGGGAGAACCACCTCCCCGACCGACACATCCTGCCGTGGGACCCCACCGTGCCGACCGCCATCCCCCGGGCCGGCGGCGTGCCCACCGTCGTCCACCTCCACGGCGGCGTCCACCCGCCGCGGTCCGACGGCCACGCCAACGCCTGGTTCACTGCGGGGTTCCGCGAGAGGGGCCCCGCGTGGGCGTCGCCCACGTACGCGTACCCGAACGCGCAGTCCCCCGGCGTGCTCTGGTACCACGACCACGCGCTCGGCCTCACCCGCGCCAACCTCCTCGCCGGCCTCCTCGGCGCCTACGTCATCCGCAACCCCGCCGTGGAGGCGCCGCTCGGGCTCCCCTGCGGCGACGCGTTCGACAGGGTGCTCGTGCTCGCCGACCGCAGCTTCTACGCCGACGGCTCCATCTACATGAACTGCACCGGCGTCAACCCCCGCGTCCACCCGCAGTGGCAGCCCGAGTACTTCGGCGAGGCCGTCACGGTCAACGGCAAGGCGTGGCCGTTCCTCCCCGTCGCGCGCCGCCGCTACCGCTTCCGCATCATCAACGCCAGCAACGCGCGCTTCTTCAACCTCTCGCTGACCAACGGCCTCCCGTTCCACGTCGTCGGCTCCGACACGAGCTACCTGCCCCGGCCGGCCGCCGTGACGCACCTCCTCGTCGCCGTCGCCGAGGCGTTCGACGTCGTCGTCGACTTCTCCGAGTCTCCGACCCCCGAGGCGGAGGTCGTCAACACGGCGCCGTACCCTTACCCCGACGGCGACGCGCCGAGCGGCCTCAGCGGCAAGGTCATGAAGTTCGTCGTCGCGCCGGAGAAGGTGTGGGACGACCGCTCCACGGTGCCGGCGCGGTTGCTGGAGTACGTCGAGGTCGCCAAGGAAGAGGCGGCGCAGAGGCGGTACATCGTGATGTACGAGTACGAGGACGAGGCGACGGGCAGCCCGACGCACCTGTACATCAACGGCAAGCGGCTGGAGGACCCGGCGACGGAGACGCCGCGGGCCGGCACGACGGAGGTGTGGGAGGTGATCAACCTCACGCAGGACAACCACCCGCTGCACCTCCACCTGGCCACGTTCCAGGCCGTGCGCGCGCGGGGGCTCGTCGGGCTGGAGGAGTTCAAGCGCTGCATGGAGAGGCTCAACGACGCGACCAGGTGCGACGTGGGGCGGCACGCCGTGGGGGAGGAGGCGGCCGTGCCGGAGCACGAGAGGACGTGGAAGAACGTGGTGAAGATCGCGCCGGGGTTCATGACGACGGTGGTGGTGAAGTTCCTGATGGTCGACACCGGCAGGACGTACCCGTTCGACGCCACGGCCGAGCCAGGATACGTCTACCATTGCCACGTGCGTGCCTTAGCTGATTATTACAACTCTGCAATTATACGTGCATAGTTTGATTGTTTGGATGCTGACTGTGAGTAGTGCTTGATTGTTTGGGTTTTTTTTCCTGCAGATTTTGGACCATGAGGACAACGCCATGATTCGGCCGCTGAAACTGATCAAATGATGTTTTCTCCACTACTTGGGGCACAGAATTTCAGAAGAATAGCTCAGTTTAAGAAAAAAAATTGTGGTAAGCCAAACAGGGCTTAAACCACCAAATGTAAATGGGTTCAATCACCAATGAGGAAATAGAATGTACTTCCTCCGTTCCAAAATTTAGATCATTTTGATTTTTTTTTAATTTATAGTATTTACTATATATCTAGATATAATGTATGTCTAGATGCATAATAGAATTTATTAATTTTAAAAGTTAAAATGAACTACATTGTAGAATGGAGGAAATATACTCATATTTGTCTAAATAAAAATGAAGGGTGGTTACATGAGCAATCCCATTTGGATATTTTAATATGTTATGAATCTTATTTTACCTCTAACTATTCATACGAATAAACTCTGATATTGTACACAAGAAATATTGCTAGTTGCTACAATTTTCTAGGGCGTCGCTTTTACAAATATAAGAGTTTTCCTCATGTGCTTAATTCAAAGGTATTTCTTTCAAAATCAATCATATGGTTTTAATTACCTTCTAAATCATAATTGGTTCCCTTCAAATTCATGCGCGTTTTTAAATATGGCATGTAGTCAACTAATAACCAAATAGTTTGTGGTATGGCTGAGATCAAAAGTATCTTGCTATAAAAAAAATCTTCCTGCCTTTACGGTAGATATGATGATAATTAGCCTTTTCAGTTGGAAGTTTGTTCTCCCTGGAGAAACCAACCCCGCATGCAGACTGGTTGGTAAACCCCGAATATTTCGTGTGTGCTTATTCACATGCTTTTGCCTATGCACTTGAACCAAAAAGGGAAAGGCGGTGTGCAAAATGCCTAACTATGGATAGAATAAGGTGTGCATGCCGAAAATACTAAACCATGCATATGTGTTTTTTAGTTGAGTTCATGGGTTTGTACAATACGTAATGGTTGAATGCGGTACGGGAAAGAGAAGAACCGTAGATTTAGCGGGGCGTTTGGATCCCACGGACTAATATTTGACACCTATTAGAAGTATTAAATATAGCCTAATTATAAAAACCAATTGCATAAATGGAGACTAATTAGCGAAACGAATCAATTAACACTAATTAGTTCATGATTTGGCAATATTATGCCACAGTAAACATGTACTAATGATGGATTAATTAGGTTTAATAGATTCATCTCATGAATTAGTCTCTATTTACGCAATTAGTTTTATAATTAGCTCATGTTTAGTCCTCTAATTAGGGTGTGTTTGGTTGGGCTGTGGTTTTTGGAAAAGCTGCTGTGAGCTGTGGGCTGTGGAAAAGCTGCTGTGGGAAAAGGAGAAGACCGTTTGATTAGAGCAACTGTGAGCTGTGGGAAACTGTGTGCTGTGTGTGAAATACCTGTAATACCCCTGAAGTTTTGTAGGACTGTGTATAAACCAAAATATTCATACAAACATAATATGTTCACTATTTCACACCTAGACAACCGATAAGATTGGCCAAAAATATACTATGAAACTTTTAATCATGGATTTGTGCGAAATACTCACGTCGGGGTGGCCGGGGCAGGCGCGGGCATTGAGGCTCTGGACGCCCCGGGGGAGAGGGGGGGGGGGGCTCCGGGACGAGCTGGCGCCGGGGGGGAGGGGGAGGGGGGGCGGCGCAGGCTCCAAGCGACCGGGCGGGGCGAGCGGGCGACAAGCCGCCAGCAGGAGGGGGGCGGGCGAGCAGTGCGCAAGGTAGGCGGCGCTGGCGGCGCGGGGGTCGGGGGGGGGGGGGGCGGGCGGGAGGGGAGCGGATGAGGGGAGCTCAATACAACGAACCGTTTTTTCCATAACCAGTGGCAGGTGGGTAAGTTTTTACCTCAAAAGCTACTGAAAGTAGGGGGGTGGTGCTTTTGCATTTGTACTAGGATGAAAGCTGCTTTTGGGCAAAAGTACTTGGGGCGTTAAATTTCTTTGGTTAGCTTTTAGCTTTTGCAAAAGCAAAAGGAGGTGCAAAAACCCAACAAAGGCATCCTTAGTCTCCAAATACTCTATGTGATCCAGAACTTTAAAAATTAGTTCAGGATCCAAATCCCCTTAGCATGGTAAAAAAGTAAAGGAGTAAAGGAGGTATGGTAAAAAAAAAAAGCCAAGAGAAAAACTTACAGTAGTACAATAGTACTTGTTAAGAGATGAATCCGAGATATTTCTAGTGAAAAGGTCCCTACGTTGTCTACTTTGCTCAAGAACTTGGTTTGGTTTCTCTGACCCACTGATTTTCCAATATCCGGATTACTTGCATCTGCCCTTGAAGCCGGTTTCCAGGGCAGTATTACACTGTGGCAGCTACGCCACCTCATCTTTAAATGGCAAAGTCAAAATCTAGGCAATTATCTCGATTTGGACGTCAGAAAAAAAATAAAATGATAAATTAAATCAGTAATAAAACATGATAAAAGGAAAGTTGTATAACGAAATTTGGCAGGAAGAGGCCCCCTTCCCCATGGGAACAGAGAGAAATATTGGCTGACAGACAGCTACCACTATTCCATTTTTATGCTTGAGAACGAGCCGATAATTGATCCGAGAGGAGAGCAGGAGGCCACATCTTCCCCCCCAGCAAAAGTGAAATTCCACGACCACTACAAACCAATGACACTCCCAAGTCTAAAGCGATAGCGATTCCTGCCCGGCGGACATCCCTAGATTTTTCTCTGCTCTCGTCACCGGTCACCTCAAAACCAAAAACCAGGGGACAAACAGCACAGTGCCGGACGGTGCATCCGTGTGCAGAAGCGGCGGCGGCAAATTCCGAGCTCTCCACCGAGAACCTCCCCACCTCCCCGATCCTCCAATCCCCGGCGAACTTCTCTTCTTCCTCCACACCGTCGGTGCTCCGCGTGTCAGCAATAATGGGGGAGCGGAGGTCCGCTTGCTTGCTCGCGGTGGCGATGGCGCTGCAGGCGGCGGCGGTGCTCGGTGGGGGCGAGCAGCAGAGCGGTGGCGGGGCCGCCCTTCTGGACCCGCGGGGGCTGGAGAAATTCGTGGACGAGCTGCCGGACATGCCGAGGCTGCGCGGGTACGGCGTCGCGGAGGGCGGCGCGCTCGTCGCCGGCAACCTCACCATCGGCATGTACGACACCACCTGGGTAAGCAGTGCTCGTAATCCGAGTAGGTGAAACTCGCTCGATATACTCTCTTTTACACAATTTTTTGGGTGGTTTATCTTGCAAAAAGTTTGTTCGACATGTTCTTTGGCCTTTTTGTGAAACAAGAAGATCGTCCAACTTAGTTCGTCGAAAGAGTAATACGATAGGAATAAGGGAAGGACTTTGGACAATTGGCAACGACCGACCTGGCGTGCAACTGCGTATGGACTTCTGTTTTCAAGCACTGTGCAAATGCTGATGACTCATGATGCGTACGGAAAATTAATTAGAACTAAAATTTTTTTGGTCGAATAGCTACAATAAAAACTGGATAGTTGAAAACTGGCTGAAAAGCATGGGGATCTCGAGATCATGAAGGGGCTAGATTATTGCTTCTGGAAGATAACTGTCCATTATGCCCTTTATTTATGGCCACTCTACTCTCTCATAGCAAACTTGAATAGCAGTGGTGGGTTATTTTAATTCCATGGGCCTTTTGGTCGTTTTGTAGTCCATTAGCTAGCTAGGAATAATCAGGTGATGACGGTTGACAACTCCTGCGATAGTTAGCTGGGTTTAGGAAACCTGATCTATTAGGTGGTGTGTTTGGATTAGCTAGAGCTAATATTAGCTGGATACTTCTGCTGTTTGTCAAGTCTTGTGCACTGAATCAATCGCCTTTAAAAGCATGTCTGAATTAGTAATCGAAAAGAGTGCACATACTCATACGCAGTCGTCTGAAAGGTGCAGCATGTTGACAAAGTAGCAGTGTTCTTTTCTCGGCCCTTTACAGGAAACTCGTTCTTAAGCTCATCGGCTACGGCTAGTTAGCAAATCAAAGCAAAGACTGTTAGGTGATCTCTACGAACTTTTTGTAGAAAAGGAGAGCATATTTGCATCACAAGTAAGATGACACTGTGCTGTCATGCACTACAGTCGTCGTTAGCTCGTCCTTGGAAGGGACCGGCCTCCTCTCTGGAGGTTCTGGGAGAACCTGCTGTTAACTGAACTAGTGAGCTCAACCCATTCTTCTAAGAAATAGCAAGGTCGTATCGGTTAGTCCAGTAAAGTAGCTTCCTCTGCACACACAATTTATCAGAAATTCAGAACAGGTGCTCACGTTCTCAAGCGTACGACTGTAAGAAGCACCAAGTCTCTGACGAATGGTGGAGTGGAGGCACCAGTCCGCATCGTGGATCACATTCACGGGCCACGACAATCGCTCACGCTGCTGGAAGGCAAGTCCGCCCCATCACAATCCATGTAGCTCGATCATGGGCCACGGCCCCCACCTTATCGTCAATGGCAGACAATAATTCAGACTTTTGGAGCCCATTCAACTTCCAGTCTTATAGCCAGGGCTTTTGCAGCATATCATGTGGGTTTGCCCTCAGTGTCAGCATCGCAATGCACGAAAATTTCAAAGCCATTTTCCTTTTTTGAGAGCATTTTGAAAGCCATGTCTTTTTTTGCAAGCAATTTTCTACTGTAAAGTAAGATCTACTGTCTGATTCTTTATTTTTTAGAAGAAGAATTATTGATTTTTCTCCATGTCACTTGTGTCTTGTGTCAGAAATTCCACCGCGACCTTCCGGCGACGCGTGTCTTCGCCTACGGCGCCAGCAGGGAGACGGCCACGGTGCCGGGCCCCACCATCGAGGCCATGCGGGGCGTCCCCACGCACGTGACGTGGGTCAACCACCTCCCGCCTCGCCACTTCCTCCCGTGGGACCCCACGCTCACCACCGCCGCGGCGCTGGGCACCCGCGGCGTCCCCACCGTCGTCCACCTCCACGGCGGCGTGCAGCACTCCTCCTCCGACGGCCACTCGCTGGCCTGGTTCACCGCCGGCCTCGCCGCCACGGGCCCGCGCTTCTCGCCGCCGCCCTACGCGTACCCGAACCGGCAGCCGCCCGGGAACCTCTGGTACCACGACCACGCCATGGGCCTCACGCGCGTCAACATCCTGGCCGGGCTCATGGGCGCGTACCGCGTGGCGAGCCCCGACGAGGAGGCCCCGCTGAACCTGCCGTCGGGGGAGGCGTTCGACCGGAACCTTGTGCTGTTCGACCGCGACTTCCGCGCCGACGGGGCGCTCTTCATGAACCGCACCGGCAACAACCCCGACGTGCACCCGCAGTGGCAGCCGGAGTACTTCGGCGCCGTCGTCGTCGTCAACGGCAAGGCGTGGCCGTACCTCCGCGTGCGGCGGCGGCGCTACCGCTTCCGCATCCTTAACGCCAGCAACGCGCGCTTCTTCCGGCTCCGCCTGTCCGCCGGCCTCCGCTTCGTGCACGTCGGGTCCGACTCGGTGTACCTCGCCAGGCCGGTGGCTACCGACACGTTCCTCGTCGCGCCGTCCGAGATCGCCGACGTCGTGGTCGACTTTGCGGGGTCGATCGCCGACGCGGCGGTCCTGAGCGACGACGCCCCGGCCCCGTACCCCGGCGACCCCGGCGACAAGGCGGAGACCATCGCGGTGATGAAGTTCCTGATCGAGGACGCCGCGGAGCCGGACACCTCGGCCGTGCCGGCGGCGCTGATGCCGCACTACCCGAGGCCCGACGCGCGCGAGGCGGCCACGACGCGGCGCATCACCATGTACGAGTACCAAAAGAACGGCACGGACGAGCCGACGCACCTGTACCTGAACGCGCGGTCGTACATGGACCCGGTGACGGAGACGCCGAGGGAGGGCACGTCGGAGCTCTGGGACGTGATCAACCTGACCGATGACAACCACCCGCTGCACGTGCACCTGGCGCTCTTCGCCGTGCTGGAGCAGCGGTCGCTCCGGCGCGTGGACGAGTTCAGGGAGTGCATGCGAGGCCGGAACGACGCGCGCGCGTGCGGGATCGACCGGCACCTCGCCGGCGGGCGGAGGCACGTCGTGCCGCGGCAGGAGCGCGGGTGGAAGAACGTCTTCAAGGTGCGGCCCAGCGCGGTGACGAGGATCCTCGTGCGGTTCAAGCCGCTGTCGTCCGGCGCCGCGTCGCCGGAGGAGAGCCGCTTCCCCTTCGATGTCACCACCGGTCCCGGCTACGTGTACCACTGCCATGTAAGCTATCTTGCTACGCGTCTCGTCGATCTGCCGAGCTAATTTGAGCGGTTTCTGTTCACCACTCTGTCAGTAGTCTGTCCTGAACAAGACTTCTGCCCTTTGAAAAAAAATGCAGATCTTGGACCACGAGGACAACGAGATGATGAGGCCGATGAAGATTGTGCGTTGAACGATTCCCAGCAAAATTTCATTGAGGATTCGTCCGGCAAAAAAGAGATTGAACCTCCGAGACTGAGTGGAGGATCACTTCATCTCAATTATGCTTTGGTCCATAATTGATTGAGATGAACTGATCCAGTTTGTTGAGATGTTTGCACAGTAGGAGTCACAAAAGATATGTCCTGAATCAAATACAATAATGAAGTGTGCCAGGGTAGACAGCATTTGTCGAAGCATAATTTACATTCTACAATGGTTGATTTTCTAGTATGTTGTTTATATGATTGGCGCAAGATCACTCTTGCTGCACTTTCCTTGACAAGGAAAGGGCAATGCTACATTCGAAAATATATAAATTTTAGCGAATTACTTTTCAGAAAAGATATTTAAAAAACTTCCACAATTTTTTTCCCAATTCACAAGAACAAAAAAACAAGCACAGAGACTAGACTCTAGAGAGAGGGGTCAAAATGAAATGAGACACGGAGCATTATTTGGACAATGGGGACCCACACACGCGGTAAATACATTCTTGTAGGTGTTGCATGAATTTTTTTAGGAAGGTATCTAACTGAATACTGATAAAAAAATTATGCGCTTAATTATAAAATTGGATTATCTAAGAAAGCATGCAATAATGATGGGCCTCCCACCAATCATGACGCAGTTCAGAGGTGGATATCCTCTTTCCAGCACCAGCTGGGTGCGGCACAAAACTTACAGTGGCTCCTCCTGATAGAAACACACGCGCATACAACGGGAGCGATGACTCACACCAATCGTGGCACAATTCATCGGTCGAAATTCCTTTTACAGCTGGACATCGCACGGAACTTACAAGGAGGTGCCACGGCTGGACAACTCATAAAAATAGAAAGTGTTTTTTTAAAAAAAAATGGAAAACAGAAAACGAACAGACGACGGCTGGAGTTCACGCCACTTTGACACCTCCACCTGTCCGTCTTCTGCGGCTCTACCCACACGACGCACGCATCCGACTGGAGCAGACGGGCAGACGCGTGGGGAGGCGGCGCAAAACCCTCCTCCTCGCACGCCCCACCTCCACCGGCCGCCGCCGATCGCCGGAGGTATCCCTCGCCCCTTCCTCCCTTCCCTTCCCTGCCCTTCCCTTCCCTTCCCTCACCTGCGTCCGTGTAGTGGTCTCTGTGGCGCTTCATTTCCCTACGTGTTAACTGCTAAGGATGAAAAAACCCATACGTGCCCAACTCCAAGTCGTCGAGGCGACCCCGTAGGAGGGGATCGCGGGGGAATGTGGGTTCTCTCGACGTCCCGTGTGGCGATTGGGAGCACGGCGTGGGGGGTTTTGCTTGTGAATTTTGGCATGCTTGTGGAGTTTCTCCAAATTTCCTCTCTCTAGGGTTTTCCGGAAATTGTGAGATTAGTGTCAAATACTGAGTCTTTTTGGGTGTTTTCAGTTGGAATAGTGTGCCCATGATGTAGTGAGACTGTGGTCCAAATCTCGTGTGGATCGGTTTTGATTTGGTCGAGTTTTGTGAGGCTCGGCCTGCTGCCGTTGCTCTGTTTCCTGTTCTGTTCGACAGTCGCTGGAGGCTCTCCCGGGCACAAGCGTTTCTCCGTGTCTTTGTTCTGTCGCAGCTGCAGGCTTCTCTTGTTGCGCCTGATACATAGCAAAAACTATGTATCTAGATTTTTCAAAATGGCCTAGAATTTGGAACGGAGGAGTAGCTTGCATTTATAGTTTATCTTAACTCTAACCTAAGCTACTATTGTATTTATCCTTTCATATGGTACATTGCACCAGCGTGATAGTATATATTTAGCTCATTGTTTTAATCATGCATGGCTGATGTGTACCAACAGCTTGTGTGCTTGAGTATCTTTCAGATTTGAGTTTTAGGAGCAGACCAACAGCACAGTGGAAGTAGAGCAGCACTTGTGGTTCAGAAGCTTTTGCATGCTTTGTCTAGTTAGCTTGTTTATTTTTCCACATGATTAAATAGTGCTCTTTATATCCAGTTAATTTAGAGAGAGTTTCTTAACCCGTGCTTTATCATTTGCTTCCGCGATGGTTTGAGAAATTCCTAACTTTCATACAATGTTCAATTAGTGTTGCATTATGTTGACCAAGTTAATCAAAATGCTGAAATTGTGTTCTCGTATTTGTCCTCTAGGTCATTGCACTTGTCCCTCCTCTCTGAAAATGGGCTCTAGTTCAGAAGATGATTACGAAATTAGTGATTCTGAGATTGATGAGCGTGAAGCCGAGGTTTATGAACGTTTGAAATCAGGAGATATAAAAGTGAAGGATCGTGGGACCTACAGTTGTCCATTCTGCAGGGAGAAAAGGAAAAAAGATTACAGCATGAATAACCTACTTCAACATGCCACAGGAGTAGGTTCAGCAGCTAATCGACAAGCAAAAGACAAGGCAACCCACCGTGCCCTTGCCAAATATTTGAAGGATGAATCTGCCAGGTCATCTGAGTCACAGTCGCAACCGACAATGCTTATAGAGTCTCAAAGTCTTGGAAACAGAGATGATCAGTTTGTCTGGCCCTGGATGGGTGTTCTAGTTAATGTTCCTACTGAGTGGAAGAATGGACGCCAAGTTGGCCAGAGTGGAAATCGGCTGAAGGAGCAACTTTCACGCTTCTGCCCACAAAAGGTTATTCCTTTGTGGAATTATAGAGGTCACACAGGCAATGCTATTGTTGAATTTGCCAAAGACTGGAGTGGCTTCAAAAATGCACTCGCCTTTGAAAATCATTTCGAGGCAGAGGGTTATGGCAAAAGGGACTGGAAGCTGAAGAAGTACCGAGGCTCAGAAATGTTTGGATGGGTTGCAAGGGCTGATGATCATAGATGTCAAGGGCCTATAGGAGATCATTTGCGAAAAAATGGTGATCTGAAAACTGTAGGCGATCTTGAAAATGAAGGGACCCGTAAAACTGATAAGCTTGTCGCTAATTTAGCAAGCCAGATTGAAGTAAAGAACAGGCATGTGCAAGAACTTGAATCTAAGTGTAATGAGACAACCGCATCGCTTGACAGGATGATGGATCAAAGAGAGCAGCTCCTCCAGAATTACAATGAAGGTTTGTGTTGATCTTTTACTATTAATATATGTTTTGTCATGGTTAAGTTGTCAACATATATGCAATTCTATCCTCTAATTATAACTGGAACTTCCATTAACAATCTTTTAAACTTGTTTTCTTATCAGAAATTCGCAAGATGCAGCAACTTGCCCGTAGGCATTCACTTAAGATCATTGATGACAATCAAAAGCTCCGTTCCGAGTTGGAGTCCAAGATGCAGGAACTTGACTCGAGATCCAAGGAGCTTGATGAGCTAGCTTCGCAAAGTGATTACGACAGAAGGAACCTTCAGCAAGAGAAGGAAAAGGTGTGTGATGGTTTATTGCTAGTCTGCAGCTTTCTCCTATCAAGAAATTTTAAAGTTTTGCTTTCTCTTCTTTTTTATATTTTTCTTTTTTGGTTGCAGGGATAATGTTGATTATTTCTGCACTTTTGCAAAACAGCATTCCTTTTGTTGTGCATAGCATTCCGTTTTATTGTTTTACTTCTCTTACATTTGTTTCCAGATTACATTTGCATATAGTTTATCGATAGGGGAATCAGGGTACAATGCAGGGAAGCTGTACAAGTTTACTTTGTGTCTTCTTCGAGAAATAGGATCGGAAGGATTCCCCCCCTAATTTCATATAAGAAAGCTGATAAAACAATCCACGTCTGTTTATAATAGTTACTCCTGAAAAACAACCAAAGCCACGGAGCAGGTTCACTGCCTTTGCAAGTTTCATCCAGCAGCATATGGCAAACATAGACCTTTTTATTAGACTGACTCAATAAAATGATGAAGTTCACCATCTTCAGTAAAACGGCAACAAGAAATCAGCATCCTTCAATTGTTAAATATCTGCCTCATATCAATGTTCAATCTCAAAAATTTCCTTGCATTGAAACAATTCCCATCTGTTAAACCAAAAACAAGCAGAATAAAATATAACATTAGGCTCCAGTTCTTTTCCTCAAACCAATGCCTACACCAATAAAATCCATACGAACCATGAGAAAGCTGTTAAACCATTCTCCTATCAACTCATCGATAAGCGTGCATACAATATTGATACCGCTTCCATTATGTATCTTCCTGGGATAAACCGGATGATTTGTTACCACTGCCTTATGCCTTATTGGCCACCCTTAGCAACCTACTGGTTAGTATTTTGGGGCAGTAATTTTATATTGACTGTTGTATGCTCTTTGCTGATGATGTGGTGCTAGTTGATGAGAGTAGGGCAGGGTTAATATGAAGTTAGAGCTGTGGAGACACACGCTAGAGTCGAGGGGATTCAGACTGAGTAGGACCAAGACCGAGTATATGATGTGCGACTTTAGCCCGACTAGGCATGAGGATGGGGACGTTAGCCTCGAAGGTCAAGTGGTAGCCAAGAAGGATACTTTCCGGTATTTAGGATCAATGCTTCAGAAAGATGGAGACATTGATGAAGATGTTAGACATAGAATTTTAGCCGGCTGGTTGAAGTGGCGGCAAGCTTCGGGCATCCTCTGTGACAAGAAGGTGCCACAGAGGCTAAAAGGTAAGTTCTATAGGACGGCGATTCGCCCGGTGATGCTATACAGTGCTGAATGTTGGCCTACAAAAAGTCGACATGTACAGCAACTGAGTGTAGCAGAGATGCGTATGCTGCGTTGGTTCTGCGGGCATACAAGAAGGGATAGAGTCCGGAACGAAGAGATTCGAGATAGGGTAGGGGTGGCACCTATCGAGGAGAAGGTGATTCAACATCGGTTGAGATGGTTTGGACATGTACAACGGAGGCCTCCCGAGGCGCTGGTGCGTAGTGGAGTTTTAAAGCGGGGCGATAATGTAAAGAGAGGTAGAGGTAGACCTAGACTAACTTGGGACGAGACGGTTAAGAGAGACCTTAAGGAGTGGAATATCGCTAAGGAATTAGTTATGGATAGAAGCGCTTGGAGATTAGCAATTAACGTACCTGAACCGTGACCTTTGTTACTTTTTGTTTAACCCCTAACTCTTCCTTTGGCTTGTGCCCTTTTTGTGTTTCTTATTCTTATTTTCTGTGGGGTTTCATCTCTAGCCTACCCCAACTTGCTTGGGACAAAAGGCTAAGTTGTTGTAATTTTATGTTGACTGTTCAACTAGCGAATGGGTTCAAATTTCCGTATGACCTTACCATCCTTAATCTTGGGCAGTAGAGCGATAACAAAATTCTACTTTGTTGAAATGCAGGGTGCTGTTAAAGTTTTCTTTAGTGTGATATACATGCAACTTATTTCAAGCTTTTGTGGTTGACTGTAGAACGAAATGAAAACTAAGCATCTTAAGATGGCAACAATGGAGCAGCAGAAGACCGATGAGAACGTGCTTAAGCTTGTGGAAGAACACAAGGTTTGCTTCTTGGTCAAATATAAAATATCGTTTTTGTGTTATTTCTTGAGAAACTTAATATATATGAGTGTGTTACTGTGTGTAAAATGCAGAGGGAGAAACAGGTTGCTCTACAAAAAATCCTCAAGTTACAACAACAACTGGATGCCAAACAGAAGCTTGAGCTAGAAATACAACAGCTCCAGGGAAAATTGGAAGTTATGAAGCATATGCCTGGTGAGGAAGATTCCGAATCAAAGAAGAAGATAAGAGAACTCACTGAGGAGCTACAGGATAAGTACAATGAAATGGAGGATATGGAGTCACTGAACCAGACTCTGCTTATCAAGGAAAGAAAGAGCAACGATGAGTTGCAAAATGCTCGGAAGGAGCTGATAGCTGTAAGCTACCTCATATTATATTTTGTGTGCCTTTTCAAATCAATTGACACCTATTTATGCTTTGCTTTTGCTCACATCTCATGCCATTTCCCTTCTGGTTGGTGCATGCTGCAGGGCTTTCAGGAGCTTTCTGTTGGCCGATCAAATATAGGTATCAAGAGAATGGGTGAACTTGATCTGAAAGCATTCGGAATTGCTTGCGGGAAAAAGTCATCGAAAGAGGATGCAGAAGTCAAATATGCTATGCTTTGTTCAAAATGGGAAGAGGAAATTAGAAACCCAAACTGGCACCCTTTCCGGGTTAAAGTGGTTGATGGAAAAGAAATGGTACGCCCCTTGATCACTTACAATTGCTTTCCTGCTTCCCTAAATGTCTGCTAGTAGTTCAATGCTACATTGTAGCATCTGATGGGCATTGTCTGGTGCAGGAAGTTCTTTCAGAGGAGGATGAGAACCTTTGGAAGCTGAAAGAAGAGCATGGCGAAGAAATATATGCGCTGGTCACAAAGGCATTGGTTGAGATCAACGAGTACAATCCCAGTGGCCGCTACCCCGTACCAGAGCTGTGGAACTACAAGGAGGACAGGAAAGCAACCCTGAAGGAAGCCGTCCAGCATGTCATGAAGCAGTGGAGGACTCACAAGAGAAAGCGTTGATCCATTTGGGTTCATCTGCCTACGCTCGCCTGAGCTGGGGCACCTGAACTAGGCATGGAGTCATTTAAATTTAGCCTTAGTTCGTCAGTTGAAATCAAACTCCTAATGATGATTAGCGTTAAGTTACTGGGTTTCCGTCTGGACTTCCCTAATGTAGCGTTGACATGAATGCTGCTATATTTTCAGAACGTGAACAACATCATGGATCCGCTGTCCAACTGCCGACGCAGAGGCATGTAAGAGCTTGCTGTTCATGCATCTTAGATGTCATGGGCAGTGCTTGGCCGGCATGTCCCTGCAGCACTCTTGAACGGCAAAAGTTTATATCAGGAGTTAATTAACTTTGCTGCTGCACTGCATGCTATTAAGGTTTAAAATTTCCGAGTGCTTGCACTGACCTTGCTATATACTTTTTTTTTGTGTTTTGTGCATTCTTGCTGATCGCTGATTTACACTGCTCTTCATACTACATTACTACTAGCAGAATTACTGCTGAACATAACTAGACGGTATTGACTGCATAAAAGAATAGGAAACAGAGGCAATCTACATACTGCCAGGTTACAAAGAATGCTTATACATTATTCACTTGATATAACAGAATACAATACGTGGCTATTTTTTTCGTGTACTTGCCAATCATTGGCATGATAGAAACAGTATGATGGAAATGCTTACAAAGCAATTTATAAAATGAAAATTTACATATTAAACAAATAATCATGCAATCGTAAACGCAATAAATGAATATTTCTGACCCCTTCCTCCGCAGGCAACAACTCCTCTTCATCAATCATCACCGGCTCATTGGGTCTTGCAAGTCTCTTCACAGAAGCAGCTTCAGTGGCCGGATCATGGCGTTGTCTTCGTGATCCAGGATCTGGACAGCATCACACGGTACCACGTCAGAATACTTGTTGATTGGCGACACATGAACGAAACCAGGTGGAAGATGTGGCGCTTACGTGGCAATGGTAGACGTATCCAGGCTCCGCCGTGGCGTCGAAGGGGTAGGGCTGGTTGGTGTCCACCAGCTTGAACGCCACCACCACCGTGGTCACGAACCCCGGCGGCACCTTCACCACGTTCTTCCACGTCTTCTCGTGGTCCGGCACCGGCACCACGGGCCCCACCGCGTGCCGGTCCACGCCGCACCTGACGGCGTCGTTGACCTGGGTCATGCAGTCGGTGAACGCCTGCAGGTCGAGGAGCTGCTGCATCTTGACGGCCTGGAACATGCCCAGGTGGATGTGCAGCGGGTGGTTGTCGCCGGTGAGGTTGATCACGTGCCACAGCTCCGTCGTCCCCGACCGCGGCGTCTCCGTCACGGGGTCCTCCAGCCGCAGCCCGTTGATGTAGAGGTGCGTCGACTGCCCGGACGGCGTCAGGTACTCGTACATCGCGATGTACCTCGTCTCCGACGTCGGCCCCGGCGACGCCACGTTCGCGTACGGCACCTCGCTGTCCGGCACCGTCGAGTTGTCCGGCGGGTCGCGGGGCCCGTTCGGGGCGACCACGAACTTCATCACCTTGCCATTGAGCGGCCCCGGCGCCGTGCCGGTCGGGAACGGGTACGGCGCCGAGTTGAGCATCTCGACCTCGGCCGTCTGCGACATGGAGAAGTCGACGACGACGTCGAAGATCTCGGCCGGGGAGATGAGGAGGCTGGACACGGTGACCGGCGCGGCGAGGTACGACGCGTCGGAGCCGACGACGTGGAAGGGCATGCCGTTGGAGAGCGAGACGTTGAAGTAGCGTGCGTTGCTGGCGTTGAGGATGCGGAACCGGTAGCGGCGGCGGTGCACGGCGAGGAACGGCCACGCCTTGCCGTTCACGGTGATGGCCTCGCCGAAGTACTCGGGCTGCCACTGCGGGTGGACGGACGGTGCGGAGCCCGTGGAGTTCATGTACAGCGAGCCGTCGACGTTGAAGCTGCGGTCCGCGATGACGAGGTGGAGGTCGTCGTCGTCGCAGGGCAGGTCCATGGGCACGTCGACCTCCGGCTTCTCGATGACGTAGGCGCCGAGGAGGCCGGCGAGGAGGTTGGCACGGGTGAGGCCGAGCGCGTGGTCGTGGTACCAGAGGTTGCCGGGCGGCTGCACGTTGGGGTACCGGTACGTGGCCTGCGTCCACGCGGGCCCCGTCTCGCGGAACCCCGCGGTGAACCAGGCGAAGGCGCTGCCGTCGGCCTGCGGCGGGTGGGCGCTGCCGTGGAGGTGGACGACGGTGGGGACGCCGCCGTTCCTGGGGATGGCGGTGGGCACGGTGGGGTCCCACGGCAGGATGTGGCGGTCGGGGAGGTGGTTCTCCCACGTCACCGCGAGCGGCACGTCGTGGCGGGCGACGATCGTCGGGCCCGGGAATGTGGCGGAGTCGGCGCACTGCCCGTACACGAACACCGGCGTCTCCGGCAGGTCGCGGTGGAATTTCTGCCGGCGATGAGTGAAAATTGCATTAGCATACAGTCTATGAGTCAATGTCTTAGACTCGATCCGTATACGTGTACGAAGTACTAGTGAATTTTTCGTCAGCTCTGTACGCGTACCCAGTTCTTCTGGAACATGCCGATGGTGAGGTTGACGGGCACCACGCGGCCCTGCTGGAAGCCGTAGCCGCGGATCTTGGCCATCTGCGGCAGCGGGTCCACGTACATCTGCAGCGCCCCCGCCACCTGCTGTAGCAGCGCGCTCGTCACCGGCGGCGGCGGCGCCTGCGCGGACACCGCAACCCCGGCAACCACGATCGCGGCAACTACGCGGCGCAGCATCCACGCGTGGTTCGCCATGATCTGCAGCCAAAAAGGGTAAGGATGCGATGACGAATTTGTGCAAGTAATCTGCTTGAGAGAAAGTCGAGAGACTGATCAAGCTGACCTTGCTGGAGAGGGGCATGCAGAGTGAGAGGCAGGAGGGAGACAGGGGCGTGTGGCTGGCACACGACTGATGGAGATGCCAATCTGGTCAGGTATGTATTTATAGACTAATCGAGGCGTAAACAAGCGACCAGCATCCATGCAAGAGGGATACGAGATGATGCTCAGTTAGTTCGGGCCGGCTGGCCTGCCCAACTTGATATGTTGTACTGCTTCTACACACTCCATTTTAAATAGAAGCCGTAGGCCAACAAAGCTTGGAGATAGTCAATGGGTGCTGCAAGAACAGAGCTTCAGAGCTTGCATGGGTCTGATCCATTTGGATGGATGGCTTTTCTTTGTCCTGCTGCTCGTTTGGGTCAATTTTTTCATTGCTGCTGATTGATGATGTGGACTAATACTATTACCATCTGTCCTGATGTGGACTTTAAAGTTGGCGGTGCCCAGGTAAACTGGAAGAATTGGTAATTATAGGAGTTCATCTCAAGCGATGGCAGCATTCATCAGGCTATGCTTAATCTTTGTTTGGAACCGAGAATTTTTTTTATGAAGCATATCAAATTTCATAGGATTTGAAAAGGACGCCATGCACTTCAAATGCACCCAGATGTGCGAGAGGCTCGAGGAAACAGGTACTCTCTGTTTCACGACGTATGTTTACACCCACCATTATTGCAGATAGATAAAAAAAACCAACAAATCTAAAAAATAGGCGGCTTGAATACGAGGAAAGATGAAGCACAGTTTCACGAGATGAGAGAGGAGTTTCATTCCCATAAAACTCAGCCGGCACAGTTATTAAGTTTTCAGGCTTGAAACTATTCACTGAGCCTAGCCTAAGGATCACCATAAATCTTGTTTAATTTAGATTAACTGAACTATTTTTTCTAAAAAATGAATATAACATATTTTGGAAAAACTAGCTCAATTAATTGAACTTAGGTCCGTGGTGACTCTTATGGACACGAATTGGCGGCCTTATTCAAGATAGCAATAAATCAATCCAAACAAGGTACCCACTGCTCTCGAAGCATGCAAAAACCGACCTTAAAAGTCTTGAAAGGTGAAAACATCATAGCAATCAGCATAAGGATAGACGTCCTAAAACCGACACTTTTGAGACTGTGGGCGTACATTGCAAATCGAAAAGAGCAGCGTTGAATCATGTAACCACTCAAAATGTATCATATTTGATCGAATATATATGTTGGCCAGATTAGATAGCTGGTAGCCTCCAAAATCAGGTCACACCTCCCCCAGATGACAAAAAGTTTATTACAAATACAGTGCGTACAAGTACTATAAGTCCAGGCCAATTAATCTAATAAACATGCTACCTACTTGCTAGCTGTGCTTAATCCTGACGATCATTGATGGCTTCTTGGCTTCTTTTGCGATAGACAAATGCAAGCGGCGTCGCCGGCGTGCACTCTGTGTACCAGATCTAGCTAGTTTCTCCGTCAGTGGCGACGACGGGCCAGTGGCGGCCAAGTTTCGGTTGACATTCCACTGCGATTCCGATCGATTCGCCAATAATGGGGAGGAGGAATCGATCGCACCGAATCATTGGGCGCGGCGAACACACTGATGATGGGTGATTCACACAGCTTGCTGTCCATCAGGCATGGCATGTACCGGTGACAGTGCTAGGAATGAAACCCGTTGAATCCGCTCGTGTCAGCAGCGTTTGCCGGCCGACGCATGGATGTCGATAGATGACATGTATTTGTGGAAAAACTAGTGATGGATTCGGGAGGTTTTTGTCAAAGGAGTTGTGCTAGCAAGCTGCAGGGTGCGTTCGGAAAGGAGGTGACGGTTGGTGATGAGTCTGTGGGCAACATTCCTAGTTTTAGACTCTACTGTACTTGGATGTCTATATGTTCATTTTTTTTTGAGGGGGGGGGCATGTGTTCATCTAGCCGCAGAGCACGTCATGAGGGCCGCGATTCTTGCTCTCTCTCCGAGTTTTTTTTCTTTTTAGAATTTTTTCCATAATATTTGAATTTCAGAAAGTTATAAACTACTGATATCGTTTGCGGAACAACTTATTGCTAACCGGCAAAAAGACACTTACATTTTCAGGATTGCTACAGTGCCCGAGTATTATTTGCACCACCCCCATCCGACTTTTTTTTTCTTTTACCCTCCTCCGTCTAATCCAAGAACGGGTGACCATCTTCTTCAGCTCCGGTGAGATAAGAGCTCATATTTGGATGGTTAGAATTCGGGATTGGATCTGGGGTTGGGGCTTCTCTCCATTCCTGGTCTCAGAGGGAAGGCCAGGGATGGCAAGCTAGCCTAGCGGAGGTGGCGGGCGTGGGGGCAATGAGGTCGGCGGCGGATGCGGCCGGCTCGGTCAGTGGGAGAGGGCGGTTGGACCAGGTAGGGGCGGAAGCGATGACGACAACGTTGGGCGGCTGCAGGGTAGGAAGGCGCCTGCACGACGGCGACACGCTACCGCAGAGATCCGGCAAGACCCTAGCCGCCGTGGAAAGGCTGGGGCACGCGGGGCGGCGGAAAATGAGGAGCTCGATGGAGATGGTTGTGTTGGGTGGGGGTTGAAGATGAAGGTCAACCACAGGATCTTGATCGGACGGCTGCAAAATTCAAGTGTGGAGAGAATCCAAAACACTCGGGGTACAGTGTAGACAGGCCCTACATTTTCTATTTAATATAGTTGTTAATACAACTTCTTTAAATAATTTTCTAGAGTAACTATAATTCATGAGAATTTTATTAGTATAGCTTTTCGCACAACTGTTACGTTCTCTTCAAACAGTTTCTGCATGATAACTTCACAGGATAAAGACAACATACTAGTTTTTTCTTAAAATAATTTTTCTAGAGACCAATATGTTTTCATTGTTCGCCTTTGCACAAGTAAGGAGTAAGGCACTATTTCTATTTGGATGCAAAATATCTTATGGTATTGGATATATTATGATTTTGGAAAAATAATTTGATTCTCGAAAGAAGCTGGATGTTTGCATGCAACAAACCTTCAAATTTTTAAAACCACATGTTATTGTCCAAACCGTAATCCTTTTAGAGTTTTATAAACCGTTGTCTGCACCCCTTTGGCTAGTAAAATTAAACTTTGTTATGGTGCCCGGGAGGAACCATCGGTTCCTCTCTGCCAAAAATTCTGAACCGTTGATTTAAAAGGGTTGGTTTAGCGTAAACAAGAGTGGTTTAGTACATTTCCCACCGTACCAATTTAGATCGGTTCCGAATAAAGAAATAGATCGCTTCTTCCCCATCACCTGGAAGCCGCTGCGCGCTCCTCCACCGGCAGCCCATCCAGTCGGTGCCACCGCAGTGGAGTTTGCCGGCCCGCCACTGCTGGGTAGAAAGTACTCGACGCCCAAGGTCTTGCAGCCGCAGAGGCTCGCTGTCAGGGCATCAGCGTGCTGGGGCTCTGCGCCTTGGGCCTCCCTGTGCTAGGGCTCGCCATCCAGGCGCCCTCCGCTAGGTGCGGAGTCGTGCTTCTACGCCCAGGGGCTCGCCGGCACGCAGCCGTTCTTCTCTACCCATGGAATCCGTCCTCCAACTGGCACATAGCGCACACAACACGAAACGACGTTGGTCAGCCATTGAAGAACAACACGTTAATGCCATGGCGGGCGAGATGGGCAGGTCTAGAGCTTGGGCGGCGCCGGCAGCGAGGGAGATGCAACGAAGAGAGTCCTTGATATGTGCCAGCCGTCGATCGAACATATTATACGCAAGGATTGGGTTTGGCCGATCAAACATATGAACGGACACACTAAATGAAAATACTAAAATACCTTTGCCTTATTTTTAGAGGTAGTTTCTAACCCACAAATAATTGGTTCTGGTGCATGTCTTAGGTTCTTCGTAACAGGATATCTGAGATATCTAAATCCGTTTCCATATATATTCAATCCGCTTTCTATCCTAGGTGATGAAACTGAAAGGAAATAGGAAGCCGGATATTCGAGATATCCTAATCCGTTTTCATACGTATCCGATTCAGTTCCATTCTTTTCTGAAACCTCAACGTCTCTTAAAATCTCCTAGCACCGTAAAATTTCTCAATAAAATTACTTTTTTACTGTAGTGCTAAAACTAGAGATTCAAACAAGAGCTATGTACCTGCTGATCATGACTAAATGTCTTGGTTAAGAGAAATATGACAGTAACAAGCAGAACTCCCAACCATCGAATCTGAATATCTGATAATTATTTGCGCAATCTGGGGATTAGATGGAAGTGCTTTCGTTTGCGCAGACAGGGGGAGGAAGGTAAGCAGCGATGCGAAATGCCGAAACCGTGCCCGGTGGGCTACTACTTTCCGGAGAGGGCGCCAGGTGGTGGGCTACTACTCCGGCCCAATTGAGTTGAGCGGCACAGCTAGAGCCCAGGTGGGACTCCGCGGCTCCGGCCCTATTGCCTGCTGTCCTGTTGACCAAACTGGTCGCATGACGGGCCGCATCTCCGCTCTAAGTTTGTGGCATTTGGGCTTTTGGCTAGGGGTCCGGTCGATCTATCTACTGCCGAGAAGTTGGAAAATCGACGACGAGCACCACAAGTCCACAACAGCAGGATTGGCGCAAATGCCGCCGCCGTACCGCCGGACAGCCTAGACCAGTGAAGCGCCATGCCATTGCCAAATTTGTTGCCTGAGCCTGACCGATAGATCCCGAAACTTGGGCTTTGTTTAGATTGCAAATTTTTACAACCGGTGATACTGTAGCGCTTTCGTTTGTATTTGACAAATTTTATCTAATCATAGACTAACTAGGTTAAAAAAGGCTAAAAAGATTCGTCTCGTGATGTACAATTAAACTGTGCAATTAGTTATTTTTTTTACATACATTTACTGCTCCATGCATGTGTCCCAAAATTGATGTGATGGAGAGAGAGTGTAAAAAGTTGGAATTTAGAGGGGAACTAAACAGCGCCTTGGCCAAAACCCATGTAACCAAACTACCGAAGGTTGCGCTTTTTATCTTTTGTCAAAAACGACTAAAAAAATCATAAAAAAGCCATTCAAAACGTGCAAATACATACCGACAAACAACAGCCGGTGCCAATCATTCATTAATTTGTGTACAAAAGCCACGTGTCTAATAATTTCGAAAATCACAACAAATAAAGATGAAAACTCAGCGGCACCAACCGACACCTACAGGGACGTGGAGTCATGGCGACAGCGATGCGCTCGATCTACATGAATGCCCTCATACGGAAAGGAAAACGACATGGCGGTTGGCCGGTTGGGCCGGCCAGCCGCCCTACAAGGCTACGAGTACCGGCGGTGACCTCGCCCATGTCCGCACCGTGAGCGCACGCTTGCTACCGTGCAAAAGCGTCAGCTTCAATTCTCACCTCCGCCGCGTCCCAGCCATGCCGACGTCGGCCAGGCCGCACCGGTACGCCGTGGTACGCCGCCAGCCATATTCAATTCCTCCGGCGAATCAAATTAAACCAGCTGCCGGCGGCGCGTTCGCTGCTCACCGTTCCGTTACGTACGATGCCTATATATGCTGGCAGGTCGACGCGTTCACGGACGTGCCGTTCCGCGGCAACCCGGCGGCCGTGTGCCTGCTGGAGCTGGACGGCGCCGGCGCGCGCATCCGCGACGTCGACCGGAAGTGGATGCTCGCCGTGGCGGCAGAGTTCAATGCGCCGGTCACGGCATTCCTCGCCCCCGCCGCCGCCGGCGGAGGTACGGCTGCGACGCCGCGCTTCCACATCCGGTGGTTCACCACGGTGGCCGAGGTCCGTCGGCACCATTCCGTACGTTCGTTTTTTGTTGTTCATTCACCTGGAGAGCGTCTGCTGTAGTTTTTTGTTTTTTTTCCTGTCGCGCTTGCATTGTTGCAGGTTGAGCTGTGTGGGCACGCGACGCTGGCTGCCGCGCACTTCCTGCTCACCGGCGGCGGCGTCGGGGCCGGCACTGGCGCCATCGAGTTCGTCACCATGGCAGGGCTGGTCCTGACGGCGAGGCGGCGGGTGAAGGTCGTCGGTAAGCGAGCCTGCGACGACTTTGCTGCCCATGGAGTTGATCGCGGCGGCGGTGGGTTCTGCATCGAGCTGGACTTCCCCGTGGCGTCGGTCGAAGAATGCGGCTCCGGCGAGTTGCCGGCGCTGATGCCCGACACCCTGAACGGCGCATCCATCGTCAACGTCTGCAAGACCTCCACGATCGGCGACCTCATGGTAATATAATCCCGAGCTCGAGAAAGCAAACGGAGAAGCGAGCAGTAGTTCAAGTTAACAACGGACATGCATGCATGATCATCAATGGAACGAGCTGACGGAAATGTATCCTGTGCCCTCCATGTCGCGAGCAGGTTGAGCTCTCGTCTGGAGAAGAGATCGCCCGTCTCCGTCCCAACTTCATCGAGATTCGGGAATGCGCGAAACGGGCGATGGTCGTCACAGGGCCAGCTCCAGCCGGATCTCAAGTTGACTTCGTCACCCGACTGTTCGCCCCAAATGTAGGCGTCGACGAGGTACGATCGATGGCATGCTGAAAAGGCCACCCTTTCATCAAACGTGCTGACTCATCAAGTAACCTAGCTAGTTGCTGCAGGATCAAGTGTGCGGAAGCGTGCACTGTGCCTTGGTGCCGTACTGGGCAAAGAAGCTGGGGAAGACTAGGTTGACGGCGCAGATGGTACACATCTTCTAGAATCTAGAGTCTCCATCTTGTACAGATCAATCCACTCTATCGTTGTCTGATCTAACCGCAGGAGAACGTCCGTACTCTGACACTTGCTTTCGCCGTGCATGTCACCATGGAACCTAGGCTTCTTCAAGGGGCGGGACGTTGCGCCTGGAGCTCGACGAAGATGCGCA
Organism: Panicum hallii; assembly: GCF_002211085.1. Classification (NCBI taxonomy): domain Eukaryota; kingdom Viridiplantae; phylum Streptophyta; class Magnoliopsida; order Poales; family Poaceae; genus Panicum; species Panicum hallii. The sequence continues at coordinate 54,132,309 of NC_038046.1, forward strand.
GCGGGTGCGGATCTGCGGAGAAGCTGCGACCGTCATGGCTGGCACTCTGCTAGCTTAAGGGCACAAGCTAGCTTTTGTCGATCTGTCGGAATAGTACGATGCTGCATTATGAGAAATAAGCTTGCAAACTTTGTGATCGATCGGCAGGCATATGCAGTAATAAGTTGAATAAAAAGGGGGAGTTGATCGCTGCCCCTGATTATATGTGCGTGTATTACGAAGGCTAGATGAATAAAACTGCATCGATCTGTTCCACTTCCACGGAGCAGCAGTTCCGTAGTACGTGCATCTTTACAGAAATTGTTGTCGGATACACATCCAATTTAATTGCAATGTGACCTATGCAAGAGAGATTTGTTTACTTGTGGGGCTGTCTACTGTAAACTCGAGTGTTTTAAGATGCCTAGACACTCGGGTGCCAGATGCGTCAAAACACTTGATTTTCTCTAATCTGTATGAATCGAGTGTTGTTTGGGCACCAACACTCGGGTGTCAAATGTGTCGGAAACACTCGATTTTTTAAATCTATATAAATCGAGTGTTTTGACGTCTTTGAACACCCAAATGTCAGACTGTTTGATTACCATCTTAAGGCCCATACAATGGAAAAAAAAAAGAAAAAAAGGCCCAAATATAAAAAAAGGAAAACCCTCGTTGTGAATATGGGCCGTTGCTTAAAGAAACCCCATGAAAAATTATATAGCCGGGCATATATGAAATTCACATATCCAAATATAAAAACGGAACAAAAAAAATACTATATAAAAATAACTTCTTCTCCAAGAAGAGTTCGTTTCGATCACGTATCAGATACCGCCAATGGGACCTGTACATGAGGTGCATCTGACAGAGAAGGGCAGAAGCACAGCAAGATCGTCAATGTTCGGAGTCGCGCGCGCGCCTCCGATCTGAGACGTCACAGAAACGTTGCACCAAGGCTGTTTCTATTATTTTCGGTTCTGGAGGCCCATTTCAAGTGGATGGCCCATATAGCCTTGCACACACATCATTTCGCTTTCTCCTTCCAGAATCGACGGCTTTCATCGCTGGTTAGGGTTCCGCTCTGGTGGCGATGCGGAGGTGACATGGGAGACAATTAGTTTATCAAATCAATGATATCACTCGTTCCCAATCTATTTCTCGTTCACTCCCCGGATGCATATCTCGGTCATTCATTTTCTCTCTATTTTCTCGTTCGTTTCACAGTTGTGTGGACGTGTTTTTTAAAATGTCAAGTAGATGCAATCGATAGGTATGACAGTTTGTTTCATTTCCATTCGTTTCGCTTCGTACATTAGTTTATCAAATCAATGATATGATACTTGATCTTTTTTTTTCTGTTTGTATTAGAAATATCTGATAACTTCATGGCAATTCATTTTGTAGGGAGTGCGCATGGATATAACTAAACCAGTCACCTATTTGTAGTTACTGAGCTGTTCTATCGGTGCATAAGGTATGTTGCCAAATATACATATGTTTTACTGACCGTTTGGAGGTTATAACCAGCAAAATGCTCTCGGCAACTATTTTGCCTGTTCTCAAGTGCATATGCTAGCTTAAATTTTATGGTCTAGTTCACGACCACTTAGTAACTCAAATTTTTATGATTGCAAACAGTATAGGTAACTAGACATATGGGTGCTATTATCTTTAGTGTTTTTTTACCCCTGTGAGGACATTCATGATCCTACAGATAAAAAAGGTGATAAGGTGGTGCTTCTATATCTTAATAGGATACTTTTTTGAAATTACGTAAATCCTTATGGTGGTGTTTGAAGCTTTTATTTCCTCCTTGGATTTTAGGATGTATTTTAATTTTCTCTGTCTATATGCAATTTTTTTCATTTTGAGTTGCTGAAAGTGTAGTTCATGCTTTTTTACATTTTGCATATAGATATATTGTTCATCAATAAATATCAAGTTTAATCTTTTTTTCTAAATTTGCGCAGTACTCTTAATTGTATTGTTCTTATGTAGATTATTTCTTTTTATGCAAAATTTGGTTTACTCTTCTAGTGCATATTGCAATTCCATCCGTGAAAAATATTTGTTCCAAGTGGTCAAATTTTTTATTCCATGCAGTATAACTTTTTGTTCCACATGATTCCTATATTTGTTCCTATCTGTTCCAATAAGATAAAAATCATTTGTCCTTGTGATATATCTTTTTGTTCTCTATGATGTCTACAATTTTTCTATCAGTTGGTAACATTTGTTCCAAGTTACTAAATCTTCTGTTCCACGCCATACAAGTTTTTGCTCCACGCGATTTCTATATTTGTTCCAAACGTACAAAACATATATTCCAAGTGACTAAATATTTTATTTCTCATAATACAACTCTTTGTTTCCCATGATATAACTTTTTGTTTCCCATGATATAACTCTTTGCAATAGTTGGGAACATTTGTTCCAAGTGATTACATACTTTGTTCCATGTCATACAAATTTTTGTTCTAGCTGATTTCTACATTTGTTTCATCAGTACATATATATTGGTCTGTGCTAACTAATCAAGTTAACAAAGATGAAGTTTTGAGTAGACAAGAGAAGCTGCTACATGAAGTGAAAACCTCCTCATTGAACAGCCGTATGAGCTTTCTCTTTGTTTAAAACTGAAAGAGAACTACATAAGTTTTTGATAGTTGGCCGTTGTGTTAATTCTGTTGCTTTTTAAACTTAGATCAGTTGGTCGTTGAGTGAATTCTGTTGCTATTTAAACTTAGATCAGGATTATTTGCAAGAAGAAACAATATATTGTCAATTGCAATTTGCAAGAAGGGTCAATTTTCGAAATCCTAGTTTCTTGGAATAATTTGCAACAAGGCTAGACCTGAAGTAGTTTCAAATTTTTGCTGAAATATGTGAGCATGCACATATTTTTAAACTATGTTTCCTATTATCTATTTTTCACTTTTCAAGTGGGTAGGTGAAATACCAATTCTATCTTTTTGAACAGAACATTGGTGCCTGCTAGTTCAATGGATTACATGTACAAGATCATTTTCAACGAATTACAAGAAGCTAGTCAAAGTTTTGGTCTTTAAATATTTGCCTTCCATCCTAAACTTTTTGTACCAGATTTTTTTCATGTTTGTTGAAATTCTTATGTATATGGTTCACGTACTCAAACAAAATTCAAATGATTTAAGATTGGAACATTTTTCAGTTTCTTAGTTTCTTTTCTTTCTGTGGTCATGAATGTTCATTCTTTTAAATTTTGTTTATAATTTCAAGTTTGTAAAAATAAATGGACGTGCACAACCAGCCTGGAATAGGAATGAACATTCTTTGTTTATAATTTCTAGTTGCGCAGCTTGTCTCTAGCTAGGATAAGAATAGATAATGGACCTAAATTAACATGCAGAGCTAGTTCTCGATAGCTCCGCTTCCCATGTGCTTGCTAAAGAAACAACGAGAACAAATCTCTCGGCTCAAGTAATTCGGCCTAAGACACTAGCTAGAGCTGACGGAAACCTTTCTGCGACCGGATGAATTCTGGTCACGCGTGTTACCTAGAATAACGCCCGGTCAAGATAGCATATAGAAGACTAAAACATTCGGCGTGCGATGCGCGCCCTAACATTTGAACAATCACAAGCAAGTAACCATAAGGCTGAAAACAACAAACTTTATATAAATGTGAGAAGAGCAAATCTTGTAGATATTCTATGGCAATTTGGAAGAAACAACAAATGTGAATAAAAGCATAAAAAATTCATCAAAAGAACAAATTCATGGTAGATTATACAGTCATTTCCATCTTGCAGAGCAAACCGATCAGTGTCGGCATATTCTGACAGTATTGATATCAGTAAACGCAGTGACCTTGTATAACCTTAAATTATATAACTATGGAAGTTGGTGATAACTAATCCTCAATCATTGACATCAAGCCTTTGCACCGTGTTGCATGACATGACACCTACAAGATAAGGCAGTAACAACTTCAAGCCTAAGCCAGTAGTAGGCAGCAACCACGGATACTTATCCTTGCACTTGGAAGTGACCTGAAAATTAGTAACCACACATCTTAATCATATGTATTAAACAGAGAATTGAGAGCGAGACACCAATTTTCTAGAAAATTTGACAACAAGCCATGACCATAATCTCTATACATGTCTAACGACACTATTTTAGATGCAAAGCTACATGTTCTCTGTAAGCATATAAAGCAAGTATGCCAAACAAGTAAAATGAAGATCTTCTATAAAGCAGAGAAACTCAATTTACCTTTGCAGTACGAAGTTCTTCACCACAATTACCTAGGCAAGAAGCAAGAAAGCTAGAAATAAGCTGTAGTTAGCTGATATTAACAAAAGATACAACAAAGAACTAATCACATCGAACAAGCCATTATAGGATTATCAAATATTTTTCTCACAAAACGTAAGCTACTTCTTTAACAGCATCAGATACATTACATTTCTGTTGTATCTATTTGGCATAACTATATGACTTATGAGTACTGAGGTGAACTGCTTTATGTAGTAATCTTCTTTCAGTACATTTTTATGTTTCGGATACACACTTTTTAGACATCTGCACACTCTTTCACTTTTCTTCCAAAATTCAGGTAAAAAATAAACTGGAGCTATGTATCAATACTACAACTGTTTTGATCATAAGGTTACCATGATTTGATTAATAAATATTGTTGAATGCCCATGAAGGGTAATTGAAAAAAAATAAGTTTTCTTAGAAATTTGAAAAAAAAGGAAGAAGATACCCCCCCACACACACATGTTATCACAGATCAAGAATACTAAACCAAAATGGCAGACAAAAATCATATAATAAAGAAGAAAGTAGACTCGGACCAAATTTCTTTTCACAAACATGCCTCTCATAGAAAAACAAAAATATCTGATGCTAATTTTCAGAGAGATATATTAAACTGCACTTCAAAGCATGACAAGCTAAATCTGATGTATAACCAATGCCATCTTGGCGGTTGGTGAGCCTGAGGAAATTATAGACAACACTGCTCTTCAGCTTGCAAAGAAACCAACGGATTAGCAAATGGTACTGCTAAGCAGCCTACGCAAATGACATTTCAGTCTTCTAGGTGCCGTGCTAACATGAGATTGCTCTTATTTTGTTGCAATATAGATTGACGGGACAACCATAGCATGCCAGCAAGTGGAGGACCAACTCGCATGACATATTTGTTTCAATTATTTTCTACTACAGAATGTATACCAGGTGGAAAAAAATAATCAGGATATCAATATTAACTTCTTAGAAGGCACGGATGAAAAATACACATCACATGTATGTGTCTATACACTGTTTTTCATAATTCTAAATTGAATGACAAATTATTCTGACTTCCTGAAACCCTTACCGTGGTGTTTACGATGATGCAGGCACATAACGATTGTTTTTACAGTTATCAAGGCATGACATAACAAATTTTACATCCAGACATTTCCCTTTCAGTCACCTCAATATGGAGATGTAAGCATCTCAATCCAGAGGAGCTGAATACGTATTTACCTCCTCTGATGCTACCTAACGTGCTCGTGCTCGCCTTCCTGCTCCGGCTAGAGGAGCTCGATTCAAGGGAGGAGAGGCTGATTCGAGGGAGGAGAGGCTAGTTCGATGCAGGGAGAGCTTGATTCGTGACTCGGTGAGGTCGATTCGAGGGAAGAGGAGCTTAACTCGTGGTTCGTTGAGGTCGATTCAAGGGAGTAGGAGCTGGATTCTCTGTTTGGCGAGGTCAATTTGAAGGAGGAGCACTATTTGAGTAAGGAGAGCTCAATTCAAGGCCCAGCAAGGTCAATTCAGGAGGAAGAATGCGCGGCGCCTCTCATTGACCTTGCTGGGCCTTGAATCGAGCTCCTCCTCCTTCAAATCGACCTCGCCAATTCTATTTGTTTGTTGATGGCACCGTGCACCCGCCGGTGGCTGACCCCAATCCAGCCATCGTCTCTGGAGCTGGAGCACAAGAAGCGCCACCAAACAGCATTTTTGGCAAGCTAGAGTGGCAAGAAGCGAGAGCAGCAGGAAGCAAGGAGCAGAGTGGAGCAGAGCTGGGTTGGAGCGCCACTAAAGCGCCCTGAATGTGCTTGTTGCGTGGTGTTTAGCCGACACCGCGGACACAGACAACCAAATAACTTGGCTTGCTTGCGTTGGAAGTGGAGCCGTGGAGGCGCTGAGTGGATGGAGCGGGCGAGGCATTGGGAATCCCTCGAAGTCGAGGCCACGCCGCCGCCACCTTCGCCAAGCTCCACCCATCAGGACCCGAGAGCAGGAGATAGGAGAGAGGGGCTGAGACATAGGATAGATGAGAACTTAGGAGGGAGGAAGGAGAAAGAAGAGAGCACCTCTACATGGACCGCGCCACCATACATTCCCCCGCCGACAAGGCTGTCGCCGCCACTGCCTTCCTTCGCTAGACCGTGCCTTCGCTTCGTGCTTCGCTTGCTGGATCCGCGAGAGCCGATAAGGATTGGGAAACAATGTGGGCCTTCTCACATGAAGGGCCGAGGCGTCGTGGTGGAGATGGACCTAGACGCCATGCTCCTCCGCTGCCCAATCCGCGTCGCGCCACAGCTGGTGTTGCCAACGCACAAGCCGCGCCGGCCGTGCCGCTGGTCCTCCTCCTGCACACCCACGCCGCGCCCGCCTCCTACGCCGCGCCGCTGCTGCACGGCCTCTGCTCCTGCGCCCATGGGGCCTCTCTGCTCCTGTACCCGCACGAGACCCACGCTGCTACTACTCCTCCTCCTCCTCGCGTGCGCGGCGCCTTGCTGCCGACCACACCGCGAGCAGGCCCGCTGGATCCACGCTGGCCCTTGTCGCGCGGAGGGGTAAGGGGCGTAGAGGGTGCTGTTGGGAAGAAGACGCCAGGAGAGAGATGAGAGGAGGCGCCGCTGGGGTACAGAGAGAGAGGAGGCGGCGGGGTTGGGGAGAGGGGCCGCGTGGATCCCGCGGGAGCAGGCGGCGGTGGCGGAGAGCAGGAGGAGCGATGGTTGGGAGGGGCGACAGAGGCAGGCGGAGAGGAAGAAGGGGAGGGGAGGCGGTGGCGGGGAGGCAAAGAGCTGAGAGGGGCGGTGGCGCGGAGCCGGGAAGGAGAGCGAGGGGGTTAGGGTCTGGGGCTGCGGGAGGGGGTTGATGTATAGGTGCCTGGGGGGTTGTAAACACGATAGCATTTATCTAATTTTCCTTCTTTGTGTTGAAATAAATATTAGCTGCGTTGAAATAAACAAGGTTTTACGTGGAAAATATACGAACGTGGTTACTGGGCCGGATGAGCTGGGTTTAGTTGTGAGTTCTAGAAAACCGGAGGGTATTTTTGCAAAATAGCCAATTGCCAGCCTGAACCACACGCATCCGTTTTCACGCGCGAAGCGCGGAGGGGAGGGGGAACCAGAAGGATAAGAAGAGCCAGGCGCGCAGAGCTGGGCCGGCGACGACTGCCGAATGGGCCTATGAAGTGATGAGCCGCGAGTCGTTGGCCTTTGCTTGGAAATTTCGACAGCCTAGTAGACCGGAATGTTGGTTAGGAAGGTCTGGCCCATTTAGAAATTACATAGGCATACATCATCCACGACCCGTCTGAGTGGGCCGATCTACATACAGCCCGTGCCATGCAAATACGTCTATTTGGTACTTGTCAAAGCACGATCAATGAGTTTTCACCGAGGAGGCGAGGACGCCAGAGTGGGCTTCAGCCCGTGGCGTTGCACGGCACCTCCCTCGTGAGTCGCTACATGTTGCAAAAACTGCCACTCCGTTCCTAATTTAATTAGGCTTACGAGGGTTTTAAAAAGTCAAATTTTATAAATTTTGACCAACGACTAATTAAATTGTATAAATGCTTAGTGTACAAATGCTACACGAATAGAATCTCTGACACGGTATTGATTTTATAGCAATTGGCGATATATCACAAGAGAAAAGTGATGGTCAAAGTATGTATATCTCTAAAGATTTTTTTAGTCCGTAGCTCAGCTGGTAAGGTTTCTTGTGGTGGAACCTGTCCATCCGGGTTTAAATCTCCGACTCGGCACGGGTGCTCACAGTTTACTGAACGAGACGCATGCAGTGATTTCGTCAATTTGAAGGATCAGCTGGCTCAGTCTCTCTGAGATGCTCGTAGAGGTAGTGTTTGAAAAAACAAAAACTTTTTCAACCCTGGTCCGCCTCATGTTGGCATAAAAACTAGATAACCCATGCGTGCATGTATGGATAAGCTCAGTTGAATTTTTTTTTTTTGAAAGATCAGACCAAGCTTATTAGTGGAGTTAAACCTAACACTCAAGACTAGGCAGCGGCTTCAACAAACTTATTAGAGCATCAGCACCCATCGATACAGCAATTTCTAGTCAGCAGTGTAGGCGTGCCAACTTATCTCAAAAACGCCGCATATGATGCTACCACTGACTTCGTACTACTTCATTACAGCTGCGCCGACTACAGGATCATAGCGAAAAAGTCGCCGCTGTCCGTTATTTGGAGCAGCACGCATACTGAAATTGTACTATTCTGAAACAAGATACACTCGCTGATGATGAGAGCCATTTACAGATAGGAGTAGGACGACAACGCCGAGCCTCCTGCCAGACTCGCCTGCGCAGACGCTGCTGGTGGTGGTGGATTGCTGGCCTCTCCGGTCACGAGGAGCTATGCAGCTGCAGCGCGCTGGGGCAGCGGGGCAGGACGGAGGAGGAGAAACACGTCGTACTACGGCGATGGCGACGGCCGGGCAGATCCACTGTCCCGGCCAGCTGCAATCCAGCGCGGCACCAGTATTACTCGAGCTGCTTCGTTTCCAAAAAAAAAATTGTTGTTTGCTAGCCAACTACTCGTACTAGGCTGCTACAACTATGACGGGCGCACTCCATTTTGGACCAGCGTGCTGGATTGCCGACAAGCTAGGACGATCGTACACAGGACGTTGTATAGATTGGGATGTGGATGCCACTTCCATACCCACAGCTTAGCCGCCGCGTCCAGTCAAACACGCGTACCACGTGTCTTTGCAAAAAGAAAAAAAGTAAGGGTGTGTTTGTTTCACCCCTCTAAAATCCGAAACATCTAAACTTTAGAGGTCCGGCACCGAACAGCCCTCTAATTCAGCCTCTAATAAGACTGCGATTCCTCTAAAGATTTTAGAGGGGGGAAGCACTCTAAAGATTTTAGAGGGGTCTAATGCCAAACGAACACACCCTAAGAGGGAATCATCCGGTCTGGGATGGCCTCTCATGGCAATCATGTGCGTACGCCATGTTCCTGGATCGATCCGGACGCCCGGCCGGCCTAATGGCCTATATAAACAGAGCTGCTCTGGTGGTGAGCCTCATCGGCAGCCACGAGCCCACGACCCAAAAGAGCCTAGCTTCTTACTCCAGGAAGCTAAGCTTTAGTGTCGAGCAGCAAGCAGCGGAAGAGAGAAGATGAAGAGCCGCACGCGCGCTCTGCTGGCGCTCCTGGTTCTCCAGGCCGTCCTGGTCTCTGCGACCATGGCGGACTCCAACGGTAGGCACTCGATCCTGTAAATTTGAACCAGAGCCTTGTTTAGATCCCTTCCAACTTCTAAATTTTTACATTCTCTCTCTATCACATCAATTTTGGGACACATGCATGGAGCAGTAAATGTACGTAAAAAAATAACTAATTGCACAGTTTAATTGTACATCACGAGACGAATCTTTTAAGCCTAGTTAGTCCATGATTAGATAAAATTTATCAAATACAAACGAAAACGCTACATTACCAAAAAGTGCTAAAAGTTATAAACATTTGCGATCTAAACGGGGCCCAAATCATTCCAAGTTTGCTCGAACCAACTGACGACTGACCTGAATGCGAACACGAATACGTGCTGTGCAGGCGTGGGCGCGAGCGCGAAGAAGGCGTGCTGCTCCTCCTGCACCAGCTGGTCGGGCGTTTACACCTGCGACGACCTGCTCACCAAGTGCGCCGCCACCTGCAAGAACTGCGCCGCCGTGCCCACGGACAAGGGCACCCGCTACAGGTGCCGCGACTTCCTTCCCGAAGGCTGCCCCTGCAAGGCCAACTGATCATCAGATCGAGCGTGAGCGTACATCGCCGAGCGACGCATGCTCCGTCCACGTTGCAAAGACGACATCAATAATCCGTTGCTGTTTGCCATGTCTACGCATGTGTCTCGTCCCAGTCGAGACGGAGAATAAAGTTAAGCCAGGCGGACTAGCCTGTTAATCAGTATACTGTTGGTGACTTCGTTCTCAGTACTATTAATTTGTGAATGCTTTAACGAACAAGCGCGAGTGACCTGTGATCAGGGATGCAGAGCCCAGTGCCCAGTGGCCCAGTGTAGAGTAAATAACTAAATATTCATTAAGTGGTTGGGCCGCTAAATTTTGGTTCCGCTTGGTGTTGAACCTGCTGGGTTAACGTATCGGGCACCCGCTGCTGGGCACCCAACCGCCGGAAATGTTAGGGAGTAGATATGTTGCAGAAGGCCCACCCGCGGCCCATCGTCCGTCCAGAGAAGTTTAGGGGCTGCGGGGGATAGACTGTCTTTACTACCCTCGAATCCTCTCAAAAAAGAAATACTACCCTCGAAAAGATCGGTGTTTCCTATTACAGAGGACGATTGGATTCTATAAACACTGCATCGGTACCCTGTAAAAAGCTCCGTAAATTAAACAACGGTGCCTGTGCGGTGCCTGTGCTCCCCAAATGCAGAGGACGTCCCGAGCTCCTCCATCCTCTCTGCCTTCTCTCTCCAACGGCAACTACCATTCCTACGCGATCCTGGTTGGAGGGAAGGGAAGAGTTAGTTGGAGTTTGTTTCAGATATAACTATTAAAAATTGTATTGTGGGGTATAAAGGACATGATATAGGGAGTGTTGGTGGAGAGGATTTTGATGCAGAGGATACAAGGAGGATATAATATTGCTTTGGAGGGGGTGAGATTTAGAGGACACCAGTAAAGTTAGTCTGGGCGGTGTTGTCGGGGTCCAAGGGTGATACCAGACCTATACAGAGAGAGCGCACCGTCTGGGGCTGTCGGAACGGCGGTTGGATCGGTGGAGACGGCGCCGACGCGCGGATGGTGGTGGAGAGCTTCCGGCCAACAAATACATCGACAGCTCTTTAATATTTTGGTTGAATGAACTCTTCCCCCGTGCATGTCATGTCACATCTCCACCGTTCTGCAATTTGGAGCAGGAGTCTTCTTCCCATGACCAACCTAATCCAACCCAAACTTGTAAAAACTATTTCGCATCCAGCCGGCCAACGGATCGTCTTTCATCTCCAAGAGGGGAAAGTAAGACAGTCGCGTAGGTGACGCCATGCACCGATTCAGATGCAGGCAAAGGATATATACACACATGCACACCATGTTCTAGCTCACACCGTCAAGCCGTCAACGAACAGAAACAATTGGAGCTAGAACGAGTCAGGGAGCTCGCTAGCAAGCAAAGAGTGGAGCGAGAGAGATGCCGGAGTACTGCGTGACCGGGGGCACGGGTTTCATCGCGGCGCACCTCATCCGGGCGCTGCTCGCCGCCGGCCACACGGTTCGCGCCACGGTCAGAGATCCAGGTACGCAGCGTCTCCCATCATCAAGCTCCAGGTAGCTAGAGTTTTTCCATCATCAGTACTTGGGTTTCGATGCGTGCATGGACGACGCGCGCAGAGGATGAAGGGAAGGTCGGGTTCCTGTGGGAGCTGGAGGGCGCCGCCGAGCGGCTGACGCTGCTGCGCGCGGACCTGATGGTGGAGGGGAGCTTCGACGAGGCCGTGGGCGGCGTGGACGGCGTCTTCCACACGGCGTCACCCGTCGTGGTCGCCGGCGGCGGCAAGGACGTCCAGGGGGAGCTGGTGGACCCGATCGTGAAGGGCGCGGCGAACGTGCTGCGGTCGTGCGCCCGGGCGCCGGACCGCGCGCGCCGCGTCGTGTTCACCTCCTCCTGCTCCTGCGTCCGCTACTGCCACGCCGCCACGCTCAACGAGTCGCACTGGTCCGACGCCGACTACTGCAAGTCCTACAACGTACGTGTGAACTGACCAGCCGATCGCTCGATCGTGTTCGCGTGCTGATGATTTTGGCCGCTCGCTCGATCTGACATGTTAAATTATTGGATGGTGTACCCAGCTGTGGTACGCGTACGCGAAGACGGTGGCGGAGAAGGAGGCGTGGCGGCTGGCGAAGGAGCACGGCATCGACCTGGTGGTGGTGAACCCGTCTTTCGTGATCGGCCCGGCGCTGGGGCCGAGGCCCACCAGCACCATACTCATCGTCCTCGCCATGCTCAAAGGTCTCGATCGATCTCTAGCTACGATGATCTGCTCATCTGCAGGGCAGTAGAGTTGACTGACGACGATGGCACGCGCGCGCGTGCTATGCAAAATAATGCAGGGGAGCTGGGCAAGTACCCGAACACGACGATCGGGTTCGTGCACGTGGACGACGTGGTGCTGTGCCACGTGCTGGCCATGGAGGACGCCAGGGCGTCCGGGCGGCTCATCTGCTCCTGCGACGTCGCGCACTGGTCGGAGATCCTGGGCTCGCTCAGGGAGAGGTACCCGCAGTACCCCATCCCCACGGAGTGCAGCACCCAGAAGGGGGACGACCGGCCGCACAGGATGGACACCAGCAAGGTCCGGGCGCTGGGGTTCCCGCCCTTCCTGTCCGTGCAGCAGATGTTCGACGACTGCATCAAGAGCTTCCAGGACAAGGGCCTGCTCCCATAGTCCAAAGACCCATCCCTCGATTAATTGCATCATCGCTTACATGAAGAGCAAAGAATCTATAACTGCAGGCTCATGAATGAAATTAGTTGATAGCTGCCAATCTATCTCAAAGTCTAAGCATCTCTAATTTTCTCCCAACTCCAAGTCAAATTAGATTGATCTGTCCAACTTCATATAGAGAAGTATCAACTTTGAACTATTACTAAACTAATGTGGAATGATAAATTCACCGGTTTAATTATTTAAAGGGTTGATTTGCTTTAGATAAAGGATCTGTTTGGATCCACCAACTAAACTTTAGCCGGCTAAATTTAGCTGCTAGGGATTCAAATAGCCTAGCTAAAAGATCAGCTAAAATTTAGCTGAGTTTAACTGTTTCAACATAGATAAAATCAGCTAAATTTTAGCTGAGTTTAACTGTTTTAATATAGGTAAAGCCTTAGGAGAACTTTAAGCTGGCTAAAGTTTGACTTTAAAATTTTAGCTAGCTAAATTTTAGTTGGGTGGATCCAAACATGCTCGAAATATGAGGGATGAATATTATATTTTTATAAGATGATGAAAAATAATCACTTTTTCTTATAGAAAATACTAACTTGAGCTATAAAATCGTCGTCCATGCGCATTCAATTCCATCCATTCCTTCCTCGTCCTCGTCCGCTCCGCCGCTCCTCTCTAGATCTCGCGGTCTCGCCGGCGGTAGGTAGTACACTCCACGCAGATCAATGACGTGTATGACGACGGGTGTCGCCACCATCCGTGCATGCAGCGTTGGGCTTGCCGCACATGCATTTCTGAATAAATAAACCGGCAACGCACGCTAATTAATGAAAGGATCATCTCGATGGTCTTCTATAGTCCATGCACGCATGCGTGGCCTCCGCTCGCTAGCTGATAGCGAGTCCGGCAGCTAGCGATTAATTTGGAAATGAGTAAAATATCTCAAACTGGACTTCTAGTGTTATCTAGATCATTAAATTTTCATACTGCATGTTCAGCTCCATAAATTTACTAATTATATCACGTAAAATTCAAATTACTAATTTTAAGCCATAAAACGGAAGTACTTATATATGCTGATGTACATATGCTGACGTGGAGCTTATATGTGGCTCCAAAATTATTTTTAAATTTTTTGCTCGTCTTATATTTTTGAAATTTTCTTCAAAATTTCATGTCCGAATATTTTTTCTAATATTTCCTCCAAAATTTATTCTTTTTTATTTTCTAATTTTTACAAATTTTGACATATGGGTTTTATTTTTCTTAAAAAATTTATGCAAATCTTTTATATTTGAATATAAAGTAAATTTGTTATGATTTTTTAGTATATATATTTTTTGTATTTAAATAAATTATATAATTTTTTATTTAGCTTAAATAACTGTGATCTGAAGCTTACGTGATTAATAAGTTTAAAGTTTTAAAAATTTAGGGATCTGAATAACACCTGAACTAAATTTAAGATCCGACGATCAACGAGCTCCATGCGCGCAAATTAATTAATGTACGGCAACCAAGAGCTGGGATAGCGCGACACCACCACGGCAACACTTCGATGATCCTTGCAGGAGTGCATGTGAGGCGTCTACTACTGCTACTAGCTAGCTCCTCGGTTGCAAGGCCTGCAGGCAAGATCCGGAGATCTACGAGCTCCACGCGAACGGATTATTATACTGCAAGTCTGCAGCTGTGGTTAACTGCGATCCTCGATCTCCAATGCTGCCACTGCGTGTGTGATCTATCGCCTCGCGTGTCCATGCCCGCTCGCCCCCGCGTGTTCTCTTCTTGCTTACCCACGCAGCGTCCCCGCGCTTTCGTAGTGGTCTCGGTGTACTATTTATACGGCGGGCCTGCATCTCACCTTGTCGCCAAGAAACCAAAGACACACTACTGAGGGTGCAGCCATGGAGAAAAGGGCTCTGCTTCTCGTCGTGGTTATTCTTCTCGTCGGCGGGCTCTCCGCCGCGGCGGCGGCCGGCTCCGGCGACACGGCCGTCATCCGTCTTCCTAGCGACGCCGCCGCCTCAGGTGAGGGCGCTGGTGCATATATTTAACTTGCTACTCCGTACTAGTAGTTAGCTAAGATCGTCGTCCATATTTAAACGATGCGTACGTGCAGAGAGGCCGTGGACATGCTGCGACCGGCAGCCGTGCACCAAGTCGGCGCCGCCGTTCTGCTCGTGCCACGACACGCTCGAGCAGTGCCACGACGCCTGCAAGGAGTGCGCCAGGGTGAGGGATTCCGACCCTCCGCGCTACATCTGCAAGGACATCTACGTCGGGGACCCCGCGCCCAGGTGCCACCGGGACGAAAGGAACCAAGCCCTCCACCGCGGTAACTACTAATACCAACCTTAATTGAAGTTTTTTTATTTACTGTATCTGAAAGCTGCTCGATTTAATTTGTCTGTGTTTAATGGTAGTTCGGTTACTTTCATTAAAAAATGGTAGTTCGGTTATAATTTGCTTGATTAATTTACCGTGACTTCCCTAGAAAAATAATTTACCGTGACGTGCATGAATGCTGCTTGCATTTCAGGCCCCCAAGAGATGGCAGTTGTGAGGGGAGCCAAGAAGGGGAACGGCCAGGAGAGGCCATGGAAATGCTGCGACCGGGCCGTCCCGGGGCCGACCACGCATGGTAAGGTGGTGTGGTACTGCATGGACAAGGTGGAGCACTGCACCTGCAAGGAGTGCATGAAGCTGGAGGGCAGCCACCGCTACTACTGCCTCGACGGATACAAAGGCAGCGACCCCGGGCCAAGCTGCACCCATGCGTGACGTTGATCGTGTAGAAGATGAGGAGCTTGAGACGTCGTCCACGGCAATGGCTGCTGCCTCAAGCTCACTAGTAGAGGCCAGCAAGAGCTAGCAAGCTAGAGCTGCTAGCAGCGTAGCGTGTCTGCACGCCTGTGCGTGCGCATCGATGCATCGTGGTCGATGTGCTAGTAGTGTTGCAGTTGCCGACCTGTGATAATAACAATAAGCGGTCTGGTAGAGTCTGATCGCTTGATCGATGGCGAGGTATGCTCGCAGTCTCGCCGGTAACACTCTGGATCGAGTAGGTCTGTGCAAGTGTAACAGGTCGGATTTTTTTACTACTGTTATGCTTTTTCCCGTTTCCTGTCAGGAGAACATGAATGAAATGAGCATGCTGGGACTATAGATCTATATCCATGTTCTGATTATTACTACTTCAGTTTTATGTTTTAACAATGTTTGCTATGCTCATGCCAGCAAGACCCTATACATCTAGAGAAAACTCAATGCATCTATAAGCAAATCTGTCAGACACAAAATTTCATAGATAAACAAAGAAACAAAATCACTTTGCACATAAAACATTAAAAAAATTAAAATGTTGAAGATCATCGAGGTTCCTTGTGGCGGAACTTTTTCACCCTGAACTACACCCGAGCTCAAATCTTCGACTCTGCATTAGGGCTCGTATAAATTGCTAACTACTGCTATAGCGATACATCATGTCCTCCTCTCATCAGGTGATATTCCCCTCGCGGCCCAACAATAAGAGACGAAAGTGGACGTTAATTCGACCGTGCATGCAGTTGGGTGGGAGCCCGGAGCATCCAAAACAGGCTCATTACATCCATCAACGAAACACGCCTTTGCGGCCCAACAGAAACGGCAGCGTCGTCCCTTTCTTGACAGGAAGCTTCCTTCCTCCTCCTCTCTCTCTCTCTCAAAAAAAAAGGAAGCTTCCTTCCTCCCGCTCGCCCTCGCCTGCTTTGCACTAACCACTAACAACCTGAGGTGACCAGGGCAGATTAGCAGAGGACTTGTCGACGCGAAGGATGATCCCGACGGGCGCGGTTAGGTCGCGTCAACCCTGAAGAAACAAACAGGTGGCTGCGGACGAGCCTCCTCTGCAGTACTGCAGGGGACTCGTTCCACTTAGGCTATCTCCAACCGTCGTTCTCTATATTCTTCTCTATATCCTTCATTTACAGAATTCTCTACAAGATTCTCTCCTCTATATCTCATTTCTCTCCAACAACATTCTCTAAATCTCGTTCTCTATACATTAAACCCTATATTAGAAACGTATTTTGTTCCAAATTTTTATACGTACGTATTTATCATACCTCAAATGTTATGGACATATTTTATTTTTATTTAATTCAGTGTTTAAAACGTAAAGAAAAAATAGAGAAGAGGAGAGAGAATCTTTATATATAGAGGAAACCTATAGCGTTCTCTATTTTAGAGTACCATTTAGAGAACGCTGTTGGAGTAATAGAGAATGGAATCTTCTCTATATATAGAGTACAGAACGCTTTAGAGAATGCCGTTGGAGACAGCCTTACATGTAGCCCCAGCGCAGTAGGACCCGCAGGTCAGTGGCACCGAGTCCTGTGCAGTTCCGGAGGAGGTGGCTGCGGGCACTGACCGCACCAGAATTTTCCTTGCGTCATCCGTTCGGCGAACCAGGTGAGACGAGTGGAACCGCAACGACGAGCAAGCTGCAACGTGCAAGCCAAGCGAAGCGAAAACGACGACCCGGCTCTGCTCTACTCTACGATCCGGCTGGAAACCAACACCGCCTCCGCGCATGGAATAACATGGGCTGCGCCGCGAGCGGCCGGCCGGCCGTGACATGGTACGCTGTACGCAGATGATGAACTGGACGACGCCTCGGTCTTGAAGGTCTTTTTCTTGAACAGAACAGAGGCACGGAACGGGTCCCTCGTCCTCCATTTGCAGCAAGCTACCGCTGCAGGCAGGGCAGGAGCGGGTGCAAGCTACTAGTCAGCGACAACCCGCGCCGAGTCCCGACGACCTACGACACCTACACGCACGTCCAGTCGTCCACCCATCGCGGTCGCCGTTGGACGTGGGCGAGTAATTCCAGCCCCGCCCCCGACCTGCCTCCGCGACTCACCATTCCACGTACATACAAGCCAGGAGCACCAGGAACTAGCTGCGCCGCACGGGCAAGTGTGCGGCGCGGGTGGTCCGTCGGTCTCGGCAGCACCCAGCCGCAGCGGGATCAGGCCGCTCCGCTGACCCGCCCGCGCGGGGGTGTTCGGCTGGCCGGCTCTATTTGTTCGCCTGTTCACCCGCCGAGGCCGGAGGCCCCCTTCCCCGGCTTCGGCGGTTCCGGTAGCCTGTCTGCCGTGGCGGTTCCGTTGGTCACTCGGCTTGCTGTCTGCTGCGGGCCGGTCGGTCATGGCGGCCGCGCCGCGGTCGTGGGCGTGGGCGTGCGGGTGCTGCGTGGCGAGGAGGAGGAAGGGCGGCGCGGGCGCGGGCCAGACGGGCGGCGGCGCCGGCGCCGGCGCGTCGGGGCGGGCGGAGGAGGGCGACGAGTGGAGCCTCTTCATGGACCTGCCCGTGCTCGAGGCCGCCACGGATGGCTTCTCCGACGGCAACCTCCTCGGCCGCGGCGGATTCGGCCCCGTCTACAAGGCAATCCTCACTTCACTTTCTCTCTGCCTATGTGCTTACAGTTCAGTTACACGATTTAGCACTCGCTTAATTTTGCTTCGAAACAGTAGAGGTTTCCTTGGTTGATTTCCTGTTTTAATTATGCCGATCGAGTTGGCACGCGGCGATATTGGTTTGTGGCTGGCAGACTGGGTTCCTGAGTTCCTCCATCGTTTGCTCTCATGTTTTTTATCCTCCAGCAATCAAACATACTCTGCTCGCACCTCAGGGTTCACCTGCTTAAGCAGACAGCTGAATGCATTTTTTCAGAGTTCTGAGTAGCGACAACTGGGTGAACGTGTCCTAGATGGTTTTAAGCACCGCGTCAGTGTCAACTGTGCTGCTAATTTTCAGTTGGATGTGCAGTCATTACTCCAGTGACGTGCACGCATCAGCGGTTCAGCACTCCGTGGTGCTGCTGCAGCCTCACGAACTCGCATTCAGTTCTGACGCGTTGTTTTGTTCAAACAACATCCCCTCTAGTCTGTTCAGAATCGCCACTGTTCTGAGCAGAAGCTGGGACTACAGCACTTGAAAGCAAAAATGTCCGGTGATTGCTGTAGTAAGAGATTGGTAGCATCTACAGTGGTCTGAAACTGCGTCTCTGATCTCGCTGCAGGGGGTTCTGCAGGACGGGCAGCAGATCGCCGTGAAGAAGCTGTCGCTTGGGTCACGGCAAGGCGTGCGCGAGTTCCTGAACGAGGTCCGTCTCCTGCTCAAGGTGCAGCACCGGAACCTGGTGTCCCTGCTTGGCTGCTGCGCTTCCTCCGGTCAGAAGATGCTCGTCTACCCCTACTTCCCCAATGGCAGCCTCGACCATATCCTCTTCAGTAAGAGCTCCTCTGCCTTCCCGATCAAAATAAAAGATATATACTCCTTTGCATTTTGTTATGTATTGCTTGCTCAAAGTTGGATGTCATCATGGTATATATTGCTGTTGCCAAAGTATTTTTTTCTGGTACCATATGCACATCATAATTACTAGTTAGAGTACATCAGCAAGTTGCAGTGTGTACTGGACTGGTTCACTGACTCTAGGTATCTTTTTGTTCAAAGTTCCGGACAATAGAACTATGCAAGACAACTATCCTATAGAGATACAGGAACCCTTTTGGATCGCTCTATTCTAAAGCAGGTAGGTGAGAGGTCGAGTATGTCATGACCCATGACGAATCAAACGACATGAGGTGGCTATATGTCAACGTAATATTCAAAGGGTATTTATCTAGAAGTCATCATAACATCGAATCTGTGACTGTAATAAGTCATTCAGGTGATGTCAGGTCTTGAAGTATCCTTTGATATATCCATACAGCAGCTGTTTCCAAGTACTAGTGCACCAGACCTCAACTGCGTCAAAAAGTACTTGCTTGACTTCTTAATCGAGAAGGCTCAACATATCACATCAGATCAGTTACGAGTCATGACGTGCGTGGTCCTTGCATTGACGCTTTCTTCAAAGAAGATTTCCTGTCCTCTGAAAGTATGCGAACAGAGTATGAGTTTTCTGAACACAAACAAAATAGAGAAGTGGAAATCTTTTGTTCTGCTAAAATATACATCAATCTTTACGACAGAAACGTCAGGAAAACACAGTGAAAATCTGTAATCAAAAGCGAAACACAGTTGGAGTTGTTTGAAGTGTTCAGCTTGGGCATAACTAACTGCATGCATTATACATAGTAGTACAACTTGATAGTAAGATACAGGAGGAGAGCTCTTTTGTCTAACACGCATTGTGTTCCTTGGATACATTCAGACAGGCAAAAGAGTGTGCAGCTCGATTGGCCAAAACGATACCAGATACTCATTGGGTTAGCCAGAGGCCTCCTCTACCTCCACGAGGAGTCCCCGGTGAAGATCATCCACAGGGACATCAAGGCGAGCAACGTGCTCCTGGACGACCAGCTGAACCCGAAGATTTCAGATTTCGGCATGGCGAGGCTCTTCCTGGAGGACGCGACGCACGTGAACACATTCAAGATCTCCGGCACATAGTGAGTACATACCGTTCTGTTCCCGTCGTTTCGTTTCCGTTCACAGGCTGTGCTTTGCGCAAACACCGAGTGTGATGGATCGCAGTGGTTACATGGCTCCAGAGTACGCGATGAACGGCTACTTGTCAACGAAGACTGACGTCTTCAGCTTCGGGATCCTGGTGCTGGAGATAGTGAGCGGACGCAAGAACATCGTCCGGCATGTGGACGACGAGAGGATCGACCTCTTGAACTATGTAAGTGCGAGGATCATCTTGTCAGAAAGAGAAGCATCTCTGCATAATAACCTGCGTCATAAAAATTGACAGGAAATCAGATGTGCTTAGTTTACTGAATCTTTTGTTCAGACGTGGAAGCTGTTCGAAGAAGGACGGTCCCTGGAGATCGTGGACCCGAATCTGTCCGACCCCGACACGGAGCAGACGCTGCTGTGCATCCAGCTCGGCCTGCTGTGCTGCCAGGCCGTGGTGTCGGACCGGCCGGACATGCACAGCGTGCACCTCATCCTGTCGAGCGACTCGCTCACGCTGCCCAAGCCGGGGAAGCCGGCGATCCACGGCCGGACCGGGCGGTGGAGGACAACGACGGCTTCAGGGTCGGCGTCGGCGTCGTCGGCCTCCAACATCAACACCACCAGCACGTTCGGCACCGACACGAACACGACGAGGGCCTCTGTGCTGGCCAATATCGCCGAGGACGAGTCCAGGAACTCCATTTCCATATCCTTCACCACGGAAGGCCGGTAAAAACGATGAGCGGCGGGATTAGTATGGTGAGATGTGAACAATAGTAGTTTTGTGAAGAGTCGCTTTATTGGTAGCGGTTGATTTGTAGAATTTGATTCATATTCAGAGAATGGTAATTAGCTGATTTACCAGTTAAGGAGGCACCTATAATTTGCCAGTTGCAACAGCATTCTTCTCCTCTCTTTTCTTTTCCTGGAGCCAGAGTTTTTCTACGAAGTTCTCGTAACCATGGCCCTCTCTTGACTACGAAATGGGCCCAACCAATGGCATCAAGAAAATTTCTGGCCCAGTACTACTTTCTCTACCTGGGCTGCAAAAGTTATTGAGGGCAGGCCCACGAGTTACAAACGATTAAATTCCCTAAAAATTTTCTTGCAGATGAGAGAAAACCGTCAGCCGGTCCCTAGGGACGTAATCAGTTTCTCGGGTTAGGTTTAGGGTCTTTTCGCAGGGCTTCAAAAACACCTTCAAAACTGGCTTCGCTTGAAGTCCTGATTTTACAACAGCTCCAGATCCATATATAAAGCTGCCCATAAATCTAGAAATAGCTTTCACTGTAGAGCTGAAACCACGAATCGTGGCTCTACCAGTTTCATGAACGGCTTCCACCTCGGTGAAGGCAAAGCCGGAATCGAAGAGCCATTTTGTCAAATATTTTTCAAAATAGTTTCAACTCTAACAAAAAAACCACTCCATCAGAGGAGCCGAAATCGGAGTTGTTTTTTAAGAAGCCGCAACCATGCCAAATGTTCATAACTACAAGCAGCCGTATTGTGCAAGCTAATTTTTCAATCACTTTTATGCAAACATGCCCTTGACATATTGCTTCAGTCTATATATTCCTGCCTTCACAACAAAATCACACAGCTTGCACTTAATTACATTTAAATTGTTTGGATCCATAAGCACTCCATACTCCCACCCAATGTTACAGAAATTTCTCTTAAAGCTTATCCTAGTGCTGGGGAAGGAGTTGATGCAGCTGGTGACATCCTCCATCATAGCTAACACAATAATATAATTGAGTTAGGCAGCAATAAAAAAAATTAAGAATTAGTAGAGAGAGCACAAGGTATTGTATAATTCATTTGCAATTGCCAATTAGCACAGCTATAAAACAAAGTTATGAATGTTTAATTTTCTATACAATATACATGAATCGATGATCAATTGACAGGCTATTTGCTAGCTCAACCTATAGCTACCACAAGTGCATATCTCAAGCTAGTTACAGAACATAGCATTTTGAAGACAAACCATTAATAGATCAGAACAAATGTTACTAGCATCTCTTGTTCTCTAATTGTAATCTCTAATCTTTATTGTTTACTTTTACCAGACAAAATATGACTAGAGCATATCAAACATTCTGATAAAAGAGAAGACATTCAAGAGCAGGCATACTACAGAGGAGAAAAAAGGGAGGATGGGGGTATTACTTTAATTGCTGGAACTCGTAGCGTGCTACTGATTTGCTGTGTGCCTGCGTCCTTGCTTGCTGCCCGTTGGAGGTTGGAGCTCGATCTGGTGGCTGGAGATAGTGAGGATTGATGGGGTGGTCGGCTCCCAGGTGTTGTGCCTGCCGCTGCAGCCCCTCGTGCGCGGCCCGCACTGCATAGGCGACCGGCGTGGTCCAGCTAGAGAGCATTTTGGTGCCGATTTGAGGATGGATTAGGGAGTATATGGGGCGGATCTGAGAATGATGATGGAGAATGGAGAGTGCGGCGGCTGGTGGTGAATCTGGGCGAGCAAAGTCTAATTGGCAGGCAAGGGTGGCAACCAGGCAGCCCAAAATTTCATCCCCCGCCCATCAATTTTGAGCTTCTCCATTGCCTAAACGTCGTTGTAATCGTTCAACTCGCCGTGCAAAACCATTTTGCGACCGTGCCGTTTCAACCGTGTAGGCCGTGTACGACCGAGTTTGACCGTTTAAACGGTCTGCTCGTGTAATCACCGTTTTTATCTAAACTGTGTGTCCAGCTGGCGAGTAGCGTTTACACGCTGTTTACTCGTTCTACACGGCCGTGTAGGCGAACATTGATTACTACCAATCTCAAGATCTGGTGACATTCTCTCAATGGCGTTTATATAAGTAGGGCATGTGTTACTCATTGATGTGAGCATATGAACGTCCACATTTGTATTTTTTCTTATTAAATAAGATGTATCGTCTTGCATCATATTATGCGTACAACCATCTGTATTTATATTATGTTTTGAAAAAAGTCAAAGCAAACCTGAATGCTCCCGTAGTAAAAGATTTGCGTCCAGTCAATGAAAGAAGGCACGATCAGTCGACTGATTGCTTCGAACAGCATGAACTTTGAATGAATTATTGAACCATCGTCCACCTAGGCCACAGAAACGGAGAGTGTTTCCAATTGATCTTGGATCCATATAAGGGCCTGTTCGGTTTTTTTTTTAAAACCGGCTGGAATGAGGGGGATTGAATCTTGTTTGGGCTTTGTTCGGTTATCTATGGATTTATTCTTATTGCAGAACGAGAACGAAAGATATAATAAGAGATTGGGATTTATTCCAAATTAGGAACTAATTGCAACAAAATAGATTTATAATAAGTACAACAAGAGGCTGAGAATCAATCCATAAGTTGAGAGGTATGAATCAATCCCTATCTCTACCTATCATAAATTTTTTTATTATACCATCATTCTTGACTCGGAATAAATCCATATATAACCAAACAAGGTTTTAGGATTCAATCCCCCTCGTTCCACCCCATTCCATCCGGTTTTGAAGAAAGCCGAATAGGGCCTGAAACGGTCTCCTGCTTGCTTTTGTTCGGTCACAATCACTTGGGTGAGCAGCCACCGTGCCTTTGCGTGCGGGTATTTCAGAGATCTCGCAGCGTTTCGTGCGACCTGTCCTCCCCTTCGTCGTACAGGTACACACGGTCTTACGCCCGGGATTGCCTTGTGATCCAAGTCTCGTCTGTACTGTGCGTAGTACTATCTTGTAATCCATCAGCACGATCACTGTCAACCTGTCAGCTAGCAGCAGTTGGCTTTTCTGACCTTGCACGCGGATCAACGGCACTCTGGCTTCAGGCTTCGTTTTCTGAAAGCGGTTGATCGCGCCACTGTTCGTTAACAACAGCACACAGCATCTTGTATCTACACAGCAGGTGATACGAACGAATCAAAGTGGGGGGAAAAATGCTACGCGATATGAACGAATCCCTTTGTCGAATGCAGTTCCGAAAGTGAGAGGGTTTCTTTTTTTCTTTTTGAAATAAAAAGTGAGAGGATTTCTATCTCTTCGTCTGAGTGAGCTCTGAAGGTTCACCGCGAAGAAGGCTCACGGACAGGACTACAAGGAGTCTACCGACGTCGGTGGTGCATATCTACAGGAGCATTTCCTGACCCACTTTCCTCTCTCGGCTGCGACGGAAAATATCAAGGGTCGAAAACGAAAGGTGACATGTGCGGTAAGCCCGGGGCTCGCATGGCATCCGCTGCCAGAACAAATAAAAGCTCAAGTGGTCACAGGCATCAGGCATGGGTGGGAGTCTGAAAGGTGAAGCCCAAACATGGACATGAGCAGTGGACATCACTAGTTTCTTTAAGAGCAGTGGACTTCTCTGTCCGTAGTAGAACACGGACAGCAGCATGCGTTCTGTTGTGCGGTACAGTACATCCCAAACTGTTGCAGTCATACAGTTCGTGTGAAATACGAGACGAGATCAGTCAAATAGCGATTTTGCTGGCCTGAGAAAGAAAAAGGGGAACAGCAAACCATGGCAATCTTGTACTTTGAGTATTCATTCAGGTGGCGATCATCTCGCCGGTCGTGGTAGATGATGATAAATCTCTGAAGTACCACGGCAGGTGATCCATTTTTTTTGGCGATGATGATGGTGAAAGGATGCGGCGGCACATGCCAGCACAGACGGCATCCACCTGAATTTGAACATCCTTTTTCCGATCATTTCCAGTAGTATACGGTGGCTTGGATCTTAAGCAATTCTAAGAAACAGAGATGGAAACTGACCACACCATATCGCAACAACCGGAGCCAACGCGTTCGGCTGAACTATCTGAGCATGTATTCCCATTGTTTCCGGATCAGATAATACTGTCTGTGGCGGTCTGTATTAGTAGTTTCAGTAAGCAAACGTAGTCCGTGCGCTAACATGACAGTTTGGATCGTCCGAGTCCGAAACAGGCAGAGTGCAGCCGAGAAAGCTGCTAGGGGCCCCTGTCCCCTTTAACCAACTCTGAAGAAACGCTCGTCCTCCCGCGTTGCGTAGAGATTTCAGCAGTCCAGAACGTCAACGGCTTGTACCGTTCTACGCTCGCACGGGTCGCCAGCTGTTCAAAGCCCCAAATCTGGGATCACAGGAGGAGTACGCGGCTGACACTAAAAAGCCTGTGGGAATGCTTCAACTTGGCAGAGCTTGAACTCTCGGACGCAGAATTTGAGATTTGCACAAAAATCGTCGAAGCAGCTAGCTCTACTGCTAAATTTACGAGAATACAGTAGCACTGCTTGTACTTGTACAGTCGCCCATGCTACCTGCTGCCTGCCCGCTAGCGAGCACTGAAAGCGATTGATCTCGCGTGCCAGCGGGTCCTTGTTTAACGACTGCATCGTCGCCACATGATATCATTTGCTCGACAGGACACTGTTCATGGGCTGCAGCTCCCGATCGGGAAAAGCCGGGCGGCATGGGTACCTGCGACGTGTCTGCGGCCGGGAACGACGGCCCAGCTCAGGCTGCTCAGCAGCTTCTGCTTGCCTTGCCCGGGGAAGCGAGGCCGGCCCTCCGGCTCCGGCCGTGTCGGTGGGCGCTCGGGAGGGAGGAAGCGCCGGCGCGCCGGCGCCACGGCCGCGGGAACGCGAACCACGTGCCGGGTGCCGGGGCCGGCGGTGGTTCCGGCGCTGTGCTGGCGGCTAGCGCTGCTGGTGGTTGGCGCGTATCGGCCGTTGGTATGTATGTGGCGTCGGCAGAGCTGATACGAGGACGTAACAGTCCGTTTCGTCTCGCTCTCGCTGTCTCCGGTGTGACGGGGGCGTCGTACGGCGGGAGGCAGGCCGGCCGGTTTCGGCTCCGCTCCGCTCCGTGGTGCCCTCCTGTTGATGGCGTTGATCCTCGGACGGTGGCGGCAGCGGTTTCCTTCTTGTTATCGGTGGGCCCTTCCTCTTCTCTCGTGCCAATCTTCACGTAGCACCCCTGTCCTATTTGGATTTCGCATGCACTCTTGATTGAGAAGGGAAAGAAAACCACCATAAGCCATCTTTTTTTTTAATATATTAGGCCCATTAATTCCATCATATGCATAAGCCCCCATCATCATCATCTGCAAATCAATTATTAGACCCCACATCCCCAGCTGACTCAGCAAAAAACCGAATATAAAACCCTTGTAAAATGACAATATGAAATAGACGTTGGATCGTTTCATTGCAATTGCAGAAGCAACAAATTTATTCCTCTCCAGCAGTAAATATGCTTGGAACTTTCATAAATATGATTTCTTGTAAAAGAGGTGACATTCACAATAAGAATGGCGGAAATTTAAACATTCCCATACCTGTCCTTACGTTGGCAGACCACGGAGAGAAAAACAAATTCCCGTAATTACAGTTACAAGCATTTTAAATAGACTAAAGGCAGACCGGGAAAAAGCGATAAAGAGAAGAAGGCAAGCCGTCCCCACCCCCGGCCCATCATGCACGGCCAACGCAGCACTCGCCCCGGGTTGGAGGAAAACCGACGCGGTCAATTCAGTTGCCACGCCGCATCGGGCGAGGCGAGTCGTCTTCTCCCTTCGGCCGCCGCCCAGCAGCGGCCTCCCTCCTCTTCCCTCCCCTTTAAAATCCAAACGCCCCCGCTCCCTCCCTCCAACCGTCCCCAACCCGCCCAGCTCCCGAATCTCCGTCCCAATGGAGGACCCGCCTCCGCCTCCTCCGCCGGAGCCCGAGCCCGAGCCGGCGGCGGCCGCCGCCTCCCCGCGGCGCGACGTGGAGCCGTCTCCCCCGCCGCCGCAGCCGCGGCGGAGGCTGCTGCGGCGGCTGCGCAGCGCGGTGCAGCACTACGAGTGGGGCCGGCGGGGGGACGCCTCCCTCGTCGCGCGCCTCGCCGCCCAGGACCCCGACCCGGCCCGCCCCTACGCCGAGCTCTGGATGGGCACGCACCCCTCGGGCCCCTCCACGTTCCTCGACGACGGCGAGCTCCTCGGGGACTGGCTCGCGCGGAACCCCGACGCGCTCGGCCCCGCCGTCGCCGCGCGGTGGGGAGGCGACCTCCCATTCCTCTTCAAGGTAGTACCGGTCAACCGATGCTTCCGTGCTCTCGCTTGTTTCACGTTCCGTGCTTCTGCTGCCTGGAACGCTGGTTGACCCGGCGACGCGTTTGTGGTCGCAGGTGCTGTCGGTGGCCAAGGCGCTCTCGATCCAGGCGCACCCGGACAAGAAGCTCGCCGAGGTGCTGCACGCGCTGCGGCCTTCCACCTACAAGGACGACAACCACAAGCCGGAGATGGCCATCGCCATCACCGAGTTCCGGGTGCTTTGCGGCTTTGCGAGCATTGAGGTACGTCTCTAGAACTTGAATTGTTTACTCTCAACCGCTGTTTACTATTTTTCCTGCTTTCCCTTGCCGAGTTTTTTTTTATTCGTCTTGTCAGCCAACCGTTTGTGAAGTTTGAACTATCGACTAGTAAGTTCAAATGCACATGTCAATACCCAATGGGAAGTGCACGTTTGCTTCTTCAAATGTGGTATCAGATTACTATTCTAAAAGCATACAACTCACGTAGACTTGGTTTTGATCTGTTGCAATCAAAGATGCTTTCCTTCTGTCAGTTTGATGTTTGGGTGGCAGCTAAGGCCTAACCATCTAAGATGAAGAAAGTCCTATCATTGGAAGGTCTCGGATAAATTAGCTGGATGTTGTTGTGGTTACGTATAATCAATGGTCATAGCAAATAATGTGAAGCACTGTTCTTGATGTGCAGGTGTAACAAATACTTTGATACCCTAAGCTGGGAGTAGTGGGCATAAGAAATTTTGTGGGGTTTCCTACTTAGAAAAGAAAACAGACAGTGTTTGTAATAATAATTCTGTGGGTTGACTTTTCTAGGGAAAAAAAAGAATGTCCACTGGTTTCTCAAGTTGAGAAAGTAGATCAAAGAGGAGCTAACTTCCTAGGATTGTCCCACATAACCCTCATGACATATTCTGCAGGACAACTCTCTTACATGCTTTCAGAATCACATTTTATGTTATACTTGGGCATGTCATAGCTAAAGGGGAAAAATATTGGAAAGGAAAGAGCAACTTTGTATATGGAAAAAATATTGAATGTTCTTTCAAGTGATAAATCATAAATGCACTTGTACGCATCACCTATGGTAGTGTTTGCCTGCTTGGATATAACCAAAACCGAGATTAACTATACAACAACAACAACAACAACTTAGCCTTTTGTCCCAAGCAAGTTGGGGTAGGCTAGAGATGAAACCCACAGAAAACAAGAATAAGAAACACAAAAAGTACACAAGCCAAAGGAAGGGTTAGGGGTTAAACAAAAAGTAACAAAGGTCACGGTTCAGGTACATTAATTGCTAATCTCCAAGCGCTCCTATCCATAGCTAATTCCTTAGCGATATTCCACTCCTTAAGGTCTCTCTTAACCGTCTCGTCCCAAGTTAGTCTAGGTCTACCTCTACCTCTCTTTACATTATCGCCCCGCTTTAGAACTCCATTACGCACCGGCGCCTCAGGAGGCCTCCGTTGTACATGTCCAAACCATCTCAACCGATGTTGAATCAACTTCTCATCGATAGGTGCCACCCCGACCCTATCTCGAATCTCATCGTTCCGGATTCTATCTCTTCTTGTATGCCCGCAGAACCAGCGCAGCATACGCATCTCTGCTACACTCAGTTGCTGGACATGTCGCCTTTTTGTAGGCCAACATTCAGCACCATATAGCATCGCTGGGCGAATCGCCGTCCTATAGAACTTACCTTTTAGCCTCTGTGGCACCTTCTTGTCACAGAGGATGCCCGAAGCCTGCCGCCACTTCAACCACCCGGCTGAAATTCTATGTCTAACATCTTCATCAATGTCTCCATCTTTCTGAAGCATTGATCCTAGATACCGGAAAGTATCCTTCTTGGCCACCACTTGACCTTCGAGGCTAACGTCCCCATCCTCATGCCTAGTCGGGCTAAAGTCGCACATCATATACTCGGTCTTGGTCCTACTCAGTCTGAACCCCCTCGACTCTAACGTGTGTCTCCACAGCTCTAACTTCATATTAACCCCTACCCTACTCTCATCAACTAGCACCACATCATCAGCAAAGAGCATACACCAAGGGATATCACCCTGTATGTCCCTTGTGACCTCATCCATCACCAAAGCAAATAGATAAGGGCTCAATGCTGACCCCTGATGTAGTCCTATTTTAATTGGAAAGTCACTGGTATCGCCATCGCATGTTCGAACACAAGTCATCGCATCCTTGTACATATCCTTGATGAGGGTAATATACTTAGTTGGAACTTTGTGTTTTTCCAAGGCCCACCACATGACGTCTCTCGGTACTTTATCATACGCCTTCTCTAGGTCAATAAAGACCATGTGTAAGTCCTTCTTCTCCTCTCTATATCTCTCCATCAACTGTCGTACTAAGAAAATCGCCTCCATGGTCGACCTCCCAGGCATGAACCCAAACTGGTTTTGGGTCACCCTTGTCAATCCTCTTAGGCGATGCTCGATAACCCTCTCCCAAAGTTTCATCGTATGGCTCATCAGCTTAATCCCCCGGTAGTTAGTACAACTTTGAACATCTCCCTTATTCTTGAAGATCGGTACTAATATACTTCTCCTCCATTCCTCCGGCATCTTGTTTGACTGGAAAATTAGGTTAAAAAGCTTAGTTAACCATACTACCGCCCTCTCGCCCAGGCATCTCCACACCTCAATGGGGATGCCATCGGGACCCATCGCTTTACCTCCCTTCATTCTCTTCAAAGCCTCCCCGATCTCTGCCTCCTGAATCCTCCTCACAAAGCGTCTGTTGGTATCATCAAATGAGTCGTCCAACTCGAAGGTAGGACCCTCATGTTCCCCATTAAACAACTTGTCGAAGTATTCTCGCCATCTGTCCTTGATCTCCTCATCCTTCACCAGAAGTCGACCTGTCCCATCCTTGATGCATTTGATTTGGTTTATGTCCCTTGTCTTCCTCTCGCGGGTCCTAGCTATCCTATAAATGTCCTTCTCTCCTTCCTTCGTACCTAGCCGTTGATACAGGTCATCAAAAGCCTGACCTTTCGCTACACTTACAGCTCGCTTTGCAGACCTTTTCGCTAATCTATATCCCTCGATGTTGGTTGCGCTCTTGTCGAGGTGAAGGCGTTTGAAACACTCCTTCTTCTCCTTAATAGCCCTTTGCACCTCGTCATTCCACCACCAAGTCTCTTTCACTTCCTGCTTGCCTCCCCTACTCACACCAAACACTTCTGAGGCCACCTTCCGAACACATGTCGCCATCTTTAGCCACATATCATCTACATCTGCTCCTTCTTCCCAAGGCCCCTCGCCTAGCATCCTCTCCTTAAACGTCTGAGCCTCTTTCCCTCTAAGCTTCCACCACTTCGTTCTCGCAATCTTGGCACGTTTGTCCCGGTGGGCACGTACCCGAAAACGAAAATCCGCCACCACAAGCTTGTGTTGGGGGACAACACACTCCCCAGGTATCACCTTACAATCTAAGCAGGCACGTCTATCCTCTCTCCTAGCAAGGATAAAATCGATTTGGCTCGAGTATTGTCCACTATGGAAGGTCACTAGATGGGACTCCCTCTTTCTAAAGAGGGTATTCGCTAACAGCAGGTCGTAGGCCAACGCAAAATTCAAAACATCCTCCCCCCCTTCGTTCCTACTACCATACCCGAAACCCCCGTGTACTCGCTCATATCCTACATTAGTCGCACCCACATGGCCATTGAGGTCTCCTCCTATGAAGAGCTTCTCACTGATAGGCACGGTACTAACCATGCTATCAAGGTCTTCCCAGAACTGACTCTTGGAGCTCTCACTAAGACCTACCTGAGGGGCATAGGCACTGATCACATTCAGAGCCAAATCTCCAATAACCAACCGCACTAGGATAATCCGGTCGCCTTGCCTCCTAACATCTACAACTCCATCCTTAAGGCTCTTATCGATCAAGATGCCTACACCATTCCTACCCGAGGTTGTCCCCGTGTACCAAAGCTTGAAGCCAGAACCCTCCACTTCCTTCGCCTTCTGGCCCTTCCATTTAGTCTCCTGCACGCATAGAATATTTACACGCCTCCTAATTGCTACATCGACTAGCTCTCTTAACTTACCTGTTAGAGACCCTACGTTCCAACTACCTAGACGAATCCTAGTTGGCTCGGCTAGCTTCCTTACCCTTCGCACCCGTCGAGAGAAATGCGAAGACCCTTGCTCATTTTTCACTACACCCGGGCGCAGATGTAGCGCGCCACAGAGGCTGCGACGACCCGACCCTTGCTCACTTATCATCG
The DNA here is from genome assembly GCF_002211085.1 of Panicum hallii. NCBI lineage: Eukaryota > Viridiplantae > Streptophyta > Magnoliopsida > Poales > Poaceae > Panicum > Panicum hallii. The sequence continues at coordinate 54,163,750 of NC_038046.1, forward strand.
TACCCGGATCACGATACGACGCGCCCCTAAGGGGAAGACGACCCGGCCCTTGCCTATTTAACACCACACCCGGGTTCCGATGTAGCGCGTCGCTAAGAGGGTTACGCCCCAACGAATTTCTTATGGGTTTCATTTCCATTAGAGTGGCTGATTTTTTTACGCTGGTTCGCCAAACCTAACACAACCCTCCACATTTTCTCATCGCGGGCTTGGGACCGAGATTAACTATACCACCTTTTAAATTCAATGTCATATTTTTGCGTGAACGGGTGCCTAGCCGGGTTGGTTAGGTGGCCTCAGTAGCACTCCTCAGGTCCTGAGTTCGACTCCTAGTGGGAGCGAATTTCAGGCTGGGGTTAAAAAAATCCCCTCGCCTGCCTACACGCCAAAGCACATGGAAGTGGATCGGCCTGGTATCGACCCCTCTCACATGGGGAATCAGTTCGGGCTATACGGTCCCCTGTGTAAGGGTGGGGTAGGGGTTCGGGGATTTTCTTGGTCTGCATGAGAAGACCATCTTCTTACTTTAATGCTCGGGGGGGGGGGGGGGCTGCCCCTCGCAAGCCGAGTTTTTTTTTTGTCATATTTTTTCCAGTGCTGACCATTGTCATCCCTTGATTTGGTCAACTGGTCGTTTGTGCATATATTCATTCACTCTCTCTCATCACTTAGAGAAAACATGTATGCTTTGTTGAAAGCAACCAGCCCTGGGGCAAACTATCTTTAACATTTCAGTGTAGGGCTGTAGACCATTTGCATAAATTTTAAATTGTATAGTAAGGTAGGGTTCTTTAAGAGATTAGAATCGTGTTGTCAGCATAATCTTTGGTTTTATAGGAGTCCTGTGTTTTTTTCTTGTTTGCAAAAGGAAATTTATCTTGTCGTCAGGTTGTGGACATCTGGTTTCCTAGTCCAGTTTGAATGGATTTATTTGGATAAATACTGAATGGTATTCACTTGATGATAGCTGGAAAAGAGTCAGCTGCTGGAGCACAGCCAATTCGCCACAGAGAAATCATTTTATCCTCCGTCCTTTCAATTTTATCTGATGTATTTTAAAAGGAAACTTTTTCTATTTTGTTTAATATTTTAGTCTGGAAAGCACAAATCCTTGCATATAAATCAACACACTCTTTATACAATGAAGGAGCTCAAGGATATCCTGAGGACTGTACCTGAAGTTGAAGGGCTAGTTGGGCATGAAGATGCTGGCAAGCTGATGAGTATGAAGGAGTATGATGGGGGCAGTGAAGTAAGATCCATTTTGCAATCAGCTTTTGCTAAGCTAATGACAGCAAGTAAAGACATGGTTTCTGAAGCAATTTCGAAACTGATCAGTCGCCTGAATATTGAGAGCAAGGTGAAAATTTTTCTTGACCTAAATTGCTGTGAGCTTCTACAGTTTTCTGTGACATCAGTTATAGTAACTTCCATATATTTTATCATATTTTATCATATTCTGGTTCTTCGTTTATGATGCATTTACTATTTCTTGATTCATGTGCCATGAAAAGGTCTTCAGGTACTCTTTTTTTTTAAATGATCAAAAAGTTGTTCAGGAGATTTTGAGTCTACCGGTCCAGCGCCTTCGTTTCTATGCCGCTCTAGAGCTATCAAACCATACAGATGGCGAAATAGTAAAAACAAAAACAAAATATACGAGCCCTTAAATTATTTGTGCGTTTGGTTGCTCCAATGCTTTCCCATTTTTCAAATGCTCCCATAGATGCTGTACCATGATATATCTAATCCGTGGAAAGGAACTACATTTGGTGGCTAGCTGCGACTTGTGATCAAGCAGATGGTAACCATTCTACATGTTAATTGGACAGCCGAGGTGGTTCCACACTAGCATTGGAACAGGGTTTGAGCCTTTGAGGGGAGCATATCTGGTGAAAACACCATGGACTTTGAAACTGGTGGAAATTCATCAAAAAGCATACCTAAAAGCTTAAAAAAAGCTGAAACTTGATACACCTATCATTTGAGAAAAACTTGCATCTATACCTGAGATTGTGATATACATCTACGCAAAAGTGAAGTTCAGACTCATCTATTTTAATTCATTTGACAACGGCAAATTTCATGTGCATATGCACTACATGACAAAATTTGTGCTTATGTAGATGACAATTTTTGTCATTTAGTGCATATGCACAAATTTCTTGTTGATATGTTCTACATGACAAAACATGCCATCTATTACATATGCACCTGAAATTTGCCATTTTCATATGAATTAAACTAAAATGAGTTTGAACTTCGACTTGTGTGTGGATGTATATCGTATGATGGAGTTTTTTCCTCATAATTTCGAGGTATGCTTTTTTACGAATTGGCACGTTTTTCAAAATCTATGGTATTTTACTATATATGCTCCGCGGTTTGAGAGTTGCACACCCTTCATGAACCCAGTGCTCCTATGTGCAAAGTTAGAAGAATATTAACTAGAAATATTTTTTGGTCGTTAGTTGTTGAAATGTTGATATTTACTTGAGAACAAACTGGTAAAGTGAAATTCTTTTCCTTGGAAAATGATGACTTCCTTTTTGGCGTGAAAAGGAAATGTTGCCTATGGATTGTTGCAGCAATACTGTCAGGAGTGGAAGTGCTATCGTCTCAAATGAGTTCAGAGTTACAGATTTCCCATCACCCAATGAAAATGAACTGATCTTTTTTTCCTCTCCTCAACTTGAGCTCTACACTGTAGGTGTGAACTTTCAGCTTACAGATTCTGCAAGTGCCAAACGTATGTAGTATAGGTTTAATGTAAAGATGAGATAATGTTAAAGTTGAACAGAGATTACAAGGCCACATGTAGCCTGCAAAGCTAAATATCATGTTGTTTCAGACACATTGCAATATTTATGACAGATGTTAACATTATGTTTCCTTGAAAAAAAAAGAAATGTTAACATGTAACCATGGCATTGGATCTAACGAAAAAAACACATGCTTAGCATAACTGACAAGTTGTCATCGTTGATCACAAGGCCTCTAATGTTGGGTATACAATATATTGCATTTGGGACAAGGAACCATTGGAAACTGCAAGCATTTACTATTAAAATGTTGGACATATTGCATTTGGGACATGGAACCATTGGAAACTGCAAGCATTTACTACTAACATATGGAAACTAGAAATTTGGTCATGCTAAAAACCACCCCAGGTTCCATTTTTATTTACATCATGCCGTTCCCTTTTGTTGTTATTACATGATTTGGATGATATTTATTTCAACATGTTTCTCTGTTATACAATAAGAAAAATTTGCACCAGTGTTCCCTATTTTTTCGTGTGACCACATATGCTTTTGAAATTTATATGACCACCTAACTTTTCTTTAGTGCACTAATTATAGTTGGAACCCAAAATTTTGGAAGTAGGTGTTAAATCTCAACAAACATGCACTAAATTGAATGTATAGTGGGTAAGCTGTCGTTTTTCGTAAGTATGGGTTGGTATTTGCAACAATTCAAATATACTATGCCCAACACAATTTGGTGTAGTTGAAAAAGATCCAAATGGTGATAACTGATAAGCAACTAGACAGACAGGCAAAGTACACATATGTCGCATCAGTATTCAGTATTCACCAATGCACCATTTGCAGCAATGGAGAAACCTTTGATTCGGTCTTGATTCATGGTTTCTTTCTCTATTCAGATTAGGACCTTAACAGATAAAGAACAGCTGGTTTTGTCCCTGGAGAGACAATATCAAGAGGATGTTGGTGTTCTAGCAGCACTTTTCTTTAACTATGTCAAACTTAGTCCTGGTGAAGCACTTTACATTGGCGCAAATGAACCGCATGCATACCTCTCTGGGGAATGCATTGAATGTATGGCCACTTCAGACAATGTTGTCCGTGCTGGTTTGACTCCTAAATACAGAGATGTGCAAACTCTCTGCTCAATGCTAACTTACAAACAGGTGAGTGTCACTGTTATTTATTGTGTCATGTATATAATGCTTCCTTTATATTTTACTTGTTCCATTCTTAAGGTTTAGGAATTCTTTATCTGGCAAGCATATCTGCCATGTTTACCATACTGCCAGTGACCTTCGCTGAGCAAATGGGTCAAAGTAGTATCCATATCCACTGGTAAAGTGTTATCCACGGGTCAATTTTCTTATGATGTTGAACATTTAAGTTAGTACCTAAGTTCACCCGGTTCACATTCTTTTTTAGTGTTAAAAATATATAATTTTTTAGAGAATCATAGTTTTTAACTAGACACATTCATGGAAACAGTGAAATGTCAAGTATCTTGTTTTGAATCAAGTAAATAAATCTAGTGAGTATGCTAGTGTGTCAAGTCAGAAGAAAAACTAGCTGATAATCTGCTCTTCCAAGCTACTTTCATGATTTTGTGATTTGCTTCTTTAATTTTATAATCTGTGGGTGTCATCACTGAGCCTACTTCATGCAGGGCTTCCCGGAAATCTTGCGAGGTGTTCCTGTGCAGCCACACGTAAGGCGCTACACCCCTCCATTTGATGAGTTTGAGGTCGATTCCTGCTTGGTACCTCCAGGTGAACTGGTTATCATATCCCCGGTGCCAAGCCCATCTATCTTTCTCGTCATGACCGGGGTAGGTGAGCTCCAGGCTGATTCTCTATCTGATGGGGGAAAGGCAAAGGAAGGTGATGTTTTCTTCGTCCCTGCATACACTGAGGTTAAGCTCTCTACCTGTGGCCTTGAGTCCATGAAGCTGTACAGGGCTGGGGTAAACAGCAGATCCTTCAACTAACTGGTGCGTCGATCTTTGATCACCTAGGGAAGGAGAGTTTAGGGGTGTCGTAAGTGGACCACACTGTAATTGTAGGGAAGAGTTCCCAGCTACGAAATATACGTGAAATGAAATGATTAGTTAGCAAAAGGTTTCATATACTAATGTATAGGGCTACAGGCCGATGAAAGAATAAACTGGTCCCTTTCATATCTTGATTGATAACTTAGTGTAAAAATGTCTTACAGTGCACTCCACATTGATGCACTAGAAAGTAATAAAAATGATGATTAGTATCAACCATTTGGCTGCCTTCTTGTTCAGAGTTCAATTGTGCGAGCTGTCCAATTTCCAGTTCTGGAACATGTGGATCATTGGAAACAAATGTTCACATGCAGAGGCATGGATGTGCCAAGCAAGTCCATTCTACTACTGAACCTGAACTTTTATACAGTTCCTCTTAGTTACCACTTACCAGGCACTTGGTAGGAGCTTAGAACAAGAGGGTTCGGATGGTATTACATTGGTACTCGGTATGAGGCCAAAGGAAACTGTAGCTAGCATCGCTAGAATTCTTTGGTCATGGCAAGAAGATTTGTCGTGCCAGGCCATGAGTATTTTGAATATTTGGCTAGGTGCTATATGGGCGAGGAAATGAGTTCAACCCGCCAGGCCGGCACTGGAGAAGGAGAGTTCACCCTGCCGTGGATTTTCTAGGCAATGTGGCAGTCATCGGTTGGCCAGATGTAATACTTGGTGGGTTGGTTAAAGGTAAACCGTAACATCCCTTTGACTTTGACAAGACCTGTATAGATACATGATTATGTTTTAGTTTAACATTGTAGAATGCTAACTATATGTGGGGTCCACGTGTCATGGACAAACCTTGAACACGTTTGCATCCCCGCCCACCCACTCACCCATCCATTTTTTTTTGCGAAATCAAATTTCCACATGAATATGATCTAAACATGCACTTCCTGCAAAAGTTTTGGTCCTGCATTTGCATCGATTGGTCGTCACCAACCTTTTTTGAGCAATTTGAGGTTGCAACCAAGCAGGCCCTAAAGAGGATGGATAACTCCTTGGAGATTCTCCTCGTAGGGTAATTATGGAGCTAACAATAGTTGCGAGGAGCCTCTGCGATGCCATCTGCAGCTCCTCGATTAATCTAGGCGATCCCGTGCGACCTTGGGCGCACGAGATTCTGCTTCTAGAGTCCCAGTCAACGTGCCCCTGCTAGCTGCTTCAGAGCTCGCGCTGCCCCATGCACCGCACATGCACCTTCGCAGCTGCAATGAAAAAAAAACTGACCTTAATTTGTCGGCACCATCTTCTACTCCCGAGATGACGAGACGTGTACATATATAAAGGGGCTGCTTGACCCAGAGAGTCAGGTCATATCGGATATTTGCATGCTAATTAGAAGAACTAGATATGAGTTAAATTTAAAATTATTTGTATAAATGGAGACTAATTCACGAGACGAATTCATTAAGTTTAATTAGCATAGCATTATCAAATCATAAACTAATTAGGTTTAATGGATTTATCTCGTGAATTAACCTCCATTTATGTAATATGTTTTGTAATTAATCTACATTTAATACTTCTTATTGATATCTAAATATTCGATGCGATGAGACGCTAGCTTCTCTCACTCACTAGCACCGCAGAATATTTAGCACGTAGGAAGTTGACTCTAGCTTATATATCAGCAAAGTACTGTAGTAGTGACAAGATGGCAGAGATGGTAAACAAAATGTACTGCAGTACTGCTAGTTATACATCATCAAGTACACGCCATTCTGATCGCGTGCACGCCTCTATATGGAAGTAGTTTTTTTTACTGTCCTTGAAAATGTGTCTAGAGGTACTAAAATTACAATGTGATGACGAGAAATAATACTCCTAGTTGATGCTTAGTTATTCTTGGGCTTGGCTCTAAGGCGCGAGAGCGCCTTCTTGAGCACCGGGCGGAACCGCTTCATGTCGAGGCGGACGTCCTGCTCGAAGAGGTAGACCCCCATGAAGGACGCCCAGTCCTTGGCCTTGATGCTCCCAGGGTCGGCGATCACGGGGTGGTCGCGCGGGTACCTGTCCACCAGCGTGCTCTCCTCCGGCGCGACCCGGTACTCCAGGTACCGGAGCCCCATGTCCCTGGACGGGCCCCGGAAGTAGCTCGCCACGAACTCGAGCGGGCCCAGCGGGATGACCTGGATCACCACCGCGCCCCTCGGCAGGAACACCATGTTGGTCAGCCCCGCGCCGTGCACGCCCACCACGGCGTCGCAGCTGTTGGCCAGCTCCGCGAACGGCGCCACCTCGTGCCCGCCCTCCGACACCACCACCTCGAACCCCACCCTCCGCGCGCCGCGCGCGATCTCCTCCACGTTCAGGAACCGCCGGTTGCGCGCGCGCGCGATCACCAGGAGCCGCGGCCGCCGCCCCTGCCCCTGCCCCGGCTGCGGCGCGACGGGGACGGCGTCGCGGGGGAGCCCGTAGGCGGCGCGCAGGAACGCGGTGAAGTCGAGCATGGAGTAGCCGTTGGGCGCGCGGCGCGGGTCGATGCTGAAGTCGTCGTGGCTGGTGAGCCCCACCTGAACGCGGCGGAAGCAGTGCACCCGCGGGTCGCGGCCCAGGTCCACCGGCTCGTAGTTGGAGAGGCTCCGGAACACGGGCGCGTACTTGCCCACCCACCACGCCTGGAGGTCGGTCACCAGCAGCAGCACCTCGCCGCCGTACTGCCGCGCCGTCAGGAACAGCGGCAGGACCACGTCCGTGTACGCGTGGAAGTAGTTGCCCGTGTACCCGCGGTCCGAGAACACCAGCGCCGGCACGTCGTGCCGGTCCGTGCAGGCTGGCGCGCCGGCGGCGGGCACCGACCGCACCGTCACCACGCGGACGTTGCGCATGGCGTTCGGGTCGGCCTTGCGCGGGTACGGCTTGACGCGCCACGACTCCTCGCGGAAGGTGCGGCCGTCCGCGCCGGGCGGCGCCACCAGGGTGACGCTGGCGTTGGCACCGAGCACGCGGACGTCGCCGTCGAGCTCGCACCAGTCGATGCGGTGGTTCGACGTGACGTCGCACAGCGGCTTCCATTCCCGCGCCGGCGCCTCCCAATCTTGCTTGACCTCTGGAGTAGGTGGAATCAGTTGGACTGGAGAGGCCTCAATTTCTGGAGTGGAAGGAGGAAGGGCCTCGATTTCTGGAATCTGGTCAGCAGGTGCCTCGATTGCCGGAGCGGGGGCAGGAGCAGGGATTTCAGCAGGATCAGATGGGAATGGAATTACGGAGGAGGAGCTGCCATTAGTGCTGCTGCTGGCACCATCATTGTTCTCGGGTGGATTAGCAGCTTCCGCTACAGCGTTCTGCACCTGGAGCTCCTGATCTTCAAGAACACCTGGACAGAAAAGCAAGAACAAACTCGCAATCATCCTACAAAATCCTGCTTTAGGGTAGTTAGTTCAGAATCAGATGGCTGCTTGCTGACCTGATTCTTGCGTGGTGTCCGCGGAATCCGATGACAGGGGAGGAAGAACAGCAACGGCGCTCGGGTCATCATCCTTCTCAGGTGCCTCATCATTGCTGCCCTCCGCGCCGGGATCCGGTGGCGCCGCAGAGGCAACAGCAACGCCAGAATTGGAAATGCCGCCGCCGGCATCCTTGCTCCCCTCCTTCGACAATGCACCTTGCTCTTGCTCGCCCAAATCTGAACCGAAGCGAGGAAGAACAAACAGGTCGCTGAATCGTTACTGAAGTCGATGTCACCGGCTAGCTACTTAGCAACTCTCGACAAGCTTGAAGGTGCCTCACCTAGTGGCTGCTTCGAACTATCCCCAGCGTTGACCGGCGAGCTAAACCCGACAGCATTCTTGGCCGAGGAGCTTACTGCGTGCGCAAACACAGAAATGAGAGAGATTCGAACAGTTAGCCAAGCGAGCAAGAGGCAAATGCAGGAGAGTGACTGATGGCGCTCTCTCGAACAGATTGTTGCATGCTTGCGGCTTACTGGGTTGCTTGCTCATGGCGATGTGGACGGCGTCGAATTTGGCGGTGGAGAAGTAGGCGCAGGCGACGATGAGGAGGCCGGCGAAGAGGCCGAGCCCGAACTTCTCCACGCTGCTGAAGCTCTTGAGCAGCTTGGTGTCGTGGTGGTGGCCGCCGCCGCCGTAGCTGTACGCCACCTTCCCACCGCCCTCCATTGCTCCTCGCGTCCTCGAGCGCACTGGCAGAGGCACCACGCAACAGGCTATGTTAAAATACAGAGTTTAAAATAAATTTTCGATGTGCTCGTTAAAAAAATTATTCTCGAATCGCCAGTCGAAGGATCTGGTGCTGCGTGGAATTGAAGTGGCATACGATACAACGGGCCAGAATAGAAGTCTTGCAGCAGCATCGGATTGGAGTATCACGTGACAGACTAATTTAAGTATAGGAGTCTTCTGAATTCTGATACTAGCAGGATCAATGGATCCAAACGAAGTTTAAAATATGTAGCAAGGTAGATGCCCCCAAGCAACTCTGACGTAAACTTCCACTCCTATTGCCCGGGGGCCGGCCTGAAATCTCGGCAGCCTTCAGGGCAGGCGGGCGATGGCGAAAACATGGCGACGTTATGGGTTACTGGTTCTCCGGAGAAAGGAGGCGGCCGGGTCAGAAATGGGAAGTATTTTTTGAGAAGAAGAAATGGGATGTAGAGGCATGTGGAAGCCCAAGCCGTGGAATGCAGGCGGCCGGGCTAGCATGACCTGGCGGCCCACTAACTTATCCCTGCCATGCCTGGTCCAGCTTAAACGGGCCATGCCTTAACGGGCTCGTGCCTTGCCATCCGTTCGGCCTTGTTGGGCTGAGTGGAGACTGGAGGACCCCTAGTAGTGATACGAGTTTTTTTTTAAAAAAGGATTAAAAAATTAAATTCGAAAAAGAGGTGCTGGTTTGGAACAATTCGAAAAATAGGTGCCTCCCGCCCCATCAACAAGCGGGAGGCGACATCCCGCCCATCTAACGGGCGGGGTGTCGAAAAATTTTTCTCAGGCCCCCGGGAGGGGCCTCTTCGCGAAAGAAAACTTTTCTTATTCGCGAAGAGGTCCCTTACGCGGCATCCCGCCCGTCCAACGGGCGGGAGGTCTCCCGAGGGGTATCCCGCCCTCCCAACGGGCGGGACGTCACCCCCCCACTATTTAAGCCCCCCACCCACCCCTAATTCTCATAATATTCAGCAAAAATCAACAAAAAAGAAAGAGAGGAAAGGAAGAGAGGAGAGGAGAGGAAGCGGCGAACCCCTGTCCATACGTCGGTTTGGAGGTATATTCTCGTTATAGTCGTATAATTATCAATTATTTTTACGAATATTTGTTAGGGTAGTTATACGTAGAATAGTTTTCAGTATTTTCAATAGTTTTTAGAAATATTTGTTAGGTTAGTTCTATTTTAAATAGTTTTTAGTATTTTCAATAGTTTTTAGATATATTTCTTAGGGTAGTTATATTTTGAATAGTTTTTATAATTTTAATAGTTTTCAGATATATTTCTTAGGGTAGTTATATTTTGAATAGTTTTCAGTATTTTCAATAGCTTTTAGAAATATTTGTTAGGGTAGTTCTATTATAAATAGTTTTTAGTATTTTTAATAGTTTTTAGATATAGTTCTTAGGCTAGTTATATTTTGAATAGTTTTTAGTAATTTTAATAGTTTTATATATATTTCTTAGGGTAGTTGTGTTTTGAATAGTTTTTAGTATTTTCAATAGTTTTTAGGAATATTTCTTAGGGTAGTTATATTTTGAATAGTTTTTAGTAATTCAATAGTTTTTAGATATATTTCTTAGGGTAGTTATATTTTGCATAGTTTTTAGTATTTTTAATAGTTTTTAGGAATATTTCTTAGGGTAGTTATATTTTAAGGAGTTTTTAGTATTTTCAATAGTTGTTAGAAATATTTCTTTGGGTAGTTATATTTTGAATAGTTTTTAGTATTTTCAATTATTTGTAGGAATATATCTTACGGTACTTATATTTTTCATGCAGATATGACGCAGACACCGGAGCTCCTTGACGCGAACACCGACGAACGGCACAGGTCGTACCTGGCAGCGGTGGAGGGGCAGGAGCTTCACGAGTTGCGCCCTCGTGTAGCAAAGGAGTTGTTGCATCTGGACGACCGCTGGCTTGACAGGTGATACTTTGTATTTTTTTACGCAACTAATGTATAGCTTGTACGACAATTGTAACCACAATGCAAAATATACAGGTTACGTGAGGCTGGTTTGCTGCCACTCGCACGTATGCTTCAGCCCGGCGACGGCCAAGACGGTGGCGCCAAGAAGCGGATGCAGCTGGACCGCTCTCTACTTGCGGTGTTGGCGGACAGGTGGCGTTCGGAGACGCACACGTTCCACTTGCCGTGCGGGGAGATGGCCCCCACGTTGCAGCACGTGTCGTACCTGCTCGGGCTTCCCATTGCGGGTGAAGCTGTTGGCCCGGTTGCCGTGCCACCTACCTGGAGGGCGGAGCTTCAGGAGCAGTTTGCTGCAGTGAACCCGCCACTTTTTGTGAACGTACCTGACGCGCCCGGCCCCGCCAAGAGTTGGGTAATACAATTTAGGGTACGTACAATTATTTTTTAATTAATTTAATTGAATCATATGTGACTACCTCTAAGCATTGAACAAATATATTTCTGGCTCAGGATCTCCACCCTCTGGCTGGGCAGTACGAGGTGTCGCGATGCCTGCAGGCATATCTGTTGTGGTTGTTCGGCTGGACTCTTTTCTGCAACTCTAGCGGCAATTATGTGGACAAGATTCTCATGCAGTACGCGCGCGTGATTGCGGATGCGGAGCCGTACCAGGTACCTGGGTGGAGCTAGGGATCGGCAGTGCTTGCTGCCACGTACCGAGGCCTTTGCCAGGCCTGTTTGAAGACGGAGAGGACTGCCGTCATTACAGGCTACCCATTTCTGCTGCAGCTATGGTCGTACGAGCGATTCGCCATAGCACGCCCCCTAATCAGCGAGGAGCCTTATCCGCCTGAGATGTATGGGATGTGGCAGAGGATAGCCCCACGATGGGTTCGCTTTGGACCGATCGACGGGTAAGCTCTTTAATTTACTGTTGTACGTTTCTGTATATGCAAAGTACCGATGCAGTTATGTAATCTTGCAGATGAGCTGGGCACATCGGCAGGTCCGAAAAGCATACCCGCAGTTCGTGTCCGAATTTGATCGGATGCGGCCACAGGATGTCATCTGGACCCCGTACACCGCTGCGGCTGTCCAGACACGTGCGCCGCATGGGTTGTCCTCCCTCTGCACGCGTGACGAGGCGTACTGGCTCACAAAGGCGAACCTAGTGTTCGATATTATCGTAGAGCCGTACTGCGCCGAGCGAGTGATGAGGCAGTTCGGGCGACGACAACACTTTCCTCTCCTACCTCGAGCGTTCCAGGCCGTGCCGCGCAACATACACGAGTAAGTTTGTGATAACTCGTTTTGTATTAATTATAGAATCATTATCATAAAATAATGTTGTCTTTCAAATGTTTGCAACAGATATTCGCGCAGGGGATATCATGCCAACGAGGTCAACTGGGTGGTCAAGCTGCAGGAGTACGTAGGAGGGTGGCTAGATGCACGTGACGATGTGTGGGATGAGCCGCAGCCACACACGGAGGCGTCTTACGGCGCATACCTCCGCTGGTACCTCCCTCGCACGTCCGTACGTCACTCTTTCATGTATTGATGACGCCGAGCATCAGCACCAGCCGACCATCTCGGACACGTATCCCTCGTACCGTGATCAGGCGTAGCGTGGCGCGGTACGTCTTTCGCAACTTGAATTATTAAATCTTTTTTATAAAAGATCGATAACAATATTACTCTATTTTCCATTACGTATGCAGATCAGTCTGATCAATTTCGCGGAGGTCGAAGCTACATCTCAGATCACGTTGCTTGAACGTGGACTACGTGTACCGGAGGCACAGTACAAAGACAGCTTGTGTAAGATTCAAGATAACTTGACGCGAGCGTTACGTGTACTGACGTGTCGCGGCAGAGACGACGTGGGGGCCTCCAGTTCATCTCATGCGTCCGCCCACGTGTACACAGCTGGCCTGTCGACCTCTGCAGCACTGCACGCAGCGTCCAGCGGTATTGCCACTAGTTTAAGCTGTAAGTACTTTATAATTGCCATTTCGATCACCTTTGATATACACGACTAATTTCATTTGTTTTTATAGTCATGCACTCGACGGCAATGGGACCTCCTCCTGCAAGAATGGAGCCTCAGACTTTTGGCGCATATGCTCCAAGAACGTCTCTCCCGTCGGGTTCGACGCCAGCTGCACCGTACTCTCAGGGCTATACTCAGCATGCATGGTCGATGGGAGCTTCTGTATACGGTGGTCCATTCGGTGTGCCGGACTGGGACGACTGGGAGGGCGGCTCCGCCACTTGGTCAGAGTTGGTGGGCGGCGGCGCCGGGCCTGACATCATTGGTCCCTCCCAGACGTATGATGCTCCAGGTGCACAGTCCCAGGATGACCCGTTCATGCCTGCACCTCCTCCGCCTCATCCTCACCATGCTCCAGATGAATTTACGTACTCGGAGGACCACATACGCCGATGGGCTAGGACTAGGGCGGGAGGGGGGGGGGAGGACGAAGAGAGCGCGAGGTCCGGGACAGGCGGGGTAGGTACTCCAGATTCGGTGGACTTTTTATATTTAAACCGTTTTTGTATGATACTATTTTCTTTTTAATTGGTTGATGTATCGTACTATCGTAATATTTGGATTCTACGTTGCAAAACGTTATCGTTTAACCATCTTCATACGAGTTTTAGATACAGTAATCTTCTTCGTAAAATTGAATTCAAATTTTATATGTATACAAAAGAGTATGGTGAAAAAATATTGTATTTGAAAAAAGTCTGAATTTCAAATAGATTGTAAAATATAAATTCCAACAAAAAATAAAAAAAATAAACAGGGGCACTTCCCGCCTACTGGCCGGATAGGATCGCGGATTCCATATATTTTTCTAGAAAGAAAGATAATGTACTCCGCACAGGCTACACCGCATCGATCATTTCTCTCATTCCCTTTTGTTTGTTTGGGGCCCCAGGTTGGTTCGTTTCCTCCTCCTATCTACGCAATTCTCTGTCTTCATTCGTCGCGTGGCAGCCCGTCAGAAGCATGCCTCATAAGAATCTTTGTAGCGACGGTCGAAGCCTCGGACGAACCTTCAATCCTTTCCAAATTATCTAATGGCTATCCCCTTGTTGAAGGGTACGGCCCTTCCCCTCTATCCGTAAACGGTATCTATGGGCAACCCTGCCAATGAAATGGGGATTTAGCGAAATACGGGGTGCCTCCCGCCCACTGGCCGGGCGGGATGCCTGCCTCAGGGACCTCTTCGCGAATAAGAAACTTTTCTTATTCGCGAAGAGGCCCTTAGGAGGGGCCTGAAAATATTTTTGGAACCTCCCGCCCGCTGGATGGGCGGGAGGTCCCCGGCCCCACTCCTCCCGCCCGATCAACGGGCGGGAGGTACCTATTTTTCCAATTTTTCCCACCCGGCACCCCTTTTTCGATTTTTTTCAGTCCTTTTTTTTTAAAAAAGTCGTAGTGATACACCATATGACTAGATAGAAATTTTTTAAAAAAGGATTAAAAAATTAAATTCAAAAAAGAGGTGCCGAGTTGGAAAATTTCCAAAAAGGGGCACCTCCCGCCCAATCAACGGGCGGAAGGCGTGGGGCCAGACACCTCCCGCCCATCCAACGGGCGGGAGGTGCCTCTTCGCGAATAAGAAACTTCCCGCGGCGGCAAAGGCATCCCGCCCGCCCAACGGGCGGGATGTGCTCTTTTTCTTATTTTTTTTGTTCGAAATTATATTTTACAAACTATTTAAAATTTATACTTTTTTCAAATACAAGATTTATTCGTCATACTCTTTTGTATACATATAATTTTTTTTTTTAAAAATCGATAACAATATTACTCTGCTTCCCATTACTCATGCAGATCGATCTGATCCACTGCGCGGAGGTCGAAGCTGCATCTCAGATCACGTTGTTTGACCGTGGAGTACGTGTACCGGAGGCACGGTACAAAGAGAGCTTTCGTCAGATTCATGACAACTTGACGCGAGCGTTACGTGCACTGACGTGTTGCAGCAGAGACGACGTGAGGGCCTCCATTTCATCTCATACGTCCGCCCACGTGTACACAGCTAGCCCATCGATCTCACCGTGCTCCAGATGCACTCCCGTACTCGAAGGGGCACGTATACCGACGGCCTAGGACTAGGGGGGAGGACCAAGAGAGCGCGAGAACCGGGACAGGCGGAGTAGATACTCCTGATTCGGTGGACTCTGTATATTTAAACTATTTTTTTATCATACTATTTTATTTTTAATGGCTTGATGTATCGTACTATCGTAATATTTGGATTCTACGTTGCAAAATGTTATCGCTTAACCATTTTTGTACGAGTTTTAAATACCGTAATCTTCTTCGTAAATTGAACTAAAATTTTATATGTATACAAAAGAGTATGGTGAATAAATCTTGTATTTGAAAAAAGTACAAATTTTAAATAGTTTATAAAATATAAATTCGAACAAAAAATAAGAAAAAGGGCACATCCCGCCCGTTGGGCGGGCGGGATGCCTTTGCTGCCGCGAGAGGGGCATCTTCGCAAATAAGAAAAGTTTCTTATTCGCGAAGATTCACCTCCCGCCGTTGGATGGGCGGGAGGTGTCCGGCCCCACGCCTCTCGCCCGTTGATCGGACGGGAGGTACCCATTTTTGGAAATTTTTTAAATCGACACCTCTTTTTCGAATTTAATTTTTTTAACTCTTTTTTTAAAAAATTCTGACTAGATAGGCTCTGGAATTTGAGTGGCGGCCTGGGGGGCCTCCCTACGGAGAAAATTAGGAATACATATGTTTTGGCATGTGCTATGCATGCGGTCATTAGCTCATATTCATCGTGCCAAATCTGTCTTCATATAAAGTACGGATGCCTCAAGTAATCCCATTCCATCCTAAACTTCTAAACAAGTCTTTGCCACTTCCGGCTATGTAACATAGTTAGCCCGCCACGCACACCAAAACCTTCCCACTGATCTATCTGTCTAGTGCATGTCAACCTCCGATTGTCCTCCTGCTATGTGCCTGTTTGCCAGTGTCGCTGACTCGTGGCTGTTCCAGCTGCTAAGCTAGCTAGTGCATGTCGATTTGCACTGCCCCGTTGCTACTTCCCTTTTGCTCGCTAGTGCGTTACTGTCAACGGCGGCAAAGGGCCACTTCGCTCCGAGGTAGTGCGCGGCCCAGTGGGCTTTGTTTCCGGGAGGCGACGGCATCCCGGCTGGGATTTGGACACCACCGGAGGAGAGGAAGAGGAGAGTTCATCTTTGTTTTTTCCGTTCTTCCCATCCTCTCCTCGTTCTGACTGGCCTCTGACGGCCCGGTCTTCTTCTGGCTAACGAAAACGCCAGCCTTTCCACATCGCGGCGTTGAACAGTGCGCATTTCGGCACGAGGCTATTTACCTCCGTCGGCGTACGTACGTGGCCGTCCCGGACCCGCATGGGAGCCGAAAGGTCTCTTTGTCGTCACAGGCCGTGTCGTCAAATCTTAGCCCCCGAGTCACTCACCCCCCCCCCCCCTTGTCCTGTACTTCACTGCTCTGACCGGTTGAGTCACCGTTGCGTAATCCCGTTGCTGTCTTGCAGAGAAGGGAGAAGGAGAGGATCGAGCTGCCCGGCCGCGTGCTGAAGCACGCCCGGTCTCGTCAAAGGACAGCAGAGACGATGACGAACAGACTCTCCCGGCGAACCACTCGCTGCCTCGATCGCCATCACCGCCGGTGTGGACGTGCGCGTAGTTTACGGTGTCCGAATGCCCTGCCGTCGCGGCTAATGACACGCTTTGCGAGAGATATCTTCTCCAAATCCTAGCGTACGTCGTCGGCTCCAATTCGTGATCGTTGTTAAAGCAAAACGTGGGGAATAATTCCGGCCGTCAGAGCCGTTGTCAAGACTGGAGAGGGAGGGAGGGAGGGAGGGAGCGAGAGAGAGAGAGAGAGAGAGAGAGAGAGAGAGAGTGTTTCGCGGGCTCAAGCAACATAATTAAGCTAGCGAGCTAACCTAGCTAGCTTTCACATCCCTTTTTCTTCCAGTCCACTGCACTTCACTCCTGAACTACCGCTGGGACTTGAACACATGATGGTTGGTGATGGTGAAGGCCGGCCAGGGAAAGTATGAGCATAGTCTTCGTTTTAAATTCTAATTTTTGTGCAATGCTTCGAGATAAAGGATATCAGTTACCTAGCACATCAGGGAGGAGAAAGCTTGGAATTTCGATCTGCTAGCTGTGTGGTCACGTCAGGCTGGAGTGCTGGACTCATGCTGTGTTTTCTTCTGCAGGTTCGTGTGTCTTGTTCCTTTTGCGTTGATGCCTAGTGATGGGAAAGCTCGAATGCTCGATCAGGTGAACTGAACCAGCCTATTGGTTCCCAGCATGTGTGGAAAGCAAATACCTTCTGGGAGGATGATCTGATCTCTCCATGGATGGTGGAGGTTGGAGATCATTGCATTGGGTCACGACGCACTACCCGACACGGACTATTCTCAGGCAGATCGATCAGTGTACATACCAGATCGAGCAGCCAGTGATGTCGAAATTATTCAAGGTTTTTTAGCTGTCCTTCTCATGCATGGAATGGAAGACAGTTCTCCATAGCTTGGCCTACAAGCATGCTCCGAACTAACTGACGCTATGCTGAAGAAAGGTATGTACCCTTAAAAGTCTGGTGCAATGCCTATATGAGATGATTATGCACGTTCAAAGTTAGGCAAGCAGTCAAGATTCACTTTAAAGGGTCAGGCAAACGTGCAGAAATTCAAGTTGGAAGCTAACATCATGTACACCTAGTACAAGTAGCATGTTCTCATGTAACCGCTGTGCTAGCACCAGCAGGGCAATGGTTTGTTTCCACAGGTTCAGTGAACATGCTCAGCACGACAATTTGACTAAGACATGACAAGAACGACTTCTGTTTTTTCTTGCATTGACTCTTCTCCTGAAGAATGTAAAGGCTACTTAAAAGTTGACACGCTTATCTTGAAAGACTCCGATCACCAAGTTGGTATGGCAGCAACAAGCACAATAGGTTACTATGGGCAGAGCTAGCTTCTGTACATGCTACTATTTTATTTTGTTTTATTGTGGGGCAAGGAGGGGGGCAAAATAGGTATTATGCGAAGCTACCTGCGCCTTTGATTGTTGTCTTAGTACTAATATACAAGTCGTTAGCAAAAGCCAAGAGCTGATAAGGAGGCCCTGCTGGGTCGTGTGGCCCCCACCGATGGGCACCTCTCATGTTTGGAAGAGTTGAGTTCAGTCGTTTCAAATGAATGCAGAATGCAGCAGCAGCCAGCAAGTGAGTGTGGGTCACAACAAGGTGACAATGAACGGTCGATTTCGGATATGATCCCGACTTGATTGGATGGGATGGTTTCCCTGTTGATGCGATGCGTGCATGATGGAGATATTCGTTCGGAATCACGCCGGTTTGTCACGTATGCGCGGGTGGGGCCGCCCACGTACAGAGAGAAAAATAATATAGTGCACATGCAAGCATCACGAAATTTGTTTAAAACCAACAAAATTAAGTTCTTTCTTTTGTTAGTTTTGGTACTTTATCTCCGTTTCAGTTTCATACTTTACTTGTTACTGCCTTTTACCGTAGCAATTTGGACCGCGTTTGTATTTTTTGTTGAAAGAATATTATAAATATATGAGTTAAAGTTTACGATACTTGTGAAGTATTTTTCATGATAAATCTAGTAATGATAAAATTCAAGTATTTATAAACTTTTGAGTGACAGAACAGACGGTCAAAATCACTACAGCAAATTTCTGTGCCAAAGTAAACTGAGCTTGCATTGCATTGATATCATGCTTTCTGTAAATAGATATTTTGATAGCTTTCACGTATCAATAAGTCGTTGGAAGCACTCATGTATATACAAATTATGGGGGTTATAGAAATTTGAACTCTGGTGAACGGAGTCATGACCCCACCATTGTATCAAGAGGTGATTACATACTTTATGCAAAGGATTGCGTACATTGTAGAGCTTGTTTTTTCTGGTCAGATACTGTTACCTCATCTTAATTGACTATACACAAGCTATGATATAAGCAATGACAATTTTCTGAAATGTGACCATATTTTGTCTTTAAACCAAATGGTCATCAGCGGTCAAATTTCTCGGACCAGCAATTGTTTGCTTGGAAAATGAGAGTTGCTAAACCAAAAGAACCCTTGCTGCGGTAGGATTGTGACGTGTGCATGACACATCCTCTGTGCATGGCTAGCTCATTTGTACCGCATAGAGTTAAACCCTTATCAGTAGTGTACATCCATACTTATTTCCGACACGTTGTGAAATGTATGCTGCACGTAACTGACCCATTGTAAAAATGCACAGTACTACTCAAAGTCAATGGTAAACTCTTCATTTTTGTTTGGAGGCTGTAACTGACTGGATCGGAACAAGCTGCCTATCCAACTTGGCATTTTTCATATGAATTGAAGATGATGGTAATGGCCGTCTATTTTATTTGTTTCATTGGACTAATTGATGTTTGTCTATTTTGTAAAATCAAAGATCTTTTTAGTACATGTAACGACATGTATGGACCTTCACATCATAAAAAATGAACCGATCTCTCAAAGATCAATCTAAAGCCAATTGAATGGCTAGGAAATCAGTTTGTAAATAAAATAAAAAATAGGCAAAAGTTACGAAAATATATATGAATATGCACAATAATTGCAGTCAGGCGCATGTTAACATCACTGTTTCCATAAGAGCGCAATACATTTTTTTTGATCATTTCTATATTTAGTAAGTCTCCAAGACAGCATATATTATATATAGAGAGCACTAGGTGCTAAGCTACCTCCTACTTGCCCTTTGCTTGCAGGCATGTGCTAAGTGGAAATGTTGACTTTATTGAGGCAGATGGATTTGATATGAAAAGGACTGGGAAATAATTCTCCTCCACTCATAGAGACCAGACAAGAAGAAACTGAAACCTGCTTATTTGTCAAAAATGAGTTGTTTCCCTTTTCTACTTCTGATTTGGGCGTCGTAGATGTCAATATATCCTGCAATATAGCTAGGCTTCAAGTCTACTAGAGCGTAACAGGGTATAATCTAACCAATCTCTATTTTTTGAACAACCAATCACTGTATTCAAAATTTGTACGTGCTGAATTTTGGTCCATGGAAGAATTTGTGGAGTACTAATTTGGAATAACAAGGATGCATATATATATATATATACACACATACACACGCACACACGCATAAATCCACTATAGCTACATGGAATTGTCTCAGCAGTGCCCTGCAAAATTTGGACCTGTGTGTTTGTCCCTGGCGGTCAAGATGAACAAGGCAGGGAGACTTGGCATGCATGGCCTGGCAGGGGGCAGGGGCTTGCCGCTTGCACCATGGCATGCCATGCGTGTAGCTGTAGCCTCTTCCGTCCATTCTGCGAACAGGGAGAATTGATGTGTGCGCGCGGAATATTTCTGTGTTCGTCAGATCGGTCCATGCGTCTAGCTCGATCGGATGACAGTACAGTCCCTCTTTCTCGCGACGGTTGTCTGTTTCCGTACTTGCTGTCGGTTCTGGAATTA
This sequence comes from Panicum hallii, assembly GCF_002211085.1. NCBI lineage: Eukaryota > Viridiplantae > Streptophyta > Magnoliopsida > Poales > Poaceae > Panicum > Panicum hallii. The sequence continues at coordinate 54,184,212 of NC_038046.1, forward strand.
ACACGTACAGCTTCTTCGAAGGCGCGCCGCAGCATAGTGGATTAGTTATATTTCTTGATCCCACTCGCAGCGAGCTAGGCGATCGACGGACTCCAAACGCAGCGGCGGCCACCGAGTCCGTGCATGGTTTGCAGATGCATTGGAATGCAGCATACGAAAATACATCTGTCATCCGTTCCTCAACTTGGTAATTGGTAAACCCTTTTTTTTTATCTAAAAAACTTGGTAAACGGGTTGTTGCATGGAATTCTAGTGCCAATATATATGTTGTTTATTTTTCCTATTACTAGTATTTGCTATCACCGTCCTAAGTATGTTGTTGTGTGGTGAAATTTTGTAAAGCAATATAGTATATTGGCTATATTATGAATACACCAACCGCTTAGTATATATAGCTTCCAAATGTTGATTGAATATAGTATAAAAAATCAAATATGTTGAACAAAAAGCACGGAAACATAAATGAGCATACAAATGCTGCCATCTTGAAACTAGATATATAGTTCCACAAAAGTTCATTGTTACACTAGCTACAGTGCCCCCAAGCCTTTTCACAAAGAAATAAAATGGTATAATGATTTAAATTCAATTTTTTGTGCGTCATGACATTTATCATTTCTTTCAGTTAATAAGTGCTGTTTTGGTTATTCACTGTATCCTGAAATCTTGTTTGTCAAATTTGTATTCATGTCCTTGTTGTTCCTGAAGCTAAGGTTCTTTCCCATTATTTCATCTTCGGGAAAGGAACCTGCACTGGTTGTCCAGAGAGCTAGAAAGTGATTGAGCTTCTACCTTCTAGAATACAATCATGGCAAGATAATTCTGTGCATAGTTTCTTTTTCTTGCTCTTTTCTCGGTTTCCTCTTGCACATACTCCCTCCGTTTAGAAATGTAAGGTATTTTGCTTTGTCTTAAGTCAAAGTAGTCTAACTTTAACTAAATTTATAGAGAAAAATATTAACATCTAACACATCAAATAAGTAAATTATAAAAATATATTTTATATTGTATCTACTTATTCTCATTTGACTTTTAAAATATTATTATCCTTTTCTATAGAGTTGGTCAAACTTAGACTGTACACTCTTTTAATTTATAAAAATGGCGTGCATTGTGGGGGGCACTCTCCCACAGGTTTTCAATCATACAAAAAATAAAGGGGGAAAGGAATCCATCTTAAGTTATCATTCTCTCCAATCAAGGCCTTCCCTTTCCCATCTGATCACAACACTTTTATTTCCTTTCATCCTCTTTCACATACCATGTCCCACATCCTTTAAGAGGAAGTCTACTAGCACAGTGTGCTTGAAAGCTCCATGAGTCTTATCAAGCCATTTTTTCAAGTTGGAATCAGCTATAGGTAGAATATAATTTTCCTTTCTGCCTTTCCCATCAATAAAAAAATATTGAAAATGAAAAATTATAGCCATTATTGCAAAGTTATTCGGTCTCACATTAGATTTGGTGTGATAATATGTTACATCATTTCCTTCATCATGGTACACGATTGGCATTTTCTTAACAATGCAAGGACAATACCATGACTGAAAGGCTAACCTGTTCCCTATGAGAATGTAAGTAAAAATACGAAAAGATAATTTCGATATACTTTATTGTTAGCTAATAATATAAAATAATTCTGGTTACGGTTAATGGTTTTATATCCAAAATATGAATCTTAAAATTTACACTAACCTTCCCTACTTGTGTCAAAAGTAGAACTTTGTTAGAGCATTTGGGCACCAATTATCACTTGAACTTGATTAACACCAAAAAAGTGGCTGTGAGAATATTACAACATCGTTATAACAAGCCCTCCTTCTCTATTAATATATGCCAGACAGAGCTCGTGCCCTGGTCGTTTATGAAAAAATATTGCATCAATATTTTCACAGAGAAATGGCTGATGGTAGGCCCAAAGACAATGATGATGCACCACCCTTGAATGTTGAAGTATCTTATATCTTATTACGTGTTTGTAATGGAACGTCCAAACTCTCATTTTCAATGGGAGCTAAAGCTAAGTGGCCTTAGCTACGGCCGTGAAAAATGTCATCTAACTTCGAGAAAAAATGGGAGCGAAGTAGGCTTAGCTAGAGGTGTGCAAAAATAACCCTAGCTGAGAAGAAAGGTGGCGCTCCCAGTTTTGTGTGGAGGAGTTCAAAAACCATGCATTATTACACTCCAAATCCACGGACAGGTGCAGTCTAAAGCCGAGTGAGGTTGCATTGATCGATCCCTCCAAAAAGCAGTTGCCACCAGCTGTAGCTTCGCCACCACTGCACACGGCGATGGAGAGAATCGGTCTCGAAGCGACATGTCATTGCCCACTTTCCCTGGCGAGCACGCCGGTACGATCGAGACCATCTCCATCGCTCACGTACGTATCGATCATCTGATGATGTGTTATTTCTTCACCACCCACCACGTACACAACCCCACCAACACACGAGACCACATCGATCCATCTCTCCATCGATCACTTGAAGACAACGACCTCTCGGTACGGTGGTCTCTCCCTGATGAACACCAACGTACACGAGAGCTTTCAAGAACGAAGCAGATCGATCGATCACATGAAACCAGTGGAAGCTAGCTCCAAATGGAAATCACGCGCCATTGAAAAGTGACAACACGTGTACGCACACATACGCGTACGTGCACCATCAACAACGACTACAGCTTCTACACAAACCATGATGAACGATGATCAAATGATGAACAGCTAGCTGAATCTCGATCGATCGATCGATGGATCAATATCGTCCGAGACGTCTAATAAGCTTTGGTAATTGGTATCTCGACTACTAGCTGCTAGCTTTAGCTCCACTAGTTAACTAGTGTGGCATCCCGATCATCGCTAGCTAGCTTTAGGAGAGGCGCGTCGCAAGAAGCAACCTGCACCCATCATGCGGCCTCTAGCTAGCTAGGCTCTAGCGAGCTAGCTAGCTAGCTGCCTCTCGACTGCCTGCTTCTAGATTCCTCCTCCCCACTGATGATGATCGCCGAGCTTCCTCGCCGCCGCCTGGCAGAGCTCGTCCGTCCGCCACGACGACGGCACGTAGGCGCCGTCGTACTCGTCCATGGCGCCGCAGGTGCTGTGGGCGCCGTTGCCGCCGCCCATCATCGTCATCATGGCGCCGCCGCCGGTGCAGCAGGCCGAGTTGAGGTAGTCCAGCAGCGTCGAGTCCGGGTAGACGTCGCCGTCGGCCGGGCCCAGGTCCAGCCCGTCCAGGCCGAGGCCCCCCAGCGCCGCGGAGTCGAACGCGCCGGCGCCGGGGCCGTCGAGGTCGGCGTAGGGGCCGTACTGGTCGACCCAGCTCAGTTCGGAGAAGCAGGGCACCGGCGGGAGCGCGGCGGCCGACGTCGAGCCGGACGTCGACGTGCTCGGGCTCGGGTCCACGGGGTAGCTCTGGTGGTGGCCGTAGCCGCTGCCCGGCGCGCTAGTCGCGTCGTGCTGGCCGCCGTGGACCGGCGGGGAGGCGGAGCCCAGGCCGGTGGCGACGTGCGCGGGGTGTAACAGCGCCGGATCCACCTGGTGCGCGCTCGTGGCGGCCATCTTCTCGAGCAGGCGCGGCATCCAGTAGCAGCGGACGGCGTCGCGGAAGACGGCGCTGTTGGCGTCCACCCGGAGCTGCCGCGCCTGCTTCTGCACCCGCGTCCGCCAGTAGTTCTTGATCTCGTTGTCCGTCCGCCCCGGCAGATGCTGCGCTATCCTCGACCACCTGCCCATATGCATATATGTTATTCATTTTTTTTAAAAAAAATCACATGAATAATCCGGATCAATGTTTTACATGCTCAAATTACAAATAACAGTTCATGCTTGTTGATCATCAGTTACCTGTTTCCCCACTTGGAATGGAGCTCAAGGATGAGGAGCTGCTCCTCCGGCGTGAGATTGCCGCGCTTGATGTCAGGCTTGAGGTAGTTGAGCCACCGGAGCCGGCAGCTCTTGCCGGTCCTCTTCAAACCTGAATTGAACCAAGCAGCAGATCAGATCAAGAGCAGATTATTGCGAGGAGATGCAAGTAATAGCTGAGAAATGGAACCAGTGTGTGCATGGATGGAAAGAAATCAACAAACAACTCACCGGAGCAGCGGGCGAGGAGATTCCAGCGGCCCTCGCCATGGCAAGCAATGTAGTTCATGAGGAGGTTGTCCTCCTCCAGCGTCCAGGGGCCTCTCCTGAGCTCCATCATCTCCTCCTCATGCTTGCTGCTCGTCACTGCAGCCATGGCCCCTTTCCTCTGAGACATTATTGTGGCCTGCCTCCCTGCACCTTCTAAGGTGTTGGATGGTGATCCCCTGGGAGGGTGCAACCTACTTATAGATGCATATATATAGCCATGCACTAGCACTAGCAGCTACCTTAAAGTTGTGGGTGGGTGTGTAGGTGTAGGGGATTTGGAAAAGAAAAGGTGAGAGATGATCAGCTAGAAGAAGAAGAACACCAACAAGTTGAGGATTGGGGCCTAGCTGCATGCAGAGACAGAGAGAACTTATTGGTGGCTTCCCTTTTATAATGACTTGTGGCAATCATATGCAGGGATGTCTGATCAGGGGGCAGCTTCAGATCCCAAGTCCTAAGACTTGAGGACTCGTAGCAGAGGGTGGTTTGGTGGCTTGCTTGGCTACCTTTGCTTCTTGTGCTTGCTGAAGAGGGGAAGGAGAAGAAGGCCAGGTGTAGTGCTAGTGCAGCTACACACCAAAAGGTCCAAAGCTTCCAACTCACAGAGAGAGAGAGAGAGAGAGAGAGAGAGAGAGAGAGAGAGAGAGGCTTTGTTGAAATAGTGCCCACTCTTTAGATTCTTCCCTACATGAAGCGTGTTTGACTGAACAATTTGTCACCCTTGCACTATTGGGATTAGACGAGAGAGGGGGAGTGACATGGAGAGATGGGCAAATTGTTGGATGTACACATGCTGGAGGTGAACCACCTCCTCCTTTTTGCACTGAATGTCTGGGATAGATAAAGAAAGCGCGAAAAATACAAACTTGCTAAATACTATTCCTCTTTTTTGTTTTTTGAGGGGTCATTATTCTTTGTGATAAGATCAAAATCAAGACTGCATATATGACACGTAGGCGTATATGCTACAACCACATTTTTATTTTTATTCCTCCCTCAAATCATTGGCATGCTTGTCCAAAGCAAGCACACTTCAGAAATGCAGATGTTTCTTCACTCAAGCAGCCGCCTATGAGCCTATGACCGACACTGGTCTGTCTTGTATCAGAGCAACGTGGTGCGTAATAATTCACCGGTTTAAAACAAGGAATTATCTGGCCAGAGCTTGTCTACTTCAAGCAAAGAATAAGCAATCAATCGGGGAGACTTCTGCCGGCAAAGCACATAGCTTTTGCAGCTCTGTTTTCTCAAAAAGCCAATGAAACACTGAACTTTGGAGACAGCACCCTGGGGAGTAAGCAAAGATTAGGTAGGAATGCCTGCACAGGTTTCCTGGATAATCATATTAAATATTCGTAGAACCTAATGATTCTTGACCTAACTGCCAGGCATGCTGGTAAAAAAACAATTCAAAGGTTTAGCAGCTTGAACACTGCACAGTTGCATGAATGACGTAGTGGCGGTCAAATCCTTGTGCTGCACCTAATGTGTCGTCCGGAGTGGTTGTTTTGCGGCTTCGCAGTTTGCAGCCTCCTTGACTAGATTTTCTGTACAACAAATCATTCTAAAGTCTGGAGAGAAGTTCTACTATACTTAGAGCATGCGTGAATGTACTTGAAAACATAGTCAAATGACAGGTCATTGCGTCATGCATGAACATCCCGATGTAGAATATTTATTTTAAGCAGAGAGCCATATATAAAAACTGTTCGATCAAAAATCATAACAAGTCAAACAAGTAACACACTAGCTGCAGTTGATTGGAGGTGAACATTTGACGCTAAGGGTTTATTTGTCAGAATGGGCCGAGAAATTAGGTCTAAACCCTTTCGGTTGGGTCTAATCCCTACCTACTGAAACAAGCCCTAATTTTGCAAGACAACCTAGTCGCTAAACTGTGTGTACCAAATTTAATTTTGTTGCTAGGTTACCTAGCTGGATGATTTAACATGACATATAATTAAGACATCTACTCCTTTCATTCTTTCGTCCTATAAAGAGTGTAATTATAGTTTTTTAGACAGATTAGTACTACCGTTAAAAGACCTTGGTACCCTTATTACCCAGCCATGTGCACCTATTTAGGCGTGCTATTTTTCTTTTTTTCACCAGCATAAATCACGGCATGCCAAGTAACTAAGACTGTAAAATTTATTTTGGACACTTGATTAGGCATATGCAAGGTAATTAAGTAGGCCGCATTTATGATCCAATTTCTAAGATTGCATTTTTATAGAAATTTTTAAATATATCTGAATTGCAAATTTTATAAAACGGATAAAGTATATACCAAAGTTGTTGCGGGCCTGAATGTTTTAGAGTCCAGCCCGCACATGGAACAATCGGCTCGTGTACTGAGACACCAGTATTGAGTCTTGCATTGAGAGCATTTGTGCTCCCTTCATCCTAAAAGAAGTATTTCGAAATTGATGCATTTAGATCCTATTTTGTTTGAATCCAAATACTAATGGATGAAAGTGCTAAACTTTAGCATTAGACTATCCAAACAGAAGTGCTAATAGGGTGGGTTAAATTTTAGTCAAGACTTAAAAAACTTTAACATAAGTATGAGTGCTAATATGTGCTAAAATTTAGCATTCAACTTTAGCTCTTCCAAAAGTATAAATCCATGAATTCTACAAAAATAGCAAGCATTTTCGACTACGGATCCTGCGTGTGCTACAGTACATATCACCTACCCCCAGTATTGTCTACTGAAACACAGCGTACCAGGTGGTACACGATCAGTGCTAAAATTTGTGGTAATCCATTGCGGCCTTAGTTCCATCAATTATTAGCTGCAAAACCTGCTGCTTTTACAACTATCCTTGGCATAATCTGTAAACTAGAACATGCGTGATGGTACAGATCATCTATGCGTACATAGCTAGCTGTAGATCAAATGGACCAACCTAGGTTGCTGATCGATCGAGTCCTACTCTAGCTAGGAATACTCGCGATAATTCTAGCCAGCTGAAAGTAACAAACAACAACTAGCTAGCTCGAAGGGGAGAGAAAAAATTTACAATTGGTGGTCCAAAATTTTACACTTGCATATATTGTGTGCGGGCAAGCTTTCGCTATGGACCACGCACTACATACCGTGACCAAGGAGTTATCATCCGTATGCATCACGAAACGCTCACTCCATATTATTATTGTTCGGATATAGTTAACTAATGCTGCTAAAAAGCATTTCCATCAGCATGCAGTACTGTAGTCTGATAAAAAATCAGTTCTTTTTAATGGTTATATAGCTAGCACACATTGTGAATTATTCTTTTTTTCTTTGGCATTATTATAGGTGTTGTGCAGTAGTTTTACGTGCAGAAATGCATTTGTGTTCACCGGTCTCATCAAAATACATCCAATTGCATTTTTTTGTCTGACTCTCGTTCGTGGTCCTTTTTTTTGCATGGTCCTTGTTGGTTAGTTTTACGTCCTAACTAAGCCTTGATGCCACATCAATTGACATGCAAGTTGCATGTCACATTGGAAGTTAGCAGCACTACAAGAGTAAGTTCAGATGCATGCATGTCATCCAATTAAGCATAGCAGATATAGATTATGTGGAAGACTACTCTATCTCTAGCTCTGTATTATAAATCACTTAAACCAAGCTATGCCTAATTATGCAAGCAAAAAATATTCTGAAAAAAAACACACACTTTGTTGAGACATCAGCACTACTGTCTCCAACATCACACTTTGACTAGCAGTGCCTATAAGAAAAGATTATCTTAGATGAAAATAGTTATGTATTGTGAAAGTTTTTTTAATAATGAATCTAATTAATCTTGCAATTCGTGTGGTGTCAGTATATATATAAAATTTTGTATATTAATAGTTAAAATTATAAAAGATTGACTTAGGATAAACACAGAAGACTTATATTTTTTATCGGAGAAATAAATAAGTTTATAGGATGAATACAATGCAATTTAATAACAGGTAATCAATTAGCTTAGAAATAATTAGGCATAGGTCTGTGTGCAACGCTGCTGGTGGTCCTTCTTATACATTCTGGTTTGAGTTTTGAGCTCATCGCGGGGAATTATCTTCTTTCTGTTGAATAAAAAATCATATATAAAAAATTGTTTGTACAATTTAGTGGTTCCCTCGTGTGCTAGTGCATACGCTGGATGTGTATAGGCATGTACGGAGGGGTATGAGCGCACGTAACAATATAGTTTAATGGTTGCGGACATAGATTCGGACTAAAAATTAGTCCAACGTGTGATAATAATGGACTAATCCAGGCTAATAGATTCTAACTATCAATTAGATATTATATATGCAATTAATTCAGCAATTAGTCCATATTTATAGTTATGCTTAATCTGTGCCAAATTCAAGGAGTAAAAGTTAGTCCTGAGATCCAAACAGGACCATATATGGCAAAAGTCTCATTTCATTTGATTTATATAGGTCTTGATAGATCCGTGCGATTAATAAATACTCCAAGATGTAACTAATGCATAAGTCCTCAAACATGTAACCGAAACCCACAATTTGATAGAGTAGTCCCCGACATTATCTACTTGCATGTGTTAGAAACCCGAAAGATGTCGCTAACGTATTTAATCTTCCATATATGAGATCCTGATTGGGGTGGTGCGGGTCGGCCCGTGAGTTCGCCAAACCGGCCCGCAAAAACGAACCTAATGGGCCCTTTTGGGAACCATCAACTCGGCCTGGGTCCGTGGATCGGATTCACTCGAACCTTAGGGTTGAGTGGTTCGACCCACCCTCGCGAGTCGCCGCAGCTCGCTTTCGACGCCGCCATCGCCTCCGCACCCCTCGGCGTCTCGATCTGCGACGCGCCACCACCTAGGACGCCGCCTCCACAGCCACCACGTGCCTCCAGTCCATCTTCCTCCTCATCGTATGTGAGTTCTTCCTCTGCTCTCTTATATTGCCTAGGGTTTGATCTTCTCTCCTGATTCCTAAATCTTGTATAGATCTTGGTGATTTCTCGTCTGATTGGCTGTCATCTCCAAGATTCACAACCTGCTGATCACTTCATTCGACATTGTTGGCCCATGTAAGCTCCTATTCTTCTGGTTGCTGAGGAAAATTACTTTACATTGGTTCCTTGTATGGGTAGTACACGTTGATGACAGATTCTTCAGTTTCTGTTGTATCATGTTGTCCTGCTGCTGCATGCTTTGTCTATTTTGATTAGTTCTCTGTATTATAATAGCACTTGGGAGCAATGGATCAAGTACCTATGCATATCAAATCTGTTATTCCCTCTAATTAGCTCTTGTAAGATTTAGGAGTAAGAATGGTCAGGGCTCTAGTTTGTTACATTGTTTCTAGCTTCTGTCACTATAGTGAATAGCATGAATGGTATTGGTCTATTGGAGTTTTGCTCATCTTGTTAATAGGTCAGTTTGCAGATTAGACGGTGTGTTCAGTGTGCTAATTTAAACATATGTTTTCCTAATGTTAGGTTGTGATTTAGACATATTTTCTGCATTGATACCAGCAAGATAGTATTACATATTTTTCCATGACCTGAATATGTTTCTGTTTTTTTTATTTTCTCTACTAAGAAGTAGCTAATCTAATTTATTTCCAGACTGCCAATGCATGGTAAATTACTTTGCCAACCTGCAATCTATTTGCAGAGGTGAAACTGAATATGTTTAGTAATTATTTGCTTGTTTTGCCAACTGAGTAGTTCAAGCTCTTGGATTTACATGACTGTCAGTGTTTTACTGGCTGCCCACCGAGGGGTATACCCAAAGTGGTAAGTTTAGGTGAGGAGACGCCGAGATCAGGAACTCGAAGGTGCAAGGAACACAAGATTTAGACAGGTTCGGGCCGCGAGGTGCGTAATACCCTACGTCCTGTATGGTGGTTTGTATTTCCTTGGGTGTTGATGTTATCTTTTGAATGGGTTCCTCCCCCCCCTTATATATCCGGGAGGTCAGAGTTACAAGAATCCTAACCGATACTAGCCAAGGAATCGTAACCGAATACAACTCGAGTAGATTTCTTCTGTACCGACTAGCTTTATCTTCTATTCATACGGGATAAATAAGAGATAAATGAGATAAATAAGAGATAAGACGGGGTTTATCTCTTAAGCCTGTTTAAACTACGTTATGTACACAGTCCCGTGGTCCCGGGTCTGACAAGCCCCCAAGCTCTTCGTAGCTGAGTACTGCAGGCTTCTCGAGTACTTTCGAAGTAATCTTCGGCTTCTTGCAAAGCTCCGCCTTGAAGTTCTTCTTCGAGTACTTACTTGGCTGCATCAAATCTATGAGGTGCTCATGCCCCGAATTATTTCTTTGGTATGGCGTGCGATTGAAAAATCGCACTCCATATGGAGTAGCCCCCGAGCCTTAGGTTGAATCAGAGAATCAGGCTGAGGGTCGCATTAGTCTGGAATCTTCCTTACTTACTCTTCGAATATATTCGAAAAAATAAGTAGTTGATGCCACGTACCCCGCAGCCCCCGAGCCTTGAACCCAAATCTCCCAGGTTTGGGAAAAAAGATCCAAGAGTCGTGGCATTGGTGTTACTCTGAAATCCCGAGAAAAACTCTTCGCCTTCTGCATAGTGAAATTAAGCCTCCCGCTGGTTTATTTAACCACGCGGTGACTTAGGGTTTCTTCTGCACTCTCAGTCTTCATATGAGTCATCTTCGAGTAGTTTTGCGGCGTCCAGCCCCCGAGCTTACGAGTCAGGAGAGCCAAAGAAGCCATGTCGAGTAGTGTGCATCGCCCAGCCTCGAGCCTGGGAACTAGCGGAACTGTGATGATCCGCCATGCTGCCTGGAGGGTTGTTGCCGAAGCTTGATCTAAAAAAAGACAATGCATACATTATGTAGCATAATGCAAAGATACCGAGTAGTACTCAGTAATAATATGAAGACACCAAAATTTATTCGGTGTAAAAATTGTTGTGTTGAGCTCTTTTTTAGGCCATTTAAATCTCCCGAGTAGTCCACCTGTTACATTTAAGCACCTGGTCCTGTTTTAGCCGTTGCTCATAGCGTGTATGAGATCTTTGTCTCGTGTACGCGTAGAGGCGTTAGGCGTGATAAAAGAGCCGAGGTTTCACGGATTAAGGTATGTGCTACTCAAGTAGATTAGCGACCGTTAAGAGAAGACAACGAGCAGAAAGTAGTCGTCATACGACAAAGAGGATGCGCAGTGCGCAAAAGTAGTTGACGAAGTGTAGCTCTGGAGGGTTGCAACGCCCGTTGAGAGAAGTACACAGATAGGTAGTCGGGGAAGTGTAGCTCTGGAGGGATTCATGCCCGTCGAGAGACGTACACAGATAAGTAGTCTATCATGGTGTAGCCTCCGAGGGTTTCATACCCATCAAGAGGCGTACCTAAAAAGGTAGCCGATCATGGTGTAGCCCCCGAGGGTTTCATGCCCGTCGAGAGGCGTACCCAAAAAGGTAGCCGATCCTGTGAAGAAAGTCGGAAAAGATATAAGTCACTTAGTTTGATTCGTGGATGAATATCGATGAAGCCGTGGAGCTCGTTGATGGAGCTGTGACGATTTGTTGATGAAGCTCGACTAGTCGGAGTCGATTCTGACTAGTTTTCAAGTCGAGGCGAGTAGTCGAAGTAGTCGGCGGCGGGCCGCCGATCGTCCTCGCGAAGTTGAGGTGCCCCACGGTGGGTGCCAGCACGGCCTTCTGGTGAACTGGAAAGATGCCATCGAGTTTGCCGGTGGATCTTCGATGCGCTCCCCTACCTGGCGCGCCAACTGTCGGTGTTTTACCGGCTGCCCACCGAGGGATATACCCAAGGTGGTAAGTTTAGATAAGGAGACGCCGAGATCAGGAACTCGAAGGTGCAAGGAACACAAGATTTAGACAGGTTCGGGCCGCGAGGTGCGTAATACCCTACGTCCTGTACGGTGGTTTGTATTCCCTTGGGTATTGATGTTGTCTTTTGAATGGGTCCCTACCCCCCTATATATCCAGGAGGTCAGGGTTACAGGAATCCTAACTGATACTAGCCAAGGAATCGTAACCAAATACAACTCGAGTAGATTTCTTCTGTACCGACTAGCTTTATCTCCTATTCATACGGGATAAATAAGAGATAAATGAGATAAATAAGAGATAAGACGGACTTTATCTCTTAAGTCTGTTTAAACTACGTTATGCACACAGTCCCGTGGTCCCGGGTCTGACAAAGACAGCACCTTCAGAAGCTATACTAGTTCAAGTTTGGTTGTCTATTTTATTTCCTCTAGCTCTGATTAGTTTCCAGTTAAGTGCTCCGTTATTCTTGGCCTAGGTAAGCCTCCCATCTTTGCACTGCATGATTGTCTGAATGGAATTGTTCACTGGTTTGATATATTCTGTCCCAAATGTTCGAAGGTAGTGATCAGGGTTGTGCTTGCAGTGTGTGCAGTTTATCATGAGAGGTAGAGGAATTCCTGCTGATTTTTTAGCCTTAGATAGATTAGCAATGTCAAATCATGGGACTTTGGAATTAAACTCATGACAATATTTTTACCAAACTAGAGATGATTGCTCTCACTTACAATGTACTAACTATATTGTATAGGGTCTGTTTTTATCTGAATACATATAGATCATAGATAGTTTGAAATGTGTAAAGTGATGGATTTGTTAAAAAATGATTGTTTCTCTGGTTTCTTTGGCTTGCTATAGAAAAGAAGAAAAATGCCAAAATCTGGAATTCTCTGAGATTCTCATTGTCCGTGCAATGCAAAAACCAGTACCTGTTATTGCGTGGGCTCTGCAGCAACTTAAAGATTCATCTGTCCTCATGATATTACCTAAAGGATTGGATCGGATAAAACACGACTAATGTTTCATGTTTGTGCAGATAATAGATGTGCTATACATTCAAGGAGTTGGAGAAGCACAGTCAAGCAATGGTACAAAGGGGAAGAGAACTCCTCGACCAACCGGTACTTCAATAGTTGAAGGAGTATATCTCAATACCAAGGCTCCGAAAGTTGTACAAGTGCAGGCCAGCAATGCAGTACAACCAAATGGTGATAGTGAGGTTGTTGGTCATGGCGATGACAACAAGAACATTGGTGATGGCGAGGATCAAGATATTGGCTATAGTTGGGAGGATGAGGATTTTGGAGATGGTTGGGAGGATGAGATGGATGAAGAAGATAGGGCTGGATGTGTTGAGGGTCGAATTGAACCAGGAATGGTCAGTGGTTTCTTACATGGGGAGGAAAATAGGCGATTCAGATCCAAGGTTTGGAATGAGTTCAACAAAATCCGTGTGGCTGGTATTGTTACAAAAGGACAGTGTAGTCATGCAGTGCTGAAATCAGCGCTAAGCGAGGTGTAGGAATCAGTAGTATAATCACTCATTTGAAGAGATGTAAAGTTAGAAAAAGTGTGACAAATATGGCCCGTCAGCTTAGGTCAGCTTAGGTCAACTGTCATGTTTCCTGAAGGAGTTTCCTTGGACAAGTGGAGGTTTAGTCAAGAAGTGTCTAGGAAAGAGTTAATGTAGAGGATAATGCAGATTCTGAGGTGAATGCTGACCTCTTTGAGATAATCCAGTATATGCAGAGGAAGTTTAGAAGATACTGGAAATTGACATGGTTGCAAATCTTATTTCCTGTTATTTTCGATCCAAGATTTAAGCTTGGATTCGTCGATTTTCGTTTGAAACATGCATTTGGGAGTCAAGCTGAGATAAGATTGCTATAATGAAGAAGATTTTGCTAGAGCTGTTCAAAGATTACTCACAAGTAAATATTGGCAATCAAGATATGGCACAATAAACTCCTACACCTCAAATAGTTACAAATGCAAGTGGTAAGTATACTGATTGGGATCACCACATGAGCCACAATGTGCCCTCAACAAGTGAAATACCATCTAAACTTGAAGCCTATTTAGCGAAGCCTCCAATTCCTCAAAGTGATACTTTTGATATACTCGCATGGTGGAAGAGTAACTCGGTTGAGTATCCCACTCTTTCTCGCATAGCTCGTGATGTCTTAGCTGTTCTTGCATCAACAGTCGCATCTGAGTCAGCTTTCAGTATCGGGAGAAGAATAATATCAGATTTTCGAAGCCATTAACTCCAAAAACTGTGGAAGCACTGATATGCTTGCAAGATTGGATGCAGGCCTCAGGAACACTCTCTTTCTAGTTCTCAATTTTGTATAATTTAAAATAGAAAATTATTTTTCAGATCTGACTTCAATCTAACTTTGATAGGTTCATCAAAATTTTGCATAGAAGGGATTGAGGATTTTGTAGAGTTACCTGATCTAGAAGAATGACATGCTTAAAGGTAATAATTTCTAAAATATTTTGTGATCATCTATGGGGTTATGGGGACCTATGGATTTTAGTTACCGTATATCATCTGAACATGCTGAAAAGTGGCTGAAAAATTTCAGTATATTTAACCTGCATCTCTAAACATTCAAATTGCCACTTGTTTGATGCATCTAGTAGTATATGTGCCTTCTTTCGGAAAATTTCTGCTTGACAACTTTGTTGGTCTGATTCTTGGGTAGCACCAATTTACTAAAACTGCAACCACTGTATGTACTTATAATCCATTGCAACCACTGTGCGTGCTTATAATCATTTCAACCACTGTATGTACATATAACCACTGTATGCCTGCGAGATTGATTTTTTTCTGTTTGCCTGGTGCCTAGTATTCTTTCTATTACCAGCTAGGAAAAACAGAGGAGCCATTCCATTTTGCTTGCTTACTATTGGCCTACTGCAATAATACAGTGCTATAATTTTACTTTGTTGATTAGTGCTTGTCTTTACATTTCTGTAACTCAGACACACTTCTCCAGTTTTATTTTGTGACTAATAGTCATAGACTGATTTGGACGATCTGTTGCTTGTTGCAGTGCAATGCTTCATACACAACCTCTTCTTATTGGAGTTTCGAAGTCTGCTATTTTCGTTCAGACAACTGCATGTGGCATGGTACAGGAATATAGAAGGTCGCAGAGTCTGATCATCTATGGGGTTATGCAGAGTTTTGAAGTCTGTTTGCTTGTTGCACTTTGAGCAGGAACATAAATTATCATAGATGTATTTACCTCTTAGGATAATCTGTTGAGCTGATTATGTAATTAATATTTTAATTTAGTTCATCATATCATGCTACTCGATCAAGACTGTGATGGTCTTTTACATGCTTATTTAGAGTCTATTACTGCATGCTTGCAACAATTACGATGTGCATGCCTGCTTGCTTGGAGTTGGTGAGCAAGACGTGCTTGCCTGCTTGCTTGGGATGTCAGGACGTGCAGGCACAAAGGGGGCTGGTTCGATCCATACTATCCATTGGAGCATACGGACCAATCAAATAATCTAAAATGGATCGAGCGGTGCCCCACTTCCCGTTACATGGACTGATGGTTCGATTCCGGTTCGCACCATGGGTCAACCATCCCCATCTTTAATATGAGACCAAAGAAGGCATTGGTAAATCCTTCGTGGAACATATATGGAATTAGTACGATTACCATAATTTAACTTCCCTTTTACTGTTTTTATTTTGGTTGAATTATCATAAAACTAGCCTTTAAGGGTTAAGTGTACAGATTAGATTCGATTTGTTTGATTTGGAGCTTAGAAGAAAACGCTTACTAGGGGCTAATAAACCCCATGACCCCAATTCATTGGTTTTCCTATCTTCACAAAGGAATGGTAGAATGAACCGAATGTGGCAAGGAAAAAAAAAGCCTTGTATGGGAAAGGAAGGAGAAGACGAAGAGATAGCAAAGGAAACTTGGATGGATCCCGACGCACCCTCAATAGATTGTGACATGATGCCTCAAGATTATACGTGACTTAATATCTAATCTTATTGATAAGTGACTGGCAGCACATTCTTGTACTCCGGCATATATATTCTGCACATACCAGCGTTTAAAAAAGTTTATTGTTCTGATAAATTATATGTCTTATACTGTAGAGGTTAGATATTTGGTTTATCAAGGAGATGAAGTATGACCATAAAAGACATTAATTAACTTCATTTCGGTGTGGTTAGATTAGATTGCATTGCTTTCTTCAAACTATTGTGCAAATAAAACACTGCTGTTACCACGCCACTTGCTTGTCACCGTACGTGTACACACATCTTTACGTTGATTTGACCTCACCTGTAGGGACCTTGAAACCAACACTTGGTTGCGTTCCACGGTCGACACATGGCGGCCAGGTTTTGGCCCGGGCTGCTGGTTTGTTTCCTCCAATCCCCTCCGAAAGCGATCCTCCAATCCCCTCCGAAAGCGATCGCCATTTCCCTCTCTTTTTCACTGGTGCAAACATGATGATAAAAGAAGAAGAGAGGTCTATCGCCACCATTGAATCTTTCCTCGACCCCTTTTCCATCCCCCCCCATGCACCGATCGGATGATACCAACGTCTTTTCCACTTGCCTTCCGCTCAAGTGGCTCTCAGATCGCAAGAGTCTAAGCCTACGGCCATTAGGGTAGGTTACCTACACGCGCACCTCGCGCGGACGACGCCGCCGACGGCGACGACGCCGACTGCGACGCCGACGAGGGCGACGGCGACCGTCGTCAATCATCGATAGATCGGCATGCGGTCGCTTAAACGTGGCAGGAGCTGAAGTGACAAGTCCATGGACGACCGTAACTTGAACACGCCACTCTTGCTTATGTTCCACGGCCAGCCTTATTCCCAGCGAACATGTGTCGACGATGACTATGTACCCATGTACAGAGATCAAAGCCTAAATCTGATCGACCTGCACTTGCACACATCTCTTGACTGATAGATGATCATGACTACTCCTTAATCATATTGCACCTATGCTTTTCCATCACGCATAATGCCTGAACAATTCTGCACGTTTCCATAACTGTTCCTGCTGCTGCTTGAAGAGAACCATTGTATACCATTCGACATATTCAATTCAGACGTACTGAACCGGATCAGGGTTTAATGGAATCACAGCTAGATAAAGCAGCTCTAGGGGCTAGGAAAAAGAGCTTGCATTGGCACAGCATCCAAATCTTAACGAGAACCAAAAAGAGAGAGCTCAAGTAGCTGGAAAAGATCGACGCCCCCTATAGAGAGTAGCTTATTCATATTCGGACGCATCAGATGGACCTTTCTCCCGGCCATCTTGATTGGGTGTTGTGCTATTATAAAAAAGCCAGTGACCTGTTGCACACGTAAATCGCCGCCAGCAGCAGCAAGCAGCAATCTTATTACCAGTCCAACCAATGGAGTTTAACAATAAACTGCAACGACGCAGAGGATCGGACAACCGCCCATGAGTAAATGAAGTGGTTATCCAGATAGATCGCCATCAATAATGAACAGCTGCATGCCTGCTTCTCTTCCTCTCAGCTCCGCCTGTCTCGCCGGCCGGCCGTCTCTCATGGCAGCGCGTTTTTCTTCAGAGCCCAACTCTGATCTGTCAAACCTGGCCGGTTGTTGTGCAACAATCATGAGAAGCAAGAACATGTGTAGATGCATGCATGTGTAATCTGTTGGACAAGTTTTCATTTGTTTGACAGTGTCGCCTGCAAAACATAAGCATGTTTTGGATGCATCCGGTTGGGATTGCTGACGAGATTAGCTCCAAGTTCCCATCAGGGCAACCGTCAGTACGTGTACGCTTGCTTCGGATGGGAATGTGCCCGTAGGTTAAGTGCCAGTTGGGGCTGGATTGCCGGCCAGGTGCATGCATGAACATGTCATGCACGCGAGCTACGAGTTTAGTAGGAAAGTAGGGGACACCGAACTGCCGAAAACTATCATCGTCCGTACTGCATGTTGCCAGGAAAAGCATTGGTTAAGTGATGCCGTCCTTTCCATATGGGGGCTGAAAAAAATGTTGGGAAGTCTAGCTTGGCACGAAATGGATAACTTTTTAATGCCAGCTTCGATTGTCCTATGTTATGTCGCTCCTAAGTAACCCTAGTTTATATCCACTTCCTATGAATTGTTTTCTTCTTGTCGTTCTTAAAACATATTGATAATGCTATTGGTAATTTTTAAGAACCGGTCGTACTGTAACTTTTCGGGTATGAAACTCTCTCAGTACACAAATGTTGCATTTTTTAAATTGTTTTCTTTTTTGAGTAAGCATTTAAGAATTCTTAGGATACACTAAGGAAGAAGGTAATCAATCACCAAAATTACAGAATTGCATTTAACATTTGACTTTTTAGCTTTATAAATATTCTTAAAATATAGGTCGAGAATTACTCGAGTGATGGTTAGAAATCACGTAAAATATATTAACAATGCGTATGGTCTACTTCACAAATTTGAACTCTGCATCACCGCGCTGCAAGCTCTGTTCCGGCCTCATGATGTGTCATCGTAACAGATTTTTTTCGGAATTCCTAAACAACACTCGAGTGTTTTCTTTCCATGCTATCAATCGATGTTTGTTCTGTCCGTCACTTGTTGTTTTTGGAATGTATTTATTTGTTGTTTTTGTTTTCTGTTGAATCCCCCTTTTTTCTTTGAGCAATGTCATCGTGACAGATAGCATCAGACACAGCACACGGCAGCCCACAGGCCCAAACTACATTTCCCATGATGAAGCCCGTGTCCGTGTAGGTTGGGCCGTCCGATCGTCGTCGATACTCTGTTGCTGTTGTTATATGGGCCAAGCGCGGACGACAGCCCTCTATCTGCAGCTATTCCAGCGGGCTTCGCGGAGAGTTCTGGCGGGCGCAAAGCAGCAGCAGCAGATTCGGGACTGGAGCGAGTGATGGGCTCGCACCAGGAGAGTTTGGGAAGGTCGCTGGGGAGGAATTTTTTTCTATTGTTATTATAATTTCCTTTTAGGGGTTACGTGGATCCCCTATTTTGGAAGAATTAAAATCTACTTGATAAATTAGCCTATTTAGCTTAGAATTTGACATCCCACCACTTTTCAACTACTTTCCAAAAATTTTCAAAATTTAAATATAAACCTATCCTAAATTTATAGGGTGTGTGATGGAAATTGATTCTGTATATCATCAAGCTACGTTTCTACTGTGTAGCTTATAGCATGCTCTTTGGCTCACTCCTCTGGAGTAGAAATATAGCATGTAAGTATCTTCCTTATATAGCCAATAATAATATATAAATATATTTCGTATATAATCATATTAGCTTAATAGATTTATATCTAAATTATGATTATTAGAATAAAAATTCAATTCCAAGGTTCCAAACGGATCTTATATATTTTGCAAAACTAAACCGTATTTTAAAATTTCGCAAGAATAATATCATGTCGCCATTTGAGCAGGCGATCCAAATAAATCTCCCCCATTTGAGTGGGCGATCCATAGATCGTGATTTCCATTGGAGATCTGCATGGGCCTATCCAATATAGATCGTGATTTCCATTGGAGATCCATGTCACTCTAATACCAGTTAACCTTGGCTCTAGTAACTTTCGAATCGATTCTCCCAAGTCAAATTTTCAACTTTGTAGGGTTTCGGAATTATCTGACATCCTAAATTGCACAAAAAGAAAAGAAAAAACATACTAGGATTTCAAGATTTGAAAGTGTTCCCTTTCAGTTAGGGTAGAGAACGGAGCCGATCTAGGGCCCCATTTAGATCGCAAATCTTTATAACTTTTGGAACTTTTTGCTACTGTAGCGTTTTCGTTTGTATTTGACAAATTTTATCTAATCATGGACTAACTAGGCTTAAAAGATTCGTCTCGTGATGTACAATTAAACTGTATAATTAGTTATTTTTTTTACATACATTTATTGCTCCATGAATGTGTCCTAAAATTGATGTGATGGAGAGAGAGTGTAAAAAGTGGGAAGTTGGAAGGGATCTAAACAAGGTCTAGATAGGAGAGGGTGAGCTTGGTCCCCGCAATGGGGGAAAAACTAAGGAATACGGTCGCGCCAATACATGTGAGGTGCCCGCACGTGGCAGCGTGGCGGCTCGGCCATGCCATCGCACGTCCTGTGATCGAGTAGAATTCTACTTGTGCCAAATTGTTATTTCTTAAAAAATCAATTTGGTGGAGCTACTAAAATAATAATTTTGTAGGCTAAAAAAGATGGCCTGGCAAGCTGGCTTGCCTGCTCCTTCGCATTTCGCTGACATTTTGTCCTCGTCGTTTCCAGCATATTGCACAGGCCAGGATCGTGTCAATTTGACCATGAATTAGAGAAATAGGCCCGTGGGCCGGCCTGCTGCCTCATCAGCCTCACGACGCCGATCCCCAACGCGGCTCCGCGAGACTGCGACGGCGTGATCCCGAAGCCCGTTCCTCTCCACATCCTTTTCCTGCTGCTGCGCTGCCGATAGGCTAGGTTTGGCCCTTGGCTGTGTGCCGGCGCCTGGCAGAGGAGGGTCAGTGCTAGCTCTCCGGCTGCTGATCTGATGAAGCCATGGAGGGCACATCGACGGTGGCCGTGGGGCCATGCCTGCTGTTGCTGGCTTGCTGCACAGCCAGCGACCCCAGCGACCGTGGCAGCCGGGAGCACGGGGGTGATGGCGGGCGTCGAGTTGCAGCAACTAGCGCTGAAAGGATATTTTCAGCTGTGAATTTTGTGAAGAACAAGCATAAAATAGCATGGAGGATCAAGTTAATTTGTAACTTTTTTATGTGTTGATGATGAAGACATTATCCCCGATTTTCAAAAGCCACCTCATCAAGTTAATTTGTAACTTTTTTATGAGTTGACAGTTTCAAAATATTGTATGGATAATAGATTAAGAAACCATTTGTACTATACCATCTAACCTTAACTTTTATTTTATGAATCTCTATCTTTTATATGCGATGATTGTTCGCTTCGCTAGTACTGTATGTACACCAATCTTGAATTCCTGCATCCCCAGCTAGCACAGGCACCAGTAAACACCTCTTTTTGAAAGATTGCACTAGTGCATAACTCAAAATATTGTGTGACAAACTTGAGAAACGAAAAATGATATTTATCCTCTCGTAGAGAACGTATTTCATCGTTTTTAACCAAATATCCTGTTCAAGGTAGCAGCTAATCGAACGCCGCCCTGCGCTAGCCTCAAGTTGACGACCGGCAGCCTGCTGGAGAAATAGGCATCTGCACCAACAACACAAGTACAAAGCAATTAGGATACTTTAACACCCTAAAGAATGTCTTAAAACAATTTCAATCAGACGGTAAGAGCATTCCTAGTACTACCTTCCAGTGTCGAGTCTTCATCAACGCCCTTGTACGCCCAGTCGCATGCTGCGGTGATGCTCTCAGATGCATATCTTGAAGCATTTACAACCACAGATCCAAGTCATGACTCACAAAGATACGGTATACAAGAATTCGCAGCATAAATAAAGATTTTGGCGAATACTGAAAAACTAACGAACATGCCAAGCTGTCCCGACAAAAATCAACTAAATACACAAGCGAAATTCTGAATGTGAAGCAGAGCATACATACATGTCCGGGCATGCAGTCTGGTTCTTGCCGCATTCTTCCCAGCTAGGCACTTGCTCCGACCATTCTCCCTGCAGCGTGGATGAAGGTCTCAATGATTCATCACTCAGCAGTTGCCAATTGGCATATATGGCAAAAAAAAAAAAATTAATCCTAGTTTCATACAGTTATGTTTTTCGTCAGTGTGTCGATGTAATCTGCTACGCCATCGCCGTAGAAGTCGTCCTCGGCCGTCTGGATAATGTTGGCGTCCCAAACCTGACAGAATGGTGCAGGAAACCAAGTTCCAGCTCAAAGGTTTCTTCATAAATCAGAATCATGGCAGTGTTTGATTGGCATGAACAGTATTAGTCTTACATGGTGCAGGACAGACTTCCTTCTGTACCAGTGGACGTCGATGGTGTTCCCTCCTCTGTCGGAGGTAAACCCCACATGAAGTGGCTGTAAAAATACAGCAGCAGTTGAGCGTGCAGAGTGGAGACAATAGCTTGAATGATGAATTACAGTGCAGATCGCAGTGGGCAGGGCACGGTAATAATCTTGTTTCTTTTTTTTTCTACCTGGTGGATGTCTCCGATGAAGTGTGAAAGGAACAGAAGCGCTTGCGTCAGGTTATCTGAACTCGATAGCATTTTTTTTATCAGGGTCACAGAAACTATGCAACAACTGAAATTATTGATATTCAGAAGTTTGCAGGATTCGGACATGAACTTTACATTGGGTAGCAGAAGATCTTCCGTACGTGAGGAGCTGCGAGGTGTAGTTGTTGATGGCGCCTGCGACGCACCGGCCCTTGACGCCGTCCTCGTCCTTGCAGTCTCCTGACGAAACGAAAGTCGAGTTCAAAATCGGTGCCGTTTGCGTGTCAGTTTCAGAGTTTCAGAAAGAAATTCAGAACGAGTGGCGTGGTTGCTTACTGTCGTAGCTGTAGGCGCAGAGGCCGTCGGGGGTGTCGATGTAGTGGAGCGCCGACGACCAGGGGTACCGGAACTTGACGTCGTCGGCCCAGGAGCAGAGGCTGCTCAGGTTGCTGCGCGCGTAGGAGGGCAGCAGGTCCCTCACCGCCGCCGCCGCCGCGCCGCTCAGGCGGCCCTGGACAGCGTTCCCAGCGACGGGTTTCAGAAGCATGCAGAACGAGTTGCGGAATGGATTCGCATCGCAGGCAAGGAGTGGTAAGAACTAAGCACGCGTACCTGTGCGATCTGGCAGACCATGAGATGGCCGTCGACTCCCCAGCCGTGCGACGGAGCCGGCAGCGCCGCAGCCAGGAGCAGCAGCAAAAGCAGAGGAGGCGTCGCGGCCGCCGCCATCCTGACTTCCTGAGGAGTAGATTGAGAGGAAGGCGACGAGGAACACAGAGTGACTGAGAGATCGATCCGCGCAGCGGAGGGAGGTGATTTAAAACGGAATGCCAGGAGGGTATCTAAGGAAAGAGTGATTGTTGGTGTGTGCGAGATACGGCACAAATGTCGGATATCCTATCGGATTACGGGCCATGAACGCTCATCGCGCTCACACCTTCGTTGAAATCTGAGAGACCGTGTTCAGACTGCTCTACACTTCAAGGGCGTTACACAACCGGAGCTGCACGCCGCTGCCGGCCGGCTGCATCCATGGGAGCGTTTCCTCTTTATTCCCTTTCGCGCTGCCATGCTGCCGCATGTGCATCAGCACTCAAGCATTCACACTCCGGGGAAAGAGACAACAGTATGCAGGTGCAAATCCAAACAATTTCGGTGCAAACTGCAGAGTGAAAGCGCGGCGACAGGCGACGTCGTCTAAAGTTTCAAAGCTCTCGAATCAAAATCTGAAATCCTTCAACTCAGGCGCTCCGCAAAAGGAAATTTCTACCGGTTTTTCCTTATACATAATTTTTTTCAATGTTTTGTTTGTTCTTCAGCTGATTGGGGTTTTTTTCATGAAACCGACATGTCAGATTTTATTTTTCCTTAGATATTCGTGAGGAAAAGGAAACAACAGAGAGTACATCACATGTTTTTTTTCAAAAAAAAAAAAGGAATACTGGGCGCAAAAGGCCCAGAAGGGCGATCATTGCTACTGGGCCTGAATCGCCATCGATGCTATTCGGCATTTATACGGGCCGGGCCCAAAATCTACCGCCCACGTTTACGTTTTCCTCCTGCGCCCAAAATTCTCGAGCTCCAATAAATACCAGCCCAGCACCAAAAGCTCGCCCATGCCTCCAGGAAAAAACAGAGCGGCGTTCTGTTCGTCTCGTCAGCGGCAACGCAAGAGGGGAGGAAGGCAGGAAGATAGCCGAGAGCAGAGAGAGATGGCGCCCCCGCCCCACCAGCGGGCGCTGCTCCTGTTCCCGCTCGTCTTCCTCCTCCTCCTCCTCCTCCTCGCCCCGACCCCCACCGACGCGTGGGGCAAGGAGGGCCACATCATGGTCTGCAAGATCGCCGAGGTCGCGCCCAATTCCTGCCCCCCGGGATAGTCAGATCGAACCGAAGAGCAAAGCAGAGTTTCCTGAATTCTGATGGGTGCCTCTCTCGGCGTGCAGAAGTACCTGTCGGAGAAGGCGGCGGCGGCGGTGCAGGCGCTGCTGCCGGAGTCGGCGAGCGGGGAGCTGTCGACGGTGTGCCCGTGGGCGGACCAGGTGCGCTGGCACTACCATTGGTCCAGCCCCCTGCACTACGCCAACACCCCGCAAGTCTGCAACTTCAAGTTCTCTCGTATGTCCCCTCCCTTCGCTTGATTCGCTTCCCATTCCATCTCTCCCCAGCTCGATGCTCGCCAAGGTCTTGTGTCAACGGTTCGGGGTTTAATTGCGATCCATTAATTGCTCTAGGACAGTTCACGAGCCATAAGCGAGCGTTGTTAAAAATGCTGGGCAGCAATGTTTGGTGACATTCACCTAGAGTTCAGGTAAATTCTAGTAGTGAAGTCTCTTTAAAAATTCCACCAGGAAAGGAAAAATAGTAAACAAGGCCAGCAGTTTAGTTGCACGATCTTTCTTTTATGGTTAGTTCACGAATTACATACAAACAAACAGAAAAATGCATTCTTGGTTCGATAATAAAAGGAGAGATAGAAAAGCAATGTGTCAATGAAATTTAGTATCTGCATGAGCAAAGCTAAGCAGTAGCGAGTGTAGTGGAGCCAGGGGTAGTTCTAGAGAATATTTTTAGCAGATAGTTATGCTTTTTTAAGACTGTACAAATTGCCAAATAGATATGTTACCGAAGTAGGACAACTGTTGGACTATCTTGACTCTTGAGGAGCAAGGTTGCATGTTTGTTTGTTTTTAGTGAAATATATAATTTCCGGCTTCTGCACAGACAAAGAGATCAACCTTGTATGTGGTTTTGAATTCCCCTAGGTTCATAAAAAAGGCTCACCGTCCTAAATGTCAATGTCATTGGCGCATGTACGTCGTAGCATTTCCACTTCTCTACTTGGTTGCTTGCCTTGCGAGGTTCACTAATGGACATTGCCCATGGGGAATTTGAGTTAAATTTGGTGATCCATGATAGAGATGCCGCACATATCCATTCTGAACCTGTGCCTCTTTGGTTGGCTCATGCACGCTGAGGCATCTTCAAGTTCCATGGCCAGCCAAAAGATTGTTGCTTCTTGGAGAGGACAAGGGATTGAGTGAAGATGCAGATCTCTAATCTGCTTTTGCTTCACGCATCACCACATGCCCGGGTCCGGCCTCATTGTCAAGCCCATGTCTTTTCAACCAGCCGCTTTCATCATAAATAACACTACTTTTCTACCTATCTTAAATTCTTAATCTCTCTCAAATCTCCTCTTCTTGAAAATATTGTAGAGCCAAGCCAGTGAAATGCATAGATCCGGTGGAAAATAATTTAAAAACAAAACAAAAAAGGGTGAACTAATAATTGCACTTGGACAAATGACTGAATGAGACAGCGAGACAGTTGTGTCGTTTGTCCCGGTTCAGAAAAGGATATTGTTCGTACCTCAATATCTTTGGCCCACGTTCTTATGGGATTAGAAATGTAACCAACTGCGAGCACGTCGCCAGACGCCGGCACCCGGCAGCCACATGTGCACGCATAATCTCTTGTTGCCTTGTTTAGAGCTGGATATGTTACATGTGATGCCAAATGACCTGGGAAATCTGATTGGCAATGCAAGAACATAGTCTATGAATCACTTGTTTTAGCAAATAATAGTCTATGAATCACTTGTTTTAGCAAATAATTCTCTGTTACTTGAGGTAATGTTCATGTGGCAAATCAAAGAGACGTATCTGGCAACCCAGAAACTTACCAGACAGTGACTGACAGAGATTTTGAGAAGATCCAGGCGCAAGGGTCCTTTAGATTAACGGAGGTGTGCAGCAGCGTCAAGCATGCACTCATGCAGCTAGATGTGCTTTTCAGGTGATTGCCACAATTCTCGTGGCGAGCAAGGGATGTGCGTCGTCGGGGCCATCAACAACTACACCAAACAGCTCTACAGCTACGGCCAGAAGACATCGTGCAAGTGTTTGCTGAACTATTTGCAGCACATGTCAACACCCTGTCTAATTTAGCAGGAAGAAGATAACTCCATCTGAAATTTCTGAACATTCGCATGTGCAACCAGATAACCTGACGGAGAGCCTCATGTTCCTGGCGCACTTCGTCGGTGACGTGCACCAGCCGCTGCACGTCGGCTACGAGGACGACGAAGGCGGGAACACGATCATCGTGCACTGGTACCGGAGGAAAGCAAACCTCCACCACGTCTGTTCTTTCTCCTCCTATAGAGATTCTTTACCACATTCAGATTTACTCGCTAGACATTCAGTCTGACAGTCAGAACCTTGTGTTTTGCTAGGTGTGGGATGTCAGCATCATAGACACGGCAATCAAGGACTTCTACAACAAAAGCATGGATACCATGGTAGAGGCTCTCAAGATGAACCTGACAGTGAGTATACTAGAACACTTGTATACCGATTTATTGGTTTCTTCCATCCAGCTCAAGGGTGTTTTTCTTGTTTCTAAGACTGTAAGCTGTAGTTCAAGGATGCTTTTCTAGTTTCTAAGACTGTAAGCTGTAGGGTGGATGGTCTGATGACATTACACACTGGGAAAACTGCAAGAACAAATGGGCAACCTGCGCAAACGAGTAAGACTAGTATCGAATTCAGAAACTTCCATTTCGGTCATGTGTACTACAGTTTTCGACAAAAACTGACATCATATGACCTTGATGATATCATGCAGCTATGCCATTGAGAGCATTCATGATTCCTGCAACTATGCCTACAAAGATGTGGAGCAAGACATTACTCTAGGAGGTAAGCAAAGCATATATATATATATATATAGATATAGATATAGATATCACACTCGTATGATCAGAAGTTCAGAACTACATGGCCATTTCATGTTTTGTTTTGCGTAACAGTACTTTGAAATTTCACATTCTGGGGTGCAGATGATTATTTCTTCACTCGATACCCGGTTGTGGAGAAGAGGCTAGCACAGGCCGGCATCAGATTAGCGTTGATACTTAACCGGATATTTGATGGGGATAAAGTAGATGATGTACCATTACAAGTACAGTAATAGATAGTTATAATCAATAGAAATATAGGTGGGGTTATCCTTTGTTGCCGCTATTACAAGGATGGGTACATTACTACTTTAGTAAATCAGCATGAATTCTAATAAGGAAGCACATCATCCAGAGAAGTGATTCATTTTTCTCTGTATTTGTAATTATAAACCTATTTTTATATATTTTTAATTGATACAGGCAGGCAATGCCCTTCTGTTGTTCCCTCAAAGTTAAGTGCAGTTCAATACTTCAATGTGATCCTTTATCCACTCATTTCGTCGCTTAGTGGTGTCTGAATTTTTCGGTTTGTCTGGGATCACATGAATTTACTAGAATATATGTAATCAGTAGCTAATGCGAAAGTATAGACTATCACCCGCAAAAAAGAAAAGAAAAGAAAAGGTATAGACTATCCTGAACTGCTAGGAGACCCTGACAATAAGTAAATTCAGTCGCCTATAATTGGTGTGAGCCCATATATGAAAAGAATCGGTGCACTGAATCATTTTATTGATATTCAAATCACATAAAATCCACCAGCTAAACAATTGGATCCTACGTACAACCACCCAATTCCAATCATCAATGTGAGCGGCCAACTGCCCCCGCCAGTACCTTAGTCGCCACATGGCACAGGATCCCAACCGGGCAGAAGAGCAGGCAAAGCGAGACCGAGTGCCTGGTTTCGATCTTGTTCTTGAGGCCGTCGTGGTACACCTGCCTGCATTGCAAACACTAAACGCAGATGTTAACAAGTTCTTCAGTGCTCGCGGTGACATCTGATTCAGTGGCGTGCCTACTGACCTTGCCGCGAAGAGGTCGACGGCGAGGAGGTGGATCCAAGCAGAGGCGACGGTCATCTCGCTCGCGAACATCCTCACGATGCCCGGCAACTGCAGAATTCATAAGCCGAAAGCGTCTCATTTCTCTAAGCAGCAGCTAACAGCAGCAGAACATTCAGAAAATTCGTGGCTAATTCTTCAGTGGTGCTGTTATAGCAGTGGTGGTAGTACCTCAGGGAGCCAGTACTTGCTTGCGAACATGGCGCGCAGGGTGTCGGGCGTCCACGACAGGTAGAGCAGGTAGGCGTAGAGGAGGCCGAGCGCGACGTAGGGGGCGCTGCTCTCCACGGTGCGTTTGGTCTGCGCT
The DNA here is from genome assembly GCF_002211085.1 of Panicum hallii. Classification (NCBI taxonomy): domain Eukaryota; kingdom Viridiplantae; phylum Streptophyta; class Magnoliopsida; order Poales; family Poaceae; genus Panicum; species Panicum hallii. Next base: position 54,212,430 of record NC_038046.1, read on the forward strand.
CAAGAGATGAGGTGAGAGCGAGCTCAGAGATGTGTGCTGTCGAGCCGGGAAGGAAGACGGTTAGACTTACTATGCTGGCGTTGGGGGCGACGACCATGAGGGTGTAGAAGGGGAGGACGGCGACGGTGCCCCAGGTGAAGGCGGCGCTGGCAATCTGAGACGTCGTCATCACTGCTCTCGGAAGGGAACAATTCATTTCACCCAGGGCAATTTAAGCAAAAAATTCGAAGCTTTTACGCTCTCTTTAGCAAAATTGAATTGTCGAAGGAAGCAAGGGGAAAAAATGCGTACACGCGCGAGGCCGGAACGGCGGCGGCCCCCTGCCGGTGCCGCGGGCGCCGGCACGAGGGTACGCCGCGGCGAGCTTGGGCGGCAAGGGGCCCAACCACGAGCGCGCGGTCGACGGGCGGAGCAGCGCGCTGGGCGCACGGGGGACACGCGCCTCCGGCCGCTGCCGCAGCGCCAGCGTCTGCGGGAGGCTGACCTGCAGCGAACCAGAGGCAGAGCGGTTCGGCCAAATTGCACACGAGGATTGACGCTGTAGTTGAGTCGCCTACATACCCGCGTGCTGGAGGAAAGCGCGAGGGCGGACGGGGACGCGCAGGGCGCCATGTCTCGGCAGGGAAGCGGAGCGGGCGCGGGGGAGGACGCAGGTGGGAGAGGTGGTGGGCTGCCATTCGAGCCGGGGCGCAGGTGGAGTCCCCTTTGTAGTTTGTAACAGCAGCGCCGTTGCTCTGCGGCAGTGGCGAGCCCACCTCAGGCCGCCGGCCTCAGCAGCAGGCAGCAGCTGGTGCCGGAGGAGCACTCATCGACTAGGTCACTCGCTGGCGCTCGCGCGCGCTGCCTTGCCATGCTGGGCGGGGCGGTGGAGGGGCCCGCCGGAGGAGGTCGGCCGGGGCGGTGGCGACCGGACGCGTGGGCGGGCGCACCGTCCGCACCCACCCAACCCAACCCAGCATCGTGCTGGCGCTGACTCCATGGCAACACGAGTTAAGCAAAGCTAACGCACGGCCATGTGCCGCCGAGCGGGACGCGGGGGCTACCCCCTGTCCGATCCCCCGTCCCTCGCCGCCGGCACGGCGCCGCCGCCTCGACACGTCGCCGCCCGGGAATATCCATGCCGCACGGCTTTGCTCCTATCATTTCCCACACGGAAAGGATGTCCGGGTTCATGGTATCTGAATCCAAACTTTTCTCCGTCTGGTTATTCTACTTCTACTTTTAACCAAAAAAAAAACAATCACGGAGAGCGAGCTGTACGCTCGACTCAAGAAATGGTAGATTACGGACAAATCCGTGAGATAGTCCAATTTTCAGATATAAACTGCAGATAATAATTTGTCACAAAGTAAAGCTTTCCTATCCACACCCACCAAAAAATATTCCAAAGAAAGTCTTTATACAGTCCAATTCGTCAAAATCCCAGAAATTAACCAGATAGCAGCAACACCGTGACGATCCATCTAGTTCGCCTCCAGAAATAGTAGATTACGGTTCCGTGAGATTTAGTCCAATTTCAGATAAAGTGCGCATAATTGGTCATAAAATAAAACAAATTTCCTCATCCACACCCCAAAAAACACTCTTTTAAAGTCATCCGACAGTCCAATTCGTCAAAAACTCAAAATCCCAGACAGCAACCGCACCGTGGCGATCCATCCAACATCACACCTGCAAAAAGGAGCATCTTGGGCAAAAGGAAAACTGAGATCAGCACAGCAGCACACGCAATTTAACGCGATATCAACGCTAACTGATACATTTACCCGACAAGCACACAGCACACGGAATACAATTCAAGATTCTAGATTTAAAAAAGCAAAACTGTTTGCCATCATCATCTCAGATGTTGAACGAGAAAAGCAAAAGTGTTAGTCCTCTGGTTGAGCCCATTTGACCGAACCTTCTTCGCACTCATCAGTCTACCGATTCCCCAACTCTCTGCAAAGTCGACTACATCTCCTCCCAGGCTCTGATGCTATTGGGAGGAGATGGGAAAAAAAAACAGGCAACTCAACTCACGAAACTATATCCTTTTGATTCTAGCATCTATCCCCTCTTATTATGTCTCCCCCTGAGCTCTCTTCACTGCTGAGCGAGCCATCCTCTTTGGATGGCTTGTATAACTTTGATCGACATCTGGACTATGTTTAGAATGACAGGTGTGACGAGACCATCGCCTGGAGCTTCTCCAGCTCAGATGGAATGTTCATGTCAGGAGATAGCACGAAGCCAGCAGCAACAGCGAGCGCGATCACAACAAGGCTGCTCTTCAGGCAGGTGGCACCGCGGGTCAGCTTTCCAAGGATCACCTTGCAGTGCTTATCTGCTTCTTTGATAGATGCCTGCTTTCCAGCATCTGTTGCTGACTCTAGTGCTGCCTCATTCTGCAATAGCAACAAATGAACAAATTAGAACACGAATATCTGGATATACTGAGAGTTCAAATTAATAATGTGTTTGCCTCAATCAAACTAGCTCCCTTGGGCTTTGCATATGGTTTAGAGTGGGAAATGCGAAGTAACAAAATATGTATATCTCATTTTTGACATCATAAAGCCTTTAGGCACTTTATGAAGTGAGCTAACATACATCAAGCTATTCCTAAAGTTTCAGTTTGCAGGAGAAGCAAAAGGTTGCATAAAGCAAAATTTGGATGACGCAAACATCTAAATCGTAGAAGGTTAATAAAAATGAACAAAGCAATTTATGAAACCTGACTTAGCTTACCTTAGCCTTCAAGTTCTTCACGGTTGCCTTAAGAGCTTCAACACTGAGCTTAGGAGACACATCCTTCCAATCAATTGCAATTTTGCTCAGGACAGAAGCACTGGCTTCAATATTTTCAGGATAGATTCTTTCCTGAAAATTAAGAATATTCAGCCACAGCTTTCTTTCATTGGGCAAAGATTCAAGACCAAATAGGTAAGACTACCTACCCACTGCTTGTATGACTCTGTGTTTTGAGTCAAGCACCAGATAAATACATCAACAGCCTCTCTGGTGAGCTCTGCATTGTCTGAATATGATATCACCAAAAGTTAATTAGATGTATATCAAAACAAAAGCAAAACAGATCATATAATGCGAAGTAGGTGTATAAAAACAAAGGCAAAACATAGAATATGGTACAAAGTTAAGTTAATAAAACACTGTTTTCCAACTCACTTTCTTGCATTGCCTTTGCACACAAAGGCAAAAGTTGTTGTGATGCTTGTTTCACAGTTTTAGAGCCAGGAGGACCAGCAAGAGCCAACTCCTTGATTGTTGGATAGGCCGCTTCAAACCTTTCTGTAGCCTACAGAATTGCTTTAGGTAGTCAGAACACGACTCATTCGAAAGATTAGTGAACAGGAATGTAGAAATAACAGAACAAACCTTCACCCGAGCACTAGAAACAGGAAATGTGGCTCTCATGAATATATCAAATGAAGCAGGGGGGACCAGGCGCTCCCCCTTTCTAACAGCTCCATTCAATAAGATTGATCGAGCTTTGGGGACAGACAAAATTCTACACATAAACAATGTGAAGTGTTAGATTACAAATATTTTGAAGTGCATTAAAGTAGAATCAGAATGTGCTCTGTAATAGAGAACACAGCAACAACGCAATGTTATTAATCAGATTTACATTAAGCCAGTACCTTTCAAGCAACTGCAAAACCAAATCCCTTGCCTGGGGATTCCCACTTGACTTCACACATAATGTGGGAAATAGGGAATGAGCCCAGCAAAACATACCAGTCACGAGGTCACCTTGAGATGCCTGTGGTATGTCAGAAAAGAATTAGTGCAACAAAGTTATAAAATGGAAAAAATTAGGGCAGTGTAGGTAACTAGCATAACTGGTACCAGACAAAAGAATACCTGAGCAATAACCCAGACAATGATGGGAAGCTTTTCCTGTCCAAGATATTTATTGCTTCCCATTATCTTTGGCATAATGTTTATTAGTACCTCAGGCTTCCTTCTTAAAGTCATGGCAAGAACAACAAAGATTGCAACCTGTCAACAGTAACTTGAGTCAAAAATTACCATTATAAAAAATGATGAAGCTGTGAATCTTAACAAATGAAAGGCCAACAATGCACTAAGTGTTTTGTCAAAAAGAAAAGATTTATCATATATACATATATGTCTGATGCAATCTTGGAAGATCTTGCAACAAATATTTGATTCCACTCATGAACATCTTGCAGAAAGAAAATAAAAAGGGGAAGATACAGCATACTGGACAATCGAACTTCACATCAATAATTTGAAACCACAAGTCATGAATGTAACGAACGCTATAATTTCAGGATCAGATGAACAAAAGCACATTAGAATAAACATTGAAGCAGTCCTAGTGATCAAATAAGTATGGTATCATACAATCACTTATCATATAAAAAGGTCTAAAAAGAACCACAACAGGTTATTTGTAACAGTTGATACACAATCCGGAACCTGAGCTCATGCCACTACAAATTGTCTACTCCTAACTAAGCAAGTCTCTATAGATGCATGATTAAAACAAATGGTTTCCAATAACATGGAACCAGCTTAACTCATGATTAAAACAAATGGTGTGACATGTCCATCTATCCATTTTCTTAGCTTAAGTTGCAGGTGAATAAAGTTGACTAAACCAAATTTACATTTCATCTTTCCCCCAAGATGCTAAGAATACTGTAGTATAGTACACTCATATCAAACCAAAAACCAAATGTACATTTCATCTTTTCCCCTAAGATGCTAGCTTGCTAAGAATAGTGTAGTACACTCATACCAAACCAAAAAGAATATGATTCTAACTAGAATATTATTTGCACTTAACCACATCTACATTATATACATTATACCTCGTTCGATTACAGTTAAAGCCATCATGAGATTACCTGAGCCCTTGGAGACTGTTGGACAACCTTCTTTGAACCCTTAGTTCCTGCTGCTGGCCCTGACAATTCAGACATGATGCTATCTATACACCACAAAACAAAGTCTCCCAGGGCACTAGAAGATCTTTGACTGATCCAATCACCGGCCGTCTTGATGACTGGCTCAGGAATATGGCACAATGGGATCTGCCCAATACAGCAACTAATTAGATGCATACCACAAATAACCAATAAACAGAAATCAAAGGCATTATCATGCTTAAATATCTCAGTGTAAGGTACAAATACAACCATGCTAATGGAACCAAAACGGCAGTGTCCATTACCATCAATACACTGAAACATTAATTGCATGTGTAGCTACCATTTTAGTGTTGTACAAGACACGTAATAACAAATCAATGTGATCCATGAAAGACTATATCTCCATCCTAATATGAAACAGGTGGCGAAATAATAGTAATTAAATGACATGATCCAGCTGTATACTATGATAAAATTAATCATGCATCCCAAACACATGCAAATATGGTGTAATCAAGCAGATATTCTTGACACGCACACTAAAATCATCAAGTTGATGGCCAATCGGGACTCGAGCACTCATAATCAGGGTGCCTACCTGCATGCTGCCACCATGCAGGGAACACACCCGTGAATGTAATAATCTTGGGGGATTTAATTACTTCTCATGGTAGGCCATCTCAGTTCGTTAAGGATACGAAGATACGACAAAAAATACATAACCATTTTCCAAAACAGAGATGCTGATGCATGAATTTTCTAAGTTTTGGCGCGAAAACATAATTTCCAAATACATCAGTACTTGCGGCTACAAGATAGTAATCTATAGTGCAAGCATAGCTATCCTAAAAACAGCAATCGCATCACATGCATAAACAGATTGCGGAATCTCTAGGGAAAAGATAACTCACGTCAACCATCTTGGACACCGGGGATTCCTTGAACATCTTTGCCCATGGAAACTGGGCTGTGCTTACAGTTACAAATGCTCGGCCAAGGTAGTCAGCAAACCTCATCAGTTGAATGTCCTGCTGATTCTCGTACGATCCCTGCACACAGAACAAATGATAAGAATCTGCACCCATAAAAAAAGGATTCCAACCTTTGCAGGATCTAACCCTTGAACCAAAACCCAAAGCTCCCTCGAGATCCCAACTTTACACCCTAAGATCCGACTTTCTGTAGAACTTGCTAACTATAAGAGCTAGAATTTCGACTCGTGTTGATCCGAAAACCCGCCGGACCTAGCATTCGGCCGGAATTCCATCAAACCCCGCGAGATCCAACGCTAAACCCTACCCAGATCCGATCCCCAGCAAACGGACAAAACCTTGATCCGTACCCTGCCCCCCGAGATCTGACCGCAATTCCACGGAGGCGAGAGCGTTACCGAGATCTCGATGAGGTGCGCGGCGAGGTTCTCGGCGTCGATAAGGGCGGCGGCCTCGGCGACCGTCACCTTTGGTTTCTTCACCTTGGGCTTCTTCGGCTTCTTCGGCTCCCCCTCCTGGCGCGGTGCCGCGGCCTCGTCCGAGCACTCGTCGTCGGAGTAGCCGGCGGCAGCGGCGATCCGCGCGTCGTCGAGGTCGGCCGCCCTGGAGGCGAGCTGCTGCTGCAGCGCGCGGTGGCGCTCCTGAGAGCGCTTCTCGACTGCGTCGAAGACGCCTGCCTTGCCGTTGGCCTGCAGCGCCAGATCGGGCGCCGCGGCGCGGGGAGGCTGCTGCTGCTTGCGGTTGCGCTTGGGGTAGGACACCGTCTGCCAGCCGTGCGAGGGGTCGGAGGCGGCCGCCGCGGCCATCGAGGAGGAGGAGGCCCCCGCGACGTCGTCCATCGCCATCGCCGGCACGCGCGCGGAGGTGAGGAGCGCAGGGCGGGGGTCAGGGCCGTCGAGTCCTGATCTCCGAGAAGGCGACGAGCAGGAAGAAGGGTGGAGAGTCTGTCAGGGGGGAGAGACGAGGACGCGCAGGCGAGGCGGATTTTATTGCGCCCCGACGAGCCGAGGTGCCGCGTGCGTCGCGTGCACTGCACCACACCACCCCGCCCGGCCGCCCCGCTCTGGCCAGGTCTCCGTCCGCGCTCCCCCTCTCCGGGGTTTTTTCTGTTCTTTTTCTTCCGTTTCCTCGCCATCTCGGAGTGCTCTTCTGGAACTGCTAGCCAATCTTTTTTTTCTTCGCTTTTTTCTCCTGCTGCAGCTTTTGGATCGTGTTGGTTTTGGAAACTACTTTGGTGATGGAGATATGAGCTGGATATGGATATGGTTTTCGTCACCATGGATGGGTAGGGTCCTAGGGACGGTAGTGTCAGAAGGCTGCCGGCTCGTTTCCGGCGTCGCCTGAAGCTCATGAGACATGACGCTGGCGTCCCTGCTAACCTTTTCTCTTCGCAAAAAACGTGACGGATACGTACGTGCGTGTGCTAGTTTTACGCTTCCAGAAACTAGTAAGTACATTTATGTGGGTGTAGATAAATCACAGGCCGTCCAAAATGAGATAGGAAGCATTCACGGGTAGAATTGAAGGTGGTAAGTGATAGATAAGACGACGGTGTTACGCTGTGATCTGTGACCCTCCTAAAGAATTGGATCCTAATTTTATACAATTTTAAACTAAAATTATATAAAAATTAAATTAGATTAGACAATAAAGAAAGTATCAGTATCATGATCCATTAACATCCTCAGGTGGGGGACGCCACGTGCCCCAGCGCCACGGTGATGGATCTGGACGCCGTCTGATCACGCTACCGGCCTACCTATCTCGTCTGTCCGGCGCTGCCATCTGTCCGACTGTCCGTATGCGGTCCATTGTAGGTCGGGATAAAAATCCTGCCAAAACACGGGTAATTTTACGGCTAATGGTCTTGTCTTCCAGAAGCAATTCATGTCAGCCCACATGCCGTGACCCCGGCCGTGAGGAAGAACGAGATCATCACTGTCCCGTTGTGCCGTCGTGGGACGGGCAAGTTTGTATGACCATGCAGCTGCGATTGCGTCACCGTGGTATTAACAGTCGTTGCCCTCTTTTGTTATATAAAAATAAGGCTTGTAGATATGCATGGCCACACCTGGCACAAGATAGAGATACCAACACGCGTCGCGCGTGCCCAACGCAGCCATCACACTTGTCCTCCGCTCTCTGTGTGCTCTATCTTCAGTCACTCTTTCTGCTCATCAGTTTTTTACAGGGTCAAAAGTACTATATGGCACTGTTGATATAGCAGCTTAATTATTATGGTATTGCATCACTAAAAGTATCTGGAGTCAACTGATTTACGGTGCCAACACATGTTTGAAAGGACTCGTCCACAAGAGCATGTGCACACCTATTATATACTCCCTCCATTTTTTAAACACAATGTTTAGAACAAACCTTCACGCCGCATTATTTGAAAACGAAGGGAGTAACTCCTATATCAATGAATCTTGTCATATACTTATCCAGCAACTTTGAGATCAAACATGACGAGAAAAAGACCACCGAAGCCAGCACACTGTGGAGACTGCCGCAACTAAAGTCCATCTAAGTGGGTCCCATTTACAGGATTATTCTTTTTTACAATTTACTACACTGTTGCGGCCGAATACATTTTTTGCCCTTTACTCTACAATCAGGTAACAATGTAGCACATGACCCCTCTAGTTTCTGTTTATTAGAGATATGGCCCTGTACCCCATAGGCTTATCCTTATCTAACTTTTACCTTGCGACACCTAATTATTCACGTATGTGCATCTTCGACGCAAGAGCATGACCTAAGACATGAGAGGCTTTTGTGGGATTGAGAGATTTTATTATCGTGCTGCTGTTGGAGTGAGCGCACTTTTCCTTATTGATTATTGAGACTTTTTGGAATTTTACTATTTGGTGGTAAATCTTTATAATATGGCCAATTTTATTCCACCTCTTTCTTTTTTGGACAACTACTTCCCACGTCTTTCCCTGTTAGGGTGTTTTTTTCCTCATGCCTTTTTTTTGGGTAATGCTTATGTTGGTTGAACATTTTACAAGAAATGTTGACTGAACCTTCATTTTTTTTTTTGAAACAACATCTTACTGACTCAACTTTTTTTTATGTGAGAAATGTTGATTCGACAATTTCACAAGAAATGGTGATTCACCAATTCAACATATTTGTTGAGTCAGCATTTTTGTGATCTAGTATTTAATAATTAAATATATATATTAGGGCTGGCCATTACTTTGCTAAGCAGTGGTGCACGCAGCAAAGTGAACAAATGAAATAGCAAGTCCTGCTCTTCGTCGTGCTAAATCTGCTGCTAATACAGGCATAACAAATTTTCCAAAAGAAAAATGTCACACATGGGCTTGAGACTGATTGTCTTGAGTCTAGGGGAGGTAGGTAGCCCGCCCATGTTGACGATGGATCATCATGGGGCAGTTTGGGAATTGGGCCAAGATTTTCGTAAGTCAGGGCTGCCTTTTTTCCGTTCTGGTGGACGAATATGCGGCCCATGACAATCAGATTAGCAACACCCGTTATCGAGACCGGTAAGGACTTTCTACTGGCAAGCTTGTAGCCTGGTGGTTATAGGTTCTCAGTAGCCTGGGTTCCGGCGAGCGATTTTTTTAAAATTTAATTGCGTTATATTTTTAGTGGTAGATGACGTTTTCATTGATACAAGACACCTATGGTACGCTCATAGAGTAAGATTTGCATACATGTATTCATATAGATGGGTGCGTGCACATTGCGAGTGTCTAAGTTGTACTGTGTAATATAAAACTTCGCTTAGAGGAGTTTTGCATCAAGAAATATAGTGGGGCCATTAGTACGACGGTGGAGGCGAGCACGAAGATGGGCAGATGGAAGCTATCGACTGTCGTGGGTGGCCGAGGCGCAGGATGCTAGCGGTGACGGGAGCTAGCAGTAATGGAGAGAGGCAGCGAGAAGATAAAAGGAGGAAGACTCAACCTCAACCGTTGATTTCAAATTTAAGGTCCAAGTGTGAAAAAGAAAAGGAAAAAAAGGCTACGACAGCCAATATAGGGTGTGACTACGGGCTACCGATGAGCTTACGAAGCTTCCGGATTCCATCGACAAACGCAAAGGTCATGAAACAAGACGAGGACTGGCGATCGAGACGTTTTCTAGCCATATAACGAACTCTCGTCTTCACATCCGCATAACTACTCACAACTAATCGATGCTGACCCTTCGGACAGTGGACGGCGACTTGTCAAACAAGCCGGCGGTGGCTCCATTCAAGAACTTGATGCTGCTGTTACTGGATCTTATAGGCTTGAATGTTTCCAATTCCTTTCAAATCTATGTGCTAGGTCTACGTCATCAATAAGATCTCAGTGTCAGTTCCAGAAATAACCGGTAGCTAAACCTACTCGAAGTGTTTATTGCGTGTCGTGATCGGACGTGGCCTAGCACACAATGACTCAAGATTCATACTGGTTCGGATAAAATGCCCTACGTCCAGTCGGGAGTCTTCGGTTGTATTGCATGAGCCCAGCTGCTCGAGAGAGTTTGGAGAGTTAAAAACTTTCAAATGGAGGATGTGATCAGTTGTTTCCTTTTTTTCTCTCCTAGGTGGATGCCTCTCATTTTTATAGTCCAAAGGAGGCCTCCTTTACAGGGCAACTAAGGGTGTAAGGATAGAAAGAGAGGACTCCCGACCCAGCCGGTCGGGGTCGTCAGTTTCGTCAGTCGGGTCTTCACATCCCGTCAGTCGGAGTCTTTCGGTGACCACCGTCCAAGTCCTGCGTCGTGGAGTAAGCGTCTTGTCTTGTCCCTGCGCGTCATGCTCCGTCGGTCGGTGGTCGTGGGGGCGTCGATAGGTACAGTACGACTATCACGCCCAATCCCTAGCGCCTCGCCCGGTCACTCCGTCGTGACGGGGTGTTTCGGCCATATCACGATGAAGTTTTGCCCTGTCCTTTCGCGAGGACAGGCAAGTAGAATAGTGGCGCTCTCCTGCCACAGCAGAGGGGACTGTAACCCCTCTAGAGGGAGTGGTTGGTCGTGTACGACAAGTTGACCCCAAGGCTCATCCTTATCCTCCGCATCTACTCCTGAGGCTCGCTAGTAAGCCGAGCCTGGCCTCCCAGCCAGCCTGCTGATCCAGGAGGCGGGCACGTGCAAGGTGGAGCTCGGTCGGCGCCTTGGTACGAATCTAGTCCCTGATCGCCTTCGAGGTCAGAGACATGGGCCAGGCTTGCCCCGACCGACTCGTTGGTCGGGATAATAGGCCTGGGCCGCTTGGACGGAGTGCCGCCTACGAGGAAGGGCACTCGTCCAGGCACGGCATCGGGCTGGTCAGCGAGAAGTGGACTCGCCGGGGACCCTAGGTCCCTGGACCCATCAACGCCCCCCTGAGCGGCTTTGCGAGTTGTTTAATCATGAAGGCGTTGTTCTCACTGTGTCGTGCTTTCGCTTAGAGTGAGAGGTTGCATCGACCTGCCTTGGCCGCAAAGAGATACAGCGTAAGAGAGGCTCCCCTTGTGACCGTGAGTCAATCGGGGTCGCCTTGGCCTTACCGTGCAAAAAGTGTGCCGCAGCGGTGTCAGCTGCCTGCTCTTGGTGCAGAATCTCGAGGCCTGCCCGAGGCGAAGTGGGCGTTCAGCTGGCGGCAGATGGACTGCTCGCCATCGCCCCCTGCCAAGGTGTCCTTGCGAGGAAGTTGTTCCTCCCAGTCTTCCCGCGCTTGGAGCAGCCCACCCAAGGTTACCAGTGTTACCACCCTGGTGGTGGTAATAGGTTTTTCATACTTTGTAACGGCCATGGGTCGATTGTACTTTGCAATATTTATTCACCAGGAATAAAAGCGCGTTTATTCCGGGGTGTATTGCATTTTGCCGCGCCCGTCTGTGAGTTCGGTCGATGGCTGAAATTTTGTCATCTTTTCCGAGTAGAAATGCGGTGCCCCGACTCGCTGCACCTTTGCTATGAAGGAGGACGGTAGGGTCGACTGTGTCGTGTGCGTGTACGCGTGGAAGTGACCCCGTCCGCGGTCTCCACGACTGGAGGGGTTGAGCCAGGGTCACTTACCTCGATGGCTCGAGTGACGGGCTTGATGAGCTCCTAACGGGTGTGCCCGGGCAAAATTTTGGGCGTCCGAGTGGAATCCAGGTTCGTCGTTCGTGATGGGGTCGGCATAGCCTACAGGTGGCATTCTATTGCTCCACAACCCGCCTCCCGGCAGATGCCCGAGTCGTCCAACCGACTCAGGTGGCCCGCTGGCCTCTCCTCGATGAAGATTCTGTGGGCATGACTCGAGGTCCGGATTGGACGAGAAGGTTGAGATGACCCGAATCGCTGCCTGAGCAGGTCGGACGAGGGCCGCTGGGGCTCATCTGCGATTTCTCCTCAAGCTCTATTTGACGCGAGGCGGCCTCGAGTCCTCCACGGACCAGCCTCCGAACCTCGATCGGTCGGGTTCCCAAGTCGGGACCCCTTAGCACGCTTTTTATGGCCACACCATCTTTGTTTCGGTAGTTTTAATTTGTTACAAGAATTGAGCAAATTAATGCAATTATTGACTAGGGATGTGGCGCGTTGAGGCTTACCCGGGAAGTTGTAGCGCTGCTCCAACTGCAGTGGCCCCTAACCAGGGGGATCTTCCGGTTGACCCTACAGTGCTGCCCCTCCCGTCCACGTCGTCGGGCAACGTGGACAGAGTGCCGCAGTAAAAGCATTTGTCATGTCGTTAGCTTTCGTTTCTAGAGCAGTTTGTGCAGGGATCTTGAAGGGCCCCCGAGCGAACAATCTAAGTGCTTGTAATCACTTTCTTTTTATGATTTTTGGGGAAGCTGGTCCCACCCGTATCCTTTTGTTTCCTAAAGTGATTTCTGCCTTCGCACTTTTCCTTTCGAACCAGCTCACTAACCGTAAGTTGCAACATGTAGCTGGGAACTGGCTCGAGTGGCGTCAGCTGCTAGTTCACTGTAGGTTGTGACGAGGGTTCGGTAGGTTAGGTGGCCCTACAAAAATCACTTAGGTTGCAATGGGAAAACGAGTCGCCCTTTCGCTCGGGCGAAAAATGTTGCCTTTTTGTGCGCGATTCGTAAAAGGAAAGATGGGGTAGCAGCATGCATTGTGGTGTACCCCCGTGGGGCCCCCAAGCGGCCCGAGCCGAAAGTGTTCGGGCTGGGGCGCCGTAGGAGTCGGCTCTTGGAATGAAAGCACATGAAGGGACTAAATTTAGGCGAGGGAAAGACGTAACCGTTCGATGTTCCAAGTGTTGGAGAGGATGGTGCAGTTGTAGTCCTTCAGTCGGCCGCCGCGACCGTGTTGGGGTTGGGGCGACGTCGGTCCTTGTTCTTCCCCTTCTCCTGCCTTGAGGAAGTGCCCTCATCCTGGTTCGCCCGCTTGGCCTTTCCCACGGTCCGGCTATCGGTCAAGACCGCCCCAACCACTTCCTCGCCGGAGGCGTGGTTCGTGGCGATGTCCAGGAGCTCACGGGTGGTGCGCGGCTTTCGACAACTGAGCTTGTGAACGAGGGACTTGCAGGTGGTTCCGGTGAGAAACATGCCGACGATGTCGGGTAGAGAATTGCACTACCTGGAGAACCTGCGGATATAGTCCCGCAGGGACTCGCCAGGCTCCTACTTGCAGCTCTTGATGTCCCAAGAATTTCCGGGCGCACATACATCCCCAGGAAGTTCCTAACGAAGACCTGCTTGAGCTCCGCCCAACTACGAATGCTCTTGGGCGGCAAAAATTCAAGCCATGCTCGAACGTGCTCCCCAACACAGATGGGGAGGTACTGGATGATGAAGCAGACATCATCCACCCCTCCAGCTCGGCAGGCGAGTCATAAGTCTTCCAGCCATATAGCGGGGTTCGTTTCCCCGGTGTATTTGGTGATGTTAGTGGGTGGTCGGAAGCCTAGCGGTAATGGTGCTTTCTGGATGCGGCGTCCGAAGGCCCATGGGCCTGAGCAATCCAGAATGGGACTCCGGTCACCGTCCCAGTTGCACAATCGGCCACGTCGCCTGGGAGGCGCCTCCTCATGCTCCCCCTTAGGCTGGTGAGCCTTGGCCACATCCACGGCGACCTGGTCAACATCGGCGCCGCGACGGGCCAGTTGCCGTGAGTGGATGACGTTGCGTGCGTCGTAGTTGCGCCCGAGCCTGCTGTGCACCGGGGGGCGCCATGCGGTGGGCTCCGTTTCAAGATGTGGTACGGCCGTGGCGTTGCGACCCGCCTGGGATGGAAGCCCTTGCCATTGTTGGACTGAGGGGTTTGGTTGTTGTGAGCCTACCCCTCCGGCTGGCACGAGGCCGCACGTCGGTGGCGTGACGCTTAGATTTCCGCCTGCTGTACGGCGTCACGCTCCACCAACGTTCGGATGTTGCGGTGGAGCTCCTGCTGTTGAGGATCTGTAGGCTCGAGCGGGTTGCGTAGGAGCATTGCCACGGCGGCGATGTTCTGCCTGGCCCGCGCAAACTGCATGGGGTCGTTGGCCTCTGCGACAAGGGCCCACTGGACTTGATCGGCGCGCGCCCACGCGCCGCCCGCCACGTCACGAGCATCAGGCTTGGAGTTGCATTGGGGGTGCATCGATGCGGGTGGCGGCCAATGCTCTCGTTGCTGGCATAGGTCCTCGCCGTGCGCCTGGGCGTTAGCCAAGGCCTGCGCGCGCGGGTCTGGCTGGGTGTGCGTGTCCCCAATTTCCGCCGGGACTGGCTCTGGCCCTTGCACATCCGCCATGGCGCATTCTCGTAGCATGGGACAGCCGAGGGATGAGACATCCCCGACACTAGGGCCCTAAGTAAGGAGGTCATCATCGGAGAGGAAATTGTGGAACGAGGCGGGGCCGTACCCCGTTGTGCCCACAAGCTAGGTTGCGAGCGAAGGTAGCAGCATGGTTCTCGGGAGCTCCTTGGCGTGTACGCCTGTGGCGTTCGTGAGGCTGAACAAGAACGGGCCGCGCGGTGAGCGCGGCGGAGAGAGCGTGGGTCCTCCCGGAAAGTTGGCGGAAGAAGTTGCGCAGCGAGAACAGGACCAAGTCCACGTCGCTCGCTGAGGGGTCAGCACGAAGCATGAGCTCGATGCGCCGTGCCTGCTCCCCGGTGTCGAGGTCGGCCAGCGGCCTGTTTGAGGGAGCATCTCCCTCGAGCGACGTTAGAGCGGTGGCCTCCTCGTGGAGGCAAAGCTTGCCGAGACGATCAACAACGAAGTCCAGGCTTCTGAGGTGGAAGGCCTGGAAGGGCGTGAAGACGGGAGGTTCCCACAGCCCAACGCACGGGGCTCCGGGAAACTCCAGCGAGCCAAAGCGGATCATACCGCCCAGGCTAGCGTGGTCGGATGTGCCGGAGATGGAGGCCATCCGATCGCTGGGATGGTGGACGCATGATGTCCTCCCCACGGACGGCGCCAAACTGTCGGTTCCGAAAATAGTCGGCAGCTAAACCTACTTGAAGTGCGTATCGCGCGTCGTAATCGGATGTGGCCTAGGACAAAATGACTCAAGATTTATACTGGTTCAGGCAAAATGCCCTACGTTCAGTCGGGGGTCTGTCTGTTGTATTGCTTGAGCCCAGGTGCTCGAGAGATTTGGGGAGTTAAAAACTTTCGATTGGAGGATGTGATCAGTTGTTCCCTTTTTTCTCCTAGGTGGATGCCCCTCACTTTTATAGTCCAAGGGAGGCCCTCTTTATAGGGAAACTAAGGGTTTATAGGGAAATTAAGGGTGTAAGGATAGAAAGAGAGGACTCCCGATCCGCCGGTAGGGGTCGTCAGCTTCGTCACTCGCGTCTTCCCATCCCGTCAGTCGGAGTCTTCTAATGTCCACTGTCCAAGTCTTGCATCGTGGGGCAAGCGTCTTGTCTTGTCCCTGTGCGTCATGCTCCGTCGGTCGGTGGCCGTGTCGGCGTCGATAGGTATGGTACAGCTATCACGCCCCACCCTGACGCCTCGTCCGGTCACTCCGTCGTGATAGGGGCGTCCCGGCCATATCATGATGACGTTTCGTCCTGTCCTTTCGCAAGGATGGGCAGATAGAATAGTAGCGCCCTACTGCCATAGCAGAGGGACTGTAAACCCCGTGGAGGGAGTGGTTGGTCGTGTATGACAAGTTGACCCCGAGGCTCATTCTTATCCTCCACACCTACTCCTAGGGCCCGATGGTAAGCCGAGCCTGGCCTCTCGACCAGCCTGCCGGTCAGGGAGGCGGGCAGTGCAAGGTGGAGCCCGGTTGGAGTCCGCGGTCGGCGCCTTGGTACTGACTTGGTCTCCGATCGCCTCCCAGGTTAGGGACATGGGCCATGCTTGCCCCGATCGACTTGTCGGTCGGGATAAGAAGCCTTGGGCCGCTCGGATGGAGCTGCCGCCTACGAGGAAGGGCGCTCGTTCAGGCACGGCGTCAGGCTGGTTAGCGAGAAGTGGTTCCGCTGGGACACCGGGTCTCTGGACCTGCCACTCACATGATGATTACTTCCTCCGTTCTACACTCACATAATGATTAGTTCCTCCGTTCTAAATTGTAGGTTGTTTTAACAAATCTAGATACATAAATTTTTACAATGCACTTAAATATATGCTATATATCTAGATTTATTAAAATAACGTGCAATTTGGAACAGACGAAGTAAAAGCTAAATGCACATTTTTCATAAAGATCTAAATGCACTTTGACATTGACAGACCAAACGAAAGTTAATTTCTTCCTCTATTTCCAAAGAATTGTTTCTTCCTTTTTTTGGCTGGTAAAATTACAACAATTCTGACCATATTTGTTGTTCCAGCCATCGCAATATGGCACGTGGGAGCTAAGTTCTAACTCGAATCAATTTACATTTGCAAGCTCAAATCTAGAGTCCACATGATAAGACAGTAACATGTAGAATCTTTTATAGACCTGCTTTTTATTTTCAAACAGTTGTATTCTTTTGATATTTACTAGCAAATATGTCTGTACGTTGCTACATGAAGCTATATAAATATATTAATTAGCGTATAAAGATGTATAATAACATAGTACGTGTCGGTTTTCTATTTTACTCCCCAAACCTTAATTCTAAATAATTTCGGACTCTTAACACAATATACGGTCATTCGGATTCCGATTAGAATTCTGATTGATGGACCAATGAATCATTGCTTGTTTTAGTAATAACTAGCACAGTACTCGTGCGTTGCTACGGGTAATATAAATTTATCCAGATTTACACGAGACTACCAACTTTGTGCTTTTTCACTCCGCATTTAGGTTGTGCCGTGACCGCATGAGATATTGATTGTTCCGTTTCCAATTGGAATTCCGATTTATTTATCCGAGTTCCAATTAGGATTCCGATTAATTTGTTGGGGATCCAATTAGATTCCGATTGATGAATTAAGTAATAAGAAATTATTGTTTGCTTTAGAAATAAATAGAGATAGATAATAGATAGATATGTATGTTTTACTAATCTATTGATTATTGATTATTGATATATATTCATTCTGTTTCAATTTGGAACGGAGGAAGTGGAGGAAGTAATGTAGTAGTACTACGTATTATTCGAGAGGTCCGTAGCGATGTACAAACATTTTGCCTAATTTATGATAGAAACGAGCCATCAGTCGTCCGTGTCCATGACAGCATCGTTAAGGGAAAAACAAATCTGGGTCACTCCGTGTTCGGGTGCAACAAAACAAAGGCTTGTCTATAAAATCCCAAAATAAAATCAAATGAATGTTCGAAAATCTACCTTCGAATTTGCAAAGCCTGGACGCAAATCAGCATCCCCAGACCTCACAAATCATCCGCTGACGGTGCGCTTTCCGTTACCGGCGGCGCCGGCCAACGGAAAAAAAGAGGAGAAAAATCAGGCAGTCAGTCAGCCGGAGACGGTCAGCATTTCGTCAGAGAAAGCACGCCGTCGTCCTCGTCCCTAAACCAACCCCATCACGGGAACAGATCTCACTGTCACAATCGATTAATTTAACTCGCGCAAAAGAAAAGGAAGGGAAACGGCAGCGAGCACGCGGCCGCGGCAGGCGATGAGTTCCAAATTTGACGCATTCCATCAATGGGGTGCCCGAAACCCACTCGATTCCTCCCTCCCGTCCCCAACCCTCCTCCTCGATCCCACCAGTAGAACCCTCCTGTCCCTTGCTCCGGGGTCTTGGACTTTGCAGCCGCTCCAAGCCTGCAAAGTTTGATCTTTTTTCTATCTTTCTCACGGATTAAAAAGATTTGATTTTTGCCGGCTTCTTCGGCTTCTAGTGGCCGCCGAGTGGTATCCGGGCTCGGGAGGAGGCTCCGCCGGCAGCAGCGGTTCTTGTGATTGGTTCTGGGCTTGGAGTTTTAGCGCCCAATCGGTCACCAGGCGCGTCCCCGGCGAGCTCGACAGGCAAGGAAGTGATTACTGGAGCCTGCAGCGCTCGATTGATTGGTTCTCTCACTAGAAGTCTTGTTTCTTCTTTAGTTTGCTTTCATGGAGGATTCGCCATTTGGCTACCCTTTGCCATCTTGACCAGCAATCTTGCTCTGCAACTTGAGCGATTACTGAAAGTCCATTTTTTTGTGGGGGTCAATTCAGCTGTTCTGGACGATTTTGTATGTTACGATAGACTTACTTTCTTGTTTATGTGATCTAGAAGACATTTATTCTTTGTGTGGTATAATTAACCTGTTGACTTGGCTGAAGAGATTCTTAGGGTCAATTTCGTGTTCATTCGAGCCGTTAAAAAAAGTCAGCACGAGAGGATAGGAAATTTGAGGTCCTAACTCTAGAAGCCGGGGATGTGAAAGATCTCAATTAGTGTGGGGGCAATGTGTCACACTCATGCGTTTTCTTAGGTGTCGCTCTTCTCGTGGGTATTAATTCGGCCTGAATTGTAGGTGGACAGGTACCCATTACTCACAGTGCAAAAGGGGGCGAGGGAGTGGGCTAGGACGACAGCAGCTCAGGATCTAGTGGAAACAAAGGCATAAAGTGGTAAAGGTATCTGTACCAAGGTGAAGGTGTCTCGTACAGGACTCAGGAGAGGTGTGAAAAGGAGCTCGTTTCCTTGTTGAAGCTACAGAGACAAGGCAGGAACCATGGTGAAGAAGCTGAAGAAGCTATATGGCAAGGATGCTCGGGAGTTCTTTAACCAGGTCATGGTGGAGCAGCCCCTGCTGCCCTTCCTGATCCCACTCGGCCTCTTTGCGTGGTTCGTCGAACGGTGGGTTGTGCCATTCTCAAATTGGGTTCCCCTTGCAGCTGCCGTTTGGGCTACCATTCAGGTATTTGTTTCTGCCATGCTGTTTCATCTGAATTGATTCAAGGATTGTGATGGATTTTGCTCAATCTCTTTAATACCATGTTTAATTGGTAGCAGCAAAGCACGATAGTGCGAGCAATTGCTCTTTTCTTGTTCATGAAGTCATGATCTTCCCTTTTGGTTGTCCAAAGTGCTCGTAATTCCAGGGGAAAATCAATGTCAAGCAGCATTATGCTTCTGCTCCTGTCTCATTTTATTTTCATGAGTATTTCTGCCCCTGTTACTATAGTTTGCTTTGTCTTCTTACCTTGCTGTATGATTATTTCAGTATGGGAGGTTTAAAAGGAGGATAATTGTAGAAGATTTGAACAAAAGATGGAAGCATCTGATACTGAATACAACAGTATGCTCTTTTACTCCTATTTTTATTGGTTTCTTTTCATAGATTCTCAATCATTTTTCTTTTTATATTTTACAGCCCACCACACCGATTGAGCCTTGCGAGTGGTTGAATAAACTTCTAACAGAAGTTTGGCCCAATTACATGGAACCAAAATTATCGAGGAGGTTTCAATCTACTGTTGAGGTTTGCTTCTGCAACCTCGCTGAATATTTGTTCTCTATGGCTCTTCTCTGTGGGATGTATTTTCTTTAGCTCTTGAGCTTTAGACACTAAGGTGCTAGGACTAATTCACCATTATTCTTGATTCATGAAAGATGTCAGTTATACTTAGGGTCTGCTTGACGTGGATACTTGTAATGTTGTTTGTAGAACCGCTTTTAGAAATTTAGTATATGGTTAACTGCTTTTAATTAAAGTTGCGCACAGTGATCAGATTTGTTTCACTTTACCAACAATTGTGAGAGAACAAGGGTTGAATAGCAGACTTTGTACAAGCTTAGTTTAATTTTCCAACTGAACTGAGGTTTTCAACGATCATTTTCAGCCACAGCTTCAAAAAATAAGCATATGGCGACTAAGTACAAACTGTCCTTTAGTAATTTTGCTCTTGGGGGATGTAATCTAGGGAATGAACTTTAGATCATCTGAAAGATTTTTACTCCATTTTAAAGGGCAGACAAGCTTTTGATTAGATTGTGTTATTGAGATCAGGTGTATTTGATTCTTGGAAGTGGATAGGTCCCAAATAAAGATACTAATTAATAAATTCCTTTATTTGATGTATTGAATATGTACTGGAATTATAACATGCATTGTCCATACATAGCTGACAGAGCTCTATGATTTTGCAGAGACGTTTGAAGAATCGAAAACCAAAATTAATAGTAAGTTCTTTTTTCTAATATAGTAATATGTTTCTCTTTTAATGTATTTATCATCTGATTTCAGTACTAAGGTTTTGTTTTCCTATCACCAGGATAAAATAGAATTACAGGAATTCTCACTTGGCTCTTGTCCACCTACCTTGGGAGATGAGGGGATGCGCTGGATTACTTCAGGTGACCAGGTCAGTCGTATATTATTCTGAACTGCAGTTGCATCTGAAATTGCCCATGATTTCCTTTAGACGGATATAGAGGTATTAGGGAGTTTGTGGTCCTACCAAATTATATGACAGTGATTTAGGTTGTTGTCAGTATGTTGGCTATTTTATTAATCAAACTTAGTCATACATCATTAGAGAGGATTAAGTAAGAAAAAGGTGAATCATTGGATACTTTACAGCACATTTAACTTTTACTTATGTATTTGTTGATTATGCTTTCAGCTTTGTAATATTTGTTTGTATAGGCAAGTAGGTCAGCTCCCCCTGTAGCTTTAGTAGTTTGACATTTCCATCTTCTTTCATATATATCCTAAGGATCTGAAGAGGTTCTGTATTTCTGCACATAATTTGATGGACTATGCAATTTAGTAGCTACACCTTCTCTAACATAAACTCCTTTTTTTTCTCTCACACAGCAAGTCATGAGCTTGGGTTTTGATTGGAATAGCCACGAGATGAGTGTAATGTTTTTGGCAAAGTTAGCAAAGCCACTGATTGGGACTTGTCGCATTGTTATAAACAGCATTCACATCAAGGGAGATGTATGCTCTTTTCCCTCTCCATTGTGTCTTGTTCCTTGACTTATTATATTTGTTTTTTATAACTCCGCAAAATACTTTTCATATCCAAAAGCTGAGAAATTCTGTCATTGTGAGCAAGTTGAGTAGTCTACAATGAGCAGTGATGATAATAAGTGGTTTAACTGAGCTATTTGTAGTTTTGCATGGTTAGGAAATAGTGCTGTACAACAATTGATTTGCATGATACTTCATGTAGTAATTAGTACGCTGATTGTGTTATTTCACTGAATACAATAATAAATATTAGTTTTTGCTGCAGAGCAGAGAATTTTGGGTACATAAGTACTTTCATCACCTTAAAGCTTACAACTGTTATGCTTTTGTCCCTCGATTATGCTATATGTACAATTATTCTGAATTTGAAGTGGTGATTATTGCATCACCCACTCGTCTGTGCCAGATTGAGTTTTTACACTATCTCTGATTCAGATTATATTGTTGCAGCTTCTACTATCACCCATACTTGATGGTGAAGCTATACTATATTCTTTTGGATCTACCCCGGAAGTCAGGATTGGAGTAGCATTTGGAAGTGGTGGAAGTCAAGCAATTCCGGGTATGGAGTTGCCAGGTGTCTCAACATGGCTGGTGGGTTTGTGCTGGCCATTTAGGGCCAAAATTCCAAGAATTAGGTTCAAATTGTAATTATCTAAAAAGTGGTTCATATCATGTAATATCTTCATCAACAGCAGCCATTGCATAACATAATCTGGATGTTATATCTGAATATCTAATGATATCTGGTGCGTGCTTCATGAACCATGCAGGTAAAGCTTTTGACTGAAACCATAGGGAAAACAATGGTCGAACCACGCCGACTATGTTTTTCTTTGCCAGCAGTAGATCTAAGAAAACAAGCAATTGGAGGTGTTCTTTCAGTTACTGTTGTTTCAGCTAGTAACCTCTGTAAGAACACAGGTAACCGCCAAAGCTCAAATGGAGGGACCATGTCTGGAACTGCTGATAACAAGGTATCACAGACATTTGTTGAGGTAGAAGTTGGCAATCTGATGAGAAAAACAAGTACCAGTGAGGGTCTAAATCCTACGTGGAACAGTACATTTAACATGGTACTGCATGGAGAGACAGGCATTGTTAAGTTTCTTCTGTATGAATTGGATTCTGGTGGTGTCAAATTCAATTACTTGACAAGCTGTGAGATAAAGGTATTCTAGATATAAAGCTATTCTTATTTTAGTGAATTTTCCCTGTTGTTGTGGCAACTGTGGTTCTTCCTATATATCCAAGGACACTCAGATAAAAATTAATGTAAACAGGTCAAGTATGTTCATGATGGTTCAACGATATTTTGGGCTATAGGGCATAACTCTGGTGTTGTTGCAAAGCATCCTGAGCATTGCGGACAAGAAGTTGGAATGGTTGTTCCATTTGAGGATATCGATGGCGAGGTACCTTGCCTATTCATTTACATTCCTACTTTAGTTTTTAAACCTGATACACGATTGTAAGACAAGAATGCTCACTTGATAGAAATTTAATACCATGTGCTGGTTAGTTTTCTCAAGTCATTACCATACCTGTCTGGTCTGCCATCATACCATATATTTCTAGGAGATTATCATCTACACATGTTGGGAACTATGATGCTGTAACTTCTATAGTTGTAAACTTCCATTGCTCTCCATAGTTCTACATTAGTTTTCTGTTGGCTGTCACTTTTGACAGTCTTTATGGTTGGAACATTTGATATGTTATATGAAAAGGAAGTTTTGCTGATTTTTTATCTACTAACACTTTTCAAAGCTAGAAAGAGAAAGTTCATCCACGTTTGGAGAACCAGTGGAAGTAATGAAATTTCATTCAATTGGACTTCACACGCTCTGTATATAATTTCTTAGAGAGGGCCGGATAATTAGGTGTTATTTTGATGATACAGTGCAATGATGTATTATATAACATCATTATTAATCCTTCTTATCCCCAAACTATAGATATTAGTAGTGTACTTTTACCTTCTAGACCTGTGACATTAGGAGATTTCCAAAAAGTCGCATCCCACCATTTGTTTGTTTGTTTAAACTGTTACTTGACCCCTTCTTTTTATAAATCATTCGTATTCAGTTAATGTTCTAAATCTTAGTTGTGGTGTGCACTATTTTTTGTCCCGAACATGTAGGAGAGCTGCGTATCATGTTAAGGGGAAAAAAACCCCCCAATCTGGCATAGCGTAAAATCAAACTATTTCGTTGGATAAGATCCTGATTGTAACAAGATGTATTGGCATAACAATTAGAAAAGGATTCTTAAAACTGGGTGGTTATAAGAAAAACAAGCTATGCCATATCTTGCCTCCCACTCCCACCCTGTTCTAGCTTATTTTGTTTATGAAGTATGAATGATGGTATGAAGTTGTTCTGAATGCTTTTGTTTGCAGTTAACTGTAAGCCTTGTGCTAAAAGAATGGCAGTTCTCTGATGGCTCGGTTACATTGGGTAATTCTCTGAGCAGTGGTCTTCAATCCTCATCTGATGGATCACCAAAGCTTCAGTCCATAACGGGAAGGATACTTAGGGTCAGAGTTGTTGAGGGTAGGGCCCTTACTGCAAATAGTAAATCTGGAAAATGTGATCCTTATGTGAAACTTCAGTACGGAAAGGTTAGTTGTTCACTTGCTGTAAGTTTAGTTCCACCAACTACTCAGTTAAGACAATTTCAAATTCTAATATTTTATTTTGCTATAGGCTCTATACCGAACAAAAACGCTGTCACATACAGTTCGACCAGTTTGGAATGACAAGTTTGAGTTTGATGAGATCGCTGGTGGTGAATATTTGAAGATCAAATGCTATAATGCAGATATATTTGGTGATGAAAGCATTGGTAGTGCAAGAATCAACTTGGAGGGACTTTTAGATGGTGCTAGCCGTGATGTTTGGGTGCCACTTGAAAAAGTAGATTCAGGAGAGATCAGGCTTGAAATAGAGCCCATAAAGAATGATCACAACAATAGCATGCAGGTACGTACGTGCTCTCTTAAGCACTAAATTGGATTGTGAAGAGCTCCCAGCATTTTTAGGGTGGACATTATAAATTTGAATATCTGAAGCTTGTAGCAATGCTAGTTCATTGATAATTGCATAACCCTCTTTTAGTTGCAAATCTTGTTTTCTGCATCTGAATTTTTGTTTGTCATTCCTTTTTCCAGAGCTCAAGTAGTAAAGCTGGAGCTGGTTGGATTGAGCTGGTTATTGTTGAAGCCAGAGATCTTGTTGCTGCCGATCTGAGAGGCACTAGTGATCCTTATGTCAGGGTGCAATACGGGAACAAGAAGAAACGAACCAAGGTTAGATTACAAATTTATTGGCTCTACTTGTCATGTTTGCCCCAGATCTCTGCCTAATCGGAGCTGCTAGTCATACTGATTTTCTGAGCAACTTTGCCACACTGTGCTGGATTAGTAGTATATGGCATTATTGTTACTTATTGTTTACCTCAGATTCGTAGCTCGTAGAGCCTGTTATTAACTACTCTCACTGTTCCAAAATGCAAGACGCTTTAGCTTTGTCCTAGGTCAAACTTTTCTAATTTTGACCAAGTTCATAGGAAAACATATTAACATCTGCAATACCGAATAAATGTACTATAAAGATATATTTCATGGTGGATTTAACGAAACTTATTTCATGTTGTCAATTTTGGTGCATTTTCCCATAAATTTGGTCAAATTAGAGAAGTTTGACTTAGGATAAAGGCATAAAGCTAAAACGTCTTGCATTTTGGAACTGATGAGGAACTAAAATGGAAGCACTTAGTAATGCGATGAGGAGGCTTGTTACTTTTTAATTTACACTCTCGCAGCTGAGTGGCTCTGTAATTGTCTTTGCAGTCTCTCACGTCTGAGTACAGAAAAATTGTGGCAACCTGGCTGCGCTAATTCTCATATATGCTATATGTATGGAGAAGTCGCAGTATATTGAAGCTGTCTCGTTCTTCCTTTGCAGGTCATTTACAAAACACTCTCTCCGCAGTGGAACCAGACGTTCGAGTTTCCCGAAACTGGAGAACCCCTGATTTTGCATGTGAAGGATCATAACGCGGTCCTTCCAACCGCTAGTATTGGCCATTGCACCGTGGAATACAGCATGCTTTCTCCGAATCAGTCCGCCGATAAATGGATACCGCTCCAAGGGGTAAAAAGCGGAGAAATCCATGTAAAGATTGCACGAAGGGTACCAGTATCAGACTCGGAAAGGAAGGCCGCGCTAGGGACAGATCCATCTGGCAAAGGACACAAGATGGCGACACAGGTGCGGAGCCTCGGTTCAATTGATTCCGTTTACTCACACCAAACCCTTCTGAATCTTCTCTTTGATGTTCATCTTCCGAGAGAGTGATGAGCGTGCGGCTTATGCCATTTTTTCCACAGATGAGGGACAGCCTGAAGAAATTCACAGGCTTGATCGACGAGGGCGGTGACCCGGAGGCCCTTTCTTTGGCGGTGACAGAGATGGAAGGCATCCAGAGCGAGCAGGAAGAGTACATAGAAGTGCTGGAGCGGGAGAAGGCCATGCTGCTGCACAAGATACAGGAGCTCGGTTCCGAGATCATCAGAACAAAATCTGGGCCTCCAAGGACGCGGTACTAGTTACTAGTTAGACCGATGAATGCGCCCAGCTGATGAACATACACGTATGGGCAGGCAAAGACCTCATCACACACAGAACTCTTTACTTCTGCATATACCGGCGAACAGTATAGCTTGTAAGTAGGCTAGAAAGGGTAGAGAAGTGACGGAGCTTACTGAAGCTGCTCCACTTTCGACATTTGTACACAGTTAAAAGTAGATGAAGCCTGAATTGATGTCCCAACAGGTCAGATTAAGAGATGATCCTGTGAACCTGCAGGCTGCAGCAGGCTATGTGTACGCAGACGCAGGATGCTGGAAATTGGAGTGGTTCGAGGAACCGATGCGTTCTCTGCTCTCCAATGGTCTCCGTTTCTTTTCAGGCAGCATGCCTTTGGCTGCGCCGCGACGCAGTGCCCGGACTGATGAGTCCGCTTCCACATGGCGGCGGGCCGCCGCCAGGTTTTCAGGGAAGGTGTCGCCGGACATGGCTGGAGGCAGGTAGGGCGGCGAAAGCCTAGCGGGGGATGCAGCGCCCGAACTGGAAAGCGTTCCGGCACGGGGGAGAGGGAGGACACGCCGATCAAAGCAGGGGGCAGGGGCCGGGGCGATGAATGCCCTACTTGAGCTAGCACCTGAAAGCTACCAGTGGTAGTGCCAGTACGGCGGTACGACACCTCATGTTGGGAAGTCGATGCTTCTTTTTTTATTATTTCGGGTGTGAAATCATGCTGCAAAGTCAAATGTTGATCTCTGACGGAAGCACCAGCGGTCGAAGAGTTTGACTTTTGGGTCCTTGTTGACGTTAGTTGCTTCACAAGGTCCACGACTCCAGGGTAAAAAGATGATCGCTGACTCGCTGCGATGGTGTTGACACTAGCAAATTACAAAAAATCAATCTACCATTTGATTTCAAAATCAGACATAAAAGAAGCTATGTTGGAATGGCTAGTATGTTGGAATGGCTAGAAGTCCTTGTGTAATCTTTGTTTCTTTATTTTTTAAAACTTTTGTGGTGGACCTGTTTTTATTTATGCTCTTTAAATATATAACCAGCAGAGGATTACCCTCCTGTTTCCAAAAAAAAAAATCAGAAAAAATCATCCCCTTTGAGCCGGCCGGTTGGACCGTTGGACGACACGTTGACACCCACCTCACCAAGCAGGAAGCAGCAGCAGGCATTGAGGCAAGGCAGCAACTGCAATGGTAGCAAGAGTTCTTTCTCAAAAAAAAAAAAGGAAAATGGTAGCAAAAGCGTGAGGACAAAGGGCACCTCTTACAACGCAGTGGCAGTAGTACTAGTGGTACTAGCGACTACTAGCGTGCGCGCGCGCTTGACACTTAAGATGATCAGATGTGTAAGGGGTAGGTGCTCAGCTACGCCAGAGGGCCTAGCTAGGATCGACCGATCCATGATCGATCGAGGAGGACCACGCGAGCGCATGCCGTGCCCGCAGCAGGGGAAGGTACGTACGCGAACTTGCCTTTTGAGGCCCCTCTTGTTTTCTTGCTATATATATATATGTATATATATATATATTATATATTGGCAGCCCCGTTATTTTTGGAGGAAAGAATCGTATATCCATCCATGTGCTGCTTGTGTATAGTATATTTTTACCACGTCTAGTCATTATACCGCCGTTCTAAATTATAGTCCGTTTTAATTTTATCCTAAATTAAATTTATCTAATTTTAATCAAGTTATAGAAATATATAATAGCATCGGTAATACCAAATAAATACAATATCAAAACATACTTCACGGTATACTTGTCACAGATGTTGATAATTTTTTCTATAGATTTGATCAAATTAGATAAAATAGACTTATGACAAAACTATAATGAACTATAATTCGGAACAGAAAGAGTATTGCTATTAAAGACGTTAGTATATACTACAATTTTGTCAAACCATCCATTACAGGACTAACGGTATTTTTCCTATACATTTCTTGCGAGAAGGCAACACTATCGAACAATGGTGGAGAGCGGCCTCATCATCTTCTTTCTAAAAATATTTCAATCCCAGTGGGAATTCAATTGAACATGCATTATAGTTGTTGCCTTTTCGCCCTTCTTCTTTCTGCAGCGGGATCATCAGGAAGTACCATGTGCTTAGCCCTGCTGAGTCGTTAGACTCATCATGCACAGAGCCCTAACAACTGAAGAAATAAATGTGCATTGTGCCGTGGGTACGCGCAGCGCCTACAGTATCCAGAACCAGAAGCAGCCTCATATATCTGACCGTGCATTCATCCCTACGTGTACTCGCTTACGACTCGTCTACAGGCCCGCGGCAGATCGGGCACATGATCGAATTGCATGCGCCCGGCTAATTTCTCCGGTGCTTCGTCGTCCCGACCGACCATTCCGTACGTCCACTCCATCGGCTCAGCTGATTGGCTGGCTTGTTATAAGCGGGTGGTTGACGAAGGCGTAGGTGGATCTGGATCCCATTCCCACGGGGGTTTCCAAGTGAAGTGGCGAGTGCCACTGTGCCACTGATGAGGCCGCGATCGAGAGACTGAGACCTCCACACATGACATGGCACACGGCCAGCACCCACCACCAGCAGGTGATCGATCGAGGGAAATGGGGAAGGGGATGGGAAGCAGCTGGGGATCGGACTGCCACTGTGTCTGGGGGGCGGCGCTAGGGTTGCCGCATGCGCTGCATCGCGGTGCACGGTCAGAGGACCCTGGCTGGCAGCCCGGCTGGCAACCCGGCCCGGCCGGCCTCCCTAGCTCGTCGCATGTGATCGATCGGAGCGTGTACGTGGCTCGTCTCGATCGATCGGCACGCGCATGCATTTCTGGCTGCTGCCCGGCCCTGCTGATGCTGGTCATCAGGAGTCAGGATAGATCGTCGATGCAGCACAGCAGCAAATCTTTCACACGCACTCCCACTCTCCTGTCCTCTCTTTCTGTCCTTTTCGGAGCTCTTCTCGTCTGCTCGCTAAGCCCAGCAGCTCCTCGATCACCCCCCCGCGTTTGGAAGGGTTCCATCTGCGTCTGTACTACGCTGCTCACGGCACACGCTGGTCGATCGAATTCTGTTTTGCTAAAGTCTCGCTGGTCGAGTCAGTTGGACTTAATTTGACTCTCTCCTTATTTGTGTGCTCGTTTTCAGTTTTGCTTGTGATTAGTTGTTGAGCTGAAATCATCACAAGAACTTGGCTGCGTGCAATGGCAGGCCGAATATATTTCCCATATTGTAAAGAAGTTGCAAGTCTGTCCATTAGGTGAAGCTGAAGTAAGGCTAATTAAACTAGATGCTCTGAATTATTTCTAGTGCATGTGCTCATGCATTATCCTGGATTTTGTTCAATTCAGTCCCTTTTGTTTTCACCTCCAGTGCATGAGCATACATGACTGGAACTCATGCACGGTCATGGTTGGCACCGGCACAAAGCGACAAATTGGGCACAATTTCAATAATTTTCAGAGTGGTGGACAGTGGTGGGGAAAACTCAGGAAGCACCAGCCCGTACAATTCGCTCGATGTTACTCCTTATTGCCTGGGAGGTTTGGAACGAGAGAATTTTTAGGAGAAGAGATACTCTAGTGCAACTTCTTTAATTGTGAAGATCAAGCGAGAATTTGGTGCATGGCCGGCGCAAAAAAACTGAGAGATCGAGATTGTTCCAGGAGAATAGTTCTTGTGGACTCTACTTTTTGTTTTTATTTTTCTCTCTGTAGTTTTGTAAAGTTTTGATTCTTCTCCTCTATCAATACATGTCGAACACCAAAGCTGTTGGCGGGTTAAAAAAATGGTTGGCACCGGCAGTACAAAGGGCTAGCCGATCGACGAATGGTCCTAACGGGGGACGTGAAGGAATGTCACCGCTAACGACAAGATATGAGTTGGAAGACACATTGGCAGCGACAGTGACAGTAGTAAGATTAGAAGAAAAGTAAGGTTATGGATCTTATGCTATACAACATCACAACTTCACAGGGGATAAAAAGTGGTTCTGCACGCAACAGCCATGTAGCACATGATTCTAATAGTGCATTCACAATAGGTACCACTGCCTAACTGCCATAGCATGCATGCATAGTGGCAGCGGACACGCACCAATGCGAAGCAGGCAGCAGCGGCATGATATGTGCATGCATGATTCACTCTAGGAGGGTAGGAGCAACATAAGATACTCCTATGTTAGGTCCCCATGCATCCTTAAACAGGTACTTTTGTCATTTTGATCACACCAAGAGCATTATTGAAAAACATAAGAGTACATGCTATGGCATAACATGCCTTTTCCTAATTGGCAAATTTAAGTTCTGAGATGACGATGATAGTCATATTATATAATCATTTCAATCATTAATTGTATGTATCCTCCAAAAAGTTCATGATATATGAGGATATGCAAAAGCTACTCACCCCAGTTACGAATACTTAACGCCTTTGTCTTTTTCCCTTCAAATTTTATCTTCCACCACTATTTTTTCTTGATTAGAATATATTTTATATTATCTAGTAAAAGTATGAAACTATAAAAGTATTCTTTTTGAAGATAAATATATAGATATGGTTTTTATGTTTCCAAATTAAATATTTGAATATTATTGGTGGTTAAAGTCATAAAGGTTTGATCTGATTCTGGTCAAAGTGTCAATATATTCGCCACTCGAGAGAGTGAAAAAAGGACCCATCGCTTGTTCAAGTAGTAGAAAGGGCCATATAAAACACATCATTCGATCAGATTCGAAAAAGGTGTATACTAAGTCAATTTTTTTAGCTAAGATCATAAATGGCTAAACTATTGTATAAGCTTGTTGATGTTACTAGATTCATCATAAAGTAGATATTTCTTTCTTTCTTAAAATAATGTATATATCTTTATCAATACTTCTAGTTAGGATGGCGTATTATTGATCGTGTCCATGTCCTAAGACCTACCTTCCTTCTCCTTCACATAAGTGGTAGTACAGTACATAGTTAAGGTGGGGAATTGCACTAATGGACTTGTACTTAGGATGGGATGAAGCGATAGACAAAATATAAGTACTCTAGTAGTACTTTACGCCTACCCTATCTATTCCAAATTATAAGTCGTTTCGTTAATTTTTGCTATAACTTACCTAGATATACACTAATCTAGATGCATAATGAAAATTATGTATCTAAAATCAAAACGATTTATTTGGAATGGTGAGAGTACTAAAATTAAATGAAAAGGCATGAGGGAGCAATAGCTACGCACCTGTAGTAAGGTGCTACGGTGCAAGTAGTAGGGATCTCTCAAAAGAACATGCAATTGTACAAGTGAGAAACCGCTTGTTTTTTTCCTTAAAACTCCAACGTATGGATCAAAAGTCAACAGGCATAGCAAATCACGAGGAAGCAAGCTGAAGCAGCCGCCTGACGTGTAGTGTTGCAGCTCCCTGACTTGACCAGCAGTAAACTAACTGTCACAATGCGGCAGCATGCATGTACTTAGGGGTCACAAGCCTGTCTCTCTCCTTATTTTCTTCCTTGATGCATGGCTCCTGCTGCAAGCTCCCCGTCCTACCAGCTTCCTCCGTTGTCTGGGCTTACAAGGCCAGGCATTGCCAGGGTCACTAACCTACACTTCTATGCCCTTGCTAATTCCAGATGGAGAGAAGTGGAAACTAAAACTTGTACTACATGCCAAGGTCACTGTCACCGTATATACAGGGGGTCATATCACTTCTATTCATGTCTCAATGTCTCATGTTGTCCATACAAATGAAAGAACTTTTTTCACTAGCAATGCACATTGGATATTACCACCATCAGCAGGAAACCTAAACTGAGGGAGTTCACCCTCAGTCCTACTACTATAGTACCTTCTCTCTTGTCCACCCCTAAAGGCCTAAACTCCCAGTAGTACTTGACACCAACACCTGCTAGCTACCAACCTACCATGTAGGTAGGATAGCCCAGCTCAAAGGCTAAGCAAAGCATGCATGCAGCCCTAGGCCTTAGCCTGATGGATAGCCTCCCTTGTGCTTGTGCATGGCATGCCCCTCTCAACTAAATACTGGAGCAGGGCTTTGTAAGAGGTGCCCTTGTCTTTATTACCCTACCCTCTCTCTATCTCTATCTCTCTCTCTGCTCAAGCTGAGCTGAGCTGAGCTGCATGCATGTCCTATACCAGCACAGGGTGACTGGATGAGGGAGAAAGAAGCAAAGAAGGACACAGGTCTATTGCCTATACATTTGTACAGATGTATGTGTGTGTATGCGCATGTGTGATGTCTCTGAGTTTGCTTCGCGCTTGCAAGATCTAGAGTGAGAAGTGCCCTAGCTTACTCCATTTAATGATTCATGCAGCAGGAGAGGAGAGGACTCAGCATCTCTGTTTGCTGTTGCAAACAGATACAGCGCAGTGTTAAGAGTGTAGTGCTGCTGTGGGGCTTTCCTGCGTAGAGGTGTGGCGCGAGACATGTAAACCCCCTCTATCTTTCTCTCTCTGGCCGGAGGAGAGAGAGAAGCCGAGAAGGGATAGATCCAGCAGCCAGAGCTTCATTTGGATTGCAACCATCACAGAATCCAAGGATCACATTTGCTAGCTGCTTTCTTTCAGCAGCATGTTGAGGGCTAGAGAGAGATCTGGAGGCAGCAGACTATAGGTGTGTGCGCGTGTGAATGTGTGCTAGGAGAGAGAAAGGGACGGCTGTGTGCAGAGAAGAGCACAGGCGAACTGATAGAGAACTTTCAGGCTTTCCTCTCTCTCCCCACATAATAGCTCTACTGGAGTACTCTCTCACTCTATCTACGCCCCAAACCAACACTTTAAAGATCCACAGCCTTTCACCCTATGCATTTGCATTTGCTGCTCCCAAACTGCACTACTGTCTTTTTGCTTTTGTGCCATCATACTACTAGTAAACCGTAATACTCTACTCACATCACACCCTTTCCCTCCCTGCTACCAGCTGCCTCTCTCTCTCTCTCTCTCTCTCTCTCTCTCTCTCTCTCTCTCCACCCCACCATCCGATATATACCCCGGCCGGCCCCTTTTGTTTTTCCTCGATCTCCTTCTTCCAAAACTCTATTGCATCGTAGTGTTCAGCTGTCTCACTCCCTGCTCACTCTGCTCCACCATGTAAGAACCACAACTACCCCTCATCACTTTTCTGGTGGCTTCTTACATTGTTCATCTCCATGTCTTGTACATCTCTTCTTCTGAACCACTATTGTCTGTCTGTGTGTGTGTGTGTGTGTGTCTCCTGCTTATATATGTGAACATCTTCTGCGTTCTCGTCTTTTTCCTGTTCATAAACCATGGCTCCTGTATGTTCTTTGTTTGCTGCGCATACGGTGCTGAGTTCTTAATCAGCTTGCGATTTCACAAAGGGAAGGAGTAGTCTGGATCTCCATGAACAGCTTCCTTGTTGTCTAGATCGTTCTGGTACAATGAACAACTGCTGCTGCGTTTTTTCTCTCTCGATGCTGCTAGTGTACTAGTTTTGTTCTATGCACAGCTTGTTCTTCTGAGATCCTGCGCTCATGCTTTTCTGTATAGAGAATCTTCTATAATCTTATGATTCGACCTCTACATAAACTGTTCTCCGATTCCTGGCCAAGAACTGAACTTCTTTTGTGCGTGTTCGTCTTCGTGGTGCTTGAACTCCAGGAGGCAAGAAGGGAGCCCTTTGGACCTGAACAACTTGCCGGAGGAGTACGGCAAGCAAGCGGTGGAGAGCTCCACGACCACCGCCACATCAAGCGCCGATGCAGTTCGTAAGGACTACTACAGCACTAATTTTCACTTCGATTCGAAGGTGAACTAATAATTGTAGCCGCGTCATGAAAGAAAAAGAAAATCCTACAACTGAACAGCAGCGGAGTTGTTTCTAAAGATTCCTGCTGCTTTCAATGTATGCCCGGCTACCTAGTCTGTAGAAATTAATGCTTCAAGCATACACTGTTTTCTTTTTTTGAAAAAAAAACATACAATGTATTCTGTGTTGATGCAACAGATTCCTCATGGATGATCTAAAATGTCAAGAAAAGATTCTACTCGCTTTGTGCATAATATCTCGATCCGTATGAAATGCAAGATCTTTCTACCCTTTGTAGTGCACATAGCTTCAGGGGCTGATGATCGATTTGTTCTTGTTACCAATCTATGTTTGCAGGGATCAAGAAGAAGAGCGGCGGAGGGAAGGATGATGCTGCCAAGGTGTATGAGTGCCGGTTTTGTTCCCTCAAGTTCTGCAAGTCTCAAGCCCTTGGCGGCCACATGAACCGGCATCGTCAAGGCAAGATCATACACAAGAACCCTAGCTGATTGCGCCTTGGTTACATTTCCTTCCAATTTTATGGGTGATTGATTTCTGGGGTTTCTTCCAGAGAGGGAAACTGAAACCCTCAACCGTGCCCGGCAACTCGTCTTCGGCAACGAGAGCCTCGCCGCCGTCGGCGCGCAGATGAGGTGAGGAACACTCCACCACTGCAGACGATCATGGTCGTTGATTAGGGTTTCTTACAGGCATTGCAATTTTCTCGGTGTAGTTTCAGGGATGTCAATATGGGAGGCACTGCCCCATCGACCATGCTAGGAGGAGGCTTCCGGGGAGTCGCCACCGGTGGCAGCGGCATCGGCGACCCGTGCGTCGCGTTCCGGCCGGTTCATCCGCGGCCGCCGTACCATTACCTCTACACGGCGGCGCCACCATCCACACTGCACCCGATGAGCTACCCGGCGACGTACCCGGGCCCTCCGCGCCAGCCTGCGGTCGGCGACTACGTCATCGGCCACGCAGTCTCCGCCGGCGACGCACTGATGCAGCCGCCACACCGCGGCAGCTTCTCCTGCTTCGGAGGCCCACTCTCCGCGCCGCCGGCGGCAACGGCGGCGCCCGCCGTTGCAGCGAACCTGCAGGCCGACAAAGTTAACTGCAACTGCAGCTTCGGCTGCGGCGGCCACAGCAGAAATAATAATGTGAACGCCTCCTCTTGAGCAGACGCGACCGTACGCAATGGTTAATGCAGTTAAGTTAAGTTAGTGTAAAGAGGCAAGAAATTAAATTAGGAAGCTTTTGTTTTGGACATTAAAGGGCGGAGAAGTGTTCTAACTTCTAAGATTCTACTTCTAAGTATATGCCTGATCTGGATCAGTGCTAAATCTTTGGTTTCTGTTGCATGATTTCTTGGTTTTGGTACTTAGTACATATTTGATAGCAGATGTTACAAAAATATGCAGTCAAATAATTATACATAGATAACCATAATGACCGCATGTATATACATAAAAGTACTAAAATTTGGTTAACGTGCTACTGTGATCCCTACATATATGGTGAACACTTTGTTTTGGACTCCGGCATAATTTCTGAAACTTGAATTTGGTTGTTAGTTCCCATTATTTCAGTGTGTGTTATGAACATAGCAAAAGTATAATATTTTACGATTACAATTTGCGAATAATTAATAATAAGATATTGAAATTCAGAATTTTAAAAGTTTTATTGCATTGCATAACTCAAAATGCCACATTTTTATAGTTTCAAAAAAGTATTGCTTTTTTGTGATGAATGGGAGTACTAATGGTTGGAGTAGTGTTCAAGAGTGTGACATTCTGAGAATATCTTTTGAACATAAGTTCCTACTACTCCTACTCCTCGTGATACAACATTGCTTAATCAGTTATTATAGAGTCTCTACATTTCCCAATGGGCAGCTAAAAACACATTGACTCATCAGAACTCCGGCGGCACATCATATTAAACGTGATTCGACGTAGACGCCGAAAGTCAACTAGGCTGAAGATGGCAAAATTATGAGCTGCTGGTTCAAGTAAAAAAAATAAAGCATGCTCCCTGAAAGCCTGAAGCTTGGCGCAGCACTACCGGGCTACCAGCCTGGAACCTGATGGGTTCTGAGCAGAGGCAGTGAGAGTGCTCACTCTCGAGGAGGCTACTCCTCCGGATTTTGGACAGTGTCATGTTGACTCCAGCGCGCTGCTCAGCTGTTCTGTTCTTGATGGAACAGGCAACTTTCCGGCCGGCCGGCATGCATATTGCTACACTTATATCAGATGGGACTGGTGTTATCATTTCCAAAATGATCACAACGGCAGCAATACTGAGTCCAAGGACGTGCATTCTCTACTGCGTGTTGAATTTTTCCCGAGTGGAATCTTTTTTGAGGAACCTCCCGAGTGGAATCTTATGCCTTGTGTTAACAAAAAGATATTTTCTATACGAAAAGTATATATAGTAGCTCATTTTCAAGCACAAAGTCAGTTTGTTCATCCATAAGATAACAGCATGGAATCAAACAATATTCACCTAAATCTAAGGAACAAAACGTGATGTAAAATAATTAAGGTGCTGACCTGTAGCAAATAACAGATTTAAATTAAAAACGTTAAGGAAAAAACTTAAACCAACACTAATATAAAACCATCAGTACGATACTGCCGTTAAATATATTGCACGTTGGAATCAGTAATTCCGACACAAGCTAGAGCCAAGAGCCAAGAAGGTCTGTAGCAGCTAGACTAGTACACAAGCTAGATGGCTAGTTTGGTAGATTATACAACACCTGGTATGTTTTTGTGCAAAAAAGGCTTACAGCTAGCATGCATGGGTTGATGAGTAACTTGAGTTCAATTAACCTAATTGAACAAAGTAGTATGGCATGTACTGAAAATGGCCTTAATAAATTCAAGTCTTCTACAGGATAATCAGTTTTTTTAACGGACACATATAACCATGCATGTCTATGATGTAGAATATAGCGTCACCACAATATATAGTTGCAAGGTCAAAAGAATATTGTTTTGTTTCCTCATTTACATGAAAACAAAATACATTATTGACTCGTCAATGCAAAAGGTATGCATATGATTTAAGTATTCTATTTGTGGAACCCCAAATTTGATTTGAGTTAAACAAAATTAGGGGAAAATTGAAAGAGAGTAAAAGGCACCTTCTGGTCCTTAAACTTTTAGTGGATCCTCATTTAGGTCTACACGAGCTCTTGAGCATATGAGTCCTTAAACATTTTAAGTGGTTCATTCCAAGTGAGACACAAAAGGAACTTATAGTGAATCGCTTGAAAAGTGCTGACTTTGAGAGTTTATGGATCTGGGTGGGAGTTAATATAAAAAAAGTTTAAGGATCCATGATGCATTTTCATATTATAATTAATTGATTTTAAACCCCTTCTATATGTAATACTGCATTTTTTATTTATAGGTTCTTTTTACTTCCATATTAATTGTGTTTGCTCAGAATTGAGTTGAAGAGTTTGAAACTAAAATTTGCAATATAAGTTTTGAGATAATCCTAGATAGTCTAGTAATTCAAAATGTGGACCATTAGTAAGTATCTTCAGAAATTATTTTTTACTTTTTGTATGAAAAAGTGGAAGGATTTCATATATATATAAATTTTGAGATAACCCCAGATAGTCTAGTAATTCAAAATATGGACCATCAGAAATTATTTTTTGTTTTTTGTATGAAAAAGTGGAAGGATTTCGTATGATTATTGTTTTCTACATAGAGGAATTGAGCAAGTACAACACCAAAAATAGGTCACCAAATTTATGCAAAATACTCCAGTTCACTCCAAATATTCACATGTATATTCTATAATTCGTGACTGTTTCACTCAACACAAAACCGCAAATATTCTTGCGTGTCCGACCTTTGTAGCACCTACCGAAATGGCCCTCAATAGATTTGGTTCTAAGAATCATATGAACTTACCTTACGCCTTGAAACACAAGAATTCTAAGCTTCTACTGAGTCAAACAATTTGAAGTTTGACCAACTTTTTTAAAGAAAGAACAATAATATTTATGATATCAAAAAATATAATTAGATCCATTACAAGATATACTTTCACAGTTATTTCTTGGATGTAATAGATGTTAATGTCATTCTCTATAAATTTGTTCAAACACACAACTGTTTGACTTAAGCCAAACTAAGAATAGTGACGGAGGGATTATTTATTTGTTGCCAGCTTTTCTCAGGGATTGCAGACTCTCTCTCTCTCTCTCTCATCTTTGCTAATAAGATCTCTCACTCGATTGGCCTTACGCTGCATAGATATAGGTTCCTAACCTGAAGGGGCGGTTGCTGTTGCAGACTGCCATCTAGCCCACACAACTAGCTTGTGCATGCAGGTTTTCAGACGCCAGCCAAATGACTGCTGTGTGAGCTTCTCGAGATACACTTACACATATCATATCGATGGAGTCGTCAAGAGCATGCATGGCTGCTAATGCTCGATCGCTTCCGGCGTCGATCGATAAGATCTCTAGCTAGCTCTGAGTCCCTGCTTCCTACTACCGTGCACAGCCACTTTAATCAACAAGGACCTGCATCCATGAGAAGCATACAGCCTCATCAACCTGAACATCTCTCTCTCTCTCTCTCTCTCTCTCTCTCTCTCTCTCTCAATATTCCCCTCTCTCCCTCCCTCCTCTTTGCAAAAATAAAGGAAGCGTCGAGACCTTTGCAGAGTGCAAAGTTTAGGCGTTTACGCTGCCAAAGCATGCATGGACGACAGGCCAGCTACGAGAGCAAGCAGCTTGTAGCCCTGGCCAACCCTAAGCTTAGCTTCGATAGCCTTCTCTGCTGTCTTCGACACCCTTTTGATCTTTAGCTGCTGTGCGCCCCCATTTGGCACGCATATTAACAAGAACAAAGATCCAAGCGCATGGATACAAGGCCTCAGATCGCACTCGAACAGGGAAACAGAGAAAAGGGATAGGACCGCAAGAAAGAATGAGGATGAAACCAGAAAGAAGGAAACAGTAGCAACAAAAGAGGCTTTGCCCAATAGTATGCTGTTTGTTTCAGTCTAAACCTGTTGCCCAATAGTAATATAATAAGTTTTGTCAAGTAAAAAGAATATAATAGATATATAGGCTCAAGCCCAAATCATGCTTTGCTGCACCAGTTTTAACCATAAAGGGCAACATCTATTTTACTACCTCAACTATTCAGTTTGTCCGCTTAAACCCTCGACAAAGTATCATCAGCTCATTTAATTCTCACGAACTATTTCAATTTATCGAATTTAAATACAATGAAAATTTCCATTTTTCCCCTTGTACCGATTGTGTTTTGTGGTTGAATTTTTGGCATCATACTTTAATTTATCTTTCAATTTATCCATTTGGAACATCTGATACTTCTTTAACCCTTGATATAAAATGAATGAAAATTCTTAAAGTAATTTGCAACATAGATTTTGATGGGCGATTTAATGGTCTAGGGTGAGTCGGTCCAATTTGATGGTTTCGGATCAAATGAGTTGAAGTTTTAAATAGGGTGTCAAGCGGACAAAGTGTGTTATTCAAAATAGTTAAAAAATAATTTTTTTCCTAAACTAATTTTTGTTTACATGCGGAGGTATATACCTGTGAGCTAAAGGAAGTAGCCACCCCTCACTAACACGACCTACACTTAGCCATTGTTGGTTCATAATTAAGAGAAATTTTTCTTCCATGGATTAGTGTTCCATGAAAACTTTGCAAACTTTCGCTCAATAAATCTCCAAAACTCCATCATTTTAAATAGTCCCTTGGACCCAATCGATATGGGCCCTACTGAGTGGTATGTAACAAGCCATACGCTGAAAACAATCGGATGGCCGCATCACGGGGCCTAAATTCAAAATCTTAAAATCTTTTAGTAGCAGAAAGAAAATTTGTTGGTAAAAGAAAGGACGGGGAAATGCGTATATACGAGAGGACGACATTGCCAATGTGCGAAAAGACTTGTGTTGTCGTCAAGGAAAGAGGCGACAGAGCAAACTGTGAGGTGCCATAGCTACTCATCGTACAGGCGTAGTACTTGCATGACAAGTCGACCCTGGTCTGTCTTTTTCAAACCACTGCTCCCCCCTCCCCCAGAAGAAAAAAACACAAATTCAAATTTGCACTGGCTATTTGGCTCAGTGGTTAGTCTAGCCAGTGGGGCCCGGCTGGCGGCTGGTGCCACCATGTGTGTACTTCTACTTCCATAAAAAAGAAGCAGCTGGAGAGACATGCATGCAATGCAGCTGGGACTGGCAGTGGGTCCCGTGCGTGTATCCATCCCATCTGGCCATCAGATGCGTGCAGCAGCGTCGGCATGCAGACGGCAGCGATGCGTTGCTGGAGGCTGGAGCTGGATCAAGTCGCCGGCCTCTTTCTGCTGGCTGCTGGCTGCTGGCTGCTGGTAGCTGGTAGTGTGTAGTACATGCATGGATGCATGGCCCGTCTTGAAATTAACACCAGGGGCAGAGGCACAGCGATCAGATCGGTCGTAGGGTGGCAGCCACTTTGTGTGCTGTCAATCAGGCTATGGCCGGTGACAACCTATGTGTGCGACGCCATGGCAGGGGAACTAGGAGTCTAGCTAGGAGCTAGCCGGGTGCCCGGCCGGTGACTCGACTAGTACTGCAGTACAGTGCTCGCGTCCGGTACTCGAACAAGGGGACAAATCCCTTGACACGGGCGACAGATTGTCGGTTTAAGCACGCGGTTTGGGTGGGGGATCAGCGCGTCCTGCCTCAGGATTTGTTTGCTATGCTTGGATAAGATTAAGGTCCTGTTTGGTACTGCTCCGCTTCACGAAACGCAGTTCAGCTTCACGAACTTCACCACAGAGCAGCTCACTTTTAAAATTGCTGAAATTTTTTAAAGTGTTTGGCTTACAGCCCAACTCTAGCTTCATGAATGTGAGATTTTAGTAGGAATTGTCCTTTATACCCTTAAATTGATGTATTGATACATTTGGTAATGGAGAGTGTTTTTTTACGATATTTTTGACAATACTAAAGTAATAAAATGAAACCTAACGAACTTAACACCATAATTTTTGAGTACAAATAATAAAAATATTCCGAACCATTAGTACCATTACATAAATATTTGTGTCTCAATCCATTACTACCATTACATAAATATTCAAGTCTCATCAATCCATACTACCATTACATAGCCTCAATTCATATTACCATTATTCCAACCTAGAGCGAGAGCCGTCGCCAATTCATCACGAAAAACGTCCATAGTTGGCGCGTTAGGTAATGTAGTAGATCCATCCGACGGCACCGTGTATTTGTTATACCTTTCCGGTATTGTAGGCTCGTAATTTTCGTCACGTTCCACACGATCAAAGTCCAAATCACCACTATTATGCTCACGAATAAAATTGTTAAGTACCATAGTTGCGACAACTATCATTTTTTGCTTCCACATAGGATAGATCGGCATCTTATAGAGAATTGGCCACTTCATTTTCCATATTTCAAATGACCTCTCAATAACATTGCGGATGGATGAATGAATGCGATTGAACTTTTTCTTAGGTGTTTTTGGTTCCATACCTCTATGCCATCCGGTAAATGATATCTCTCACCCTTATAAGGTACTAGGTAGCCAATACGATTAGGATAACCCGCATCAACAACGTAGTATTTGCCTATGTAACCAATACGATTAGGACAATGACAACGATTAGGATAACCCGCATCAACAAATTAGTTCAAGGTATAGAAATGAAACAAGAGTCGGAAATAATGTTCAAGTTACCTTTTGGAGGATGTGGAAAGAACTTGTGGTCTACTTTCATTGCATTATACAACACACTCGTATCATGCATAGATCCCACTTGCCCCACATATGTAAACCTCATGTCGAAGTCACAAATTGGAAGGATATTTTGAGTAGGTATCCCAGTTTTCCCACATCTGCTCTCACTCTCACTTTCAAACATCTGCAAGTATACATAGACACATTCTAGTTCAAATAAGCTGAAATTGGACAAATAATCATAAAGATACATAGATAAATTCTAGTTCAAATAAGCTGAAATTGGACAAGTAATCACAAAAATATATAGATAAATTCTAGTTCAAATAAGCTGAAATTGAACAAACAATGTCAAGAATACATAGACATGTTCTAGTGCAAATAAACTAAAATTGGACATGCAAATAAACTAAAATTGGACAAATAATGTGAAGGATACATAGAAATAAGCTGAAACGCACAACATCCCCAATTTCCATACTTGTCATTGAATCTTCTTGTAAGCCAGCTGAACCTAATCTCTCTAGTAGGGAGGGTTAAAAACATTTCTCTTTGGTCCTTTTTCACAAACAATTGGGTAGCAATGTCGTGCTCATTGCTACCATAATCTGCCCCACAATCCAAGACAAGATCCATTATTTCTGAAATTGTAACCTCGCCTTGCTTTTTGGATGTAAAAGAGGAGGTTGATTCAGCAATCTTTGTAATTTGATCTTGAATAAGAAGAGCCGTGCTTGACTTAGGCTTCTTGGGTATTTCTAGGATAACAAAGCTCTTTTCTTTTGATTAGCAATGCTAGGAGAGACCTCTTGGACCCCTAACTCTTCTTCCTCTGGGGAATAGTTCCAATCATGAACCATGTCTTGATGCTCCTCCTCTTCTTCCACATCACCACTGTCAACGTTAATCAGGTCTTGTTGGCTTTCAGGTACAATTGGGTTGTCAGTCATTGGATTCCAATGGTCAGTTTCATCACTAGAAATATCACCGAACATTTCTCTAAGACATTCTTGGTTTTGCAATGCTTTCTTCCTAAACTTGCCACAACCTGGAATATCCTGTAAAATCCAGTAACAAAACAACAACGAGATTAGCAAGAATAAATACAAAGTGTCATCAAATTGTTAATGAAAAAACACTAACCTTTTTTGCCTTTTTCCACCACTCATTGTCCATGCAAATCACTCCCTTTTCAGCATCCCATCCTACTCCTGTTTGCATCCGCATTAACTTTTGCCAAATTGTCCAATCACCCTTCAACCTTCAACCTATCCCACTTGTTCTTTAACTGTGTCTTGGTTAACTCGATTCCGGTCATTTGGAAAAACCTGTCAGATACCTCAGTGTAACCTAGTGTGTTCAGATGTGTATTGGGCCTATTTCCATTTTTTACTTGTTCTCGCATCAATTCACATATAATGCTATTGTAATCATCGGTCCAATCCATTTGATCACCCTAGTAAATATTTCCACAACAAGCTTTTCAAGCAATCGGTATCTATCTAATTGATTCTCTACAACAATCATTCACACGAAGAAACAATAGTTTAGAAAAATTTATACCGCTTTTGAAGAGATACGGCGTGTAGCAGCAATAGGGCCCTCAGTAGCGGCCAAGTCTTCGACGTCGGGGGCAGCCGCGCCACCCCTGGCAGCTGTGCTTCCCCTGTATGCACCGGCCCTAGGCGCCATGGCCCTGGACGTGCTGCCCTTGGATGTGCCGCCCCTAGGTGCCAAGGCCCTGGGTGCCAGAGGCTTGGTCGCGCCGGCCATGGGTGCCACGAGCCTGGTCGCGCCACCCCTGGTTGCGCCGCCTTGGGAGAGGCCGACCCTGGGCGCCGGGGGCAGGCCAGCTCGAACCGGAGGCGTTGGGGCGACATTTGGAGACAGGGAGGGAGCAACAGGTTGGGAGGGAGGATCCAAGCCGACATCGGTGGAGGAAAATACCTCGCCGCCGGATCTGGCAATTGGAGTCGCAGGGAGGTCGCCGGCGAGCTCCATGGGGCAGGATCTGCTGGCGGCTGACAGGGCCCTGCCCTAGGGTTGCAGTCAGTTGTGTCCAGGGGAGGAAGAAAGGCAGGACACGGGAGGAAGAAAGGCAAGTAGCGCTCAGGTCTGGAAAATAGAAGGAGAAAAACGTTTCGTTTTTTGCTGTGTAATCGATGGCAGAGTGGGTAAATACCCTCCAACTTCATGAGGAGGTATAAAACGTCAATCTGTGAAGTACCTATTTTGCTGCTTCAAGAAATTTGTGAAGTTGAGGCCAATTTCACCATTTTTTATAAAGCTGAGCAGGTGAAGCTGTGGGTGTTTGGCTTGAGATATTGGAAGCTGAGCAGCAAAATTTGAAGTGAGCAGTCCCAAACAGGCCCTAAGAAAATGCTGAGAAAAAGAGAGGAGGAATTGCAATGGTAAGGAGGAATCTTTCCCTTGAGCTGAAGTACAGTACTTCAACTCTCCCAGCTCCTGTTGTTGAGGAAAAAGAAGCCCATACCATGCGTCCCAGGCCAGGATACCATGTTTCGTGGAGAAATTTTTAGGATTTGAATCGTATATGAGTTTTTCCTATATGGCTCCTTAGAACAAAGAATTGTCCATCATGAAATCCTACAAATTAATATGGAGTGGTTCAATCCGTAGGAATTATAGAGACAATCCAACCTTTTGAGAACTTTCTTTTATGTATTTATCCATCTCTTTTTAATTACAATGTTTTTCTTACGGTGCATCCAAACGCTTCCTTGAAAATTTTCATGCATTCTTAACTCATGCAGGATTGCAAACTATAGGCAACTCCAATCCTAAAACATTGAACTCTCAAGTGATGGTAGGAGCATCTATTTATGATGAGCCTAAATCTTATGTATTTCCTCCATCCCAGATTACAGATCTTTTTAGTTTTTAGACACATAATTTTTTCTATGTATCTAGATATTGTTTACATGTAGATGCATAGCAAAATATATGTATCTATAAAAGTTAAAATAAATTATAATTTAGGATGGAGGTAGTATTCTTTAAGGAAACTTAAAGGCTTTAGTATTGGCTGTTGTTTCAGAGGAGTGAAGAGAACAGGACGAGAAGATAATAGTGGCACGCCGAACACTAGAACACAACAATTATGTAGATTTTCGCCTCTCAAGGATGGAGATTTTTTTAGTAATAGGATTGGTTACTAATTCCTTCCTTTCAAACATGGAGGTTGCTGTTTACTTTCTTGGACTGTTTATGTTATCACGAATATTCACCTCAAAAAAAATGTTATCATGAATACGTGTGATATTGTGATTGCCACCGCTTAGTGTTGAGTAACCTGTAAGTTGGTCTGATCTCTGATGCCTCCCACTGCATGCCTAAAAGAATGTGCTCCGACAAGGTCTTTATTGAAGATCTTAAGATAGGGTTTGCGATCTAGTTTCACCAAAGTTCATGTATCTTTCCAATTTTAGGCGAACTCCGTTTTCTTTTTATTTTCTGTTTTGACAAGGAACTTCTTCCATCTTTC
The DNA here is from genome assembly GCF_002211085.1 of Panicum hallii. NCBI lineage: Eukaryota > Viridiplantae > Streptophyta > Magnoliopsida > Poales > Poaceae > Panicum > Panicum hallii. The sequence goes on from NC_038046.1 coordinate 54,257,205, forward strand.
CATTAATTACTACTCCCTTCGCTCCAGTACGTAAGCCGTAACCACCTTTGGTTCAAAGATCAAGAAACATATTTAATTTTCTCTATCAACATTAGTACTACTCCAACGATGTACGTACATACAGAGAGCGCGCCTTATATTATAGGACTTGAATAAAAAGCGGTTGCGCCTTATATATTAGGGCTTACAGTGGTGATATATGATTGGAAGACCTTATTGGGCCGTCGTATATATTAGTGGGCTTTCGGGGTATCACATCGTCCTTTTTTTTTGAAAGCTATATCACATCGTCCTTGCTATACAAAGGCTCGGACCATATCAAACGATCGTTGCAGCCCCAGCCCAAATAAGACACCGTACCGTGGCATCTTTGTTTATCACTTGCTTTTCCCCAACTTCCTTTTGACTTGTTACAGTGGAGAACCACTTTCTGACTGCGCCTATCTTTACCAAAAGCAAGAGCACCATGGCATGCATGTTCTATTTGGGTCCATTCACTTACCAGTCCTTGCTCTTTATCTATGCGACACTGTAGCAACCTAACACGTACGAGTTTTTCTTTGCAATGAGCCAAAGACATATGTAGATATAGATTATTACTAAATCTCTCCTTTTTCGAATAGGAAATATCCCTTTTCTTTTTTCAGCGCTGATAAGCATGTCCAAATCTAGCTCAAACACATATTCTTTCGCCCAAAGATTGAATAAATATTGAACCCCCTAGTAGATATTGTGCGATGATAAGTTGCAAGTTGCTTGTGTTTTTTTTTCAAAAAAAAATCTATCCAGATGTTTCATAAAGTGCATGCTAGCTAGCTTCAGTTGCCAGCCAAACGATCTTTGGTATGTTTGACCTTTAATGGGTGCATTCTCCTTTTGAATGTGCAAACAAAATGCCGAGGAAGATAAGTTTGCAAGAGCGCTTTTCCGGATGACATTGAATCCACGAGAGCATCTAGAGCAAAAGGAGGACGACGACGGATGGTGCGGTTATCCAGAAACGTTGAGGCAAAACCCAAGCTATCCTGGCATTTGTCACTTGGTTTTGCAGATCTCATACACCATCCCATCCTGTGTGCCTGTGCGTGATCCGATCTATCCAAGGCCCCGTAAAGCAGAAACGCACGGGAAAAAGCAAAGCGATCGAATTCGAAAGCACGGTGGCGTCAAAGCCGTGCTTGTCTCCATCCTCACCACCTCAGCCCTTTTGCTTTCCATGCAATGCACGGGCGGCGTGTCGCGGAGGCATATGAATACTAGTACACGCCATGACCCGTCACGCTCACTCGATCCACACCTCTCTAAAGTTCCTAGCTATGTTCATTGTTCTCGGCTGCCACATGCGCCCGATTACGAGATGTGGGTGATCTTATTTATATATTTATTATCTATTTGCATATAGTATGTGCCTTTACAGTGACGTCATCTCTGACCTCTTTTTACAGTGCTACTAGCAGATGAGGCTAAGTAGTGCCATGCATACTCTCATGTCTACGCAATGCAACTTTATCTTTGCTCGACCCTGCATACCATCAAGAAAAGAAGATGCAGAAAAGAAAAGGAAAAGAGGAGCAGGAAGATTTGTCCAGCAGCAGCAGCAGCCGGCGTGCCCCTGTCAGTGTGCAGGGTAGAAGAGAGGCGAAGGGTCTCGCTGCATCCGGCCCTCCAGATCGACGCGCACCCTGTTCATCTTCTCCTCGCACCAGTGCAGCTGCTGGTCGGTGACCTCCGGCATGCGCAGCACCCGCGCCACCACCTTGAGGTCGATCAGGCCCAGCAGGATCGACAGCTCCTCCTCCTCCCGCAGCTTCGTCCGCTTCAGGCACCGCCGCGGCCGCGTCAGGTCCTTGAGCCGGCTCTTCTTCTGAAGAACCAACAGTCGGTGCATCAATTCATATGTGCAGCCAGGAACGACAAATTTTGATCGAAATTTGCTTCAAACATGGATTGGTTTTGGCCAGTGGTTAGTACTCATAAAATGTGTGTAGATGACTCACTCTCTTGTTGGCTCTCTTGAGGGCGATGACCAGAGTCTGGTCCACGGCGCTCGACCGCCGCTTCACCATCTCTCTGAACATCTCGTAGTGGCTCCTCTTGTCGGCGCGGAGGAACGTCATGAACGTCCTGATCGACTCCTCCAGTATGAGCAGGAACTGCACCGCCGAGATCAGGTCGTCCTTCTCGTCCTCCTCGTCTGCACATCGGTCACCATCAGCAACCATTTCCAAACGATCGGTCGATTAGAAATTCAGACAGTCACCAGCAGCAAGCGCAACCTCTGAACTCGGGCACCAGGAGCAGCTTGGGCGTGGAGTTCTTCATCCGGGCGTACACCTCGGGGCGGCGGCCGTACTCGTAGGGCTCGTTCTCGATGAAGCGGTGGAGCAGCACCTGGAACTGCTGGAACTCCTGCGCCACGCGCGCCGGGCAGCACCGCGCCGCGATGTTGCCGTCGCCGCCGTTGTGCCGCCGGAAGCTGGTGTAGTTCCAGTTGAGGGCCTCCCAGGTGAGGCACACCTGCGCCACGTACGCGCGCTCCAGGTCAGGGTACGGGTCCCGCAGCCCGATCGGGGCGCTCGGCTTGGGCGTCAGCTTCTGCACGATGCGCTCCGACATCGACCTCGGCTGGTACTTGATGGACCTGAACGACTCTGCAGCAGAAATGCCAAGCACAGATAAGAAATCGTCACACACCTGCGTGCATCGATGCAAGTATGCTTCGAGTGTTTTTCTAGGGACCGTGTCTAAGCACGTATTTTATCACGAGGAAGTATGCTTAGAGTGTTGCATTTGATTAAAGTAAACAGGAGCATAAACTCTTTTAGTAGTAGTAGCAAGTACAGTAGTTAGGATTGTAGGATTAGATTACGTGTATCAGGAAATGTGTAAATAATGTTCTTGATTGAGCCCACATGTCGACGAAAGCGTCGCAGATTACAGGAATTACGGGCCATCTAAGCTTTTTGTCAAGGAAATTAGTCCAAGGCAATGAGTGCTAATGATACCCTGCGAATGTTTACTAGTATTGATGATTGATCTATGAACAAATCAAAAGATCGCTATAGTTTTTCAAGAAAAAAACATTTCCTGGTTACCTGTTTCGGTGAGCTTCTGGGCGCCGACCCGGTGGAAGTAGACCATGTCCTCGTCGTACTTGCGGAAGAGCGTGTACGACTCCCACCGCGCGGAGCTCCGCCGGGACGACGACGAGAAGGGGTACTCCGTCTCCGAGTCCTTGGTCACCGTCGAGCTCCGCCACTCCACCGAGCTCTTGGACGTCGACTCGCTCGCCAGCGTCGACGCGCCGAACCGGCTGCTGTCCCCGTTCCGGTCCTTGTCGTCCTGCAGCTGCGCTCCCCCTCCTCCTCCTTTGCCGCCGGCCACCACGCCCTCCAGCAGGAGCTTCCTGGTGTCGGCCAGCGCGCGGCTGTTCACGAACAGCTTGACGTCGTGCTGGCCTCCAGAAATGCTCTTCGCCGCATGGTCCTCCTCGCCCGCACGGCCGTCGTGGCCGGTGTCGCGGCGAGCGTCTTCTTCTCTGCTGCTGCTTTCCTTCTTCCCTGCAACCAGTTAATTAGTTAGCGTTAGTGCCGGGAACAGAGTATCAGATGTGATCAAGCTGAAAGGAATAAAGATCAGAATAAGAAGCAGAAAAGGATCGAGTATCTAGGAGAATTTTTTACCTTCAACGGAAACATTCTTCTCCGGTGACGTGACCAACGGGACATTATTCCTCTGTTCCGGGACAACCATAGGGACATCGACGGCGACGCCGCCCTTGGCCTCCTCCTGCACCTGCTGCTTCGGCTCAGCCGCCTCAGCATCGACACGGTGGTCCTGGTTGCCCGGCGAGATGCGGGGGGCGGATTCCTCCACGGGAAAGGTGCTCTCCACCTCCTGCAAGCAACGTGCAGCGGCGGCGGCGGTCGTCGCGTACAGGTGATCCTTTCCTTCACCGCCAAGCAGCAGGGCGGTGTCCTCGAACACGGCCTCGTCGAACCAGAACAGCGTGTCCGCTCGGTGCCCTTCGACGACGTCGTCGGCGGCAGCGTCCTCCGCGTCGGTGGCTGCCTCCGCGCGGTTGTCGTCGCAGCCATGATACCAACCGCTACAACGTACGCGACCAACAAACAAAAATGTCAGCGCGCGATGCAAAACAAATGTCGAAGACCTCTCTGGGATGGTGGTCGTGCAGCCGGGCATGCAGTTACCTCGTCGTGTGGTCCTTGGCGGTGGCCCTGAGGTGCAGGCGCGCGAAGAGCTTGGCGAGGAGGACGAGCAGGAGGTAGCCGACGAGGAGGAGAAGGTTGAGCGACGCGAGGGCACGGAAGAGGAGAGGCGGCGGTGCGGGCACCGGCGGCATCGCGCCGTCCCTTCCCGTGCCGCCGGGCGAAGCGGCACCAAGCCGCTGCATCAGCTGCAGGCCGGCGAGGCCATGAGGAGCATCCTGCGGGCCAAGCACTTGCTGCAGCACCGCCACGGTGGAGCACCAGAAGCTGCCGCTCGCATTGCGCATCTACCGAGACGGAGAGCCCTGATTCTTCCAGAATACAGAGAGAGGCGCTGCTGGGGCAGGAAGCTCCGGCTCTCTCCGGGCTCTGGCTAAAGAGACGGATCGGCGGATCGGACACGGCGCCCAACGGGCACGGATCGGCACGGCGACCAGCCGCGCGCCGCGTGCTTTGTCTGCTCGAGAGGAAAGTGGCGGTGCGAGGTGGAATGGAGAGAGATCATCGGTGGGGAAGGACGCAAAGCTGCTAGCTTCTGCTTATAGGGTTCCGTAAAGCTGGAGGCGCGAGAGGGAGAGAGATGGGCATGGCGCATGCATGGGGCCCAACGTGAGATAAAGATGAGAAAATGACGTGAGGAAAAGCCAGAAGCAAGCGATCTTCTTAGTACAAAGCGAGATCGATCGGCGAACTGTTTGGGCGACGAGAGGTGGGTGATGATGATGGAGGGGAGGAGGCCGGGCAGCAGACAGGCCCTGGGTCAAGTGACTTGCATTACGAGGTAAGCCCATATGCGATATGCGTTCCATCGCCTGGGGTTTTGGTATAATGCCATCATCATGGTCGGCATCTCAACTGCGAGATTTGATTATTACTACCAGCATCTATGCCTTTTGGTTTTGATTTTGTAGTGTAACCTGGTGGTGGCTGCAGCCTTGGAGGTCAAAGAACAAATCTAGCACGGTGGCCATGTCGGGAGGCAGAGCCATCATCCTAGGCACCTGGCGCGCGCGTGGGGGTATCTTGGCCGTGTTGGTCCCGTGCCAGTGAGAGGGGCAGCTTTGCCTCACTGAAATCTAGCAGCTCCCATAAGCACTATGTGTGTCCATGATATATGTGGCGACTGAAATTTCATTCCTTTCCTCATGCTAGCAAGACGATCCACGCAAATCGTGCATGATGATAGATACAGGGGATATTTGGATCCAAGCACTAATGTGCAAAACTGCTAAACTTTAGCACTAACTTCTCCAAACAGGAGTGCTATCGCAGTGGGTTAAATTTTAGCCAAGACTTAAAAATTTTAGCATGGAATATCCTACTATTACTAATTAGAGAGGTTCCTTTTGAAGCATCCACGTGAAGGCATCAGGATCCTAGGTGGACACTCTAAAAAAATAGAGAAATCCTAGAAATTCTCACAGAAATGAGAAACATCCGGCCATCAATCCGACAACTCTAATCATAATAGTCATTGGATCTGTTATCTTTCCTAATAAATTACCACCTCTGCCTTATGAAAATAGACTAAAGTAACCTCTAAATATGTATCTAAATTACTTATCTATGCTATTATAAAAATAATACAAATAACTCCTTAAATTTGCGTATAAATTATCCAATTATATTATTATTAAAAGTTAAAGTAACTTTTAAATCTAAAGATGAATTATATAATTATAATAAAATATTAAAGTGCACCAATATAGAATTCTAAATTAGTATTTCTATCATTATTAATATATTATTTATGTAAAAATGGTACCACGATATTTCTCACCATGTATTTATGTATGATGGAAAAGATCAGAATACAAATTCACAAACAAATGGTTCAATTAAATATATATCAAACACACATGGAGGTGTGATGCAAAATAAAATCTATTACAACTAGATAATGATAAATATGTATTTTAGAGTATGTGTTAGAATATTTAATAGATGAAAGAGGGCGTGAGATAGATAATTGTAATTATTAGCTATAAGCCTTATTTTTATATTAATTCTAATTAGCCCGCGCGGAAGTACGGGTTGATAAGCTAGTGAGTGCTAATCTCTACCACTAAAAAGCGCTTACTGTCCACGTCTCACCCCGTGGCTTTGCCGGCAGAACCACGGGGTGGGGGGGGTAGGGGGGTGGGGCGAGCGCCCATTGACTGACATCTCTACCCCGTCTGCCCAATCAACGAGCACAGTTCGAAATTCAAATCCCTCCACCGTTCCCTACAAAACGCGGCGAACTCCTTCCAACCAGCGTGCAATATCTTCCGCTCTTCCCCACTCCCTCGCATTCCTCGGCACCGCGTCTGCAGCATCACCGCATTGGGCAGGAGGATTGAGGGGGTTTAGTTAGGGTTTTCTTTTGGGCTAAAATGGGCCTTTGTGGGCCAGGCTAACGAGCCAGAGAGGGAGTGGGTTTCTGGGCCGACTGATTTTCTATAGCCCTTTTACAATGCAAACTTGTGTTGATATGGCCTTTTTACAATGCAATACAGACATGTTAGGGTAGTGAATTGCCATTTTAATCAATGGAAAATGGGGAGTCAAATGGCAGATGGAGCCTAGCTCAAATATATTACATGGACTTCCTTCGGCTTGCCAACAACTTCTATCTCCTAAACTTGCTGGCTTCTGCTCGAAGCCTCCTTGGCCTTCACCTTGCATCGCTGTTGCTAATAAGTCTGGCTTACAAAAGCATCCATAACACTTAAGTGTCCGTAACAGGCATAGTGAAAGGATCTCAAGATGCCTAGAGGGAGGTGAATAGGCAAATCTAAAACGTAAAACACTTTAAACAATATCAGTAACACAGATATCCGGATACTCCGGATATATGTCCGGATACTCCGGGTTTTATATCCAGAGTTTCCGGAAATATTGTCCAGAGAGTCCGGGTATGAAACAATGTGCACACTAACAAGATATTGATGATGCAATTTAGATCGTGTAAATTTAGGCAAGCTAGTAGTATCTTAGGAGTGTTTCTAACCAGTTGTCTTGCTCTAGAGACTAATATAATTGTAGATCGGCCTCAAACCCTAGAAAGTTAGTCTCACAAGCAAATATTTAATAAAACTAGTAAGGAGCATAAAAGAGAGACATAATTTGTTTTCCGAAGTTCGCTCCCAAAGGATCTACGTCTCCGTTGAGGAAGGATTGAAGAGACGGTGCTCAAGAACCCCTATGCTCCTCTTCCAAGGGTGAGACCAACGCTCAAACCCAAGGTTACTTACTATGTGTTCCTCCGAGAGGAAAGAAGATTACAAACTTCTTGTGGTGCTCACAATTTGCTTGAACACTCACAAGCGACGCCTAGCCATCTAGGAGCTTGAAGTTCCAAGAGTAATAAACTTGAATCCACCGGCTAAGGGTGTTGTGCTCAAGAGATGGAATGGAAGCTTACTAACACCAATCTTTATTGTTGCAACAATCTCACTCGAATCACTAAAGAAAATCACTCGAGAATGAAAGAGGGGAAGTGAGAGAGCTCTCCTTTTGCTTGCTGGAGTGTTCTGGTTCAAATGAACAAGAGAGAGATAAATGAAGGGGTATGGGGGTATTTATACCCCCTCTCACAGAAAACTAGCCGTTGGGTGAAGGGTACCTGGATACTCCGGATATATGTCCGGATACTCCGGACATAGGGGTCCGGAGACTCCGGTCCCAGAAAAACTTCGGATGAGTAACAGTTACCCTGAAACTCCGGGTGACTATCCGGATACTCCGGATCACAATGTCCGGACATTCCGGACAGTGAAACGGACAGTCCGGATAAATATGGATTTTCACAAGAAAGCTGTTTTTAGTGGTAGGTTCGATTCTTATGGATTTTGTAGGTTCTCTTGAGCACAACTACCACATCAACACCTGTGGATCAAAGTCCCTCTTGATAGTACGGTGTTCCTATACCCCATTTCAAAATAAAATATAATTCTTCGAGTAAATTTGAAACACAGCTTTTCATTTCCCTTTTTGAGAGGTCATGTTTTTTAATACGCTTTGCTTCATCATTCTTAGCCCCTGCACACATGCTCGATAACATGATTAGATATATATGTGCTTTGTCATCTACCACCAAAATCCACTAAGGGGCCTAGATATCTTTCAATCTCCCCCTTTTTGGTGATTGATGACAACCCACATGTATTTCATTTAATAATCATAAAGATATAAGCTTAAGTATATAAAGAGCTCCCTCTTAATGTATGCCATGAATTTGAATTTCAAATTGACTTCTCAAAAATCAAAGTTGGCACATTATGAAGAAAACATAAAAAACTCTTTATACATTTTACAGTGGGGTGAGCAAGTGTGTGCTAAAACAATGTGTGATGCAAATGACGGGTTATGCACTCAAGGAAAATTTGTGTTGACTGCAAGAACCCCGGAGACTCCAGACAGGATGTCCGGAGTATTCGGCTACGTACCCGGAGTGTCCGGACCTTCTGCACAGAACACAGAAAACAACAAGTCATCACAATTTGAAAACATCACACTATCATTAAAGTCTTAGAACAGTTTCAAATATGACAATCAAACAGGTTTAAACATAAAGTAGCACACATTACAAGTTTTCAAATACGATACAAGTTCAATATGATACAAGCCTAAAAGTACATAAATGGTCATCTTCACTCCCCCTTGGTCATCAAGTGCCAAAAAGGGAACGAAAAGAGCAAAATGGTCTACTCCTCATCATCATCTTGGGCGCCGTCATCAGATGTGTCTTCATCCTCATCCGAGTCGGTGATCTCACAGTAGTTGTGAGGTTCTTCTTCCTCGGTCTCCTCTTCTTCATCAAAAATCTCTTCGCCATGAGGAGGAAAGCGACGAGAACGAGTAGGGGCATGGGCGCGTCGACGTGGGCGAGGAAGAGGGGCATGAGCAGCAGCAACAGCAGCCTCATCCGCAGCATCCCACTCAGCGAACGGGTCATCAAACACTGGCAACTCATGGTAAGGATCCGCAGGAAGTCCTAAGTGACCCTTGATCTCAATGATATCACGGCGGTTTTCATTGATCTCATAAGTAGCGGTCTTGCACATGCTAAAGATGCTCTTGAGTGCCCGCTTGATGAACGAATCATGATGACCATGGCGAGAGGAAGAAGGTACACCGGAATGGGATGGAGTGGGATCAAATCTCGAATTCCTAGTAGCACCGGCATGAAGAGGAGGTGCGTGCGGTGCATCACCGGACCAAGGACGAAGGTGAAGTGCTGCATGCTTGCAGTCCTTAGGAAAAGCGACCTTGGTAACCCTCTCTATCATGTACATGAGATATGGAGCAGATGGTAGAAATTTCTGAGGATCATTCATCGTCCTCCTCAACTCATTCCAAATGAAATCCATAATTGAGAAGGGTCTCCCACCGGGCATGACACGAGCAAGAAGGTTGCAAGCAAAGTATCTTAGTGCCGTAGCATCTCCATCCTTAGCATCAATGGTAGCATGAAAGAACTGATTCATTGTGTAGTAGAAGGGTTGAAGGATACTTGCGTTACCGGCTTCAGCTAGAATCGGAATGTAGAAGAGGGCCGGAAGCTGATTTGGCTTCAATTGATTTTCCACATGAATGGGATCTCTCTTCTCATCCTCTGAGCCAAGTTCAAGAAGCCTAGAGAAGGTCATGTAATCCACCCCATACTTCACTCCCTCGGTTGTCCAAAAGAAAGCAATCTTCCTTGCATCATAAAAGAGAGAGAGGAGTGAATTTGAGTAAGGATCTCCTCATTCCAATCGTACCTAAAGCCCATGATGTCATAAAGCCCGAATTTCTTGCACTTTACAATTGCTTGATTGAAGAATGGATCATTGAGCATATCAAAGTATGCCCAATCCACATATTTGCAAGGGATAATTGGAGGCTTGCCTTTGCGCATGACGACAGAGGAGTAGAAATCCTGATGCAACTGACACCAAAATCTTATTTCCAAGTTTTCTGCCTTCTCATACTTATACACGTCCTCCTTGTGTGCATTGGTCAATGCCACCGTTTGCTTAAAGTAATTTCTTCCCATTTCAACCGCAAACCCGGGCAGAATTTGAGGACTTGTGAGCTTCGGACATCTGGGATATTGGCGTTGATCTTCTTGAAACTCTATTGAAGATGTGGAGATGTGCGATGGCGGATTTCCCAAGCAATTCCCCTTCTTGTTGGATTTGCCCGGGAAGGAGGAGGCACAGCCATGCTTGGCATCATGTAGGGAGCTTGTCGAGCTGCACGAGATGGAGCTTGGCTGCTGCTTGCAGGTTCCTTGCTGGGGTGACGGTTAGGTCGAAGCTCCCTTAGAGGAGGGCTCGGAGGGGAGTCCTCTTCCACTTGATGTTGTGGATCATGGCGATGTTTTTGCCGTCGCTGCCCTATAGGAGCATTCGCACGGTCTCTTCCCATAGCCTAGACATAGGATTGAGCGATTAAGATCAATCTAGAAACAATAGAGGAGAAACATGCTGGCTGGAATTCTTGAAATCTGGAGAGTCTGGGTATATGTCCGGATGCTCCGGCCATACTGTCCAGAGTATCCGGACAGAGTATCCGGAGTCTCCGGGCATCGAGTTCCAAACCCTAGGTTCAAAAAATTGAAAGACTCTACCATGGGATTTGAGTGAAATTTGGGGTACGAGTTACTACACATAAGTGAAGATAATACCCTAAAGGATATTCAATTTCATCAACTACATTGAGAGATCGGGCGATTCGAAGTTTGAATACCTTAAGAAGAGTTGAACGCGCGGGAAAACTTCAAATCCAATGCTTTTCCGGAGGGAAGAATGCTCTTCCTTCAAAGATTTGTAAGATTTATGTGCTTGGATGGTGGAAATCGCCCCTTAGGCGAGAGGGAGGAAGAGGAGAAGAAGAGGGAGACGGCGGCGGTGAAAATGAATAAGTGAAACATTTTAACCGACCCCCTCCACGGTATATATGGATGGTTTTACCATTCGGAGTATCCGAACAATGGACCGGAGTATCTGACTCATCCCGAGCAGAATTTTAGAGAAGGATAAGATTGAATTTTGATAGAGATATATCGTGATGTGAGAGGCTCACTTAGCTTGAGACTAGCCAACAATCAACAATGGGAACAATAGTCTCAAGTAAGTAAGAAAAAAGATTCAAATTTTCTTGAAAATTACTCTATAGCAATCAAACATGTGCATGATCTCAAACTAAATTACAAGAATCTAATATATTTAGCTCACTCCTCAAGGTACAAAACTTTTGCTCATCAAGTGGTTTAGTGAAGATATCGGCTAGTTGTTTATCGGTGCTTACATGACTCAAACGATATCTCCTTTGGTCTCATGGTCTCTCAAGAAATGGTGTCTTATATCAATATGGTTGGTTCTTGAGTGGTTTACTGGGTTGTTAGCTAGGTTGATTGCACTCTCGTTGTCACACAAGAATGGAATCTTACTAAACTTGCAACCAAAGTCACTCAAAGTAAATCTCATCCAAAGTAGTTGCGCACAACAAGCACCTGCAGCAAAATACTCGGCTTCGGCAGTGGATAAAGCAACGGAATTTTGTTTCTTAGAGCTCCAAGATACAAGGGACTGACCAATGAATTGACAAGTCCCCGATGTACTCTTCCTATCTACTTTGCAGCCGGTATAATCCGAATCGGAGTAGCCAAGTAGATTGAAAGTGGAGCCCTTGGGATACCAAATGCAAAGGTATGGAATGTAAACCAAATATCTTAGAATTCTCTTAACAGCCATAAGATGACATTCCTTAGGATTAGCTTGAAAGCTTACACATATGCACACACTAAGCATGATATCGGGTCTATATGCACAAAGATAAAGAAGGGATCCAATCATGGAGCGATATACCTTTTGATCTACGGCCTTGCCATCTTCATTTAGATCGAGATGTCCATTAGTTGGCATGGATGTCTTGATAGGCTTGGCATTCTCCATGTCAAATTTTTTCAACATATCTTTAGTATATTTGGTTTGACAAATGAAAGTGCCTTTACTTGAGTTGCTTGATTTGAAATCCAAGGAAGAAAGTTAACTCGCCCATCATGGACATCTCAAATCTCTTTATCATGATCCTACTAAAGTCCTCGCACCAAGATTAATTAGTAGAACCAAATATAATATCATAGACATATATTTGGCATAGAAAAATATCTTTATCAACTTTACGAGTGAAAAGAGTAGAATCGGCTTTGCCAATCTCAAAGCCTTTCCTTAAGAGAAAATCCTTAAGACATTCATACCATGCTCTAGGAGCTTGCTTAAGCCCATAGGTCGCCTTATGGAGCTTGTAGACATGATTAGGAAACTTGGAATTTTCAAAATCCGGTGGTTGCTCAACATATACCAATTCGAAAATTGGTCCATTAAGAAAAGCACTCTTCACATCCATTTGGTATAGCTTGAAATCATGGTGAGTTGCAAAGGCAAGCAAGATACGAATTGACTCAAACCTAGCTACGGGGGCATAAGTCTCATCAAAATCCAAACCTTCGATTTGTGTGAAGCCTTGAGCAGCCAACCTTGCTTTGTTCCTCGTCACCACGCCATGTTTATCTTGTTTCTTTTGAAAAACCCACTTCGTTCCAATAACATTTTGCTTGGGTCTTTCTACTAAGGACCAAACTTCATTCCGTGTGAAGTTGTTCAATTCTTCTTGCATAGACATCACCCAATCTGAATCATCTAGAGTTTCTTCTACCTTAAGTAGTTCCAAGGAAGAATAATATTCACAAAAAGTTACCAAACGAGAACGAGTAGTTACCCCTTTAGTTATGCTTCCAAGGATATTATCTACGGGATGATCCTTTTGGATATTTTGATGGATTCTTGTATGAGGAACTTGAGTTTCATGTTGTATTGGTTCAACTTCTTGTTCAGCCTGAGATTGATCTTGATGTGGAGTTGAGGGTTCAACCTCTGTGACCCGGATAGTCCGGTCTACAGTCCGGATATTCCGGATAGGGGATCTGAAGTCTCCGGATGTATGGCCGGAGTTTCCCGGTTGCACGACGGAGGTGGATGTAGATAACCCTCTCAACATCAACATATCATCCTTATCATCATCACCTTGATCTCCTCGTTCTTAAGGTTTTATTTCACCAGTGGCTAGCTTCTTGATTGCCTTACTTGATGATTCCTCCATGCCTATAACACCATCAACTTGTTCCCCTTGAGAGCCATTAGATTCATCAAATATCATGTCACATGCAACTTCAACACAACCGGAGCTTTTGTTGAAGACACGATAGCCATGAGCATTTGAGGCATAACCAAGAAGAAAACCTTCATCAACTTTAGATGCAAATTTAGAGTTTTTAGGCTTCTTGTTAGGAATGAAGCACTTACTTCCAAAAACTCTAAAGTAGGACACGTTCGGCTTTTTACCTAGTAGGAGCTCGTAGGCTGTCTTGTTCAAGATCTTGTGTAGATAAAGGCGATTAATGATATGGCATGCCGTGTTGATTGCTTCTGCCCAAAAATTATCCGAAACCTTGTATTCATCAGGCATTGTCCTTGCAGCTTCGATGAGAGTTCTATTCTTTTTTTCAACAATTCCATTTTATTGTGGAGTATATGGAACGGAGAACTCATGACCAATACCCTCTTCATCTAGGAATTTCTCAATGTTGGTGTTCTTGAATTCGGTGCCATTGTCACTTCTCACTTTCTTGATCTTGGTGCCGAATTCATTTTGAGCTCTCTTTGCAAATTTCTTAAGTGTATCTTGCACTACACTTTTATCATGCAAAAAGAATACCCAAGTGAAACGAGAATAATTATCAACAATGACAAGACCATATTTATTACTACCAATACTCATATAAGCCACCGGGCTGAATAAGTCCATGTGTAGTAGTTCCAATGGCTTGACGGTGGTGACAATGCTTTTTGATGAATGAGGAACACCAACTTGCTTTCTGGCTTGACAAGCACTACAAATACAATCTTTCTCAAAAGAGATATTGGTTAGTCCTAGAATGTGACCCCCCTTTAGGAGTTTGTTTAGGTTTCTCATCCCAACATGGGTTAGTCGGCGATGCCATAACCAACCCAAGCTAGACTTTGCCACCAACCATGTATCAAGTTGAGCCTTTTTTTGTGAAAAATCCACTAGATAAAACTTTCCCTTGAGTATACCCTTGAAGGCAACGGAGCCATTGCTTCTCCTAATGACAGTCACACCTTCATTTGTAAATAAACAATTGAAGCCCGACGCACAAAGTTGTGATATGGACAACAAATTATACGCAAGTGATTCAACTAAGAGAACTTTTGAAAGAGAGAATTTTGAGTTTAGATCAATGTTACCGGTGCCAAGCACTTTTTCCTTTTAATTTCCGGCAAAGATAATGTAATGATCACCATCGGATTCTTTCAAAGATTCAAACATACTTCCTTCTCCAGTTATATGATTTGTACATCCGCTATCAATCACCCATGTGGATCCACCGGAGAAATATTCCTACAAAATAAGATTATTCCTTCTTTTTAGGTACCCAACAATATTTGGGTCCTTGAGTGTTAGTCACAAGCACTTTGGGTACCCACACATGGCTTTTCACCTTAGTGTTCCATGAGCAGTGACCCATAAATATAGCAACCACTTTACCACGATAGTTCCTAGTTAACACATATTCCGCATAAAAGGATATTTGAGAGGATGACTTTTGTGTCTTAGAAGCTTGGAACTTATCTTGCTTTAATGAAGATGCAACAATTTTGGCACCGTCATCACATGCTGTGCCTCTCTTGACAGACTTGATATGACTTGTCCCTTGTGTTTCACCAATTCCCTTGCAGATGGAGTAGTCAAGTTCACTAGACCTCCTTTTGCCCCTAAAGCGGTCTTCTTGTTGTTTTTGACATATGAGATGGTTTGAGATGCACCATCTTCATTCTTTCCAAGTCCCTTACCTTTCTCAAATTCATATTTGCTCATGTAATTCGATCCAAATCCCTTTATATGCTTCTCAAACTCACCTACTCTTGGTGAGAGATTTGTCTTGAGTACTTGCTTGTGAGATGGTGCTTCTTATTGCACTAATTGAGTGAGTCTAGTAATCTTTTTCTTCATAGCATGCATTTCGGCATGGTTAGTAGCACAAGTTTGAATATCAATATTAAAGCATCATGCACAACCGTTACTAGTTGAAAGACTAGATGACTTTGATGACCTACAAGCGTTAGAGGAGCTTTCCAAGAGAGTATTAACTTTAAATTCAAGTACCGTGTGAATGGCTTGCAAACTTGTTAAGCTTTCTTGAAGTTTCTCATTGTCTCTCTTCAAGTTAGCATGAGTGTTTTCAACTAAGAAGAGTCCTTTAGTTAAGTCATTCACTTTCCTCTTTTTACTAGTAAATAACTCTTCTACCTCAAGAAGTATACTATTCTTGGCTTTTAGGAACTCCTCAAGTCTCTTATTTTCCTTTCTTTCATTGGTAAGATTCTTTTTAAGAGCTTCGGATTTTTCTCTCTCAAGTCTAAAAAATTCTTCTTGTGATTCAAGAGTCTCATCTAGTTCATATAGTTTCATTATTAGTTTCATCATTATAGTTGCCGCACTCTGTCCATATTGTTTAATGAGACTAGCAATTTCATCTTCCTCATCTAGTTCATCATCTGATGAGTTTGGGGATGTTACCTTTGAGTTCTTTGCCATCAAACATATAATTGGACCTTGATCTTCATCATCAGTGAGATCTTCAAACAAATTTGGTTGATGTGAAGAGCAGATCTTGAATGTCATAGTTGTAACATCTTCATTATCGTAGTTGCTCTTTTAATTTGAATCCCATTCTTGACCAAGATGAGCTTCACCTGCACGTGTTTTGTATCTTGGCTTGTCCCTCTTGGATGAGCTTTTCTTGATGTCCTTGTTCTTCTTCTTTTCTTCCGGACAATCCGCAATGAAGTGCCCAACTTTCTTACAACCAAAACAAGGCTTGCTTGATCTTCTTCTTGACTCATATTTGTTCTTGCCAAGATTTCGGAAGTTGCTTTTCCTTAGAACCCTTCTAAAGTTCTTGATGAAGAAAGCCATTTGTTCATTATCAAGCTCATTATTTTTATTATTAGTAGAGTTATCATCCTTTGAGGATTGGGTAGCCTTTTCCTTGCCCTTCAACTTAGCTTGAAGAGCCAACCCATTGTTCTTTGCCACTTGTTCTTGGAGGTCGGCCAAATCTTGATTGATCTTGACCCTCTTTAATTGATCATGGTGAGCTTCTATTCTTCCAAAAATATTCTCGGCGGTGAAGTTTTTAAAACCCCTTTCCGCTCTTATCAAGCTAGGTAGTGTGACATCCCTAGCCATGTAGACGGTTAAGAGTTTGTCCACTATCTCACGATCACCCCATTTATATCCACCAAGTGACTTGATTTGATTGGTGATTTTCTTCATTCGATCATACATTTCTTTGACGGTTTTATCTTTCTTCATGGAGAAGAGACTTAGTTCATCTTCTAATATTTTAATTCTAGACTCACAATTTTTTCTTGATCCTTGATGATTCACTTGGAGTGTATCCCAAGCATCCTTGGTGGTGAGAGCATATTCAATCTTATCAAACTCTTCGGCACTTACGGAGGAGTCGAGGATGTTCAAGGTTTGGTAGTTGCAATGCAAAATATAGGCTTGAAGCGGTGTAGGAGTTTCATCATCATCCGGACTGTCACAACCAATTTCCACAATTTTCCAAAGATCCTTATGAATACCAAAATATAGGCTTGGTAGTTGCATTGCAAAATATAGGCTTGAAGCGGTGTAGGAGTTTCATCATCATCCGGAATGTCACAACCAATTTCCACAATCTTCCAAAGATCCTTATGAATAGCACTCAAGTAACCAAACATTTTTATCTTCCATTGATTATAGCCCGTGCCATCAAAGTTAGGTGGCTTTCCCATGTGAATTGAGGTATTGTGTTCACTTGGAATTTAAAAGTTGTAGTCATGATCCACTTGACGATATTTAGCTCTTTTCTTCACTTTTGATGAGGTTAAGGATCTTTCCTTATAATCGGTGTCCGAGTCATCACTTGACTCGATTATAATCTTGGTGCTGAATTTTCCTTTCTTTCTTTGCAGTTTCTTCTTCTTTTTCCATGCCTTCCACTCTTAAAATAACATCTCATCATCGGTTGTTTCCAACTCATCTTCTTCTCCGTGTTGACTATTATTTTTCTTGTCTTCAGGTTTTTCAAATGACTTTTACTTGTCAACTTCAACGGTTGGATCGATAGAAGCCTTTGATGAAGTATCACTTGACATCTTAATTCTCCAAGCGGTTAAGCTTCAAAGATGGAGAACCTTACTCTGATACCAATTGAAAGGATCTCAAGATGCCTAGGGGGGTGAATAGGCAAATCTGAAACATAAAGCACTTTAAACAATGTCTGTAATATAGATGTCCGGATACTCCGGGTTTTATGTCCGGAATTTCTGGAAATATTGTCCAGAGAGTCCGGGTATGAAACAATGTGCACACTAACAAGATATTGATGCTGCAATTTAGATCGAATAAATTTAGGCAAGCTAGTAGTACCTTAGGAGTGTTTCTAACCAGTTGTCTTGCTCTAGAGACTAATATAATTGTAGATCGGCCTCAAACCCTAGAAAGTTAGTCTCACAAGCAAATATTTAATAAAACTAGTAAGGAGCATAAAAGAGAGATATAATTTATTTTCCGAAGTTCACTCCCAAAGGAGCTACGTCTCCGTTGAGGAAGGATTCAAGAGACGGTGCTTAAGAACCCCTATGCTCCTCTTCCAAGGGTGAGACCAACACTCAAACCTAAAGTTACTTACTATGTGTTCCTCCGAGAGAAAAGAAGATTACAAACTTCTTGTGGTGCTCACAATTTGCTTGAACACTCACAGGCGACGCCTAGTCGTCTAGGAGCTTGAAGCTTCAAGAGTAATAAACTTGAATCCACCGGCTAAGGATGTTGTGCTCAAGAGATGGAATGGAAGTTTACTAATACCAATATTTGCTCTTGCAACAATCTCACTCAAATCCACAAAGAAAATCACTCAAGAATGAAAGAGGGGAAGTGAGAGAGCTCTCCTTTTGCTTGCTGGAGTGTTCTGGTTCAAATGAGCAAGAGAGAGATAAATGAAGGGGTATGGGGGTATTTATACCCTCTCTCACAGAAAACTAGCCGTTGGGTGAAGGGTACCCGGATACTCCGGGTATATATCCGGATACTCCGAACATAGGGGTCCGGAGACTCCGGTCCTAGAGAAACTTCGGATGAGTAACAGTTACGCGGAAACTCCGGGTGACTGTCCGGATACTCTGGATCACAATATCTGGACATTCCGAACAGTGAACTGGACAGTCCGGATAAACATGGATTTTCACAAGAAGGCTGTTTTTAGTGGTAGGTTTGATTCTCATGGATTTTGTAGGTTCTCTTGAGCACAACTACCATATCAACACCTTTGGATCAAAGTCGCTCTTGATAGTACAGCGTTCCTATACTCCATTTCAAAATAAAATCTAATTATTCAAGTAAATTTGAAACACCGATTTTCATTTTTCTTTTTGAGGGGTCATATTTTTGTAATACGCTTTACTTCATCATTCTTAGCCCCTGCATACATGCTCGATAACATAATTAGATATATATGTGCTTTGTTATTTACCACCAAAACCCACCAAGGGGCCTAGATATCTTTCACATAGGTAGAAAAATATATACCCCTGTACCTAGCAAACAGAAATCATTAGCTGACAGTGAAGGTGATCCATCTGCACCACCTCCCAGTATTGGCATATAAATTTTCTTGGTTGTTCTTATGATAGTGGCTTAGTTCTTGTTTAGTAAGAGTGAAAACCATTTTTGGTTGTTAGTAAGGTAATGCGGCAAGCTCCCATGGAAGTGGTCATGTCTTCAGTTGTAACCTTATGGGAGTCAAATGGACTTCTTGGCCTAGGGAGAAGATAGTTTTTTTTTACATTTTTTTTCCATTGATATTTATCGATTGGTGGCTGCTAAATCTCTCATGCAGCTTAATTCATCCTTTTTCTATTGATCAGGTTGACTATCGCAAATGGATACATTTGAAATGAGTGGTGACCGCACTCCGTTAGGAGATATGACAAATATCATCAGTGGTTGCCAGAATTCATCTAATACAAGGCTGCAACTCATTGATCGTAAAGAATGTAAACGAGCAAGGGAACGAGCCCGATATGCATCAATGTCTCTTGCTCAGAGGAATGATAAAAAAAGAAACGTCATGAATCCCGGTAAAGACAGGAAGGTGATTCATCCAATCATTTTTAGATGGGTACTATAGTGTTGAATTTAGAACGACAATACGATACAAATATGTTGCTTGTTTTTATATAATACAGATATGTACACAACACGTTGTGTAGACAGTGAGGGCATTGAGGAATACACCTGATAAGCCTCAAATCCAAGATGCTAATGAACGTAAGCGGGAAAGAGAAAGAGCCCGATATGCAACGATGTCGGACGAGAAAAAGATGGAAATAAATAAGAAACGTCATGAAGCCCGTAAAAAAAAGAAAGATGATGTTTAAAGTTTTTGGAGATACCCTTTCATGGCCCTTTGTTTCTTATACATTGTAAAATGATCTGTAGATGGAAATGCCGCATTGAATAATGAGAATGTGGATCTCGATGAAAATAATAATTGGTTGCATACGAACGAATCATACCAGCCACAACTACGTAATGTTGACAATGAAAATAAGCCCGTGCAATTACCAAGTATTGTCATTAAGTTGATTGTTAGTATGAAGCCACCTTGTCATTCTAAATAGTGCATCCCTATGCAGACAACGGAGGCATTTTAGAGCCATCCAATAATATCTATATGGATCTCAGCACAGGTATCATCGTTTAAGAAAACTAAATTGTGTTTGTAACAAATAGTTGAACATAGTGGAAAAGGAATTGGCCACTAAGGCTGTGTTTGCTTCAGCTTTCTAAACCTACTTCTGCTTTCAGAAAGCAGAAGCTGAACCAAAGGGATTCAACTTTTCTGCGGCTACTTTGAAAAAGCTGCTTTTGTTTAGTATAAATTTGAAAGCAGATTGTATCCTACTTTTGCAGCTTTTCCAAATTTGTGAAAACTACACATCTACTATTGGTCACATATATATAGCCTTTCAATTCTTTTTTATATATAAGAAAATAAAATTTTTCATATATAGGAAAATAAAAATAAAAAAGAATAAAAAAAGTTAACTCCAAATATATAAAAATAAAGATTTAAAGGAAAAAGAATTTGGTCATCACAAAGAAATATTGTATACTGTCAATTTGCATAAAGATAATATATAACTTTTTCACAGTTGACAACTCACAGCAGTTTGAACCAAACGACTTTCAGCTTTTTCACAGCAGGCATCTCACAGCAGCTTTTTCACAGCTCACAGCTGAACGAAACGCACCCTAAGTGTATATCATCCTATCAATACCATAGGCCAAAATGATGGTGTATCTCCTACCCCTGTTGATAAGAGTAACAGGTACAAAAGAATGACACCAACGGCGAAGAAAGCTAGAAACGAACAGCAGAGGTTGCATAATAAGACGCGGGGGCGGAAGGTGGCCTATAGAGAATCTAAGAAAAGAAATAGAGAGTTGA
Source organism: Panicum hallii (assembly GCF_002211085.1). Taxonomy (NCBI): domain Eukaryota; kingdom Viridiplantae; phylum Streptophyta; class Magnoliopsida; order Poales; family Poaceae; genus Panicum; species Panicum hallii. The sequence goes on from NC_038046.1 coordinate 54,278,049, forward strand.
AAAAGATTGCTCTCAACCAAGAATCTATCGCCATGGAAAACCCAAATTACCTTCCAGACTCTACATCCTTTAATGTGGATGGATGTGGTCCTCATGGATCCATATTGACCCATGACTAGACTATTCCGGAGGTGAATGGAACACCTGTTTACAGCAAGTCAACAAGCGACCAGATACTGAATGTCGAGACCCCTTATATGCATGTACACAAAACTCGTAAGCATCATGTCACACATGGAGAAAGATATTCACTATTAGCTCGACGAAATTAAAAGTTTATTTCTAAAGGTGAAGGTCATGTCAACTTGTGATGAAGTTTCTTTTATCCACTAGGTCCGTACCCATCCGTTACTACGGGCAGAAAAAAATCCATCACTCTAATACAAGATGTCCATTGTCAAACTAAATTTAGGCAACATTTGATTCTATAATACTAGGCTGTTAGGTAACCTGATTCCACCAAGTTTACCGTTTCCATCTAAATCTGATGATACTTCACCCATACAAGTACCTGAGCTATTAAGAGGGATCCAACATGGCTGCGGAGGCTACGGTGCAACTACTGAAGGAGAGGAGGCAATGTCACAATTATAGAGGTCGCCTGTGAACCTGAACCAAACAAAATAGGAATGAATTCGTTTGTTCTATAATCACTTGTCATGTTCCTAAATAGTTTACACAAATAGCACCTTAAGCAAAATCTCATATTCATTATGGTTCCTCATCAACCAATGGTGTCTTGCTATACCGGCCCCCCTCTCTCTCTCTGTCTTTTCAGTTTCTTTCGATCAACATCTTGCGACTGACAACTGGGTGCAGTGTGGGCACCTATACTTCATGACGATAGCATTATTTATTACGATCTTGATTATTTGGATACCAAGGTGAGCAAAAGATTGACCTCTACCTTTGATGTTTGTCTGATCGCCAAAAGGAGCCCTGACACCATTGCTTTGTGCCGATTCCATGTAGATAACCTGGTTCATAGAAGATTAAATAGTAATTAACCACAATAAACAAATGATTTCTGTTTGTGCAATAAACAATAGAACAACGTTGAGGCGTAGAATAGGCTTGTGATAGCTACTGTCTTATGGAAACAGTACTGAGATGGAGATCTCAAATAAAATATAATAGAATTTATAGATGCCAGCAAATCCTCTCCGTGGCAAATAGCAAACACGTTCACGCTCACGCTCTGGCTCCCCGATGGCGGCACCGCAGCACGCGCAGACATCCATTGGCCGGGTAGACGGCAGCTATTCATTCGGCAACGAAACACGCAACGCCTTTTGACCCTCGAAACTTGCACGACGCCTCCACTCCCCAGGCAGGATAGCAACGGCCTCCTCTTCTTCCCAGCGTTTGCAATACTTTTCCCTATCCTCATGTCTACGTTTTGGTTGCAGGTTCATATTCCATGCTTTAATTTCTTAACCGCCAAGTTTATGTTGTACGGGCTAGACCTGAAGACTAGAGTTGTCTCTATATATGACCCGGCTCCTATAGATCCTGGGTTCAAGCAACATCCACTACGAAAGTATACACCAAAAATTCAGCATCTTTCAAGTGTCCTAAATATGGTCATGAACATTGCATGCACGGGGTGGAATGAGAATGTTTATCTATGGGATCATGTGATCCCAAATGGCGTCCAAGTAAACACAAATAGGTAATATTTTTTAAAAATTTATTGGAAACTTCTTTATACAACACAAATGTAATAGTTAATTCTTCCACGGTGAAATGTCTGGTTATTATGTGCTACTTTTCATGAGTGCATGGGATGGTGAAAGGATTCAGACACCATTTTGCACGGTGAGTATTTTGCATGGGCATTGATACATATCATGTGCAAACCAGGCTGTCCGTGCAAACCCGTGCAAACCAACTAACAAAAGTTGCAAAAAATTCTCAAAAAAATTATGTATATACTTCATAGCCTTCCTTACCACTGTATAAAATTTCAAGTTCAAATTCATCATATGTTAAGAGATACAAAAAAGAGAAAGTTTTAAGAGTTTTCTCTTTTATTTATCTCTCAGAATTTTCTCTTTTAAGATACAAAAAAGAGTTTTCTCAGAATTCATCATAAATGAAGAATTCTGAGAGATAAATAAAAGAGAAAACTCTTAAAACTTTCTCTTTTTTGTATCTCTTAACATATGATGAATTTTAACTTGAAATTTTATACAGTGGTAAGGAAGGCTATGAAGTATATACATAATTTTTTTGAGAATTTTTTGCAACTTTTGTTAGTTGGTTTGCATGGGTTTGCACGGACAGCCTGGTTTGCACCTGATATGTTGCCTTGATACATAATATGAATCATAATTGTTTTTGATGCATCTGTATGTATAATGTATGTACAGGATGCTTATGAACTAAGGAAGCGCTTCTTGGTACATCTATTGACCTACAAGGAAAATCAATATGAGCACAACATACCTGAAGTTCTACGATATTATCTTAGATGCTACATTAGCCTCACAAATGGAAAAGCATGAATTGTTATAGCATTCTCTATCTAGGTGATTCTTAGAAAATTGTATCAGAAGTTTAAGACATTTGGAATGTTGGATACACTTTTTTCCACTATCTTTAATATGTATTTTGCTACTCAAATTTATGGCTTAGACAATGTATCTATTGTCATCTTATTTTGCTCCGCGCAACTATATTTATGGCTTAGACAATTTATAGCTTACTATATTTCTTTAAAATTATCTTATTTTGTTCAAAAATTAAGTGCTCGTAGCATCGCATGGGCCTTTACCTAGTAGGTGCTAAAATTTAGCGCTTAACTTTAACTCACCTAAATAAGATCATAGCTTCAATGAGGCTAAAATCATCTTAACTAGCACATCTGATGAGACATATGCCAATCAACGACTTTGTATGAAGCATTGACATTGACATGTACGAAGCATCAGGTACTGAGGTACCCGTTTGCCAACGATATCAGGTTAGGCATTGTGTCCTAATTCCTTGGCTTCTATACACTAAAAAACCTTTTTGTTATCCACTTTCAACTATCCACGATCTCATGGCGCTCGGAGTTTTGAGAGCATAAACAGTTTAATTTATATGCTAGATGTGACATCAGATCTATGCAATATTTTATCATCCACCTTTGTTTTCGTGACATTGTATCCGACATAGCATAAAAGTAAAACCCACGAGGAAAGAGATAATTTGTGTTAGATAACTTTTTTTTTTTGAGAAAAGGGTAGGACGTTAGTAATACAGAACTTTTACATCCAAACCCCTCATACCGAGGGACCCCTGAAAGAAAGAAAAATTACATTGACACCCATTTGAGGTATGTGTGTTAGATAACTAGCGGAGTATGGGTCGCTGATACTCCAAAACATGTGTGCAGCCCAGCCCATCACTGTATAGATACATGCAGCGTCAGCTCTAAAGAGGGAAGCCAAATCTGGGCCACATTGGGCCTAATTGTTGTTTTTAGGCCTAACTCGTTAAATGTAGATGTGAGCCGGGCCTCAGTTTGCCCGCGCCCTCCCGTCGTGTCTTTTTTGGTGGGCTATGAAGTCTCGGTGCTTTACACAGCCCACTAGACTTAATAATACATATCAAGGGTGCTATTAGGCGCAACGCGCGTGGCGGGAGTTCGTCACATCGCAGAAGTGAGTTGGCGCAAGAGCAGATTATTTGTTGGGCCGATATCTTGACGGCCCATGCTGATTCTTCGCGGTCGCGTGAAGCAGGAGCGAGACGAATAGCGGGAGAACTATTCTTCTCCGTGCGTGTCCTGTGAAGTTTTTCCTTTTTTCACCAGTTCGATAGTAAAAATGATACAAGGCTAAAGTTCGAACAGCATAATTCAAATTCCAAATCTACCCGCGCGCGAGTACTGGTCCGTTGTGCGAACGTATATTTTTGTATTCCGCATTTTTAAATTTTTTATTATTTCAATTACAAGATTGAATAAATAGAATTGAACTGAGAACAAATGAAATCACGGTACATGATTGATTCACGAATGCATAAGAAAGACCCCAGTGGCTTAGACTAGATAGGTTCAGCAACCAGTACATATAGAATGATGATTTTTTTTAGTTAAAACTTTATAGCAAGTTTGATTCACAGTTGCTAGGTTTAAATATTATCTTGGACGAAATAGTATTGTAGTACAATCTTCAAAAAGGCAATCTGCGGGACTTTATTACCCTGTTCAATAAAATATTTTACTTGGAATAAAAGAAAATTTGATTGATACAAATAAATGTAGTTGTTATTTTCGAACATATTTTAAACTGTAGAGGAATAAAAAGAAATAAAAAATATTTAATACAAATAAATGTATATTCGTTAATTTTGAACACTTGAGGAACTAAATGAAAAATATTTGTTCCCGTGTAACAAAATGTTAGCAATATATGAAAACTTAAAAAAAATGTTTAATGCAAACAAATCAACTTTTGTTGCCATGGAACAAAAAACTTGGAACAAAATGAGTACCTTTTCTTGAATAAAAATTTGAACACTATAGGAAACAAAAATTAATATTAGTTTCAAAGGAACAAATACTTTATAAATAATCATGATTTGTTAAATATGGACAAATAAACCATGGAGGAACAAAAATTAAATTTTTTTTATGATGAATTTAAAATAATGTTGGTTTGGAAAAAATATTGGTTTACTAGAGACAAATATTTTAGAAATAGAAAAAATAAAAGAAAGAAAAGACAAAATGAGAAAGAGAAAAGTAAACTGGAAGGTACCAAACATGTGCTCTAAACGCTCACGTCATCACGAAAGTTGAAGTAGCCAGGACGCACATGCGCAGCTAATTAGATGACGTGGGCCGAAGAGAATAAATGGGCCTGAAAACATATCACATCTCACACATACGGAGCCTTCTACGCGCCTGGTCTGGAAAAGCTTTGCGATGGAATGAATCGCACCCACGCGAGCGACCCTGAACATTAGCGCATATCAATCCCCCATTATTTGCGGTATTCATCGGTTGGACATTAATCAAGCAGAACAAACGGATGCCTTAGCTCATAGTAAGGGCGGCGGCCGGCGAACACCATTACACCACAGCTGCCTGCCGAGGCATTCTTGAAGCGGTGGCCCAGGTCAAGCGCAGAGAGGCAGTGCAGTGAGTGTTTCGTAGTAGTAGCTCCAGTTAGGACAGGAGGGAGGACAGCCCCTGCGCGATCCAACAGCTACGACCGTGCTGATGTGTTACTGAACCGCCCCAGGTTAACACGCTGGAACCGGCACGTCAAAGTCGACCACAAGGCAAGCCTATGCAACGAGCACCCCTGCTCGCAAACCAGTTCATGCAGCAGCTGGAGATTTGCTCGGTTTCTGACCGTGGTCGGAGCCCGTGGCCATGGTAAAACTTTCTGGCGTATCCAGGGACCATTTGGGAATAAAGTAAGCATTTTTTCCGAACAAATGAATAAAATAAGCATAGAACTAGAAGAAAGTGCCAATGCACCGGGTTAAAGTGTAGAGTCCTACTAGAAGGGTGACGGAACCAACCATCTCCTCACCTTTTAAAACCCAATGGCTAGGAAAAGCTAGATTACCCCAACTCTAACCCACAATGCCAGCCTCGATGAGATGAGATGCACACTGCACTCAGCACACAAGTTCAGAGCAACTTGTCCCTAAAAGAAGAGCTTATGGCAAGTGCCTTGGAATCCTTTGTCACGGACCACAAGTAGTATAATTGGTACCCAGTTGCTCGCCCCTGGTTCGTTCCCGAGCTAGGTGCATTGCATATGCACCTAGCGATCACATGATCTGGGGCAGGAATCTGCCCTTTAGACCAGGAGATTCGTGCGCGATGAGTCCCACAAAATGTGGAGGACAAAGTTTTGTCAGATCTGCGATTTTTAAAAACTCAGCTCTGCATGCCTGGGAGAGAGAAAATTGTGGATGGCAAAGTTTTGTCAGATCTGCTATTTTTAAAGATCTGCAACTCTACTTGTTCCGAAATATGAGGTTGGTATAAAGTTATATCATTATGAAGAATTTTGGACCAAACTTCCCTTGCCAAGTTGCCATCCTCTTCCCCTTTTCCCCTCAATGCACACAAAAATGGGGGTGGTTTGGTTACAAAGTTACATATATAGTAGCACATCTAAGAAAAAGAAATCATTATGACATATTTGGGGACTTTGAAAGTTGTAATGGCATATTTCAAAACTAGTGAAATTGTAGTGGCATGGACATATAATTATTAATCCTATTTGCTAAGCTTAGTACTGTCTAGAATACAGAAGTTTCATTTGTATGACTCTTATATATAGCCTTTTTTCTTATAAAAAAGCAAGATAGTCCGAATAAAAACATAAAAGAGATCCATGAATATGCACGGCGCATGAATATTTCACAGAAAATATCTAACTTACTACTTACTTTAGTAAAATTCCACTTTGTCAGTAAACCTTAGTCAGCTGTTTATACCATCACCTCAGGTACGCCTTCGCCGAATATGCATGCAGCTCCTTGATTGGCTTAATAAATCTTTCCATTTGATCAAGCTGGCAATGTGTTCGAGGCACGGTCCAAATCAATAAGCTTGACCATTACAATTAGATATAAGGATTTGAAATATTCTCTGCAAGGACAATGTTCAGTGAATCTCCGGCCTTGGGGCGGTTTGGTGTACCAGCTATGTGGGTACACAAGAAACAGAAACCCAATCCTCATCGACCTACATCTAATCTAATGATCGATATAATGTAGCGGCTAACTGTAAACTACCTTCCCTAACTCAAACTCTCAGGCTAACATCCGGTATGAATCAACTCTACCGACCTCCAAACACTCCAATCAATTCCAACTTATAAATTGGGACTGTAGAGAGATTTATACTTAAATTTATTAGTTATTGCTCAAAGATGAAATTATTCTCAATAGTTTTTAGAGAAGTCATCCCCTCTTCCGGCCCAAATACATGCACACATACCCGAGGCTGGCCAGAGATAGATTCACTGCCCTTGCAAAGAATATTTCAAATGGTTTAAATTAAACTACATCAAATTGTTCTGGTCAAGCTTATCGATTTGGACCGTGCCTCGAACACACCGCCAGCTCGATCGAATAGAGAAAGCTTAAGCGGACCGATGAGCTGCACATTCGGGCATGCCACGTGGCCGAGTCCCCGTGGAGACCACGCGCCCTCGCTAATCTAGTCGGCGCCGGTAAAGAATCGCCAAGTGGGTTGCTAAAACCAGAGCACCGCCCGGGCGGGAGCGGCGGGTGCAGTGAACGATGCTCCAGGGCCTCCGTAATCAAATGCCATATTGCCATATTGATCTGGCCTATGTCATGGCTTAGCTATTGCCATCCACGTAAGTGGAAACTTTTATAAAAACTAGGGCGTGTGTACGCGGAGCAAGTCACGTTCTCGATCCCCCGCTAGATTCTTGAGCGGTTGCAGGTTTGCGCCGCACTGTGCATGGTTTGGTTTAAATAGTCTTGGGTCTAGAAATCTTTTGTTTATCTAATGGCGTTCCTCTCTTTGTGCTCCCACATTTTATATATATGTCGCATTGCAGCGGATGTACGTCTAGCTAGGTCAATTTCTTCGTTATATATATTTTCAACAATAAACTTAGCGCTCTACGTGGTCTGAAGATCACTAGAGGAATCCAAACGTACCCAGGTTACTTATGTGCTAGCGGTACCGTGTTAAAAACACACGGTAGCACCTAAATTGGTGTAGGAAAAATTCATCTAAAAATATGAATAGATAGAGAATGCAAGCATTTCATCATGGAAATTTTGAGATCAAATAAAAAATATTACAAATAAAGAGACCAAAAAGAGATATCGGCACTTGAGTAGTCGTGGGTTGCTGATCAACCAAAATTTAGGTGATAATAGATGATTGCATGTTCTATCAATTTGTATTTTTGGATAATAGTTTTTCATGCAAAAAATTAGGTACTACCATGTTAGACTGCATGGTAGCACTGTAAGAGCCACTAGCATTGGATATGTTCTCGTCCAGTGTTACCTGCCATTAGGGTGTTACCTTGATACCAACGTACAGTAACACCCATGAAACTACACAAAAACTATTAAAATTAAGAATAGATAATGCATGCTATCATCTACCATCTTAAAAAATTTGATGCTGAACAAAAATAATGTATGCAAGGGGAAAAAACTAGTTAATAGTAATGGGTGAGCTTCGTTCACTATGCATCCGCAAGGCCCATTACTATATATTATTCATAGTCTGATTTTTCTTTTTTTTCTCCTAACATGAGTTTTTGTTCATGCTAAAATTTTGCATGAAACACTTAAAAATACAAACACTTAACTAAAGGAAGATCGTGAGAAATTTATGCAAAATTAATGCCTCAAATATATAGTTGACCTCAAGCTATAGCGCTAGCTCTACTTACATTGTTAACTGGAAACGTTGGACCACAAACTCAAGCCCCAAACCATGGGCTAGTTTGGCCAGTCATACGGGTGACCAGGATTCACTGTTTCATACAGCAATTTCGGGATATGCAAGTGGATGTGCAAATGTTACGGGAGAGAAGTCCGGGTTTCTTTAGTTTATACTCTCAATGCCTTTCCGTACTGGTTTTCTCCAAAAAAGAAATGTTAGCCTTATGCAATTGGCCTTAAGACTCACGCTTAAGAAACTTAAAACTAGTCAAATCAAATCAATACAACAGCTGCAAGCAAACTTTGAATACGTTAGCCGGATTAATTTAGTCGTTAATAGCATTTTGCAGTGTGCTTGTCTGTGAATACCACGACTGTACGTGTAACATGCTTTATATTATTGGATGTTCAAAACTCAAAAGTTGACCACTTATGAAAGGGATGTTTGTGTTTTCCAAAGTTTATGGTATAGTTTTTCTTATTTATGCTAACATATCTATATGGATGCCTTGTCTTATGTGCCCATCTTAATTATCTACCAGGTATATTTTTTTCGATAAAGGATTGTTCCAGGTTTTGCATCATGCATACAATGCATACTGCCCCTGTCATTTTTCGCAATGGAGAAAACAGAAAACAACGAAACTAAAGGGACTACACACGGCATCTACCACATATACCATTAGACCATCACCCATTCTTTGGTAAAAAGCTTCATGACCACCACTTGCATGCATTATTGTAGGTTTCACCTTTATGATGTCATGCTTTTTTAATCTTTCTGCAATGATATATATCTCAGTATCTTAGCTAGTATGTGCCCTGAAAAGTCTGCGAAAAGGAGGTTACACATTAATTTATTATTAAAAGAAATATCATTCCAGCATATACCCATACGATCCAAAATATAGCAGACACCCCAGTACCCCACTAATAAGGCCTTCTCTGTCTAACTCATGTGTTGCCATGCATGCTAGCTAGTCATTCATTATTATGTGAGTCATATTGTACATACCATGACTGTTTGTATTTTTTGAACTCATGGAGAAGTCTCCAAGCACTACTATAAATAACTGTAATTTTGTTATATGCACTACATTTATTTTAAAAAAAATCAAATGGACTATTTTATTACATAGACATATTTTTGGGGAAATGCTCGTTGTTTTGTATATTTTGATTTATCTAAATATTCATAAGTGTACAATTATTGGTGCATATTCAACAAAATTTATGATTACATGTGTCAAGGAGGATACTCGCTTTTAAAATAAAAAAAGTAGCAGCTAGATATATATAATCAAACTCTTTGTATGCCCCTTTATCTAATGTGTACATCTAAATTAGTCCTTTTGAATCCTTGTCTCAAGGAGTATATATGTAGTCACAAGTTTGCTAGATTGCTACTTATCCCCTCATGCACAAAGCAACATATAGAGGCTGGTCTGCGTTAGTGGTGTGCAAAATGAAAAATACTTCCACACATTTATTTTTGAGTTTTTTTTTCAAATAACTAGACGTGAAGGAAGATGTACATCATCCCCTATGGACTAGCTTTACCTATAGATAAATATGAAAGTAGTTCCTTTGCAGTACTGCAGAGAGACACTCCCTCACTAATATATGGACCCCACTGCCCTCGGGCCCACACATCATCGGGTGAGCCCCCTTGCAGTACTGCACAGGAGACTAATCCAATAATATAACACCAAGCAACACCAACTAGTAGAGCTACCTCTGCCTAATACTTGAAGCATGAAGGCATTCTAATTGACTTTTGAGGTCTCCATAAGAACTGGATTTAACTTATTTTTGGTGGGGGAGGGGGGTTCACAAATTCGTACAACAATAATTTCACCTATTTGGAATTTTTTTTAACTTGAGCTTGTACAGTTAACAAAAGGAAAACAAACAGATTGAACACCGAAGTAAGCAGATGAAGAAAGAGTGTCGTTGGGTATTACTTTTTTAGTAGCTATTTGCTAAGCTCATCTGACCCGTGATTTGCTGCCATATATAGATCGTACTAGTACTGCTGGACGGGCACAGTTCCATTTAAAACCTTTTATTATTTGGCTGTTCCTTCCAAGTATATTTAAGCAAATGCTAATGATAAGAAAATATCCTAACACCGTCACCATTGTTTTTTTTTTGGGTACACCAAGTGGACGAGGATTCTCATCGGTCATTGACGCAGAGAGCTGAGCTATTACACGAACATTGCTAGATTAGAAATGTGTACGGACAACTATCCCATATGATAATATTCGGGATGAGGTGGAGCTAGCTTTCTGCTAATACCACCGGGTCTTTGCATGGTTCGGTACGTGGTGAATCTTAAAAGAATCGAATCACATGTATACTAATTCAATTCGTAATGGCAGTTATTAAGAGGGCGGATTAGCGGCTTCACCAGCTACGTACAGCACCTTATTAAGAAAATAATTTGCGGATTCTCTTAGTTTATTCACAAACCATTATTTGTTCAGGTGAGAACAAATAAAACCTCTATTTTATTGGTTTTGTGATCACCTATGCCAAAAATACACAATCAGTTCATTATTAAAAATTTTAATTGACATGTAACAATAATTTAATTGAAGAACTCAACTGTTACATGTACAAAGAAGATTAATTATTAGGTCATATGTTCTTCTATTAATCACACATGCAGTACAGGCACGGTAGTCGACCCAGCGCAAGAAGTAGTGGATCATATATGCTACACACAAAGTTATAGCTACTATATATGTAGTTCTTCAGAGATACGAGGTAATTGGTGCTAACGATCTCAACCAATGATTTGGGACATGAACGAAACAACCAATCGGCGACAAACTAATTTGCTGACATGGTAGTCTTAGTGGAGGTTTCATGAAAAATTTTATAGGCATTAAATATTGTGCCACATCAGCAAATTTGCTAATATGGTATGATCATTATGCGAAGAGAGGAGGGGGAGTTTCATGGGATATGAGAGAAGTTTTATCACCATAATATTTCTCTAATTTAGTTATCAAATTCTCAGTCTTGGTAACTGTGCAATGAAACTATACATTAAATACGCCTTTAATCTATACATAGTAGGAAAGAAAGAGGAGAACGACGATTGAAGAGACGTGCTACTCCTACCAAGTTGGATCGAAAAGGGGAGGGGAATCAGCGGTGAGTAATTATAAACAAGTAGCAGGTGGAGCAAAACCGCCCATGGATCGGGACCTCGGGCGCCCACAGGGTACCAGCTAGCTGAGTTGGAGTCGTCGGTTTGGAGGACGACGACGGGAGGAGAGAGACCCAGCAGGAAACCGGCCGCTGCTGGAGTACGGGCCCCCAGGTCGCTGGGAGATCACAGAGAGGAGAAGGGGGACACGCGGCGAGACCTCACGCGGCCGCGGGAGTCGCGGTGCTGTGCTTGGATCCATCCGGCCGCGGCCAGCTTCTAGGCGCGGTCCGTCGTCACATCAGGCCGCCTGCCTGCTGTGGCGGCGTGTGCGAGCGAGCGCGACGATTCGTCCCCCGTAGTCCCGCGCAGGCGCGCACGGTGTGGCAAGGCACCGGAAGGCAGCAACGAGCATGGATGCCACGCGCTGGCACCGAGTCCCACCATCGAAGTTACCGAAATGCCCCTCCTGCCCTAGACACGGCATGGCCGTCGTTAGTTCTCTTCCTTGCCCAGCCTGACGGTTATTTTTTTCCCCACACCTATGCACATTCATCTCTCTATACGTGTATATTCAGTAGAACACATCTAAATCATTTTTTGCTGACTTGTTCATATCAATTGTTGTGCTGGAATATTACGGAGAGCATCAGTTTCCAAGGATTATTGCTTGAGGACTGCTCCAGCCATTGACTGCCTGGCCAAATAGCGACACTATCTACTGATATATGATAGAAACCTTTGTAGCCTTTACCATGGCAGGCTTTAAAGTAATTCCCTACAAGCGTTCTGCCACAACATTTCTTTGTACATGCCCTTACTCTATAGTTTGGTTGCTTTCGGCTATGAGTTGAATTGAAGACCTAATGTATATAGCTACGGCATATCTATGTATGTGTCATCTCAATATAAAACCTTAAGAATGAATGATAAAAAATTTCTTATCGAAAATAATATTCATATACGTGCAACAGCGGATTGGAGATGAGGATACAAGGTTGATATAGGTTTGTGACAACGTCAAATATAAGTAATAATTTCACTCTAGAGACAATTTCCTAGATAACTATGTATACTAAAAATAGAAAAGTAGAATGTTACTTGTTTCTTCTTATAGATAGAACCTTCCACTAGATTCTTTCTTTTCTGAGCAACTAGTCCTATTCATTATTCAACTCCAGCTGAATCCGACCTAGGACCACCTGTAGATCTTCGCAATTTTTAACGCTCAAACCTCCAGGCCTCACCTGTCTATGTGCATGAAACTTGCTGTCCAATTCAGACCATACAACTTGGATAGGGGGCAGTTGGGTAATTTGCCAGGTCACAGCCCCACTCGGCAAACCAGCTTTCCGCTCCCAGGGAAACCGGAGGCTTTCCCAGCCTGGTGTCTCCACCTTCCCGAGAACCAGACCAGACGCGGCGGCTCCGCCTCCCGATGCTTTATATACCCCCTCCGCAGTTCCGCCTCCATCACCCCTCTCACGCACACCGTTCCGCTCCGGGCTCTCTCTGCTCGTCTCCTTCCTCGCTCCCTCCTCCCTCCCCCACCATTGCCGTAGCGCCGCCGGTGACCTCCGGTGAGCGGGTGCAGTGATTAATTCAGGATGCGGATGAGCTGCAACGGCTGCCGCGTGCTGCGCAAGGGGTGCAGCGACACCTGCGCGATCCGGCCGTGCCTGCAGTGGATCCGCAGCCCCGACGCGCAGGGCAACGCCACCGTCTTCCTCGCCAAGTTCTACGGCCGCGCCGGCCTCATCAACCTCATCACCGCCGGCCCCGAAAACGTCCGACCCGGTACGTGTATGCACCCACCACCTAGCGCCAGCTCTGCTTCTCGTGGATCGGATTGTGTGGCGCTGTGCTCATGTGATCTCCATGTACTTGCAGCAATATTCCGGTCTCTGCTGTACGAGGCCTGCGGCCGCATGCTCAACCCGGTCTACGGCTCGGTCGGCCTGCTCTGGTCCGGGAACTGGCAGCTCTGCCAGTCCGCCGTCGAGTCGGTCCTCCGCGGCATGCCCATCGCGCAGCCGCCGCCCGCCGCCACGGCCGTCCCGCCTCTCCGGACGTGTGACATCCGCCACGTCGCCAGGAGGCAAGGACAAGCAGACCAAGGCGCCGTGGCTGCCGCCGCCCTCCACCGGATGGCCAACAGCTCCCGCGGGCAATTCAAACGGTCCGGCGCCCACAGGTCGGCAGCAGGTTGCGACTCCGCCATCGAGCTCGTCTTCTCCCAGCCGTCGGCCGCCATGCTGGTCGACGTCCGGCAGGCGCAGCCGCTGAACTGGGCGCCGCGCCAGCCCAGCCACGAGTACTCTGGGAGCCATGACACCGTGCCGGAGACCGATAGCAACGCCTCGGTGGACACCGTCGAAGTCTCTCATGTCAGTCAGTCCGAACCGGAGCCACCAAGAGAAAGCGATGAGCGTGCGGATGGCCTGGACCTAACGCTAGGTCTATCGCCGACGGTGCACAAGACAGAGCCGTCAGACTTCGACGACGTACAGCCTTGTCACAGAGGCGAGCCGGTGAAGCTCGGCTTGGCGATGGCAGATTCTAGAGTTAGATGATGGAGTCATGTGATCAAGTGGGGCTTTTGATTGACAGGATCGAACTCGCCTTAGTATGTCTTCATCCGTAGGAGTCTTTTTTACTTTCTCTAGTTTTGAAAACATCGTGTAACTACAGTTCTGAGTGCAGACCTTTTTTTTGCCTGTCTGATGTATGATACTCCGTTTTTTTTTCTGTTCTTCCCTTTATTTAACTTAAGATGTTTCTGTGACGTATGTCAAATCGTATAGGTATCATGTATAGAGAGCTTCGTGTATATTCCATGCTCAGCGTGTGATTATATGATCGATATACGTAGCACCGGATATAGCTTTATTAGTATTATCTCATGTAATGATTTCCTTTATGATTATGGAGTGGGATCAATCTACTCGCAGAAAATAAAAGAATTGTGATCAATTGAATCTGCGTTTGCCTATATATATACATGAAGTTTGGTTACTACTTTCCATTTTAGCTTTCCACGTATGACGAGATGTGGGGTTATGCCAGAACTGGCAACAGGTAACACACTAAGCCCTGAAATCAAATGGATTTATTTGTTCTTAGAAAATATCAAACTAACAAAATGTTTAGTTTCTTGAATGAGCGTAAGAGGCTCCGCCCGGTACTTCCTGTGCATGAGCTAATATCTTCTTTCTCCTGCAAACATGAAAGAAAAAACAAAAAGATTGCTCTGCTAAATCTTCGCCAAAGCGAACATGGTTTGCAGAAGCGAGCCTAGCTATCAGAGAGTATCTGACTATCCCCATACATGGTGCACGCAACTTGTAGTTGTTCTTTGTGGAGGGAGAGAGAACCTTTTCTTGGTGCACGCGGCGCCCCCACAAGGGGGAGGTTCAATGTACATGGCAAAGGCATGTCGATGGGGAGGCAAGTTGCATAAATAACAATGCGAAAGTTAGCTAGGGTTTGATCATCTCCAAACAGCTGAGGAAGAGCTGACAAACGAAGAGCAGAGTTTTTTAGCCAATTTGCCAAGTAGCTGGTTAAGTATCTCTGCACCCAATGATAGCAATAGTGTGGTTTAATTTGATGCAAACATGATACGATCTATATATGTATAGATTCCCTGATGTCAAAATTGAACAGCGCAATAATATTCGTGTGCATACGCTATTATCCGATAAATTATCGATTTGCACTCTAAGCGTGATATCTTTTAAGTATTTTTCGGTCTTGAGTTTTTTTTATGGAGATCCATTAGCACACGTACTGTGCGGTGCAGTCTACCATTTTGGTTGTCTTTAATTGAGTTATCTTTTTCCTGAATATATGGGTGACATATATATAGTATAGGTTAATGATATTTCTACGTATTGATTTGAAGAATATATAATTCATTTGATGAAGCACGTATATACTGATTGCAAAAGTTTTCAAGTTCTTATGTTATCCAAGATCCGAATGATGCTGGGAAGGACATTAGATTCATGTGCATTCAGGGTGCATGTGCCATTAATGGTCAAACACTCTTACTTGACTCACACAGATTTCCAAAATGCTACAACGAATTCTTCATAATGACATTATAAAAAATGGCAATATTTCATGTTTAAGGTGCTAAAAGAACTTATATGTTTCTGAGTAGGAAGCTAATTCTTCATTAAGTACGTAGCATTCCTGCTTGCATATATAAACTATTAAACATGTGTTGTACATACTCCGCAGAAATCATGAGCAATTTCCATACAAGTAGCGTGGCACACGGTTAATTAGTTTGTAATTAAACTAAAATCCTGCAAGCAGATGTTGAAAGATAATCTAGATCCTTAGAAATAATTAACCAATCAATTGTGTTTGCGTATCGGATTGCCTCCCAGTTATGTATATGTGCATCCGCTTTCTGAATTTTTACGCAACTATACTCGGGTTTTACTGGAAACGAATAACATAGTTGTATGAATAAAGGGAAAACCAAATACAACAAACTTCAGCTGTTGATGCAATAAAACGTTATGAAGCTGACCGGAGAGCTGTCCCACGCTAAATGTATATTCTCTGGTGACCCAGCACTGGCCCGATCTTTCGACAGGTACGGTAAATTCGGTTGGTGGAGTCTCGACGTTGGCGATCCGGACTTCTAATCAGTCACGATTCGAACCCCTGCAACCGTTACACCGCTGCTCCATTGATTATCAACCAAGTACAACTCGATTGACCTCGGCAAGAAGTTTTTTCCCTGCAAGTGAATCGAAGAACACAAGCAAGAAAGTATAAACACACAATCTGAAATTGCAAATACGTATGAAGCAAAGATGAATATAGGGTTGAAGACTGAACACAAAAGGTCTAATCGCTATAGTGGTAGAACAAGAACGAGGCTCTGATTCACAGCAAAAGGACTCGACGTCACATTTACAATGAAAATGAAGATGTCTGTTTCTCGATAAAAAAATTAGAATAAGATAAAATCCAAACCCTAATATGGCGGTGGCTACTGAGTTTATATCCAAGAAGGACGAAGCTAGGGTTGGGGGCGACCAGGGGACGCCCACAACATGGGTTTAAGACCCGACACGATACAAAGACCGTTAAGGCCCAAAACTGGTGACACGGCTATGTGTCGTGGTCGCACAGGATGATCCACGAATCTTCTGGAGGTAGAACTAGAACCGAAAGAAAGCTTCCATCGTTAGCTTTCAAACGCATCAAAGAATATCTAATTTCACTATCGTGCGAGGGAGATGTGGCTGATTCCGTCCAGGGTGGTCTTTTGAATCCGAACTGAACGCGAAGTCCAAGTTGATGGCGACTTATAACTTGACGAAGGACATGGCTCGTGCGTATCCACCTTGGTGATGTCCTCATCATTTGGGAAGTGGGAAACAGTTTTGTCCTTTTAGTTTTGTCATCTAGGGTGATTTTTAAGAGATTCTGGTACATGTAGACTATATATTCCTTTCCACCGTATGTTTAGAGTCTAGACATTACCCTAGGGCAATGTGTTTTCATTTCCTCTAATTAAGAAATTCGAGGGAACATTATTCTCTTAACCTCCCCTCTTCCATCTTCTCTAAAGTGTATTTTCCTTGATCGACCAAACCGCGCTAATTTTAAAATTACGTGGTCGTCCTTGAAAAAAAATGATGGATTCCAATAGCCATGATAAAAGGACACAAGAGACTGCACCCCTTCAAAATAGAGCTAAAACACAGAAGTGGCAAATATAATGGCAGCAAAACACACAACTATGTCATGCATCGTGTCGCTCCAATAATTGCAACCTGCAAATAGCAATTCTAGCATAATTTTTCATGGTTATCCATGGATCTTTTATTTTTGCCCTTGCATAGCTAACTTTACTGGTTTTCTTTTACTATATGACATATTAATCAGTAGGGTTGCCATTGTATGAGTTCTACCAACTCAAGGGTACATTTGAATATGAAGAATTAACAAGATGCCCTGCGCAAATAGCACGTTCCCAAACTTTTAGATTTTTTTACTTAAAAAAGTCGAATGCAAACATTTCTATTTACTTGTATCTTTGTAATTATTTTATCCTAATGGTTGTGGTCCAAACACATGTGCAATCTTTATTTTTTTGTTATATTTTGTTATGTATCTTTGGATAATAATTTAGAAGAAAAATGAATGTTTTATATAAAAATAAATTTTCGAGGTATTTACTAAAAGTAAACATTTACATATTTTATTTTGACATCAATATTATTTTTTTAAAAATACTTGCGATGTACAACTTTTTCTTGAGTGTTCTAGTTACTGTGCATGATATTCCTAGACTTGTAGAAGAAAATTTAGGTAAGTGGTTCAATATAGATACCACCAGAAGTATAATATATTTTTTTCATTATCCTCCAATCACCCTTTGATATAGCCTGCTCTCATATGTCTTAGGTATATCTACCATCATTATGCTCCTGAGAATCTTTGTCCGTTATACCATGGTACCCGAAGATGCATCATTGATTGTGCACGCCATTACTTTTGAACACTACCCGTAGCTTGCTATGGACGGAAGTGCATGTCAAATATCGATTTTCAAGTTGCTTTGTTCTACATCTCGCATCATCACTCCACAAAGTGGTTGTACCATCTATCATTCTTTGTCTTCTAAAATTTTTTAGCTCTCGATCATCAATAAATGGCAATGCTACATAGCAAAACATAACATCTCAGTTCTTCTCGTTGTTGCTAGTGGTGATTGTCATGCTTTGGTAACAGAGACAATGCAATTCATGTTAGAGTAATCATCAACTTGGTGACTGGACTAAGATTATATCATGGCTTGTTGCACCATCGTGCACTTATTGCTATGCCTCAAATTTAATTTTATTAGGTTAGTTGCCTATGTGTTTCCCATGTTTAGACACTCTCATCTTCTCGTTATTTTCCAGATTAAAATCACTTTTTAGCAATATTTCTATTTTCTAATTATGCAGAGTATGCTACTATTTGGCTAAGCTTCTTTGTGGCTAACTCATCAATTTTATTTTTGTTTTAATTAATGTGGTAATTTTTAACTTGTTTTAACACTTTATTCAAAATTCATATATAAATTAACTAATAATTTTATTAATTGTTATTCTAAATTTAGCTATTTATTAACCATATTTGACATGAAATGTTTGTGAACTTGTTGTCCCGTTTATAACTCAAATTTGGAATTTTATTATTTGCATTTGACCTATACTATCTATTTAATGCTTCTTAATCACTATACAAATTGAATACTAATTTTTTCTATATTTAATTTTGAATTCATCTATTTATTAGTTATATTTGATATTGACTCTTTGATCAACGCTAATTTTCTTATATTTTTAATTTCGAATTTAGCTATTTTGCTAACATTAACTTTTTTTATCAAGTGCTAATGCTAATGCTAATTTTTTTTACTTTTATAATTTTGAATTTAGCTATTTACTAATTGTGTTCGACATGGACTCTTTAGGCAAATTCTAATTTTTTTCCTAATTTGAATAGCTTTTACTAATCGTATTCGGTATGGACTCTTCGTTCCTCTCTACGAACGTGGGAATTTAGCTATTTTGCTAATAGTAGCTCTTTTTATCGAGTGCTAATGCTAATGCTAATTTTCTTATTTTTATAATTTCTAATTTAGCTATTTACTAATTGTATGCGACATGGACTCTTTAGTTAAGTCCTAATTTTATTTTCTTTCCTAACTTGAATAGCTATTTACTAATCGTATTCGGCATGGACTCTTTGTTTCTATCCTAATTTTACTTAATTTTTCAATTTTGAAAAAAGCTATTTATTAATCGTATTGGATATGGACTCTCCTAATTTTTCTTAATTTTTAAATCCGAAAATAGTTATTTATTAATTGTATTGGATATAGACTCTTCTAATTGCCATTAATTTTTAAATCCAAAAATAGCTATTTATTAATCGTATTGGATAGGAACTTTTGAGTTAATCTGGACCATTGGATCTTCATAAAATCTAACGATGCAAATCCTTCTATTTTTTAGATTAACGTGGGAATTTGTAGACCCTCTTGGCGAACGTGGTGGTTTCCTTTAACATTCCTTTATTAATATAATAGATACTGGCTAAGATTTTTCTCTCTAAATATGTATGTCGATCATCTCTGATTAAAATTTAAACTTGTTTGTCCATATTTTCATCTTTGCCACGATCGCACATTTTGGAGCAATATATCCCCTTCCTGAAGATGACCTCTATTTTTTTACTGTGAATATATAATATAAGACAATATTGAAAATAATAACATCAAGAAGTTGTAAGCTAGCTGGTGTCTTTCCAGCATCAACAAGTTTGGAAGCAACCAAAAACATCATTCAATTTCGCACGGTATAAAAATGTCAAGCAATATATCCAAAGTAGATGCCCATAAACAAATTGTGTTCCACGGTGATACTTCTCTTTACCATGCAGTAGAGCGCACACATTATTTGGACATTCCCCTGTGTTACGTGCTTCGAAGATAGTACCAACCGAAGTTTAATGAAAAGAAAAGGGAAGAAGATGAAGAATTTAAATTATTCTTCGGTACAGTATATGAGCTCGATCGTCAGATATCATTCCGGCTTTATCCTGCCCTCCGTAATTTTGTAGACATCATTATTATTATTATTACTCCCTCCATTTCAAATTGTAGTTCATTTTGGCAAATTAAGATACATAAAATTTGCTATGTATTCCAAATTATAGTTCGTTTTGCAAATCAAAATATATAAATTTTACTATATACATAGATACAATGTATATATAGATGCATATATAATAAAATCTATATATATAGATTTGCCAAAACAAACGACCTACAATTTTGAACAGATACAGTACTTAGTAAACGCGCGTAATAATCTATATATACATGTTCTTTCTTTTGCAAAGATATGCACGCATGTTCCTTTTTTTTTCGAAGATATGCATGTTCATCCACCTTTGCAAACAAAAAAAATAATTGTACGCTTACGGTTTACCTGTACGTATTTATTCCATTGAAATGTCTCACCTGTGTAAACGTAGCAGAAGCCTGACGACAACAGGACCACGTACATCAGTACATGGGCCGTGCTCCGAGAAGGAAAAGAAAAGAGTCGATCACGTGACACGGCCTTGTTTCGGAGGAGCCCAGGATGCCTGCAACCATTTGATCTACATGGGCCGCTGCGTACTCGCGCAAAATTGCTGCGGTTGCCGCCCGCCGCCGGCCGGCGCCCGTGGCTGCCTTGTCCGCCGCATCCACGACGAGATGGTGGTGGCTCCAGCACCACCGCCGGCCCCGAGCGCGCTCGTTCTGGTGCTGTTCCGAGCTCGGATCCGCCCGTGTCGCGTGACGCCGACTGAAGACGGCACATATCCACCATATGATCTGCCTCCCCGAAACCGCCGGCCGCGGTTAGCTGCGTGCGTCGGCATGCTAGCTAACAAGTCAAGCCAAAGATCACATGGTAGCTAGGCTGGTAGCTAGCTAGCAACGATGACAAGAAGACATGTACGCAGAACAGATGTGTTAATCTCGATCTGAATCCTCGCAGTTCTTAATATGAAGGCGGAAGCGTTCAGAACAGCACGCTAGCACAGTGGGATCTCGATCCAATAATGTTGGTTGCTGCCACTACCGCGCGGACACTTGGGATAGATAGATCGATCCAGCGGTGGATCCAGAAAAATGGGGTCCGGAGAGCAAGTTGCGCGCTCCCTGAATGACAACGCCTGTTTTCAGTTTCAGGCCGGCGACAGCATGTCCAAAACGGATCACGGTGATCTCGCAGGCTAAGCATTCCGGGGGGGCGCGGGCAGGGGCAGGCAGGGTACACCGGCACAGGGCCGGCGGCCGGCGGCCGAGATGTAGTCTGTCGTCGTCGCTGAAATTAAAGTTCCCATCATTCTGTCCATGATTGCTCGCTCCCATATAAAAAGACAGTGAGCCCAGCTGAGCGACGACGCTCAATCTAATAAGAGGATCGTCCAAAACATGGGTTGTTCTTGTACATGTGGGCGCAGTAGGAATAACATGCAGACATGCGTGCTGGAGATAACCATAACATGGTGGACCCCGCCTTTTGATGTACTACTAGTATACTACTGTGCATTTGCAAAATGTTTGTGCAGAAACTAATGTGAGCTGTAGCTCCCCAATCGAGAGTTCCGAAAGTCAGTGACCGGAGCCACTACTGATGATCAAGTAAATTACTAGGAGTAGCAGACGAGCACAAAAAGGAGAGTCGTTGGAGGAGCGCAACGGTTGCTACAATCCAATGGATATGTATGTACTTGGGACCACTCATGTATGCTAGTTACGCCTATTAGAATTTCGAACTGAAAGCACCTACATACTCCCACAAAAACATGTACAAATAATTGAAGCAAAGCAGGTATGCATGCTTGCATATGGTACGACACTCAAAAGCCACCGTGGTTTAATTTTGCTCCTCGATCTTCAATATAGCTTGTAAGAGATAGTAATTTTGAACTAACCAAAATCACATACACATCGACACCGCCGGTGCACACTTATAATTAAGCTGCGGTTGCCAGCAGCAAGCTTGAGCTTCAGTTTTCGACCCTACCTGTTGTGGAGGGCATCGGGGCAGCTTGGAATCCGCCGCTTGTCGTCGACGAACCGGGGGGAAGGCGACGAGCCTCCGGCGCCGACGACTGCAGGTATTGGCCGAGAGCCCACGACAACGTGCGACCCTGCGGCGGCCAATCTCGGACCGCGGCGCCCCACCGGAACCGCTGCTGCTAGGAGATTAACGTCTCCATGCCCATGTAGGCATACACACGCGAGGTACATGATGATGAAAGGTACCGCAAGGCAATGGCGTCGTCGTCGCCGGAGTGGCCGTGCTTCTTCGAAGTTCCTTCCCGGCCTCCTATCCGCCGCCGCTTGCATCGAGGTCTGTGCGTGCTGTCTTCTTCCCGGACGAGCAGCTGCAGCCTGCAGCAGGAAGGAGGAGAGAAAGAGGCGACGAGGAGGAGGGAGGGAGGAAGAGGGGTCGTTGCTCGTTAGCTAGCCGCAGATAGCGCGCACAGGTGACGCCGTGAAGGTGAGCAGTCTGTTTCTCCGCACCGGAACAAAACAATGCGCGTGAGCAGCGGGAATCAAGGAGTGATGCCCTGAGACGTTCCAAAGAAATCTTGTGCGGCATGATAAATACTAAATAGTACGTGCTGGTACAACTGTACAAGCAGCTAGCCACTGCCCACTGGGTAGTAGCAAAGTGACACGGCCTGTTTCCGATCCTGAATTCCTCCTGACCATATGCCCAACTAAAAATAACTGGAAGCGCAGGCCGTCGCAAGACAGTCAGACTCAGGGGCGGAGGGCCCAGTGTGGCGAGGTATGGCGTTCCCCATACCTCGGCCCGGCCCAGCCTAACAACAGAAAAATTTTACCCTATCCCATTCCCCACCCGCCCGCCGCCTGCAGCCTCCCGCACCCCTGCCCCCGCCCGCCCGCCGACCGCAGACCCCGCCCCCGCGCCCCCGCCCCCGCCGCCCGCAGCCCCGCCCCCGCACGCCGCCGGCCGCCGGCCGCCGCCCGCGGCCCCGCGCCCCCGCGCCCCCGCCCCCGCCCCCGCCCGCCGCGGATGCGTCAAAACCAAGGTAAGTAACCTCCTTGCCATTCCCACCTCCCGGGAAGATGTGAATTTTTCACTTCTTCCGCTCTTGGCGTTTCTGGGTTATTGATGCTAACATTTCTAGAAATTGTGATGCAAGAGAGAACTGGAACGAGAAATTCTTCCTCCTTTTCTTTTGGCCGTATGTGCTCCTGAGTTGTTTGCTCGTTCCTTCATAGTTAGCATAAGACGTACGGAGAGAATTGGGGGCAGCCTGCTGTATTCGTTCAGTTTTGTTTCCAAATATGCAGTGCTCGAGTACGAGACGCTGAATTATGTGGTTCTTCACTAGAATTCGGTTGGTGCCCTTATGTTTCAGGACTGGAAATGTTCCGAGAAGGATGTTGATGATCTTCTATTGATTGATCTGATTTTAACTTGAATCTATCAAGAAGGCTTTTCAGAAGAAAAAAGATAGAAATATGCAATTGCCAAAGTCTCCTAGACGCAACTAATAATAAATATACCGGTATAACTCTATACTCTAATTGTGTATCTTGTATTACATTTAATATTTTAACTCTAATATTTTGTTACTAATTTATATTTTCTCTTTGTTTGACAGCTTCTTTGGTCCAATTGTTGATTTGATGCGGACTTTACGTGTTTTTCTTCATTTGAGGTACTTCTAAACCATATTTTTATTGTGAACCTTTATTTCCGTATAATATTTGACATAATCCAGTAATCCACCGCCAGTCCGCAGTCGCAGGCTCCCGCCCCGCAGGCCCCGCGCCCGCCGTCCCGCAGCCGCAGGCTCCCGCGCCCGCCGCCCCGCCGCCGCAGGCCCCGCGCGCCGCCGCCCGCAGCCCCGTCCGCCACACCTAAAATTTTTGGCGTCCTCCGCCACTGGTCAGACTAGTGCCTGCTGCTTGAAAACATGGAATTGGAAGACGAACCATCCGCCAGTCCAGGACCACTTCCATCCTCTCCCTTTTGGCGAAACTACACACTCCCTGTTTCCCTAAGAAAAATGGCTAAATGTAACTACAAAAATTACTCCCGGCCCGGCCCGCCCTTCTGATGTATTAGTAGATTATGACTGTGCAGCAGTAGCGATGTCAGTTTAATCCTGCCGTCGTACGTAGATCGATGTGGCGACCAAGGACCGGCATGCGGTTAAACTATTGCTGGCGTTAATCTGCAACCAGCTAGCTAGCTTTTGCCGCAGTGCAAGTCGAGACGCACAAGAGCCCCAACTAGCTGCACAACCATGCAACGCTGGCTGGGGAACGGGGATGACCCTGACGCTGAGGTACGGCCGGCCCCCCGTCACAGCTAGCCAGGGGCTTGGCAGCCGGCCGGTTCGAACGACAAATCAGTATCATTTTTCTTTTGCATGGAAATCAGTGTCATTTAGCTCACTACACCAAATTCAGGCAATTTCGTCGGCCTATATTAATCTCGTCGGCCAGATGGAAGCCGACGAAAATATATTTTATTTTCGTCGGTCAAAGCTAGCCGACGAAAACGTGACCCTATTTTCATCGGCCACCAATCTGGATGGCATTTCCTTTTCCTCCTACAGGAGAGCTGCGCAGCTTTCCCAGCAGACGGGGGGAAAAGCCACCTGCCCTGCACACCGGTGCTGGGCTTCCCAGCCTGCGAGCGAAGAAACCCCCCCGTCTCCGACGCCCCTCAGCCCAGCCCACCTCTACCTCTGTGTGCGTGTTGGGCTTGTTCTCCGACTCCATCTTCCTCCTGATTCATTATTCCCCCTCGGCTCCGCTCCTCCTCGCCGGCGCCGCTCGTGCGTGAACGCCGTGAAGCAAGGATCCCTTCCCTCCCACCCCCCGGTCTGAGGCTCGTGGCCGTTTGGGTTTCCGGGAGGGCAACTCGTCGCGCAGGGGGACCACGCCAGCCACCACCAAAGCCGGCGGTACGTACCTCTGCACCCGAAGCCATAGCCTTCTCGCAGTAGCAGCTTTCTCCGTTCTTGGCGCTGTGTCCGTTTAGTACTGTCGATTTGATCTTTCTGTGGTGCGGGGGGCTGCGTGGAGCAAGTAATTGGTAATTTTGTGCTGACGGGTTGCTGAGGTAGTGAGGCAATACGTCGAACATCTAGTGCGCGACGCTGCTTGGGAGCAGCCTTGAGCATTTTTTTCCCTAAACTTTTCTGGGTAAATAAACTAGGTTCAATTAGGCTGTGAATGAAAGTAGGTGGCGGTGAACTAGGTTTCCTGAACTGCTTGTGCGGCAACTTTGCTGGAAGCAAGTTTTTCCTCTCGCAGTTTGAAATTGGAGCAGGTTGCTGTTACTCTGGCGTTCCAAAAGTCCATTTATTGTTAACCAGCGTTGGCTGTTCATAGGGTTACGAATAGCTGGATGGATAAGCATAAAGATGGCTTCTCTAGCTTGTGCTTTCATGTTTCACCTGCATATTGCCCTTGCATAAACATGCACTTCGGATCATGACTAGATGTGCATAGCTAATCTGTGGTTTTGGGAACAGACACTGTGTTATGGCCATAGTCACCAAGTTCCCTGGAACGACGGGATCAAGGAACGAGTTCCCGGAACGTGGTACGGCACTTGGGATAGACTTTTACAAGGCTGGATGAAAATGTTCCCATGTTCCCATTCCTGAAATGGGGAACGCCGGGGCGTTCCACGTTCCCGGTGACTATTGTTATGGCTTCCCTTTTCCCTGACATGAGTTGCACTTGTTGGGTGGCCTTCAGGCGATGGAGGTGGTTTCCATCACCTTCGGTGATGTATAACTGCGCCCGTTTATCTCACTGCATTGTATCCCGATGTGGTCTGATATCTGACATGTTACTTTTCCCTAATCTATTAACAGAATGGGTGGCTCTTATTCATAAGTTCTTGATCACACAGAGTCGTTCAAAAGACCATTTGTAGACTAGGCACAAGTTCGATTCGCTTGTGCATTAAGCCCATGGCTGATTGAATTTCCGGTCTTTTTGTAGCACAATTTTTTCCTGACTGAAATGGGGTTTGGATATTAGAATTGTCAATTCGATAGATAGTTAAAGTGGTCAGCAAGACGGATAATAAACAAGTCGATGCATAAGTTCATGTATATTAATGCTACCAGACTAGCCACATTGTAAACAAATTCACACGATCATGTTTTATGGGATGTATCCTTAGTTTGGGATTATTTGAAACGGAAAGGAATAACACAAGCCTAATTGTTCTTGTTTCAGGAACCAGGAGGCACTGTAAAGTCTGAACAGCTGTAATTTTTATTAACTTCAGCAAGTCACTGGTATATTCATCAGTAAAGAAACCAAGAATCACGATGGCACTGCGGCGAGCGCTGGGATGGTCGGAAGGGGAGGTGATGCGGCCAGAATCAAAGCCCTGCTCTCGGTTGATGCGGCAGACTGCTGGCATCTTCTCCGTTGGTGGTGGTCTGGCTTTCTGGGTGCTCTGCCGCCTTCACTATGGTCATTATTTCTGTCGATCCAATCATCTCCTCCTTATATGTTTTTTTGTACAATTATATGCATCTTGTCAGTTGTACTTGTTGAGTTTTATCACTGTGCAAGTACTTTGGGTCAACCCAGAACTCGGAACCATTTTGCTGACCTTGTCTCTATTCTGTAGGTCCAAGAATAACAGTTCCAAGGAGTCTCAGGTGGGCGTCATGTGGGGCAGTCTCTGTGAGCGCGACATCAGCCCTGCTTGTGCGGCTCTTCAGCCCAGAGTGTGAACCTCAGAATATAGCAGCATATGACAAACCTGAATTGAAGCCTGAATAGCTAGCTTATTTGAAATTTAGAGTTAGTCTACTAAATTCTATCATGTTTTTTATCCGCTTATGCATTATGGACAGATGGAGCCTGCCATGAAGATCTATGTTGTCACTTGAATTTGTGTTACTGGCTACCGTGTATGATGCATTTATCTCCGAATTATGAGCTGTTGCGTTAACGATCTGACCTCAGGTACTTCCGAATAGAAATTGAGAGATGGATTTTCCTTTTTCGGATTTGGAGTAGAAACTTTTTGCTTATGGGGCCATCTAAACAACAAATGGCGATCTATACAAAACGGTATTCCGATTTCCATCAAACGACAAAAAAACATGGTGGAATAGGCATTTTCATCCCTGATCTTTCTCCAAAGGTTCAATATTTGATTCCTCAACTATCAAAACGACCATCTCAGTCTTTAAACTCTTCTTTTTATCTCAATTTCATCCCTCAACTATGTGGCATGCCACGTTGTCACGCCATGTCAGCGACAAGTCAGCTAAGATGAGCGAGCACATGTGAATTAAAGTTAAAACTACTTAACCCTACCCTCCTCCCGTTTCTTCTTCACTAGGCTAGGCATCCTGTTACATGAGGAAAGACACAATAAGATAGCCATAAAACTACATTGCTCAGTGATTTTTTATTTCGGTTTACATATTTATTTCGTGCCTTTTGTTACCGGTCAAATATATTACTTTTTGTACATAAAATCGCATGCCTCCTCCTCCTTGCATATGAACCAGATCAACTAGACCACACGATTGGTTGCAAATAAACATAATAAAATGTCAACCAAATAAGTTTAATGGGACATGTGCTGCATACTGGAGGGTAGAAGGGACATTTTAAATGTATGTACAAAGCTACAATGCAATTTTAGCGACTCTTTGCTGATTTGGCACGACACGTGGCATGCCACATAGGACCAGCGACAAAATTAAGCTTAAAAGATATGTTTGAGGATTAAAATGGTCATTTTGATAGTTGAGGGATCAAATTGAGCCTTGGGTGAAAGTTCAAGGACAAAAATGCCTATTTCGCAAAAAAACATCTAGATGCCCTTTAAGAGTTGAGGGCTCAAGAAATGATGTTGCATTTCGTCTTACAAATACTTGTGGCATCAGATCTTCAGCAGCTCTGCTACAACTGGTCTGAGCTCTGAGTAAGAAAGTAGCCTAGCCACTAGCCAAGCCATCAGACCTCGGCCTTGTGCTCGGGCCGGTGCGTGAACTCGAAGTCGACGTGAACGAAGGCGCGCTCGACCTCCGGCAGCTGCTCCAGCTTCTCCTGCAGCGACTCGCCGATGTCGTGCGCCTGGCTGAGCGGCATGTCCCCCGGGAGCACGATGTCCACCTCCACGAAGTAGTGGGTGCCGAAGGTGTAGGCACGCACCGTGTCGATGTGCCGGATCTCCTCGTGGTGGTTCCAGATCAGGTACGTCAGCTTCGTCAGGTACTCCGCCGGCGCCGACCTGCCGATCAGCGTGCCCACGTTCTCCAGCACCGTCCGCGCCCACGTCGTGATCGTGTACAGCGCGATCTGCAGTTTTTTTTAAAAAAAAATTGTTCACCGTTCACAGTTACTATACTGATGGCACTGCTCTAACTCACGATCGATGTTCAGATGATAGCTGTGTTGGGATTTCGCTCACCAGTATGGCACCAACTGGATCCATCCACCATTTGTACCGGACGGCGAGCAGCGCCGCGACCAGGCCGACCGAGTTGGTGATCACGTCGAAGAAGTGGTCCTGGGCGTAGGCCCTCACGATCTCGTTCTTGAACGTCCGGCAGTAGAGCATGAGGAAGAACTTCACGACCGCGACGGAGGACATGCTGCCGACCATCCAGAGCTCCTGCTTGCGCTGGAAATTCGCGTGCTCCTGTTCGTTTGGCCATTGCACGAGATTACCGTCAGCAATCAAATCAGAGATAAGAAGGTATGCTGTTGTGAGAAAGGTAAACAACCGATCATGTACCTGCGTGATCAGCTGGCGACCTGATTCGATCAGCACTTGGAAGCCAAGTGTGCCCATTACTGATGCGAAGACTATTATCCCCTACAACAAATGTCAAATTATTCAGTTTGCCTTGCCGGGAGCAAAAGTCAACACTGAATGATCCAGGAATTCAGAACAACACTTGTGTGCAAGACTCTATCCGACAAAAAGAAGACGCTTCGACAGTAAACTGATTCTGAAGAATGGACAATACCACGATTTTTCAGAACTGCGCAGGTTTTCTTTTGTGTTGCAAAACAGAGATCATCTTAAAATCACAGTGCAAAATCTACCAAAGTAGTAATTCGGTATGAGGAACAAGGTTCTTACCACTGGCTGCATGCGCCTCTTCCCAATCGGGTAGTTGTACTTGTTCGGCTTTTTCATAGCGTGCGCCGTAAACCAAAGAATGAAACCTGACAGAAGGTCCAGTAGAGAGTCCAGCGTCGACGCTATTACTGCCATCGATAAACTTTCGGCAGAAGCAACGACTTTTGTGACAAAGAGGATCAGATTGATTATATTCGACAGGTTAATAGCAAATCTTTCGCTCTTTGCCAGTTGCCTTAACTCTTCCTGAGAACCAAAGAAGAGGATTCAATCAGTATCTTGCAATGAAAAACAACAATGAATGTCTAGATGCTTTTTTTGCATACTACATTACGGAAAATCTGTAGAATGGACTTGCACCTCGGAAGGACCATTCTGATCTGAGCCACCAAGTTCATTCATGGTCTCCATCTCGCTGAAATCCTTCAGTAGATTCTCTTGTTTCTTGTAATACTTTGCGATCTTCCTCTGCTTCCCTGAAATTTGGAACTGAACAGTTAGAGGCGATGAGGTGGTGTACTACAAAACAGAACATGAGGGGAAACATTGATCAACCGAAGGTAACTTCAGCACCGTGTTTCAACCAAAGGATTCAGCACGCCTATATCAGCTTTTATTAAGGGCACGCAAAGCAAAATCACACCACCTGACTGTACACATGTTCCAGCATTACCATGCCAGTGGGTTAAGATGACAAATGCATTTTAAGAAGCCTCTTTGCTTTGAAGGCAAGTCTGAAATACGGTGACAGTAACTTGAGATGGGTCAATTATTTATTTAACAGTTAACAGGCAGGAGCTAGGACATGCTGAGGGCTTGTTGATAAGTTATGTCATTCAGCTGCATATGGTTCCCGGAGACTAAGAGAACCCATGTGCAGCAAATCGACGACTAAGCAGAGGCGACCAAATTAAGGAAGTGCAGTTTAGAATAGGCGTAGCATGGAACATTCGAAAACAAAGACTTGTCGCGATCTTATTTTCGCTACAATATTAAACTGCACTGTTTTCTTGCTCCCAGAATCAGAGTAGCATCCAGGTTGTAGAAACAAAATTAGTGGCTGCACCATGCCTAAGGCAGCAGTATGGCGTTTCAGCTACGTAGAAAAAAGAACAGCTCTACCTTCAGAACCAATGCTATAATTCACAAAGCCCCCGAAAGATCCATAGCGACGAGACGTGTGATTTTCCGTCTAGAAGGTACAAGAAAGGTCTTGGCGAAACCAGCGCAAGAAGGGAGGGGAAGCAGACGAAAGAGACAAGAGAGATTGGGCGTGCGGCGGCGCACCGTGCGAGCCGCCGAAGATCCTTGCGTAGAAGGGCGTCTGGCGGTGGAACCGATCTGGGACGTGGAAGCCGCTGCCCATGCGCAGCCGCCACGACCCGGTCTCCTCCCCGTCCTCCCCGCTCCCGCCGCCGCGTCCCTGGTGGCTCGGGCTCCCCATGGCCTCCTCCCGCGTCGGGATCAACCGGCTGCTCTGCCTAGTGCGTGGCCGCGTGCAACTCGGCTCTACCGCTCCGCCGCCAATCTCTCCCCCCAACCGCCTCGGAGGGATTTATATCTTGTCAGCGAATCCCCCGCCCGTCGCCCGCGTGCGCGTGACCCGGAACTGGAAGGTGCGCGGCGCAACGGAACGTTTCGCGCCGGCTTCCCTCCTCTTGCCGCATTTGAGTTGGGCTTGCTTGGGCATGGCATGGGCTTGCCGGCCGCGTGTAGTGTACGTTGTACGTACAATCCCGATGCGTCCTGGGGTTTCCTGATCGCGCCGGCCGCCTGCTCTCGTCGCCGCCTACCTGCCGTCGCCACGGTATCGGTTTCCGATTCCGGGGGAGAGAACGCGACGAGGCCACGGCGCGGTTAGGTTAGCGGAGCCATCGCTCCGGTCTGCTGCTCGTGGAGAGGACGAGATAGAGTTGGAGACGGCACGGCAAGGTGGGCGGACGAGCCCGCCTGCCCAACTGGCCGATCGCCCCGTCGGAGTGGACCACCTTGCTCGCCAACCGCGCCGACGTGGGGCGCCAAGTGGCTGCCGCACGAGAAGGCGACGCGCGCGCGCGTTCCGCGCACTCAGTCGGCGCTCGGCCTCGTGTCTGCAGCGGCGAGCGGAGGCCGGACGCCTGTAAAGAGATGCCTCAGAAGAAACCGTGCAAAGATGTGAACAAGATGGCAACGGCGACTGCGCCGGCCGCTGCCGCCGGAATGATCCCTCCACCACCGCGGTCATGACACGACGACGGCTGAGTTATGCACCGGGCGGCGCAGTAGCTGTGTGGGAACTTCCCCCCCGGCAGACATACATCATCATCAACTTCGAATGTCAAGTTGGTTGTAGCGAGCTACTACTATTTTTCTCCGTAGCGCCTTGCGAATCCCCGTGGATTCTGAGTGCAGATCGACTGGTTCTTTTTGAACGCAAAGATCGACTGGTTCCATCCGTGGGAACTTCTTGGAGGTTTCGGCACTGAAAGCGACGACGGTGACATATGGTAGCTTGCCGAAAGCAGATCGTTGCGTCTTGCTTAGTTATCTATAAAGTTGTGCAGGAGTAGTTGTATATCTTGTGCCAGCACTCGCGTCATGCAGCTGCCTTAGCTAGTTCCTGTTTGCGGTGCACTCCGGATTAACTTTCGACCGCCTTTCTGAAACACCTAGCAGCAGGGATGATCTTACCCAAACCACATTTGACTACTCAACTACTCCTAGCCTTCTGCTTCAGCAAAAATACACGAAGAAAACCTAATGGGCTTCTGCCACTTCTACCTTTCGGTGTTCTACACGGATCCCTCTTTGACTCCTGACAAAACCTTTGTTTGCTCGGACGAAAAGACACGTGCGCCGCCAAATCCAGGGGACGCTGCCGAGCCGCGTGCGTGCAGCCGTGCAAGTGAAGCGATGATCCTGCATGCCGCGAACGTGGAAGCAGAGGAAGGCCGGCCGACGCAGCGGGCGAACATTACATTCTCGTTGCGTGCCGGCCGAGGTTCGCCGACAGATTAGTGGATTTGTTTAATTTGCCACCGCACGATTGGATTTCTCGCTCTAATAAGCGACGACGTCATAATTAATCGCCTTGCGATTGCCAGGCTAAAAGGAATAGTTCCCGTAGATATGCCCTCGGCCGTGTCATGGCTTGCAAAACAAGGCTACGCTTCAATTGAAACGCCGCCTTCAGGTCGGGAACAACAAGAAAAGTGGTGCTATTAGTATAGGATATTGGTCTAGCTTGCATTTTTTTCAAAAAGAAAAAAAGTTATAACTTGCATGAAGCTGGAGACCCCACACCAGAATTTTCGTTCCATTTCTTCCCTCTTCAGCAAGGCCAACCAAGGTTAGAAATTTCACATCCATCAGTACAGTTACTGGACTCTCTCTCTCTTTTTTTCCTCTGTTTTACTTGTGAGTTCTGACCGACTCTGAGTACGACTGCTTTCTGGAGAATATATGTATGCTCAATGAGTTTGAGACATATATAACAAAACTGTCATCTTTTAAATACATAAAAACTGTTCTTATCATTTTTCATCCGTTCAGAGTGTCGATATTCAGGACACCTGATGAGATGGCAGAGTGACTCACTTTTTGCAGCTTAAAACGTAAAAGTATTTTTTTAAAAAAAAAATGGACATCAACGAGTACCAAAGGACACCCCAGGTGTGCAAATAAGGACCACGAATAAATAAAAGGGGGCTTAACTCGTGCATGCAACAGTGGCGCTGATGCCTCCTTTTTTTTTCCTCTCATATTTGCTTTGGTGTCATATGATTCTTTCCAGTAAGTAAGTAATTGATCAATGCAAGGGGCTTTTGATGCATGCTTGGCTGGTAAAAAGTGGTGATCGGGAAAAGATCTGAAAAGTATATCCAGTCCGCCTGGGACTGCACTAGGCAACATTATATTGTAGTTGTTGTTAGTTTTTACCATCGCCGAGGCCCGCCATGATCTTTTGGTGCTATTATTAGCTTTGGAGTTAGTAACTGAGATCACTAGAGAATAGCGTTCCGCCTAGTGCTGGAGGTTCCAGTCAGTTTCCTCCCAACTGGATCGGCTTGTCACGACACGGAACCGCGAACGCGAAGCGCAGCGGCGTCGCATGGCGATGGGGGAACTAATGGTAGCATGTAATCTGCCATTAATCTGCCGAGCTGAATGGTAACGTTGCAGGACAGGCGGAGGCGGCGAGAGGAGGAGCAGGTTGAGTGGGGGGTACCGTGGCTGCGGAGGAGGACCCTGGTGACGAAGGGCGGCTCCTTGGGCCGCTCCGGCATCTGCTGGAAGTCGCTGACGTTGAGCCGCCACGACGCCGCCGGCCCCGCCGCCATTTCACCCGCCGGCGGCGGCGCCGCCCCCTCCTCCCTGCCCTCGCCCATGCCGCCCCGATCGATCGATCGATCCGCCGCCACGAAAACCAGCAAACTAAGCAACGAACCAACCGACCGATCGAGGTGTCTACGGCGACGGAAGCAGAAATGCAGAACGCATGCGCAGCCGCAGGGAGAGATGCGTGGTGCGGTTTATAGAGCAGTTGCCGGTGGCCGCAAATACAGAGCATGCGCGCACCGGCAGGCGGAGGGCGCGCGTCCGTTGCCGCTTTTTTTATGCGGGAGCGCGGGCGGGGCGTAGGCAGGCTGGTGGCCAGGGGATGGAGGGCGCTGGCGCGAAGTGGCGCGGTTGGGGCTTCGTACGTGTGTGTTGTGACGGCTCGGTGGGTTTGGTGCCCCGCGCCTTTGTTCCCTAGCGCCCCGTCCGGTCGCCCTTGTTGCCGAGCTGGTCGATTCACCGCACGCACACGGACTCGATCGGGTCACCAGACAGCCAGCCGATCAGCTCATAACCTCCGGCCTAGTAGTTAACTGTCTCCTGTACACGCATGGGGCGGCTAGCTAGCTAGCCGACGCGGCAAAGTGGGAGGTGATGCGGAGGGATCGGAGGGAAGGGACGTCATCTATCACGGCCGTCTAGACCTCCGGTGCTGGCCGGCCGCCGTGTGGGCGTGGGCGGGCCACGCACTCTCGCCTCGGCGCGCCGGCGGCGTGCAGTGTGCCGCACGGCGCACGCGCGCGCAGTGGCTTCCACTGGCGGAACACACTAGAGGCTAAGCTGGATCCCGGTCCTCCTTTCAATAAAAATTTCTAACCTCCTGGGCACTCCGCAAGAAGTACGCAAGATTTCCAAACCCTGTGAAAAAACAGCGTGTGGTTGTCGAGCGTAATAAGAGTATACTTTTACTTAACTGTAAAATTTAGAGGTTGTGAATATTTTTCCTGCTTCCTAACCTGTAAACAAAATCACATGCGGAATTGGAGTTCTGGTCCACGTTGCTGGCCCATCTAGCGTCTAATAACCTCTTGGGCCGCGCGAACGAAAAATCTGGGCTGGGACTGCAGCAGCACTCGGGTTCCACCCCGTTCTGGTTCTAATTTCTTTGGATCGCACCGTATCATGGCCACGATGTACTGTATCATGTCGGCCCGATTCCTGATTTCTTGGGCTGCGGTCACTCACGAGCCGCCGCCGCCGCCGTCGTCCTGGACACCCATACATGTGGGCCTCACCCTCACCGATGCAGATGATGGATGGATGAGGGTAGGGCCGGGCCGGGGGACCCGCCGCGACGCGATGGGCAGATGGTGGCCGCCGCACCGCACCACCCATCCAACAACATACGCGATGGAGGTAGCGTTTGCCTCAGAGATGAAGGATCTGCGAGCCCCTGAAAATTTCACCACATCTCCATCACTCTCGACACCACTCGCTCCTGCTCCCTGCGTGGAGGCCACATCAACCCCGGAAACGAAGCTATCCTACTCCTCCCGCCGTGGCGTCCACTCGATGACTCGAAATATCCGGCGCTCGCCGACGCCGAGGCCGACCGAGCCAGGCCACTCAAACTCATCCGGCAGACGCTGCCGCTCGCACGAACAACTCGCGGCCCGGATCAGGAGGCTCCGCTTGGCGCCTCCGACCACACATGCATCTCCCGCATGGCCACCTGTACACATCCGCCCACCGCCTGGCGTCATGCGCCGACGTGCGCCTGCTGGCGTCGGCGCCGCCCAACGCCTGCGCGTAGGCGGCACCGGCGCACGCACAGCCATGTGCCCGGCGACGACGACGACGCTAGCTGCTCTGTGTCTACTATTCAAGTCTGCTGTTATCCAGTAGTACCAGCAGCAGCACGTGGTACTACGGGGCGAACAGCGCAACGCATGCGCGCGCGTGCGCGGGACGCGACGACGGACCGGGGGGCTGGGCCTCCCCGTCCGCCATTGACCGACCCGACCCCTAGTGTTACCTAGCTCGGTCCCCGTCCCCCCCCCTGCGGCGTGCACGCTGCTGCCATTGTGCGAACCGCTTGACCCGTGCATATACATGGTGGTCGTCGCTGGTCTCCTCATCTCCTCGTCCTCGTCGCCTTGTCTTATTGAAATCATCAAACTGGCGACGCTAGCTCCTCGGTCAGAGATCAAGCTTAGTTTGCTCCGAATCAATCTTAATGTAGGTAACCGGGCAAGCAACCGGTGACGACTGACGGAGAGCGTCCTTTTTTTGTGCTAGTTTTGCGAGACTCCACGCCTGGTCAAGAACAAATCGGGGGTCTCGGATTAGTTTGCCCACAAATTGCTTGACTCGACCAAATTTGGTCCACTTATTTGGCTCCACGCGAAACCTTACTTAGTTTTTGATCGAGCCGTAAGCCACAGTATGATGTAATGTAAGCACACTCTGGATAGAACGGATATTACTAATTACTGGTTAGTTGCAGCTGCTCCCTGGAGATTAACCCAAAGAGCTCTGAATTGGAGACGGACTGATGGAGCTGTGACGACTGAGGGTGACGAAGTGGTTCCTTTATCGCTAGCTGCAGGAAAGGTGGTGGAGTGTGGAATACATTCTTCCTCCTTCCACGCTGGCCCTACAGTGTTTAGCGAAAGTAGGATTAGGCTCGGCTATCCTGCCAAATTTGCTGTCTGCATGGGAACGGAATGGCAGCCGCGGCGCACTCAAAAGTGTGCCCGCAAAGTCAAGAGCCTTGTACACATGGGTCACCGGGACAAGTTGTACTACTAATTCAGAAAAAGAAATTGAATAATTTAGCAATAGTGAGGATACAGGGTACGCGACTTGAGCGTGCTATGATGGTGCGGTCTTCACGGGCGTACTACTCTAATCATATATTCATATCCAGCCTTGTTTGACCGGGATACGCACAGTCAGGCATCTCGGTGGTTGTCGTTGTAGTAGCTTCTAGGCTGTCCTAACAGGATGACGAGTAACCTCTCAAATCGGTAAGACAACTGGACAAGAACCCCAGTTTCTCCAGCACGGAGAACTGCGAAGAAACAAACCCTGACGTCGAAGAGCTGTACTGAATTTTTTTTAAAAGAAAACTGTAGGCAACTTTTTGAGAGAAAAAAAAAAGACGCACTATCGTCAACAGGCACAAGTTAATGCGCATCGGAGATCAGACACAACGAATAACAAGACATTTCTTCACGTTTGGACGGTACATTAACTGCTGGGATTAACAGGCGTGCCTACAACCCATTAACCGGTCTCGCCTGCCCACGCGGGAGAAGGGAGGGAGATCCAGCCATCTAATTACCATACCGATTTACCGTTTACATGGCGGGTCTTTATCAGCGAGGAGGGTAACCACTAACCACGGCGCCGCGGGAGATGCAGATGGCAGATGCCGACCACCGCCCCGGTGAGCGCTCACCGGCCACCACCCAACAGCGAAGCTGACGCGGACGCCCACGCACGTGCTGACGTACGTGCAGCGTCCCCGAGACTCCTTGGCGCGGTGCAGCGCCGGGCGCTACGCCGGGACGCGCGCCGCCCGCGGCGTGGCCGGCGCCTCGGGCTCCGGCTCCGCGTTCAGGTCGAGACCGGCGCGCGGCTGCGGCGCCGGCGGGGCGGCGTCGGCGGCGGGCTCGTCCGGACGCGCCTGCGCGGGCGGCGTGGCCGGCGGCGGCGGCGGGGTCGCGAAGTCCTCCCAGCAGAAGCTGGGCCGCCACGCCGGCGCGCGCGGGGCGGGGCGGGCGCCAGCGCCGCAGATGCGCCGGGAGGCGTCGCGCATGCGCCGGAGGATGGCGTAGAACTCCTCGACCTCGGCGTCGGAGGCCTCGTCGGCGGCGGCGGGGGCGGGGTCGGCGCCGGCGATGTCGGTGGCGGCGCGCTTGCGCTTGGCGGTGGCGGCGGTCGCGTCCATGTTTGGCCTCACAGCGTGCGGGGCAGTGCGCGCAGAGGAGCGGGCATAGGAGGGCGCGTCTGGTGGCTCAGGAGTGTTTTGGAATAAAAGAAAAAAAGGCCGGTGGCTTATAGGCAAGCGAAGGGAATAGGAGGGCGAAAGGCAATTGTGCCGGAATATTTTTCCTTTTGAAATTTCTGCCAGGGAGTGGTCTTGTTTTTCTAAGCTGGGATCAAGTGTTTTTAGCTAGTATTATTTGAGGGCGATAGTGGCCAACTTCTTAACTATCGATTCGAAGGCACCACTACTTATCATTTGATTTGAAACGGTTGTGCCCAACAAACTAACATGTATCATTCAAGCACTAAAGTTGAGGAAAGGTTCCGTGATCAACTTGGCGTTGATGGTTGCTTCGAAAAATACATGTTAGTGTCTACCCTCGACCACCAAGCTGAGCCATCCATTCTATGCGAGTTAGTCATGGATGAGTCATAGCCATCAGGTTGACCCATGTATGAATTGAACTAATTAGTATGTCGTAAACATCAGAACGGATGTAGTAAAAGTTAATAATTTTAGTATTGCGTATAATGTGAAATTGTGGTTATACGAAACCATCGTAGGGCAACATAACCTTCTTGGACTGTTGAAGCCAAAGCTTGGGTGGATGGGCTCGGAAATTTTGGGCTTGTGACGTCTTATCCAAGCCCGGATAACGTTTCCTTTCTATTCACCCGGGCTCGGACCTGGGCCGGGCTAGAGATGCTAAGATGTAGCCGTGGACCCACCACTGGGAAGGTTTGGCCGCCGTACTGTGGGGTCTCCAACATTTCACAATGCATGGTACAAACGCTAACGATGGTCCCATTTGTGTGCTCGCAGACACGTACTTGGCACTCACCAATTGATCGAACCTGACTTGATTCCTTTGCCAAGGATTACGAACAGAGGCCCACCCGCCAACACTGACAGACTGACTGCGAAATATCAGTAGCCTACTAGCCTCCCTGTGCAGCGTCACGTCCCCTTTGCCCGTCCGGACCCCCAGAAGCGGCCGGCCGGCTAGGCGTGCGAGCAGCGCGTCGACCGTCGACGGGCTCGGGGACTCCGCCCCCCGGCTGCCGGCGCTGACGTCACGGAACGCCGTGCCCGCGCGCCACCCGCGCGTCACGGCGGAGGTGGACACCGCTCGCTGCTTCCTCATCGCGTTCCCCCCCGTTAGTCAAGAAAGTTGCTTTCGGCGCCGGCAGCTGCGTGTCCGTGTTACGTCAGTCGCAGACGTCCTTGTTGAACAAGGTCAGTGGCTGCAAGTCGCGACGCTACGTGGCAGTGCGAATTACTTGGAAAATTAGGGGAATTTCTGTTCGGTCCTTTGTGTGATCGTGTCCTCTCGATCGTCTCATGCTGTCACGCATCCCATCCGGACAACGATGATGCCATCTGGTAGCTAGTACAAGCTAGTGGAGGAGGAGGCCACTGGAGATCACGGAAGGCCAAAGCTATAGGCTATCGCGACCGACGGCAACAGGCCA
The DNA here is from genome assembly GCF_002211085.1 of Panicum hallii. Taxonomy (NCBI): domain Eukaryota; kingdom Viridiplantae; phylum Streptophyta; class Magnoliopsida; order Poales; family Poaceae; genus Panicum; species Panicum hallii. The sequence continues at coordinate 54,317,043 of NC_038046.1, forward strand.
ACAGCATCTGGCCTTTGAATCGTGAGACTCCGAATCAGCCGGTACTAGCAACTAGCTTACAGTACTCACCGTGCTCCAAACTATTTCCTGATGATTCCCTGCTTTGTCTTTGATTTCTCGATTCCTTGGAGCGGCGATGGAGCCCTAGAGGACGCAACTTTGTGGACAATTTGCAGGGAAAAGAAATAGAGTAAAAGTTGGCGCGCATTCACTTGGTTGGGAATCACTCAAATTTTTTCCAAAGCATCGTAGTAGACTGTAGATGATGCGAGAGGCTAGCGAAATTCGGTTTCTACTTTCCAGGGGACTTCTATACCTCGCGAATTTGGACGTTGTTTGGGAGGAAAACGAGTTCATTAGTGAGGCTGTTAAAGCCGGTAAAACTAAAATTACCCGCTTCATCCAATTTCTACTTCATTTTAGCATGGCATATAAAACAACTTCACACTAGGTAACCTCAATTTGCAGAAAATAGGTGAAGCTGAAGCCGAAATAAGGGTCCGTTTGGATACTCACCAACTAATGATTAGCTATAATTGATAATAGTCTCTTTTAGTTAGCTAAACATTAGCTAACTAGCCATTAGTTAGGGATATTTGGATCCACCAAGTAATTGCTAATTGCTAATATCGATAGACCATGCTACCCCTCTATTTCTCTGCGCAAGGAAAATAAACACAAGGGGTATTGGGGTAGGGATAATATGGTCTTTTGACGGTTTTAGCTGGGATTAGGTAGGTTCAATCAGCTAATGAGACTCTACTATTTCGATTAGCTAGATAATCATTAGCTACTCCACCTTGAATCCGTAACAGCTAAATTTATCTAGCTAACTATTAGATAGAGGATCCAAACAAGATCTAAATTCTTCCAAATAAGTTCAATAGCACACCAACCTGCTTTTTTCTAAATGCTGGTACCAATAGATGGATGCGGTACCTTTTAAGATTCTGAGATGCTAGCTTCCTGGAAGCCCTCGTGCTAGGGCCATACCGTACTATAATTTAACAAGCAAGTGGGGGGAAATAGAAGGGATTTTGGCCACGACAGATTGCTCAAATGCCCAACGTCAGTGTCAGAATAGTTGTTGAACGGACAATTATTGTTACTCAGAGGACCAACCAACTTAGTGTTTTTATACGACCCGACCACCGTATGTGTGCTGCTCTGCGCGGTGCTTCCCGGACCCGGAGAAGACTTTCTTTTTTTTCTGAAATAAATTGGACAATATTTGCAGCGACGGTTTCCTTTCAGCTTGTGCCCGTCCACGAATTCCACGGAATCCTAGCGCTTGCGAAAACGATTTCAGTCGCTGGATGCACAGTTTAATGGTGCAATTATCAAGATTAAAACTAAATAACTATGCTAGATAAATTTTATGGTGATGAAACTTCTCTCTTCCCTTTCTCTCACCTCATAATATTAGAAAAAATGATGATGTAGTATATAATTTAATGCTATGAAATCCTATGCAGTCTAACCAAGACCAACACTAGTGGGTGATTTCATTTCGTTGTTTTTAAAAGTGCCACATCAACAAAATATAAATAAAACCATAGATAAAATCGCTCCACAATATATTGTTTCATATTTGCTATTTTATAGTCTCTCATCACATTTAATTCTAAGATTCGTCAAGAGTTAGGAACTGTGCATATATGGTTTCATCTAGATAAAATCTATCTCATCTCTTCTTATTAATTCAATAGCACGTCATCTAAAATAGTGATATGAAACTTTATTTAATATGCATAGAACTCTTATTAAACCATTGTGCAATGGAATAGCCGGACCTGCAACCGCAGCGACACGCGAATCGGAGTCCGGCAGACAGAGGGGCGGCCGCGGCTGACATCAGAATGCTTTCTTCAGTGCGCTGTCGTCACCGGCGCCGGTGGGCCGGACATCAGCCCGCACCCTCCCTCTCTGCTCGGGTGGGCCCCGCAAGAACCCATCCACGAGCCGGCTCTGTCGTGAGTCGTGACCTTGACCGTGGACACCGAGTCACTGACTGGGTCAAGGTCTCCTTAAACAAGTCGTGACCATCCCAAGCCAGACACGTCAGGGTCTGTTTGGATGAATGGGAAAGAGAAAGATAAAGTGCAAAACTTTTACTCTTTTGCACTTTTTTTTGCACTTTTGGATCCAAACACCCCAAAGTGCAAAAGGGCAAATGCTATCGTAATTTTGCTAATTATGGATTAATTAGGCTTAATAGATTCGTCTCGTCATTTAGTCCTCATCTATGTAATTAGTTTTTAATTTAAACTATATTTAATACTTCTAATTAGCGTCCAAATATCTGATGTGACAGGAGCAAAAATTTTACCATTTACCCTTTTACCATTTGGGGATGGATGCAAACAGGCCCTCAGTGCGGGCATCCGGCGAGGACAAGTGGGCAAAGCCAAATCGAAAGCACCCACGATGATCACCGTATATTCGTGTCGTGGTACATCCATCAGGCGTCGCACAAGGTGCTCCCATTCTTTCTTTTTAAAAAAAAGAAGGTGCTCCAATTACGCGACTAGTGGAGCTGGATCGGGCACGAGAAATGAGCGCGAACAGACGATACGCCAGCGGGAGGCCGAAGAACTTTCATAATATCGACGAGAGTCACGAGACAACGAGATGGTCAAACGTAAGGGTTTGTTTGATTTCTCGGGATTAAGGTTTGGCTCC